>NC_090445.1:1095254477-1095916699 GCF_031143425.1 Pleurodeles waltl | reverse complement strand
ACTGAATTTAAATCCAAAATAGCCAGATCTTCTGGATAAAGGAGGCTTCAAATGTCCCTACCTCGAACTTTCAGAAAAAAGGAGTTGATAGAAGCAAGAGCTCCTGGGAAGTCAGCTAGGAACAGGAAAAACAGCATAGGTGCCAAAATACATCTCTGCCTTAGCCCATTTTTCAAAAGGTATTCTTTTCGACAGGGCACCGTTTAAATCAAGTTCTACCTGAGCCTGATTATGTGAGTGCAATTTCTGAAGGATTACTAGTAAGCTTGAGGGTATTCTCAGTTGCCTCACCTTGTCCCACAGAATACTTCGATGCACTAGGTCAAAGGCTGAGCTAAAGTCGAAGAAACAACAGTACAAATTCCCTGATGATTCCGTCACCTTATGCCCTAGGGCCCACAAACAAAAACAATGATCAACTGCAGTATTCCCTTGCTTGAAGCCTCATTGCTCCATAGACACCATATCATTGCACGTGATCCAATTCTTAAGAGAAATAAAGGATAACCTTTGAGTACAATTTAGCACCAACACCGAGAAGGCTTATCAAGCGAACATTACTCAGGACATCCATCTCCCTTTTTTGTATAACAGTTTAATTATTGCACCCTTCCAGCTTAGCAGGAATACACCAGACTTTGGGCCTAATTATGAGTCTGGCGGACACTAGACCGCCAGACTCGCGGTGGCAGTCTGGTCTGACTGCCACATTACAACCCTGGCGGTCCAACCACCAAGGTACTGCTGGGCTGACGGTGGGTGCAGGTTGCAATCAGCCAGAGCAGCTCTGCACACAGCGCCGCCCTGATGATTACAAACTAGTTCTCCGCCAGCCTTTTCATGGCTGTTTCTCTGCCATGAAAAGGCTGGTAGATAACAGGTACAGGGGGCCACAAGAGGCCCCTGCACTGCCCATGCATGTGACATGGGTAGTGCATGGGTCCTCCTGCCCAGCACAGTACTGTGCACTGTCTGCTCTGCAGACAGTGCGCAGTTCGAGGGTGCTGGTGCCCCCTGCAGGCAGCAGCATTGCTCCCGGCTCGATTACAAGCTGGCGACAATGCTGGCTTGGTTTCCGCCCATGAGCCCAGCGGGAAAGTCATAATGAGTGCGGCAAGACGGACCCCACTACAGTGGCGGCCACCCTGCCCAGGGTTTGGTGGATGGGTGTTTCTGTCCGCCAAACTCGTAATTATGCCCTTAGTTATTACTACAAATGCTTTGGAGAAGAAGGCTGCCCACCGCATAGAATATGACTTTAGTACAACTGCAGGCAGGTTATCTGGCCCACCGCTTTAGTTAAATTTAGGGAAGATATCAGTTTAACTATAGCCTCATAAATTATTTAAAAGCCTCATAAATTAATGAAAGGTATTTGATAGGGCCGACTCTATGTTTTCAGAAACAAATTGCCTTGGGGGCAGGTATTGAATCTAACGAAAGTCATATTTCTCCAACCCAAAGTGAAAATGAATAGAGTCCAGAAGCAATAGTAAATTTTTGAGGCATTTAACAGAAATGTTTGTTGATACCTTGGAATAGTGATACTTTATATTAATAATGACCTTAGGAGATACCAGTAGTAATCGTTTACATTTTAACTAAATAGAATCGTTTAAAATTTAAACTAAATTGTACATAGATGCTGCGATTAGGCACGATACTATGTTTTATGTAGGAGAAGGATATTTTGGATCTTAGGTTAGCAATATTTACTAAGTATTAATGTATTAAAAAAAAAAAGGTCATATAGGGTAATCCAGCGACCTCATCCTGGCGGGGCAGTAAATGGCTGCCTACTATTGCCGTAAATGTAGTCTCATCAGTGCCAAAAAGCTATTAATGTAAAAAAAAATCTTGATTACAGTGGTACCGTAAATGGTAATGGTGCACAATGCTAGGTCCGATGTTTAAATTGCACTAGTTTATTTTTTAGTGGACCGCAGGTTTGGGGAATGACCTGCTTCTAGCCAATAGCCATGGTTTGAGGCGCATCACACATCCATTTACATAAACCACAAATAAAAGGCTGTGTCACCATTGACAGTCTCTCGGTCTAGTGCATGGTGGTTCATTCAACATTCCCTCCCTTCAGAAGTGGGGCAATAACGACGCACTTAGGGCTGCACTATATTAATCAAAGTATCTTCTGCATTTTGTACTCAGGGCTGACCAGCAATCGTGAAGGTAGGTCTAAATCATTACCTCACATATGAGGAGTGTTTTAAAAGTCCCATTTAGGAAAACATTACAGTTCCACAGTTTAGACAATACATGCAAATGCACAGTTTAGCAGTGAATTAACCTCTGACATTGAGGAATAGTGTGTCATGTAACTCACTGGAATAATATCTAGTCTCACACTTAGGGCGCATTGCAGTGTGGATAAAGTTGCAACACTTTTGGAACCTTTACAAAGTTCAGTGGGAAACTGCAACTCATCGGCAACTCCTCGAAAGTTTCAGTATTTCTTACGTTTCCACATGTGCATGAAATGCATGATTTACGATGCACGGATCACTATTTAAAACAACAATATGATTCTCCGTAGTATCCACTATTCAGAATATAGTGATATTCTCCAGTGCAATGTCTATGTGCATAGAAAAGCTCAGTAAAATGTAAATTTGCGGAGAAACATTCTGCCCGCATATAGCATTGTGCATAGAAAAGATCCACCAGCAGAACATCAGTCTGCATATATTTTCCCCCTCAATTGGGATTGTTCAGATTGAAAACAAACTCACTTTGGACCTTATCAGAAGTGCTCGCATAGCCCTGAGTGTGCCACTAACAGATATTCCGGGACATCTTCTAGTGAACCACTTGACAAAAATATGAAGACATTGGTACAGAAACACGGAATTTCACTGTTTATGACGAAGATTCTATAATCTGGATTATTTCCAACTCTCCTGAAATACCAATCACCCCAGTTTTGGTAAATCCATTTTGCCCGGGGGACACACTGAATCCTTTTACGTCCAACTCAAAAGGGAGTGGGGAAAAGTATCTTGCAATACGCAAAACAAACTTGGCACAGGCAAAGGGGAAGTGTAACCCTTCTGTCCATCAGTAAAGGTGCATGCGGTAAGTGGTTTCTGCGCTCATTGCAGCGCTTTATAATAGGGCTTCTCAAGTGCCTGACCCAACAGCTCTAACCCAACAAGAACCACGATGTTCGCTCGGAACCGGGTGACACCCTAGACGGGCCAACTCGTGCTTCTCTTCACTGGCTCCTTTTAAAATGACCACAAACGTCTGAGCTCCACCTCAGCAATACTTCAGTCTACACCTACATTCAAACATCTTGTTTTGGGTGGGGAGCTTTTCAATTCTTGCTCGTTTCGTCTGGAACTTTCTCCCTTTTCATTCTATTCTATCTCTTGGGGCCTTTCCAAATGCCTTAGGGGCCTGTTTGTGTTCACACAGTCTTCAGGGCTACTTCTTGAGTATTCAGGGCACTCATTGTTCGATGAATTCTTATTTGTGTGTGCGATTTACCAGCAACTGTTAACATAACATACACAGGGAAGCTTTGGAAATTAACGAAAAGGAACCAGTTGGTAAAATTGTAAAGCTTCTCATCTAGGGGTGTGCGTGATTTTCTCCTGGATAATTATGCAACATTTTAGAAAAGTTACTCAAATATATCTATTTCTTTTCTTCTTTTTTTTAAATGTATTTTTATTGTTATATCACACCACAGAGTTACACACATGAAAAAGATATGGGGGATAACACTTTACAGGGGGTATATTCTTCGCGTCGCGCTAGGCGACTACATTTACCATTCCAGAGCTGATGTGCCCTCCACCCACGTCCGCGCCACTGCCGGGGAACCCGAACTGCCGCCAGCCGGGGCAAAGGGGCACGGCCCGGGCCAAGCATCTGTCTAACGCACCCTGTTGCACTGAAGATCAACAAATGGGGAGAAATAGCGAAAAGGATCAGTGAGGGAGTGAGGGGGGTGGAGGGGGCCCAAGGGACCACGGAGGGCACGGGGGGGGGGGGGGGGAGAGGACAGAGAAGGGGGAGCGCGAGAGTGGAGGTCCGGAGGTCTTTAGGAGGCTGGTGTTACTGTTGGGGGGAAGCCCCCTATTAGGTGGTACTATTTTAGTGCAATCGCTATGAGTCGCTGTCCCCATTTTTTTTTTTTTTTTTTTTTTTTTTTAACTCAAATATATCTAAAAGACGAAAACAGCATTTTTACGTAAAATGAATCCTCGTGTCCATTTTGAGTTTTAGGATGTATTTCACAGTAAACAAAAGCTTAAAAACCACAAGCAGAAGCCACTCGTGTTGCGGTTGTTGGCATTGTTCCCATGTGCTCCCTCGAAATCTTTGCAATGAACAGTACATAATTAAGCCTAAAAATTCAGGCTTAACAAGCAAAACGAGAGATTGTGCCCCATAATTAAAACTTTGCTCAGGCCTACTTTCCACCGACCCTGCAATCAAAATCTTCATATTGGTCTCCACTTCGGTTTGGACAACTGTGTGTGTCCCATGCACTGCCCTCCCTGCTCCTGGAGAGTCGGCCACCCCTCCTCACAACAGTGCTGTGCAGTGCCCTGGCCTGTACCCAGGGGGCTTAGCTCTACATGACACCAAAGAACCGGCGCAGCTCCCTCCTGCAGGCTGACTAAGCAATGCAGGCCCCATAGCTCCACATCCATTAGCAGTGGAAGGGTGGAGATGCGCTCTGTGATTTATGGCCTCATACTCGGCTTCTCATCCTGCAATATTGGACAATCTCACTCTGTCAGAGCGCGGAGGATGAGGAGCGGCCCTGCCACATCCATCCTGGCTACCTCAGCCCCTCACTATCAGATATTGACTTTCCTAGGCATATCATTTCCTTTCTGATCGATTTACCAGTAAGATGCCCTAATGGCTCCGAAAAGATGTGACAGGCGACTTTCGCCTGCGTTTTTGAGACTTACTGGAGTTTTCTTCATCTAGGGTTTTTGACACAGTTTACCTTCAACTTTTTCTCCTACACATTCTCTGTGTCCGAAAGTCCCTAAGCTGCCTAGGGCTAAATCATTTTACCACTGACTTCAGAAATTAGGAACCTTATTTATAGTTTGATGGATGGTAAACTGTCACAAACCTGGTGGATATTCCTTCGGTATTACAAGTGCAGTGTAGCCTATTGCACTTGTAATATGGCAGATGGGTTGTTCACCACTTTGTGACAGTGTATCCTGTCCTCCTAACTCTAAATAAACCCTAAGTATGCAATTGGAAAATCTCTTTACTGCTTTGGCTATACAGGGCCACCGGGGAGACGAGTGTACCTCCAATCATGCATGGCAAGTAGGCAATGGCAGAGGTAGCCGGGTAGCTCGTTCTTTGATATTCCTGCCACCAACAAATCTTACGCCATTTTTTCAGAAGTCGTGAAGGTAACTTCAGGGACAGGAAGTAAAGAAGGAATTAAGATCCCTCTTTGCTTTCTGTTGTTTCAACTCTGAGGTCACCATTTCCTGAAAGCATCAAAAATAAGGCTGATAAAGGTCTAAATGTAGGATGAGTGGTCAAAACTGTGATGCATGAGAAGTCATAGGGTGCAAGATGTCACACCGCTTTCCTGGAATTTGGTTGAAGCAACATATATGGTCCCAACCTGAACTTATATACCTCAAACGGTAAGTAGCGAATTTATTTACACAGCAAATCCCCCTGCTAACTGAAATGACAAACTGAATTCACGGTGTGTGAGTTTTGCATTGCAGCAAAAGAGAGCACATGTTAATAAAAGCTGTCCTCAACAGTTCCCTTCTACTGCTTTGATGGCATTGATTTGTGTAAACTGAAATGATATTCGACTTCTGCACAGTTTGCCAAACTCATTGTCTGTTGCATGGTTAATAGAGCCATCCACAGTGATTTACCTCCCCTTTAATTCACCCCACCATTCTTTTAAAAAGGCAGAATGTTCTGCTTCTATTCGGGTCTACCTTTCCTTGTAGATCCATATAACCCTGCATGAACCAGACTTCACTTTTCGGCCAAACAAACCCCACTTGCACTGAGTCGCCATTAGTACAATATGGACTGGTGTACAAAGCCCTTAGAAGTCACAAATCCTACTATCCTTTCCAACTCATAAAACGGATTTTGCAACTTATTCTATATGACGAATAGGAGAAGTGTGTAAATGGGCAACTGTGTCCTGTTTACGAATTGCAAAGGTGTATACCAATAGCTGTGACCACAACAGCAGTCACAAACTATTGATCGGTTATCAACGCTTGAGTTGGAGTGGTAACTCATTCCCAAAGGGACCTTTTCCTCTTGGGACAGCGTCCTCTGTAAATAATGCTGGGTTCCCTTGGTTGGTCTGTGGGATTAGGCAGTGGCTAAAATGGAAAATATATATTTTTTAAATACCACACGTGCCCTGTCAAGGTTGCTTTTAAAAATAATGTTGCTGGTTAGGTCATGTGGAGGTCTGCTGTTTCTTGCAACTTTCTTCTCTGCATTTGCAGCTAACCACAGGGGTTCGCAAACTGTGAAGTTGTTAATTAAAATCATCATGCAGGTTTTGCGCCCATCCCGCTCTTGCTGCTAAATGACAATCTGCTCTGTGACCCTTTACAAAACCAGAAGGATCACATATTGCAAAAATAGTCAGTGTGCTAATTGCACATCCTGGTTTTTGGATGGATGATTATACACTGGGATCTGTTTTCCTTATTTTTTAACAACCATTTATTTCTACCTTTCATCCTTTGGAATAGATTTTTACGGCTAGATGTACAAACCATATTTGAGGTCGCAAACGGCACTATTAACAGAATAGGGCCATTTGTGACTGAAAAAAATGCTTTTTGGTATGTACAAATGCCAAATTGTGATTTGGTAACTTGTTATCAAATCGCAATTTGGGTTTGCAATTCAGTCTCTGGAAGGGGGTGTGTTGAGGGCGTCCCTTCCTAATACCGAATCAAAAAGGTATGTCCGAATGATTTGAGACTGAAATGTGATTGCAAAACATTCACAATTTACAGCAAATTGAAAGTTGATGGTAAACCATTTGCAAATGGGAAGGGTCCTAAAGTGACCCTTTCCCCTTTGAGAATGGTTGGGAAAATATTTTTTAAGAGCAGGCAGTGGTCTCACAGACAATTGCCTACTCTTAAAAAATACAACTTCCAAGTGTCATTTTTTTCATTTTAAACACATCCAGTTTTCCTTTAAAAGCACTAACAGACATAGGGGGTTATTCTAACTTCGGAGGAGTGTTCATCCGTCCCAAAAGTGACGGTAAAGTGACGGATATACCACCAGCCGTATTACGAGTTCCATAGGATATAATGGACTCGTAATACGGCTGGTGGTAAATCCGTCACTTTTCCGTCACTTTTGGGACGGATTAACACCTCCTCCAAAGTTAGAATAACCCCCATAGTGGTCTACTGACTCCAGCAGGCCACCATCCCTTTGATGACTGCAATTCCTAATGGGCTGCAAATTTTGACCTACCTTATTAAGATTCATGAGGTAGGTCTATTTGCGACCCACTAGAAATCACTAATGAACCTCAAAACAGTTATTTCCTAATTGCAGTTTGCACAAAATCACAATTAGATAATCGCTATTCAAAACTTAAGTACATCTAGCCGCTGAAGGATGTTCTATGGAAAACGGTTTCCCCATTGTTATTTGCTTTTAAGGCACTACATAATGCTGAAATGTGAAGTGTCCCTAAAGCAATAAACAAAAACTAAAAGTAAACGAAAAATAAATAAATATAGTTCTGATACAATCAGATAAGCAGCTCATTAACCTTCTCCAACATTTAAGGTAGAAGAAAACATTCATATGGCGCCAGTTGTCACATTTCACTGTATTTGGGCCCGGGTGTATTTCAGATGCCCTTTCCACAGTGTCACAGATTCATAGGCCTTGGATACAGCCAGCTGTTGAAACTTCAAAAAGAGAGAACAAGACAATAGAAAGGTAGCAGGAATTGTGCAACTCTCCCATGGTATTTCATCTTTGTATTCTTCTTTCTCTCTCTCTTAGTCTTTCTTTCCTCACCCTCTCGTTCTCTCTCTCTCTCTCTCTCAACCTCTCTCTCTCTCTCTCTCTCTATATATATATATATATATATATATATATCTCACACCCTCTCTTGCCTGGGGAACAGCCTTTACCACAGTCTTTACCATGCATCATGTACAACACTTGCCTTTAACACACATATGCCTTTATTACGCAAGCCTTTACCTGGCATATGTCTTTAACACATATGCCTTTACCGTGCAGGTCAAGAATAGCACTCAAGGAAAGTTTCAAGGTGATCCGTCAAATGGGGCAGAGAAAAAGGGGGGTCCCAAAATGTGTTTTTTCCAATCATTTTTCCATAGGAAAATTGAGCAGCTATACCGCAAAAACTGCTGAACGGAATTACACCAAAGTTTACAGGAAGCTAGATCGTGGTCCTGAAAGTGTGCTTTTTGTGATTTGGTGTAAATCCATTCAATAGTTATTGATAAATTAAGCCTAAAATACTTTGTATTTTTCATGCTGCAGAGGATCGCAGAGCCAACTGACCTTAAGAAAAGGTCTGATTGTCTGCCACCACATCAACACAATGTGGTGGCAGTCATTTTAGGACTGGGGACTCAGTCCCAAATCCTAGAAAAAAGAAGAAAGTGACAGCTCCCACCCGGCAGGAGCAGAGAAAAGAACCTGGTCCTACTAGTGCAATGTGTTTGGAGGTCACTCTTTTTTGAATGTCTAATGGTTGGGGTCTGTCTTGGTAATATTTAACTTCTTCCCAGCCAGGGTAGAGGCAGAAAGCTTTCCTGTACAGATATATCCATCAACAGCCTGGATATGCCTGAAATTAAACCACCCTGCCACTATTGTCCAGAGAATTTGAAAGTATTGCTTTCTTGCCTGAACGACAGGCGTTGGTGTCAATCTACCTGGAGAATCGCTAGTGACAAGGTAAGGATTACAGCTCCCACTTTGCTCAATGCTTTGTTAAATAGCTATCTTTCCCACCTCCATGAGGCAGCCACAATCTATGCCTGTCTAAATGTAATCTGCATTGCCACCTGTAAGTTAAAAGTTTTTTGTGTTTTGGGTCTTGGTCACTCAGCATTATACACCTCAACCCTGAATTCTCCCCTTGTCACCGTTTTCCTATTTTCTCTTCCTCAATCTTTCTTCCTTTCCGCATTCTTCCCTCTTTCTCACTCTTACGCATAGTCAAAGTCAGAAGATGAAAATAGGATCCTAGATCCCGAAAGTGAGTGCCAAGGACCCTCACCTTTAACAACCGCCTGCACAAATATAGCACTGCATGAACCAACAGCATGTTTCTGGCAATTTTGAGGGAACAGCTAGTGTAATGGTACAGGGTGTCTTGGAGCTGCTGGTGGACACAGCCTCCTTAGAATATGTTGCTCTAGACACACATCTGCCACAGGGAAGAACACCCATGTGGAGAACAAGCATATTGCTGTGGTTAGCATCAGGACTCCTGTAATGAAAACACGAGCCAACCCGATGTGTTCATGGATGAGTGGAGGGTTAGGGAGCAGAGGGTTGCTATCAGGAGTGTTGCTATCAATAGTGCAGCAGCTTCAGTGGCGCTGTGGCCTGAGGGGCTGTCTACACTTCATCTATGTCTGTATTTCACTGCTCAAACAGGTAGCAACTCATCTCCTTTATGGCCCATAGTATCCTGGTTGCTCCTTTGGAAGAGACTGGTTGACTACAGGTGAAATTATAGTAGAGGGAGACAAATGAATGTCAGGAGGTAAAGTGACCAGGAAGTTGTGAACAGTTTCAAATGAACTGGAGAGACAGAGAATGAATGACAAGAGGTGATAGCAAAAAAAAGGTGATGGAAGGAGAAAAGGTGACGGAAGGAGAGTGTAAGAGAAGGAGGATTAGTGTGAGAAAAAACAAAGCAAGATTAGATTTGGGAGAGAAGGAGACGAAGGAGAAGCCCAGAAGAAGAGACAACAAATATGAAAACTGGAATGAAGAATGTTTGAAGAGCAATAAGTGGAAAAATGAGGTGGCAGAGTTATTAAAAAATAGAAAGAAATAGCGAGAGAAAATAGAAAAAAGAAAAAAGGAAAGCGCATGAGAAGGAGAGTAATAATGAGATAAAGAAAGATGAAGTGAGATGTATCAGGGTAAAAGATGAATGAGGTAGTGGGAAATGACTGATAGAAATTAAGGGAGACAGGAGGAAGAAGTATAAAGTGAATATGCTGAAGGGGAGAGAGAGATCAATGGTGAAAGACTAAAAAAGCAAGGGATGATGAGTGCTTAGAAGAAATAGCTAATGAAAATTATGACATGATGATGTTGTAACCCTCAGGCAACTAGGGAGAATTTACTACATACATGAAGTCCCTAAAGAAAGATTCAGTTCAAAACAAAGTCAATATATGAGAAAAAGCAGGCCAAGAGGTCTGTGAGACATACATGAGGACAAAGTCAAGCAAAGGGCCACCTTTTGAGGCAGGGGCATTATGTGAGACACTATTTTTCATGAGTTGTTCGGTTTACATTAAAACAATTACATTCTGGGGGTGTGGCTTTTCAAGCTCCCTGTCCTGGCTCGTGGTAATGTTCCATCATCCATGCCCACAGCCACCCAAAGACCTGTCTGGAGGATCACTGATGTCATGGTGATCCTTGGGACCCCCCCCCATTTTTTGCTTCACTTATGGGGGAACATCCATGCTGCCCTGTCGCCATGATCAGAGCTGCCAGGCTGTTGACATTGCCTGTGAGGCCTGAGGGGTGCAGCAAGCCCAGGGACCCTGTGGATGAGGGTTGAGGCCTGGTTGCGGCGCCTCAGCAGGAGCCACATTCAGCATGGGAGCTGAGCCCAGTGAGTAAGCCTGGGCAGAGTTTGTGTAGCCACGCCGCGCAGAACTCCGCAAAGTCGGAAAAAGACTCCATTGCGCTACATGGAGTTCCACTAGCGGGTGGAGTTTTTTGCCACGCCCGTTCAAATGACGTTTAATGTCATTCGCAATGCAAAGTTCGTCCTTGCGTTGGAATTGTTGTGCAAACTGCACTACGATGGTTTCATGGGCATGGACATTTCTTTTTATTGGTTGTTTTTGTGCCGGGGCCTACTTTTATATCCCTCTATATCTCTCCCATCCCTCTGTTTTAAAACCAATTTCCCCCTAGTTTCTTTTTATTTTATTACCTTTTCTCTTTTTATATTTTAACTTTTCTCCAAATTTGTGTGTGTTTTTTGCAACTTTTTTACTTTTTCTTTTTTTTGCTTTACTTTTGTATTCTCTTCCTTTTCTCTAATCCTTCCTTCTCTCTTCCCCTCCAAGTCCCCAGCACCATGGCACAGCAGGGGAGCGGCAGCGCCAGGCCCCCAACCACAAGCGTCAGCCGGCTTCCTTGCGGGTGGAGATGACGTCAAGGGATGCAGCCGTGTGCCATATTTTCTGAGGTAGAGGTGACTGCCTTGGTGTTCTATGTGCAGCGCCACCTCCCCTCCACCTTGGAAGCGGGCCCAGGTCTGGGTACGGCCTCCGGGATTCCAGCAACACTGGAAGAGGGTGTGCCAGGATGTGTGCTGCAGTTCTGGGATCCGGCGCACCCAGCAAAAGCTGACGCACTGGTGGGCTAACATCCTAGATTGGGAGACGGACCTGCTTGACCTGCTAGGCATCGAGGTTGCGGGGCTCGGTGAGTAATAGTTAATTATTAGTTGTGTTGTATGCTAATAGTTTCTTCCCAAATAGCAAGCATGCTGCTCACAAGCAGGTAAGTTAACTTTATGTTATAAATATAATATTATGTGATCATCATCTAGACCGGTGCTCGGTGCTACCTAATTGTACTTGTTTTCGGCGCTTGCTTGGTCTGATGAAGAAGTAATGCAGAGACCCCTCCTGTGCCCTGTCTAAGATAGTCATCGTTAATATATTAGTATTAGTGAGTTTGAATGTTCTTTCGCTTCTCTGTGACTTTTTTTTTTGTAGCTCGTACAGTGCCAACTCCCAAGCAATTTCTCCAGGATGTGTTGTAGTTTCGTATGCATCCAATCGATGCATTGAGACACTGAGAATGAGATGAGAACTGTAGAAATCATTCATTACAATTTATTATCAATTCCAAAATGTAGTTTAGGAAATTTGGAATAGGGTTAGGAAATTTGGAATAGGATGGTCCATGATACTAGTATTATTATTATACTGATGTAGAAATGTTATTGCATTTGCATTTTCCTTTAAAAAATAATATTCTTGGAAAGATTATTTATTAACAGTACCACTAATGTTTCTATTTTTTGTCTTACATCATCTAGCATCAAGGGGCAGGAAGAGGTCTGGTGGTGACAAGGAGGAAGAGGCAGCTGAAGGTGGCCCCTCCACAAGTATCAGTGCCTCAGCAAGTCCTCCTGTTGTTGTTATTATTAATATATATTTCCCTAACTTTTACAGCTCCACATTAGAATTATTTTTTATCTTTTTACTGTGCTTGTCTCCTAATTTTTTTCCAACTTCAGTTTGATTTATCTGTTTCATAAATTCTTCTTATCCCTGAATTATCCTATTTACTTATTTTATATATTTCAAGTTTCTTTGCTTCACACTGTCTGGCTGTACTAGTCTGTCTGCAGCTTCCTTTCTTCTGCTTTGTCAGTGAGCTTTCGCCCTCCCCTTAAGTATCTTATCTTGTGGAGTGTTGGTAAGGCTCAGAAAACACATGTACTGAAGATTGCATACGCATGTGAGGTGTTCTACACATTTCATGAGATGGATTTTTTTTCTTTCTCCAGGCTCCAGCTCAATCATCAAAGAAAAAAAGTTGTTTTTGAACATGGTCATGTAATTGTTTGTACCCTCCAATGTTGTGCATGTATTATTAGTAAACTAGCAGTTGATGACCGTGCACCACTGTTAGAAGTATGAGGTGGATGGCCTCATAGCATTAGCCAACCAAGACCATATGTGCTTCATTGACAAATTCTTGCACCCTTTTATTTCTCTAGTAAAACTCAGATTCATCAATAGCTAGTTCTGCCCCTCCATTACCAATTTGTGCTTTTTTACTTGACTGCCTCGCTTTTGAAAAATTGCCAACCCACAAAATGCCCACCTCATATTTTCATGGAAGAGAATCTGTGACCAAAATATAGGCCCTCATTACAACCCTGGCGGTAAATCTCACTTACCGCCGTGCAGAAGACCACCAACATACCGATGTGGCTGCGGAATTCCGCTACAGGTATTACGACCCACAGCTCGGGATCCGCCACAATACAGACACCCACACAAGACCGCCACACCAAAGGTCAGTGATAAACTGGCGATAACAAAACTGACACCGTCACGCCAACAAGAATACGCCCACACTATCACGACCCACGAATCAACGTGGCGGACTTTCAACCACAGTAAACCATTGGCGGTACACACCGCTGCGATCAAAATACACCCACATATACAAAACACCACCACATTGGACAATTCGAAATACACACACCTGATACATATACACACACCACACCCACACACCCAATCCAATATAAAACACACACCCACATTACCCACAAACCCTTACTACCAGAAACTTGAAAGCAAGCCAGAGAGAGACACTACCTTAAACAACACCAGCATCCACAGACACACAACACCATCACTTACACAACATCCACGCACCTCAAACAACACACAACACACCCCCTCACACATCACAACAGACAGCACCTCACACATGACCCACACCACATCATGGCACCCCAGGTTCTCTGAGGAGGAGCTCAGGGTCATGGTGGAGGAAATCGTCCGGGTAGAGCCACAGCTAATTGGTTCACAGGTGCCGCAGACATCCATTGCAAGGAAGATGGAGCTATGGCGGAGAATTGTCGACAGGGGCAACGCAGTGGACAGCATCCAAGAACTAGGGGTGACATCAGGAAGAGGTGGAACGACCTACGGGGGAAGGAGCGTTCCGTGGTCTCCAGACACCCGATTGCAGTACAGAGGACTGGTGGTGGACCCCCACCACCTTCCCCCAACTAACAACATGGGAGGAGCAAGTCTTGGCAATACTGCATCCTGAGGACCTCCCAGGAGTAGCAGGAGGACTGGACTCTGGTACGGCAAATCTTTACTACTTTATCCCCCACCCTACCTGCATGCCATCACATACCCCACCCTTACCCTCACACCCATCACCCCAACAACCCACAGATACCGCACCAACACAACCCACACATCCCAAAAACAAGCCCTGCATGTAACACCAATGCATGGACACCCATCACCAAAGCATGTCCAGTACAGATACCCACACAGACCCCAAACCAACTATCACACAAGGACCAAGGAAAGAAGGCAAGCACTGGAGTAGAGGGTCACTCACCCATTGCACACAATGGCACACACAGATGCAATAATAATGCTTTTATACCCCTAAGGTACCCCTACCCAACATCACCGGACAGGAGATGCCAGACATATCCAGTCCCCCCACAGAAGAGACCCACAGTGATGATAGCAGCTCTGCACAACTGGATCAAAATGACCAGCCCGGCCCATCTGGGACCTCGGGACAGTCGGTTCCCCTGACACAGTCACAGGCCACCACAGAGCTTCCCCCCTCAGGAAACACCAGCACAGCACCCACCCAGCGGGCCCATCCCTCTGTCACCTGGACACATCAATCAGCAGTGTGTCCACCACTACAAGGAATCCAGGCAAACCCACTAACACAGGACGATCAGGGACCCGGGGGCAGTGGCAGTGGGCACCCGGTTCAGGGGACAGAGGCACAGGACAACAGGGAAGCTGGGAGGACTGTTGTGCGACAGCGGGAGGACAGGCCCAAGGAACCCACTCTCCACGAGGCCCTCTCCATGGGAGCTTACCATCATTCCCAGGAGACGATGGCAACGGTCCTGGCCAAGTTTCAGGAGACTCAGCAGCTGCAGGAGGAACACTACTTTGGGATCAGGGAGGACTTGAAGTCCATTAACAACACCCTAGTCACCATTGCAGGGGTGCTAGCAGACCTTGTCAACAACAGGAGGGACACAGTGGCACAACAAGGGGCCCCTGACACTAGCCTGGACGATGAACAGCCCTCCACCTCCGCCGGCGCTACTGGACAGGAGGCACTGCCACAGGAACACGACACCAGTACCCCACCCCCGGTAGATGGAGAACCACCCCGCAAACAGTCCCTGAGATCCAGGAACAAGACAGAGAACATTGCCAAGACCCCCACCAGGAAATGAGACCCCCCCTGAATGTCACCCTTCTGTCCCACTTTGTCACCCTGTCCATCCTTAAACTGCCATTGCTCCACTTCCTATGCCCCTTTGGGCAATGCACCTGTGGAACAAATAGACTGGATTCTGCCATGGACATTCCTCCACCATCCCCCCAGCCCATTTTACAACCCCATCCACTTATTAGCACAGAAATAAACACACTTCAATCACAAAACAACCTGGAGTCAGTCTGTGCTTTCACAAATGTGTAGATGCAATAACCATGGAATATAGCAATGTCAATTTACTTGTGCACATACCGATGTAACTCAGCTGTAGGCCATGAGGAAATATAGCAGAGGGCACAAAGTGGGACCCACATCTGTGAAATGGAAAGGCAAAGTGACAAGTCAGGGTCCATACACTGAGTGAAAATGACAGACTTATGCTAGCTCCAACAATAGTATGAGATGTGGGAGGCAGTGATATCTTCTTACCTGTGTCTCACTGGAATATTGCATGATTATGTTGTTTCGGTTGTCGATATCCTCTTCTTCTGCCTTATCTTCTTCACTGTCCACAGGCTCCACAGCTGCCACAAGGCCACCAGCTGGCCCATCCTCCTGCAGAAAAGGCACCTGCCGTTGCAAAGCCAGGTTGTGCAGCATACAGCAGGCCACGATTATCTGGCACACCTTCTTTGGTGAGTAGTATAGGGAACCACCTGTCATATGGAGGCACCGGAATCTGGCCTTCAGGAGGCCGAAGGTACGTTCGATTACCCTCCTAGTTCACCCATGTGCCTCATTGTAGCGTTCCCCTGCCCTTGTCCTGGGACTCCTCACTGGGGTAAGTAGCCAAGACAGGTTGGGGTAACCAGAGTCACCTGACCTGCAAATATCGAGGGACAACTGTTAGACACACACTAACCCTTAGGGACAACCCCATACCCAGACACCTATTCACACTGTATTGGGTCTTTGGCCTCCCCTATTAGCCACACACGGTGCCTCTGGAGTTGCCCCATCACTAAGGGATGCTGCTATTCCTCAAAATTTAAGCATCATTCACTGAGCCAGGAAACTTGGCGTTCACATGGGAGATGTACTGGTCTGCCAAACACACCATCTGCACATTCATAGAATGGTAGCTCTTCCGGTTTCTGTACACCTGTTCACTCCTGCGTGGGGGTACTAATGCCACATGTGTCCCATCAATGGCACCTATGATGTTGGGGATATGTCCCAGGGCATAGAAGTCACCTTTCACTGTGGGCAAATCCTCCACCTGAGGGAACACGATGTAGCTGCGCATGTGTTTCAGCAGGGCAGACAACACTCTGGACAACACGTTAGAGAACATTGGCTGGGACATCCCTGATGCAATGGCCACTGTTGTTTGAAAGGAACCACTTGCCAGTAAATGGAGTACTGACAGGACCTGCACCAGAAGGGGTATCCCTGTGGGATGGCGGATAGCTGACATCAGGTCTGGCTCCAACTAGGCACACAGTTCCTGGATTGTTGCAAGATTAAGTCTGTATGTGACTATGATGTGTCTCTCTTCCATTGTCGACAGGTCCACCAGGGGTCTGTACACCGGAGGATACCGCCATCTCATCACCTGCCCCAGCAGACGTGCCCTATGGAGGAGAACAGCGAGCAGGGAGTCAACCAACACTGAGGTATCACAAAATGTAATTTGCAGAAATGTATTAATCCGCAATGTGCCTGTAACTGTGTGTATTCCAGGCCTAGATAGGTGTGACGGAGTTATTATTAAGGCCATGTGGCCCCCTGAAATGGCGGCTGCCTGACCTGTAAGGTGGGACAAGAGGATGTGAGGTAACTGCGCTGGCGTTGTACACCGTCGAGGTGGGCGGTCGAAGACCGCGGCGCAATTCAGCATTGGTTAACATTGGGCCCTATGGGTCCGAGGAGCCAATGACGCTGTACGCCTGCGGTGACGGTACGCATCGCCATGGACGTGACCGCCATTTTCTGTCTGTTCACTCACTTGATACCCGACCTTCAACAGGAGAGGACCTACACTGCAAGTGCTGCTGTGACCTGTGTCTGGAAGCGACGATGGCTCATGTGTCTGGGGAAAGGGCCCCTGCCTTCACTTCGGAGGAGTTGGAGAAACTAGTGGGCGGGGTCCTCCCCCAGTACACGCAACTGTACGGTCCCCCAGACAAACAGGTGAGTACACTGTGAGCATGCTGAATGGGCAATGCCTGCTTTGAGTGGTGTGGCTGGAAGATATATGGGGGGGGGGCCGAGGCCTACATGTGCGGATGGGGAGTGTATGTGTGTCATGGCATGGGTTGGAACTGGTGGGCAATGAGTATGACAGTCCGGCCGGGTGAGTAATGTCCTTTCCCCCTGTACCATTCCTCTAGGTCAGCACCCACCAGAAGAAGGCTATTTGGCGTGCCATCGCCAAGGACGTCCGGACCCTGGGAGTCTACCACAGACGGAGCACCCACTGCTGTAAATGATGGGAGGACCTGCGCCGCTGGAGCAAGAAGACAGCAGAGGTCCAGCTGGGTATGGCCTCCCAACGTGGGAGGGGTGCCCGTCGCACCATGACCCCCCTGATGTTCCAGATCCTGGCGGTGGCCTATCCGGAGTTGGATGGGCGCTTGAGGGCATCACAGCAGCCACAAGGGGGTGAGTGCACTCTCATTCAGCTGACTCTGCGCGCATTACGAGGTGTCTGGGCGGGGGAGGTGGGCAGTGGGTTCTCCTAGGCCAGGGTGATCTTGGTGGGCAAGGTCCCTTGTGAGGCAGGCTATGTGGCACCCCAACCCCACTAGTGGTAAGAGCCATCTACACCTAGTCAGGCTCCATTGACATCCAGGTGTGCAGCAATTGGGCTTAGGCCTCGTACCCCATGGGCATGTGAGAAATCTAGGAACTATAAGTGCATGGCGTAGTACAGAGGGATGCTCACTGTCTGTTGTGTCCGCCAACGGTAGTGGTGTTGCATGCACTGAACATGTCTTTCTTCTGTCTTTCCCTTCCCCTTTTTGTGGTCTCATTGTTCTTGTGTGCAATATCATCATCAGGCGGAGGAGCATTGGCACCGGAGCAGGAGGGAGCTGCATCCCACTTGGCCCTGGAGGGTGAAGCTACGGATTCTGAAGCCACCAGTGGGACGGAGGCGAGGGGAGCTCCACGGCGGGGACAGAAGCAGAGACCAGCGACAGCAACTCCACTGTCACCTGCACCGCCTCTGGCACGTCTACAGCCGCTGCAACAGTCCCCAGCCTCTTCCCCAGAGGGCAGCCGTCCGAGGCTGCAGGAGACATCCTGCTTTCTCCCTCAGCAGGTGCTGACAGATGCCCTGCTGCCAGCCCCGCCGCCACAGACCCCACCGCCAGCACAGCCACCACAAACCCCACCGCCAGCACTGCCACGACAGACACCGCCGCAAGCACTGCCACGACAGACACCGCTGCAAGCACCGGCAGCGGCCCTGCAACGTCCTTGGACAGTGGCACCACCACTGACATGCCTACCATCCCCAGTGGTCAGTCGTCCGAAGCTGGTGGTGAGTTACAGGACCCTGGGCAGCTTCCATGAAGCATTACTGTCATCACTGTTGGCACCTGCAGGTGGAATGCGAGGCCGCAGCAGTGTGGGGTATGTCGCTGCCTCCATGGCGTATCATGCTACCTGTACCTCACCAATGTCGTGCCACGCACACCCAGGTGAGTGAATTGTACCGGCCACACTGCACGTGGAGCACCCTGGGCACCAGGCCCCCTCCAGAACCAGTGGAGAGATACATCCACTACCTCAGTCCTTGGCAGGATGAAGCACTCTGGGCACCAGGCCCCCTCCAGAACCAGTGGAGAATCACATCCACTACCTCAGTCCTTGGCAGGATGAAGCACTCTGGGCTCCAGGCCCCCTCCAGAATCAGTGGAGAGATACATCCACTACCTCAGTCCTTGGCAGGATGAAGCACTCTGGCCACCAGGCCCCCTCCAGAACCAGTGGAGAATCACATCGACTACCTCAGTCCTTGGCAGGATGAAGCACTCTTGGCACCAGCCCCCCTCCAGAACCAGTAGAGAATCACATCCACTACCTCAGTCCTTGGCAGGATAAAGCACTCTGGCCACCAGGACCCCTCCGGAACCAGAGGAGAGATACATCCACTACCTCAGTCCTTGGCAGGATGAAGCACTCTGGCCACAAGGCCTCCTCCAGAACCAGTGGAGAATGACATCCACTTGAGAGACTGTGGCTTTGCACTCCCCAAGATAAAGCAGTGGTCAAACCACCCACTGAAGAGACTTGAGAGACTGTGGCTTTGCACTCCCCAGGATAAAGCAGTGGGCATGGAGCCCCCTCGTGTAGCAGTGGCGTCGTGAATTCATCTGGCTGAGGTGCCCCCCGCCCCCTCTCCCTGAGGTGCCTGTTTCATTTCTTATGCCCCTCCAGTGTTCTCTCCGTTTCCAGTCAGGTACCTAGTGTGGGCTTTGCCCATGCATTTTGGGCCCAGTGGTCCACGGACAATGATTGGTGCACTATCCGGACTTGTGTAGTTGGTGTACGTATTTGTATTTACTGGATTTTGAACTTTGATAATGAGATTTCACATGATTACATTCGTTCAAATCATTTCCTTTTGTCCTTGCGTTCTTCTAGGGGGCGGGGGCGTGTATGTGTACTGTTGCTGCATGTATTTGTGTGTATGTTGTTGTGGGTGAGGGTGGTGGTGGGGGTGTTGCGTGTTGCGTGTTTGTGTCACTCTCTTTCCCCTCCCCCCTCCCCCCTCCCCTGTGTTGTAGGTGCAGTACTCACGGTGGTCGTTGCCGCCGTCTTTGGTGCTCCTGATAGAAAAGAAGGAAGACCAGCATTGTAGTATCTGCAATTCGGGCTCCATGGCGTCCTGGTTCCTCGTGGGGTGTGCAGAGGTGAGTGTTTTGCCTTCTGTGTACTGTTTCCACTGTGTTTTTGTTTGTGTTGGTTCCACCCCGGCAAAGGTAGCGGATAGGCCTCTTGTGATACAGTGGGCGGTACATTGTCTTCCACCTGTCTGTTGGCAGTTACCGCCGCGGTGTTTGGCGGTTTCCGCCATGGTCATGATTGCCTTTTTTGTTCCACCGGCCTGTTTGCGGTATTACCGCCGCTTTAACACCGACCGCCAGGGTTGTAATGAGGGCCATAGTGTTGTATTGCAGTTGTGTTTTGTTATCACAAAAAAAAAACATAGGGGGAAGCAAATGTGGCATCTAAATTGTGTAATGTTTTTTGTTTAGCCGCACCAACCACTAATGCCAGGGCCAGCAGCGCCAGCGACTACATTGCTGCGGGAGTGGATGAGGGGAGGAGTCTCTACGGCAGCAGTGGTCGGCAGTGGTAAGTCCTATTGCTTGCTGATTGACAATTAGCAATACAGTCACTACAAGGGTATACTAGTGTTGCTGACTTACTCGTCAACACCTTGCTTCTGCAAATGTAGCAGGAGTTAAGTAAGTATTGGCCTCTTCTATCTGTACCCAGCAGGCTAAGGTTTATAAAATTAACATGAACTATGATGTGTTTTGGAAAATTGAAAGAAGGATGGAAGTAGAATGGATGGGTGGAATATAATATTAGTGAAAGGATGTGTGTATGGATGAAAGGGTGCATAATAATCATATAGGTGTGTGATGAGGAGGATGATAGGATGCATGGGTGGGTGAAGGATGGATGAAAGGGCATACAGGTGAAGGATGCCAACCCAGGTGGTTGAAAGGGTATGGGTGAAAGGATTCCATGCCTGGATGGGTGTACGGACTCCTTGGGTAGGTTAGATTTCCTAGATGGGTCAATGGGTGAAAGGATGTATGGGTAGTTATTGGGTATATGGATATTGGTGAAAGGTTAATAGAGAGCCATGTTTGTAATTTGGATGCTTTTAAATGGTGAAGCCAAGGGTGAAGAATAAGAGTACAAGAAGAACACACTTGCGATGATGAATAGATAAACGCTTGGAATGAAGAAACAAGGGGGCTCTTATGAATAGGAACATTCTTCTCACCTACTTTACTTTCTTGGAATGGTTTTTATCAAAGGTTTGAGGCAAAGGTTTGGATGGTGTTTCAGAATATTCCTTTCACTCACAGTATTTTTCAAGTGAGGCAGGTAATATGTATCCCAGCATCCATTTACTATTGTCTTCCTCCCTCGCTATGGCCTTTCACCAGTGCCACCCATGATGACCTGACAGCTGCATGGTTCAATTCGGCAGAATCTGCACTGCAATGTTGGCTATGCAATGAGTGTCTGTCAGCTGAAGTTAAGTTACTGTGTCAAACGCTTTTCAATGCATGCCAGTGCAAAAACAAGGTGTGTTTCCCTTTCCTCCCAGCGCCCACTGTGTCAGTGACTTCCTACTGCTTCACTCCTTTAATCTTTTTTAAGTTCTGTCCCAGACTTCTGAATTGTTTGAAAATGTAATCTTGGCTTCTGCCACATTTTTCAATCCAAGTGATAAATACAATTAATTATGGCTTCCATAGTGGATTTACTTCTGTTCTAATTGTCCCTTTCAACATTTGACAACTACAGTGAGTCACTCTACTTGTCAAACCTTAGGCACATGATGATTATGGGGAGGAATTGATTGATCGGTAAAGTGTGTACTCTACCTACCCATCCTAATCCCCGATACCTTACCCTGCAGTTGAGTAAGTTATGAAGATTCCTTTCTTTACTGCAAAGCAAATGTATTATTTTGGAAGAAATGTGTTATTAGAACATATGATGGAGGAGGGGCATGAGGACAGTGAATAAAGTGGTCCATAAGAAAGCACCTACATTTTCCTGAATGGGATAGTCTGTGACGGAGCGAATGCACCAAATACAATCTATATCCCATTCCTTAACCCTTTCTCTGTACTGCAGTGCATCGCTTTTCTCACCACCTACTTATAGCACACAGGATGTCTCCATGATTGATTATATTATACTACGTGGTGTGTTTATTCTTAGTATTCATCTGCCTTGTGGACCAGGTAAAAAGATGAACAGGGCCACTGGAATAAAATAATTTTCTAGGACAGCTGCCCCAGCTGCAGACAGTAACAAGTACGACTAGCGTGCCAGCTGAGCTAGCAATGCCACCATTAATTTAGCAGAACGGGAGAGAGGAGAATATTTGTACCCCATAGTGTATTATTATGGCTGTGACAGTTATTACTTAAACCTGAGTGTCCTGAAGTTACCATCAAATGCACTGCTACTGTGCCACTACACTACATGATTTTAAAGAATTGTTTTGCTCAGAGCATTGTTTACAATTTCTCTTTTTTCTTTCTTAATATAGCTATATCTACTGGTCCATAATCACGGCAGGAAATAGCAGTACGGCTGTGGCTGACAAAGCTGGAGGCCATACGGGTCAAGTAGCAGCGGTTGGTGATCCTTGAGAAAGAGGAGGATGAGGCAGCAGCAGTTACGGCCAGTACGCAGGGTCCCAGCCTGACCACAGTCCCAGGTCATCCACCCGCCGTCATATCATCCCTGCTGCCCCTCCTCGGAGACTATGTTCCAACACCCCATCCTTTCGAGGCTGGTGCAGTTAGAGGCCTGTTGGGCACGTGTGGAAGGGCTCCTCAGGAGAATTCTGGCCTGCCTTTTTTTGCCCTCCTCTACCCCTTTTTTAACCTTTTATTTTGGTGGGTAGGACCTGTGGTGGGTGGAGAGGGTGGGAATGGGTTTTTGTTGGACTTTCATTGTATTTTTTCATTCTTCAAGTCAACATGGACAAATGGACATTTTGTGTTTGGAACATTGGTTGGGGAAAGTGACATTTGTTTGGAGATGGGGGTGGGCCAGTTGTGAGTGGAAGGGGTGGGTATATATTCTTTTTGTTAGGGATGGGGTATAATAAATAGTTATTTTCAATTCTTTATGCCTAAAACCTTTTTTGGGGGTGTTTTACTTTGCACTGCTGCCTTTACGCAGCATGTTTTCAAAATCTGCTGATAGTGTATTCCTATTAGTGCAGCATGTTTTACAAATCTTCTGATACTGTGTAACAATTATTTATGTAGTAAGGTATCCTTGTCCTAATACTCTTCTAGTCTCTGCAGTGCATTCTGCAAACTTCGACCCATAGGAGTGGGGTGGAGAGAGTTGCCCTTGCCAGTTATATTCCCCAAACTAAAGGAAGAACAATGCTCTATAATTCTCTTATCTGAATGGATAAAGCAATGGCTGCATGCTTTCTCAAGGTACCATGGCGTTCGCCCCACCAGGTGTGTGATTAATCAATGGTATAAATTACTAAGTAACACCTCAATCAATCACACAGCCCGGGGGAAGAGGGTTAGGGATTTGATGAATGGATGAAAAAGGGATTTTGGGAAAGGTGTGACAAAAGGCAAACACACCACAAACACAATTTTCATCTGGGAAATGATCAGCAGCCTGTTGTGGGAGGAATAGAAAAACATGAATATGTATGACACAGATAACTTTACATTCTGTCAGCCCAAGTGAGACGCAAGTTGTATATATCTAAAAATGTTCAGTCAGCTACGTTTTTAAAATAGTACATATAATTAATCTTGGGGTAAAGCTAACACACACAGTTCTAAAAAAAAAGGAAAATTGAAAGAAAAATTATACTAGTCTGTATTGCCAAATTGGGTGGTGCATCTGCAATCTTCTTGGATTGCCGGGTCAATATTCTTCGGTGCCTGCCTGAAGTGTCAGAAAAGGTAAGCATGAGTGTTATGGTGCAGGAGAAGAGAAGGTCTGTGGATTGTAAAACAGAAATGATTACCATGATATTGTTGAATCAAAAGGGATGGAATGGAAGGTAAGCTTCATGAGGAATAGTGTACCAAGAAGACTCAGAGGTGGCAGATCAAGAGCAAAGACCTTTGTGATCATCCACCAACAATCACAGACAAGTGTCAGCATGTATCGGGATGATCAAACTCGCAACTGTCATGCTCATCATAACATTTAGCCTATAACACTGCATAATGTGACATTATCATCCATCACGTCTGTCTCCTCCAGTTTCCTACAACAGGCCCCCCCACCAAACTACATAGTTTCAGCCAGCCAGCAGACACACACAGAAGCATTGCATTTCCCAAATCAAGTATCTGACGCACCTCTCACCACCATTGCACAGAGTGGAGTAGGCCTCTTAGACTCATCCTCACATCACCCATGTAGATTTCCATGAAGTTGATAACTTCCTTCTTCTGGCAGTTGTTTAAGTTGTCAAATCACACTCTGATTCCTTCCATCATCCTCTGGACTATGATTAAACATCATTATGTCCAACTCCATACCAACTGCTACTGAGAGTCACAGTCTCACGACCCAATTGAGATAGCGCGACCTGTACTGTTTAACAACAAGAGAAAAATTTAGTATTTTTTTTGCAAGACTAGAATTTTGTTTGGTAGCTAAATGGACTGATCGGGTCTTCTTTGACAAATGTGAACCAGAAATCAGAGCACCAGAAAACAAAGCAGTGTGAAAACACCAGCAAAAAAATTTCAGTAAGTGTCAAAGGAGAAGGGAAAAAAGTCACCCTCAGAAAAAAAAGTATCATCCATTATTATTTTTAAGCCATCAACATTGTAAATCAATCACAACACAAACACAAGTCAGTGTAATATATTTAAACAATATAAACACTCACTCTCACTATGTGCCACCACTAGACATGAGTCACACAAACTATCTCAATTCTCAACATTGAAACACATATCTGTTGTGTTTTTGAGCAGTCGTGGGAAGAAAACGACACAATCCTAGTCGGGTGAAATAACTCAGAGTTTAATGAACTTAGATACAGCAACGTGCGGCTCCCAGTTAACCAGCCAGCTCCGTAACTGTCACAGCAAGGAATGCCACACACATACCCCGCATTCCACATTCTTCTTTCCATCCCAGCACCCGGCAATATCCAATACAACAGTATCCCTCATATCAATCGTTGAGGCATATATATAGCATTACTTATCTATTCTAATCTAGCAAAGTGGCCCATTGCTGATCCTCTTTGATTCAGGAAATGAAACACACATTGGACAGTAAGTTGTTATTCAAATATCTGGGGCAGTCCTGATAGGGGACAAAAGAAAGGATTGGCATAGAACGGAGACAGGCATTGTCTCTCAAATCTCCTTGAAGTGATTTTGGGGGGATTGGGGGCTTCTTCAAAGCACACTGGTCCAACTATAATTCGGCCATACATGCTTCTAAAACAGTTGTGGTTCATTAGTAATTTAGACAGAAACAAGCAATATACAATAATAAGGTCCCCACAGCTAGCTAATTTTTTTTCTCAAAGCAGTTCATAGTAGAAAGTAGAAAGTTCTATGGTACCCCAGGTCTAGTCAGGGAAGTATAATTCGTCCTCAAACTCAGGTGGTTCACCCAGAAGTTGGTCAGCTAACATACTACTTTGACCTTAGTCCGACCAATCATCACCCTCATCCACGTACTTTTGTACTTCAGGTATGCTCCAATTTGGTGGTATAAAGTGCTGATTCATTTTGATTATGGTCAATCTCTCAATGTTTTGGGGCGAGAGACTGGTCCTTCTCACTGTCACAACTGCACTAGCTGCACTGAACACATGCTAAGCAGACACACTGGCTACAGGGCAAGCCAGGTACTTTATTGCCAGCCTGCTGAGCACTGTCCATTGGCACCTCTTCCCTTACAAATACACCAATTGGTTTTGATCCAGATAGACCTCCATTGGGTCAACCAGGTAGGCCTGGACCATCCGCTCATAAGTCATTGGTGCTCCACCTTGCTTAAACTCTTTTGCCTTCGCCTTTGCAGTGGACTTAACCACTGCCTTTAGAAAACAATCAAATGCAGATTTTGGGGCTGCTGCTCCTGTTGTTGTTGTTATTGATTTTTGCTGCTGTGAGCCAAAAGCACTGTCCGCAGGCTCTAAGGAAGTTGTATGCTCCACCCCTGAACTTCTGCTCGGGAGTGGGCCTCTAATTTCCAGCTGTTCTTTTTCTAGGTCTCTTGCTTGCTCAGCAATCCATGTCTTGTAGGTTGAAACATCTCCATCTGAAAAAGGAATTAAAGTGGCCAGTAATTGTTTACACCGTGGGTCAGGAATTGTGGCACAGATGTAATGTTTGGATGACCCAATGTCTTTTTGAAGCCTTTTATTAACAGATAAGCGAAGGATTAAGCTTTCCACCAGCTCCTGCACATCTGTTTTTTCATCCACACCTGTGTACATTTCAGTCACCTCCTTTAGCTGTTTCTGCAGCATTGCACCAATGGTTTAGCTTGGCCCATGATACAGTCCTCCTTGCTGACTTCTGGTCTGAAAATTTCAAAAGGAAGCAGCTCGGATTTCTGTTTTGAGGAAGTCCTGTACAATGACGTTTATGCAGTGCGTCAAACACAAGACCGTGAAATAGCCACCATCTGACATGGCCTTAACTTGATTACTGCCATAGTCTGTGGCAAAAAAATCAAATGTTAAGCCATCTGGGGCGCAGCCATTCAAAGACCTTGCTCTTAAAGTCATCCAAGATATTAGCAGCTGTTCTGATTTCTCCATGGCGAACATATCTACTGTTGCATTCTTCTGTGCACCATAAAACATTTCAGCTATGCCAACACCTGCAGATATCATTTCTCTAAGCCCCACAAAAGAGATCCAAGGTGCAGTGATGCCCATGTAATCAGTGGCTTGGCAACTGGTCCACATGTCTGCCATCAGCTTGTCCAATCAATTCCAGCACATAGTGATGTGGCGCTGGTACAGCAACTCTGGCGAAAATAGGTCTGGCTGGGAACCTTCCATTTCGGGCAGCTAGTTGCCACAAATTCTTGAAAACCCACTCTTTACACAAAAGAAAAAGGGAGGAGGTTCAACGCTAAAATTATAGCCAGTTTCCTGTTGTACAAACATTCCATTGGGTGGTTGCATTCGTACTGCCCCTCCTGCCTAAACATGGTAGTATTAGTAGCCTGGATTTTTTTCTTTGCGGGTGCCACTGATGCAGGTGACTTAGAAGGTGGTGGGAGGCTCAATGTGCGTCTCAGGCGGGGCAGCCTCTGTAGGTTCTTGCCTTGGATTTTCTATGTGAATCTGAGTCTTCCTGTGCCATTGTCATGTTGCTGATGTGGGAACCAATATTACTGCACTGCTGGGGACAGGGCTGATTTGTGTAACAAAAATGTTACCCTCTTTCTCACCTTCACCTTCCCCTATGATCAGATCAGATTCCCTGCTTTCAACACCTTCATTAACACCACTTGGAGGCTTCCCAGAGGATTGCGTGGTGTTTTCTCAAATGGGTTTTTTGACTTCCGGTACCATAGTTTGTACCAAGCTTACCCCAATTAACACTTGCTCAGCAAATGGAACGTATGGCATTGTTTGGCTCCTTTTTACTAACTGTACAGAAGTCCTGAACTGGGAAGGTCATCGTTCTAACACCGGTGCCGCTGCCAATGTTTCAAGAAGTCATGGTAGGTGGATGTTGTTTTGATGATGTTTGCCTCTCTGCAGTGCCCTCTTCTACTGGGTGTGGATGTAGGTCGCTCCCGGAGCCTTGTAAATATGGAAGCCGTGGAGGTGGGGTATCAGTGCCACAGCTCTCGGAGCAGGTTGAGAAGATGGGGTAATGTTTGACTCCACTGGGCTAAAATCCTCGTCAGATTTGTCATCCTCCTCTTCTTCATTCATAACTCTAAAGCTTTCAGGAACCTTCCTTTTCACTCCTTGCCTCCCCTGGCGTGTCTCAGACTGAGGTGGCATCCAAGTGGAGTCTTGATAATCTGAAGAGGGGGTTTAGGAAGAAGATGGTGGAGATCTGGAAGACAGTGGATCTTGTGAAAGAGGGGCTACTTTGGCTTCCTCTGCATGAAGCTCAACATCCTGATGTGCTTCTACATTGGGAGGAACTTCTATTGCTGGCTGCAGCAGTTGGTGTTCACTGCCCTGAGTTTCTGGTAATGATCGGGTACTACTTTGAGAAAGAGATAAGTCCAATTCATTGCTCATCGGCGTTACTGTGATTAGAGAGGCTGCCTCTGTGCCAGACATGGGCTTGGGCCTACTTTGGAATGGGGCAACTGATGCGGAAGTGGTGCTCCCAGCTTGCTCTCCAGAAGCTGGTGCAGCAGTGGTGCTCCCAGCTTGCTCCCCAGAGGCTGGTGCGGCAGGCACACATCTTTGCCCAAAAAAGATTTTGGGCGACATACCAGTGGTGAGAAGCTCCTTCTTATCAGTGGTGGACGTTTTCTTGCTAGCAGCTTTCTTTGAGGCCATCTTGAAGCTGTCAGTTGGCCGTAGCACTTAGCTTCACAAGATGAAGAGATATCCTTGTGGCCATGAGTGTGGTCACGCATCACGTCGAGCACAGGCCTTCTGTCTGGCAGTACTGTGGGTGATGTCTCTTTCTCCTCGTGCACTTAAAAGCAAACATGCAAGAAGGATCAGTGAAACGTGGCATTGTTATTGCAGTTGCATTAGTAGTAGAAACAAACAATATCATAGAATGGTTACTTAAATAAACAGTGTATTCATTTGTAAGAACAACACACCAACATTAACTTTATCAGGTGCAGTCATGAAGGATAAGAAAGAGCAAAACTACAACATACAGAATGTAACTGCTTTATCTGTCTGCATCAAGTTGGCATGTGGCATTCATGGTGACAAATGGAATATTAATAATCCTTTAATAATGTAATGCTATGTAAAGTAGTGCAGCTGTATGCCTATGGCAGACATGGGGAAAATAGGAGGGAAAAAAATAATTGAAAAGCAAGAAACAAAGTTACAAAAGTATTTAAATATTATTATTAGATTGATATTATAAAATAAAAAAAAACAAAAAACATTATAAGAAAAGGATTACAAAAATTAGAATTGCTGATGTACTAGGGGAAGGGGACTAGCATGAAACATCACAGGGATTTGGGAGGCAAGGAGAGGTAGAGGTGAAAAATGCAATAAAAGTACATTATAAAATATAAAAAACTGATCATACATTTAGTAATAAGCATTGGCTTACTAGGTCTTAAATAACACATAAAGTGGCCACCAGCCACATGGTCAAACAACCACCATCAAGGAGGTATGGCCACTACAACAAAGAAGAACACATGCAGGCCTAAAGCACACTGGCTGCCTGTACAAAATGGCTGCCAGCCACATGGTCAAACAACAACCAGCAAGGAGGCATGGCCACCATAACAAAGAAGAACACATGCAGCCCTAAAGCACACTGGCTACCTACACAAAATGGCCGCCAGCTACATGGTCAAACAACAACCAGCAAGGAGGCATGGCCCCCACAACAAAGAAGAACACATGCAGGCCAAAGCACACTGGCTGCCTACACAAAATGGAAGCCAGCCCTTCCGGTAGCCACGGTGCTGCTGACAAAGATACGCCACAAAAGTCCGTGCCCTCCAGAAGTAGTCCCAGAGGAAAAACCCCAAAGGAAAAAAACCTCTTTGACAGGAACTCCCTGGAACAGAAAAAAGGGTCACGCCAGAAATGTAGGACTTCTGGGCCAGGAAAAGAACGACAGGATCTAGCTGGAAAAAACAGGAACAGGACTGGAATCAGAGTAATAACCAGCCGGAGCGTGATCACACCAAGGGAAGTGTTGCAACGCAAAGAGAACAAGAATCTGGCCCCTTATATACCACTCAGCAGGAAGTGACATGCAGGAAGAAGTAAGAACGCCATCTTAGATTAGGAAAAGTGCTCTAGAAAAAAAGCAGAGAAGAAACCATCATAGAAAAGAAAAATGATGCATGCAGGGAAAAATGAGAACTGAACTCTGGGAAGGAGAGAATATGGCCCCACAAGGGAAGAAGAAAAGGAAAAAAGGAAGAGCCCTAGATCAGGGCACCAGGTAAGTGAAGGGCTGGGGAGGGCGGACACTCCGCAGCGACTGCTCATGTCGTGCATTGAACACGGCGTGGCCCAACGCCCAACCCCGTGCCTCCGACCTTGCTGCAGGCAACAGTTCATGCTGCGGCTGAGGAAAAAAGCCACGGCAAGCCCCGCGACCTGTAAAATCGACCGCTGACCCCACCACGGCCCGATCAGAAGACACTGCACGAGCCTGCAGCGCGAGAAATGATATATCTGGGAGACAAAAAAGTGATCCTTCCAGCTCTAAATCCAAGTGAAAAGTGACCAGGAGATGGACAAAGCAGTGGAAGGAGCCTGCTGGACAGGAACAGGAAGTTGGAGTCTCTGGGGCACTTCCTGTTTTTGGAAAAAAAAAAATAATAAAAAAGTACTCTTTGCACAACAATATCATAGCGAACAGTCAATTAGAGAAAAATTTTCTCTCAAAGTTGTAGATTTTAGTTGCTTCAGCTTCAACAGGTTGCAGGAGAAGTTGATCATGCTCACTCATGCTCGTCTACGTCAAAAAAGATTCACCGGACGTCGCTGGCGCATAGCTAACTCTCGCGAGTGGCTAAAAGAAATCTTGTTTGTGTTTGCAAGAGAGCGGAAGTCTTTTGTCTCACATCTTGCGCACACAAAATGACAGAAAGCACGCATCAATGTGGGGAAAACAGAAAAAAACTCTGCTATGTTGCCAAGTGCAGAGTCTATCAATAACTCAGCATTCTCTGCAGAATGCAGAGTTGCCAAATACTGCAAACCCTGCCAGCGGAGCGGAGTTTTTAGCCTAGGCCTACCAGTGAGTCGACATCGAGCAGGAGGAGCCGCTTTTGGGCCCTGACTGAGTTAGTGTTCACAGGAGCCTTGCAGCCAAAGATTATACCCAGATCCTGTGGCGGTGAATAGATTGGGGTATGAATACCTAGAGGCACAGTCCAAGGAGGTGAGTAGCAGCAGTGCGGCACCTCGGACGAGTGTGCCTACATGATCTACAGGTCAGGAGTTGTGGCTGGCTTGCACCAGGTACATGGTGATGACAATCTGAGTGCCGCACAGAGGGGGTGCTCGGGAGTGGCACCTACAAGAGTGACCTACAGGGAGATGACCTCAGTGTCTAGAAGCACTGGTGAGCCCTCACTGACCACGTACACTAGTGGATGGCCATCAGTTGCTGCAGTCCAGGGCTTGCTATATGTCCGCCTCTTGAGATGGGCCCGATGGTGACCCCATAAGCTGCTCCATGTTACACCTTGGCCTGAATCCAATATCCCAGAAGTACTCAGGAAACTACTGTCAGCAAGGCATAAACTTTGGCTGATGGTGAGTGCGGGGGTTCCCCAACATACTGCTCTGAGAGTTGATAGCCAGACCACCCCCCATGACTATGCCCCCCCTGCTCCCCAGGGTGAACTTACTGCGGGAGCAGTGCTCTTCTATTGAGCCGGGCGGCTGTGATACTGGAGGAGGAAAGTGGTCCAGAGGGGTTTGGGGACTATTCCATATTCAGCACATCCTGAGCCTTGAGAAGTGCTGGAGCTGCACAGTGGGCCACTGTTGGAGGCCGCAAGCTCTGGTTGGCTGAGGCAAGGCCCTAGCCAGGCAGAACCTACCACTCCTGGCTGGGGTAGGTGATTACACTCACTGTATAGCCAGCGCACACCCTTGGGTAGCTAAGCACTGAGGAGTCATGCTTATCGCAGGGGAAATGCGTAAAGCATTGGAACAAAACTTTCACACAACAAATGCACTGAGCGTCACAAAAGAGACTTCACATGAGGTGTATGTAAATAAAGTTTGTCTTCAACATACATTAGTTAATACAGCATGAACATCATGTATCTCTGGGCATAAATCACATTTTGAAATATCACTAGCAGTACTAGGCCCAACAGAGTTAAAATGACATCAAGAATATGTACACTTTCAGAAGGATCATACATTACTCCCAGCACCCTCATGCGCTGCGAAATGGTATCAGCACAAGACCCACCCTAACAATTATTCTAGTTCAATCCCACAAAGGTATAGGGTGCACCGCGGTTCACAACGATAATAGTGAAGTATATACATAGGTAATTATAGCACTTTTAAATAGACTTGTGGGCCACCGTGCATTGCTGTTAATCACAGGCAGTAACACACACTCACTCAACATCGATACCCAGTGATATGGCTAACAGGCAGGTTCGTATGGCACACACTCGCACACAGAGCACCCTAATGCGGTGCACTGATATCTGGTAGGTCACTAGATATTTTACTCGCAGACCCCTGGCTCAAACCCTCTTCCACCCTTCAGCCAACCTCGACTACCCCGCCCCCCACAGACTGAAGTTGAAGGAAACCTTTGCCCTCCACAGACACTAGGCCGGTCCTGGTCAGAGTCATTTATTCAGAGTCCCGGGCAAAAAGGTGGGAGAACAGAGAACAGGCGGCTTTGGGCAGCAGTCGACAAATGGAGGTTGGCCACCACTCTGTAAGTTCAAAGATCACCCCCATCGTGCCGCCAGGGACTCGCCTATTTTTACGAGGCACAGGAGGGGGGGTTCACCACATCTTGGGACCTAATTCGGATTGCTCTCAGAAGCGTTCTGAAGACCACTCACTTACTCACACCACCCAAACCTGTTCTGTCAATACAACCTGGTAACAAGGAGTTGTCAGGGCCAGGTGAGGTGATGGCAGTTGGTCCACCACACTGAGGGCGGCAAAAGGAGCAATAGAGGAGTGAGAGATGAAGCAGGGAAGCCTCTAGGAAGTAGGGAGCGCATTGTAGGACACATGTTGAACGAAGTTGCACCAGGCACTACAGGCACTTCAGAACACCAATTTGTTCCCCTGCACATCCCTGGAAATGAGGCACAATATCTGGTGCACGATGAGGAGTCACACCAGACAACTCCAATCAATCGCAGATCAGCAGGTTCAGCACCTCCTTGGAAATGAGGCACAACGTCTGGTAAGCGATGACTTTAGTCACACCACACAGTTCCGGTCAAACAAATGAAGAGCTACCAATTCCGTACCTCCCTGGAAATGAGGCACAACATCTAGTGCGTGATGACTTGAGTCGTACCAGGCAATTTCGATCTCACAAACAAAGAATTACCAATGCCGCACCTTCCTGGAAACGAGGCAAAATTCTGGTGCTCTATGACCTGAGCCGCACCAGCCAACTTTGATCACACAAACACAGGCGCAAGTTCAGCTGTACCACACGAGGCAGAATGCAACATTGCTACGGGTATGCTCCACCTCCAAGGGTCACAACCTGTGAATCGGACACCACACAAAATGAGCATGCAGTCGGAATGTTGTACAAGAGAAATGCCGCAGGATCAAGAAGCGGGCCATGCGGGGCCCCGCAACCAGTGGATCCGCTTACTACCGATAAGACACTTATGAGTGCCGTGGCCCCACATGGCAGTGCCACCCTCCTGGAATAAGGGCAGCTCCTTTAGGGCTCCCCACCAGGCAATCCTGTCTCCAGGCACAATACTTGGTCCACACTCACACGGCCGCTAGCAGGTAGAATCAAGCAGACAATATGGGCACTAAGAGGGCACCGCTCTCCAGGTGTCACTGGTAGAAGTTGTAGGTCCCTCATGGGAGGTCTTTGATGTCCCTAAGATCTCCACCAGAGTACAGGGGACAAGCCAACAAGCCCTTGGAGAGCACACTTCGGGGTGCCACACAGCAGCAGGCAGTCAGCCCGGGCCAGCCACTACTCAGGAATGGTATGCAGTCCCTTCCACCGGCAGTAACTACTCCTCGCGCACAACACATTTCTCTGGAAGTGTGCAGCACACAGTCCAGTATCTCCAGTTCTGCGTCCTCACAAGTGTATCCTTAGGTTGCTGCAGTGTGGCACCAGTAGTTATACTGTAGTGTGCCTTTGAAGTTGGGGGATGTTCAGAGAGTTCCAGTATGAACCACAGATGTCTCCCCTAAATTTCCGCCCTGTCTGCCATGGGGCCCTGGAATGCAGATCTAAATCTTTAGTGGGGATGTGATCTGGCTTAGAGAGGCCAATCTATCCAGCCAGGCCCTCAAATGGCAGAGATCTGTTGTTCCAGTTGTATGCCCAAGGTTTACAGCTGCCACTGGGGAATGCACAGATGTGCTCCCCTGGCCTCCAGTGTGGATTAGAGCAGAATTTAAAAGGCACAAAAAGAGTTTTACAGCATAGAAATAGCCACTTTCTAGAAGTGGCATTTCTAAGTTATTATTGACAAAACCATATTTACCATAGGAAGGTGGTTTGTCAGGGCAAATCCAAAGATAGGAAACATGAGGTTGCTCCGCTGCAATCCACTATCGCACCTAGGAGTAATTGTAAACTTCCCCCATGTTAACCTATGGGCAGAGCAACTCTCAAAGGAAGTGCAAACACATAGGTATTCTTCACACCCTGGGCATATGTGCACTTGTGCTCACACAAGCCGGCGTTGGCAGGCTGGACACATGTTTAAGAACACCATTGGTGCCAATGCACAAATACAGATAAGCACCACTTCCTAACACAAGTAGGAAAGATGTACGCACTTTCACATTGTACTTAAAGTTGGAAAATGCCCAGAGCTCTAAGGCCACTAAGAGAAAATCAGCAAAACCTACAGGAAAAAACAAAAAAAATGGTGGAAACATTACCTCAGTGTGTCAGGTCTAACAGCCACTGAGCCGTTCTCCGACATAGATAAGCCTGTGCTGAGAAGCCCCTCCCCTGAGCGACAAGATAGAAACTGAGTGCTGATTGGGACCAGGAGCTGTTGGTGCCTGTAAATACTGCAACACAGTGAGGTTGGTGGAGGGGTTGCCCTATGCTGCAAGTGCCTGGAGAGTTGGAGGAGTGTTTTTTTCTCCCGCGGGAAGCACACAAAATTCGATCAGATTGAGGGCCCACTGGGATGGGGGGTCTTGGGCCCTGTGTCTCGAACACCTTGGGACAGAGATTGTGACAGCCTAAATGAAATATTCAGGGCACTGGAGATCAGTTGGCAGCCCTGGTGGCTATCTCCAATACCACAGAGAGCTTGTAAAGAAGCGGGAGCTGAAACCACCATTACTGAGCCTTGTACTCAGCATTGACTTGGGACCTACTTCCCACCTGATAGCGACGTATGCTGTGACTCCCTGCCGCGAGAAGAGGCCATTCGGGAACCAAGCGCGATGCAAAGATTGACAAGGAGAAAGATAGGAAACAAAGAGGAGTGCAGCAAACCAAGATGGACAGTTTCATAGCCCTGGGGTCAAGTGGAATGGTCAATCCCCCACCGCAATACCGGACGAACATCTTAAATAACCCGCAGGACCCAACGGAAGCCAAGATAGTTGCCGCCATCAAGTCCTCAAGTGCTGCAATCCAGGCAAGGGAGTGGAGCCATGCTTGGCCACTGAGTGTGATCTCCCAGCTGAAGTGGCCTCCCTGATGGCCGAGTTGAACGCCCTCTCGGCCAAGGCCGGTACATCGGAACTTCAGGCTGAGGACACATAGGGACATTTCTGCCGCTGTAATCTGTACTTTGTGGGCTTGCCGGAGAATGCAGAGGATCGGACCCTGGAGCTTTTCCTTGGACAATGGCTAAAAAACACAGTTCCTATAGCCCTCCCTGTCTCCGTTCTTTGTGGTGGAGAGAGCTCACCATGCCCTGATGCAGAGACCACCTGCTGGGGCAAGCCCATACTATGATAGCAAAGATACACAATTTTAGAGACAGACATGCTATACTATAGTCAGTCAGATAGATCAGAGACCCACAGTTTAATAACCATGTGATCAGGATTTTCCAGGATCACACGAGGCAAGCTAAACAGTTAAGACATTCTGTTAGAAATAGGGACTTTTGTTGGCAGTCAGGTTACCACCTGCCCAAGCAAGAACCTTCACTCTAGTCCTGGGTCTCCAGCCCGGCGGCCGTCACTATACGGCCGGCGGTATTTGGACCCGGCTTACCGCCGTGGATTTCCAGCGGTTTGAACCGCCATGAAATCCATGGCGGTAAGCACTATCAGTGCCTGGGAATTCCTTACACACCCCCTCTACATACACACACGCACACCCCCATGCACCCACACAACACACAACACCCCCCACCTCCCTCCCCTCACGGACAATCGACTTACCTGGTCTGACGATCCTCCGGGAGGGGACGGGAGCCATGGGGGCAGCTCCACCGACAACACACCGCCAACAGAACACCACCACGGCGAATCACAGGATGTGATTCGCTGGGCGGTGTTCTGTTGCCGTGGCGGTGGAGGTGGAGCAACCTCCACTTCCCCGCCTCCCGCCAGTATGGCTGTTGGCGGCTCTCCGTCCGTAAAAGGACAGAGAGCTGCCAACGGTCATAATAGGCCGAGCGGCAAACCGCCACCACTGGCGGTCTTCCGCACGGTGGTCCCCCTTAATCCTTAGAAAACAGCAAGAATGCTGTTAGCGCACAAAAGTACCAGGGCAGTGTCGAAATAAAGCTGTACGGGCACGTGTGCATCGAAAAATGCCAGCAATGTGTTGATTTCTCACTTGCAAGCAAGACCGTGCATCGTTCCTGCTCTGGTCAGGTCGGCGTGCGTTGTTTCTTCTCTCCCGCAAGGGAGTGATCCATCGATCCCGGGTCTGGGCAGGCTTTGCATTGATTTTCTGCGCCCAGTGATGTTGTGTTGAAATCCTGTCGCACGGTGTCAAGAAACCTCGCTGCCTGGGGGCTTGAGTCATTAACATTAGCTGCTACAGGTGTTGTGCGTCATTTCTCCAGGCGCGTTGTGTCGATCTCGCTGCCAAGATGCAGGTGGAGCATCAATTTTAGCTGCGAGGCCGGCGGCACGTCGTTTATCACTAGCGAAGCGGGTGGTGCGTCGGAAGTTTCCCCGCACAGCGGTCTTTGCATGGATTTCTGTCCTTTTCCACCAGCTTCACCTTTCTAGGGCCCAGAGACAGGTTAGGGAACCACTTGGCAGGCAGGACTCTCAGGAGAAAGCCCAGGTGCTGGCAGAGAGAAGCCTTTGTTGTCCCTGAGTCTTCAACAACAGGAGACAAGCTCAGTGCAAGCCCTTGGAGATTCTTCACCAGTGGGAAGTCACACAAAAGTCAGTCTTTGTACTCTCTCTAAGGTAGAAGCAGCTACTGCAGGACAACCCAGCAAAGCACAGTGACAGGCAAAGGGGCAGTACTCCTCCAGCTTCTCCAGCTCTTCTCCCGGGCAGAGGTTCCTCTTGGTTACAGAAGTAATATGATTTTCAGGGGTTTTGGGTGCTCTTCTTATACCCCTTTCTGCCTTTGAAGTAGGCCTACTTCAAAGAGAAGTCTCTTTTGTTTTCAAGATCCTGCCTTGCCCAGGCCAGGCCCCCAGACACACACCAGGGAGTTGGAGACTGCATTGTGTGAGGGCAGGAACAGCCCTTTTAGGTGTAAGGGACCACTCCTCCCCTCAGCTCAGATGGCCCATCAGGACATGCAGGCTAAGCCCCAGCTCCCTTTGTGTCACTGTCTAGAGGAGAGGTGCAAACAGCCCAACTGTCAAACTGACCCAGACAGGGAAACCACAAACCGACAGAGTCATAGAATGGTTTAAGCAATAAACTGCCTACTTTCTAAAAGTAGCATTTTCAAACACACAATCTAAAAACTAACTTCACTAAAAGATGTATTTTTAAATTGTGAGTTCAGAGACCCTAAACTCCATATTTCTATCTGTTCCCAAAGGGAATCTCCGCTTTAATAATATTTAAAGGCAGCCCCCACATTAACCTATGAGAGAGATAGGCCTTGCAACAGTGAAGACCGAATTTGGCAGTATTTCACTGTCAGGAAAAACACATAAGTACATGTCCCACCTTTAACATACACTGCACTCTGCCCATGGGGCTACCTACGGCCTACCTTAGGGGTGCCTCACATGTATAAAAAGGGAAGCTCTAGGCCTGGCAAGTGGGTACACTTACCAAGTCGAATTGGCAGTTTAAAACTGCACACACAGACACTGCAGTGGCAGGTCTGAGCCATGTTTACAGGGCTACTAATGTGTGTGGCACAACCAGTGCTGCAGGCCCACTAGCAGCATTTGATTTACAGGCCCTGGGCACCTCTAGTGCACTTTACTAGGGACTTACTGGTAAATCAAATATGCCAATCATGGATAAGCCAATGTACACATATAATTCATACAGGGAACACCTACACTTTAGCACTGGTCAGCAGTGGTAAAGTGTCCAGAGCAAACAAAACAGCAAAAATAGAGTCCAGCACACAGAAGAAACCTGGGAAGTAGAGGCAAAAAGTTAGGGGAGACCATGCTAATGATGGAAAGTCTAACACATACGTTTGACGGAGTCAAGCAGAAATTAAGATATATGCTCCTCTACCCAGTCAAATTAAAGTTGATTCTTGAAGACTGGTCTCACTTCTTTACCACCTCCGAGGACGTGTGGGACTGGCTAGATATCAACAGAGATGGTTGGATCCTGGTGCCAGTCCCCGGTGACTACAGACAGCAAAATGGGAGTTCCCACCGCTCGTGACCGACAAAGGGGAGGAGACAATGGAGAGCAGTGATTTCTAGAATCTCCTGTCGAGTGGTGGTCCGGCAGGATGACACCTTGAACATGGAGCATCAGCGGTCGGAGAGGGAAGCGGCAAGGGCCTTGATGGAGGCAGTGACAGCCTCCAGTTTGGATGATAGCATTGGTAATGCGGTGGAAGAGACCCTGGAGCCAATGGATAACTGATTTAATACCTTGTTATCTGGACAGTGCTGGATGTCTGTGCGGTGCACTGGTACCTTGATCTAGCTCTTGTGGGCTACTGCTGGAACCCTTCCAAATGGTGTGGGAGAGGAGTCGACGACTGCCTGGCCGCATGGTTGCATAAGGCAAACTACGGCTCCTGAGACTTGTGGACAAGTATATAACTGTGAATGACTGGATGGTATGTGCTGATAATCATGGGAGGGGCCACGCTTTCATCCTCCCTTTCTAATGTTTAGTTTTTTCCTGTGGTTGGAATTGTAAGATTATTTTTCTCTAGATTGTTTGGTTAGCAGAGAGCCTGTTCAACCAATCTATGGTAGTACATTGGGGTATGTATGATATGTGAGTACGAAGAGGTGTGACATGGAGGGTATGTACCTGTGGGGCTGGGTTGTGCCTTGAGCCAGGGACCACAGTTGAGATCACGGGTCACAGCTTCTCCTCCGATATTGCTGTCTTGGTGAATTGCTTGAGGATTTCGAGGGTTGTAGGAGATTGTATGGTGTAGTGGGTTGTGAGCTTTTATTGTAGAGGGGGTCAATGGGGCTATGATTTGGGGAAGACTTGTTGTTCGATTGTGTTTACCAGATGGGAGGGTTGTGATGTCTGGGATCAGTTCATATTGGTTTTTCAGAGGGGGGGGTGTAATGGATGCCGAGGATGGTGGGTGGGCTGGAGGTAGGGGGTGTGGCTGAACAAATGTGAATATGGCTGCCCGCTTTAAGGTAGTGACATGGAACATGCAGGGGCTTAATTCTCATAATAAGAGATATAGGATCCAGACCTATCTCTGGAGGTAGGAAATACAGATTGCAATGCCGCAGGAGACACATCTGTTGGACCGTGAGATACGGAAGGTGCAAAAATGGAGAGGACAGTTGTTCTCAGGTACCTATTCTAATTACGATCAGGGTTTTTTAATTTGGGTAGCCCCTCATGTTCCATTCAGTGTTCGGCATTTTAAAGAAGATATTGAGGATAGGTGCCTGATGTTACATGGTACTTTGAATGAACAATAGGTGTGCTTCATGAAAATGTATGCATCTAATGCTGATGATGGTGACTTTTATCTTGCACTGGAGCGGAAGCTCTTCCCCTATGTTGGAATCCCTCTAGTGTGGACTGGGGACCTCAGTTGTGTAGTGGACGGGGACAGAGATCACTACCCCTGAGACAAGGTACGAAGCCCAACATGGTGTGCTGTGGGGTGTTTTGGCGTGCTTGGGTTGTCTGGATGCTTGGCGCGTTACTCACCCAGAGTCCAAAGAGTATACCTGCTATGTCCCAATTCATGCCATATATAGCTGTAGACATAGATGTAGGTTCCTGCTGTCTTCAGACTTTGCCCCTGAGACAGTTGATGTACAGATATTGGGCAGATGTCTCTCTGACTATGCACCCCTGATTTTGGACTGGGGAGGGTGTGAGACCGGACCCAGGGTGCCACTGTGAAGACTGTACCCAGAAACACTTGGTGACACGCAGCTCCGGGAGGAACTTCGAATGATGACTGTTGGTAACTTTGAGTCCAACTGGTCCATATTGGAGCAGCGGAGGTTGGAATGGGATTCCCTAAAGGCGGTAACTCGTGGGGAGTGCCTGTCTCACGTCAATGGCACTAGACACCATCTTGAAGCACAGCTACATACTGAGGAACAGCAGTTAGTGGTTCTCCAGTGAGACACCCTCACACTGAGAGAGCAACAGGAGACACTGTTGTCAGTACAGAGGTTGGTGGGGGAAACCAGGGATTAATTTGGCTGCCTAGTATGGCACAATTACCACCAGTTACTTAATAGGGACGGGGACAAGGCGGGATCCCTCTTAGCATGGTTGCTTAAGAGGGAACACCTGCCCCCAGTGATCCTATCACTAAGGCATCAGGAGGGATCTATCGCGGGCACACAAGCTGCTTTTAATCTCCTTCTGCAAGATCACCTTGCATCTGTGTACAAAGAGGAGGGAGACGGTTTGTTGATCAGGACCGCCGACTTCTTGGAAAACCTTGTGCTTCCTCACCTCACAGCATTCCAGGTGGAGCATCGGAAGAGCCGGCTCCTGGTGGAAGAGCTGAAGGAAGTGATTCAAGATATGGCTTGATGCAGGCCACCGGGCCCAGATGGACTTCCAGTGGAGGACTATTAGGCATACGTAGTGCTACTCCTGCCTGATCTGTTGGAGACACTTAGGGAGATGCAGGAGTGCAGAGTGCTACCTCAGACTACGCGAGAGGCACAAATAATCATGCTCCCCTAGCCAGATAAAGATGTGTTGGATCCCAGTTCGTACAGAACACTTGCAATGTTGGGAGTGGACACGTAGGGCAACTTGTATGAAATATAGGTTTTGCGACTCGCAAATCGCAAGTCAGAGCGACTCGCAATTTGCAAGTCGCAAAACCTTATGTTCAACAGTGTCAATGAAACTGTTTGCGATTTGCAAGGGGGTTGCAAATGACCTACCTCATGAATAGTTTACAGAATCGCAAAAATGGGTCTGTACGTCCCAAATTGCATTTTGCACGTCGCAAACGGCCCGATTCACCGTTTGTGAAGTGCAAAATGCTTTGTACATGTGGCCCTAAGATCCTAGCGAAGGCCCTCACGCCCAGATTGAGCTGTGTGGTGTCCCACTTAGTGCACCGGGATCAATGTGGTTTTACACCGGCTAGAGGGACTCCATGAATCTGAGAAGGTTGTAACACGTGCTTCATTCCATCACTCAAGAGGAACTGGAGATGTCTTTGGTTGCCCTATATATAAAAAAAAGTGCTCAATAGCCTTAACTGGCAGTAACTCTGGGAAGTCCTACGAAGGATGGGACTGGGTACGGTTTTCTTAACCTGGGTGCAGCTAAATTATGCAGACCTGTTTGCCTGGGTGCATACTAGGTGGGTGGTGTCAGAAAGCTTCCCTACTGGAAGGGGCACTAGGCAGGGATGCACCCTCTCACTGCTCCTATTCACGTTAGATATGGAGCTACTTGGGATTCCCCTACGTAGAGACATGGTGAAGTGGGGTATTGAGATGGACTGTGTGACCCACGTTGTTTCTCTTCAAGCAGACAATACACTTATATACATCACACACCCAGAGAGATCTGTTGCGGTTCTATTGCGGATTATGACTGAATGTGGCATGGCATGTGGTTTACGGGTTAATAAAAGACGGTGTTACTCTCTTGGCAGCACTGGCACAGGACCCCCAGAGTGACCGCCCGAAGACTGGTCTCCAGTGGGAATTAGGTAATTTTTGGTACTTGGGAGTTCAGGTGGATAACACTGAGGAAACCTGGTACCAGCTTAACAGGGGTAGAGTCTTAACTAAACTTGAAGAATCAATCAAATGTTGGGTTCAGTTTCCCCTATCGGTCATGGGCAGAGTGGATTTTTGCAGAATGGTTCTGGACCCAGATGTTTATATGTGCTGTAGAATGCTATGTACATCGTCCTCAGATTCACATTTGCAAAACTGAATAGTCTCCTTGTAACCTTGGTGTGGGCAGGTAGGATGAGCAGGATTAAGCTGGAAATAATCAAACCAGATACCGAGCTGGGGAGAGGTCTGGGGCCACCAGATCTTCAATTATATTATATCAAGAGCCAACTACAATATGGAGTGCAGTGGTGGGATGATGGCCCAAATGATGAGAAGGCCCTGTTGGCACCACATGGAATGGTGGTGTCTCATACAAAGGGCGGGGTGCCACCTACAAAGCTCTTTGTTGCCAAGCAGGTGGTAGTGGCCTGGGAACATACAGTGACGTGGCTCTTGCGACGGAATCCCTATGCCAGATTGCTGCCACTTCGCTGGCTACAACCCTTTCGTGATATCCATACAGTAATGGATATGTCACAATGGTCTGAGGGAGATTGTCACTTAAGCAGGTGACCTCTACCTCATTGGGTCTTTTATTATATTCCAGGAGGCACTGGACCTGTTTGGCCTTCACAGCAGCCAATTTTTACCAGGGCAGAGACAAATGAAGATCCCCACTGAAGCCCTCTTCTCCAGAGGGCTGAGGCCAACCCTCAAACAATGGATGTCACGGCAGATAGCTGGGAGCGTCAATGGCACCTGCATGGCGGACGGCTAAGTATACCCTTCGTATCTCTACCACTAATGTTGCAACGGTTTAATTGCACAGTTCTTCTCTCTGTTTCTTGTTTAGGGACTGTTAATGCCTACCTGCCATTGTATTACAACTAAGCTATGATATAAAGCATGTTTGTATTTCTGTATTACTATGTGACCTAAGGCTGATAGGGCCTTGTACCCCTGCATCTTGTACAGTGATGGGTTATATGTGGTTATCTTCCACTGCTATTCTTCATGCTGAGCATAAAGCTGTGTCGTTGCAATACTCCAAAATGGGCTGCAGAATGTTCTTTTTCCTTTTCTATATCTCTATTGTTTTCAGGTTTCGTGGCCATGACTGTGTTAATTTCAGTATCCTTGTGCAAAATGTTCTCATGCAACCCCAAGGCCCGTTACCCATAATGGCAATTATTATCTTCCCACATCTATACCCTATATGAGGGTCCCCCAACTATCTACTACAGTACCCCATACCATTCACCATATAACCCAGACGGGATATGATGGGTTTGCACCGGGGACGCCCCACATCCCATCTTTGCTCACATAATGCTGCCTCCAGGGGGCAGTGGAGTATCACCACAATGTCTTAATGACATCACAACCCATAACACTACCCATCTAATAGTGAAGAAGGATAGCTGCTTGATCGCTGCAGCTTCATCACTCGCCCCATGACACTCATCCTCAAACCGAACCTCCGAGCCCTAGTGCACACTCTAACACACTATCTCCCTGAGTCCCCCCTCCCTCAACGGTAATGAGACTCTGACCCCGGCAAAGCCCCACCTCCCCACCCCATACCTTCCGTCTACCTCTCCCCCAAGGCTCCTTTAATGACCTGGTCCCTCACCATGTACTCAGTCTATCTTCTCCACCCCCTCCTGGGGAGTGTCCGGCATGCAAGCAGAGCAAGGTTAAACCCGCAGTCAACAGCTCTCTGCTCCTCACGAGGTCCCTCTCGGTTTAGTCCTGACTCTATAGAATTTTTATTTTCATTTCCCCCCTCCACCCTCTTTCTTTCCTTTCTTTTTTCCTCTCTCTTCTTCCCCCTCTTCTCCTCCTGGTCTGCCTTCCCCTTCTCCCATGCGACCAATGGGTTTCTACCTCACCACACCACCTTCCAGGACCTCCTTTTCCCTCCATTTTTTGTCTTCCTTTCCCTCTCCAATACTGATTCCCTCTCCCCCTACCGATCACTGCTGACCTTGCTTTCCTTCTGGATCCACAACACTCACCCTCACTGCTTCACCCCTCCATTACACAGATGGCCGCTTCAAGTCGGTGAGCCCCTCCCCTTTACAGGCCATCTCATAGAATATGAACAGCCTCACAAATTATATTAAGCGGAAGAAGGTACTGTCCTACCTACAATCGAAATAAGCAGATGTAGCCCTCCTGCACAAAACCCACCTCCCATTTAGAATCAGAGAAATTGTGCTGCAATTGGGTAGGTCGGATGCTCTACAGAAGCTGCCCCCCACTGTCACCTGTGGGATCTGGTACATCTAGAAAATGCCAGAGCTGCAATACTTCTATGTAGATCTTTACCATTAAAGGTCCTTAAGGCCTGGTCCAACCCGGAAGGGTGCTATGTACTCATCAAACTTAAACCTGGCAACCGCACACTATGCGCTGCCTCGTATATGCCCCTACATGCTCCAAGCGCCTCTTCTTTCTCCAACTCAACCGTCTCCTGACAGAGATCGGAGCCTCTTACTATATCTTGGGAGGGGACTAGAATCTGGCCTTCAACATTGTACTTGAGCGTACTGTCCGTTTGGATGTCGGCAACAACACCGACAGGACCCTGCTGGGGGACATTTTGTTGGACCACGGCTTGGTTGATCACTGGCATCTCTTGCACCCAGCTGATCAAGTATACACCTTCATATCACCTGTTCCTGGAACCCAGTGTAGGTTGGGCTATTTCCCAACCACACAACGAACAATTGCCCTAGTCAGAGAATCCCAGATCCTGGAAGCTGCACTGTCAGACCACTCCCCTGTTCTACTTAACTTGGACCTGGGACTCGCCACCCCAGGATGTAAGGCATGGCGCCTGAACATCTTGCTGCATCGCACACCACAAGGCAAGGATCAGTTACGCTTCCACATCTCCACCTACCTAGATAACAATAAAGGGTCAGTCCCCTCTCCACAGGTCTTGTGGGCGGCTGCAAAAGCGAGTGTACTGGGACAGTTCATAACTGACGCTGCCCTCACCAGCGCCCAAAGGCACTCCCGACAAAGAGACCTTGAGGCCGAGATAGTGACATACACCCGTGAATATACTGTTACCCCTTCTCCCCCCATACGCTGCTGTCTTGAGTGGGCTAAAATGAAGCACAATGTGCTATACACATGCCAGGCGGAATATGCCATTCAGCGGCTAAAAGGGAGACACTACGAGCAAGGGGAAAAGGCAGGCCACCTCCTGTCAGCTTAACTACGCCAGCAAGAAGCAGCACTAGCCATCCCGGCCATCCAGGTTACGGGCGGCACAATCCTCACCTGCCCACAAGATATTGGTGGTCATTACAACCTCGGCGGTCTTTTTACAAGACCGCCGAGGGACCGCCGTGCGGAAGACTGCCAGTAGTGGCGGTTTGCCGCTCGGCGTATTATGACTGTTGGCTGCTCTCCGTCCTTTTTCCGACGGAGAGCCGCCAACAGCCATACTGGCGGGTGGCGGGGAACTGGAGGTTGCTCCACCTTCACCGCCAAGCCAAAATAACACCGCCCACCGAATCACGTCCTGTGATTCGGCGTGGTGGTGTTCTGTTGGCGGTGTGGTGTCGGCGGAGCAGCCCCCATGGCTCCCATCCCCTCCTGGAGGATCGGCGTAACAGGTAAGTCGATCGTCCGTTAGGGGAGGGGGGCGGGGGGGGTGTTGTGTGTTGTGTGGGTGCATGGGGGTGTGCGTCTGTGTATGTAGAGGGGGTGTGTGAGTGTGTGTATTGGGAATAAGTGCGTGTATGTCTGTGGGTATGTCTGTATGGATGTGTGTGTGTATGTTTGTATGTGGGTGTGCGTGTCTGACTGTGTGTGTGGATGTAGGCATGTATGTCGGTGTGTGTGCGTGTGTGTGTTGGTGGTGCCTGCGTGCGTGTCGTGTGTGTGTGAGTTCTGTGATGTTGGGGGTCGGGGTGGGGAGGGGGGCCCTGCCACCTTTGGGGGTGGCAGGGATGGTGGGGGGTGTAGGGGAGGGAGTCGGGGTGGGGGAGACCCCTATCAGTGCCAGGGAAGAAATTCCCTGGCACTGATAGTGCTTACCGCCATGGATCTCATGGCGGTTCCAACCGCAGGAAATCCACGGCGGTAAGCGGGGTCCAAATACCGCCGGCGGTATCGTGGCGGCCGCCGGGCTAGAGACCCTGGTCTCCAGCCCGGCGGGCGGAATGGAGAACCGGCGGATGACAATGGGGGTAACCGCCATGGTCATAATACGCTGAGGAAAGACCGCCCGCCTGTTGGTGGTCTTACCGCCGATTCTCCGCCTTCCGCCAGGGTCATAATGACCCCCATTGCCTGTGAATTCAAGACCTTTTTTCAGGAACCTATACACCCCAGAGACAGAGGAAGATCACACCGACTTGACACACTCTTTGCTAGCATCCGCATACTCAGCCTCACCGCTGATGGCAGAAGTTTACTAGAGGGAGAAAAAAGCACAGAAGAGGTAGGTCAGGCAATTTCCAAACACCCATACCATGAGGCCCCTGGGTAGGACGGATTTTCAGCAGAATTTTATAAATGGTCGAGACAAGGAACTGTGAATTCCTTATATGAGACCTTCCATGAGGCAGAACGCTTGGCCTCCCTAGGCCCCAAGTCTAATAGGGTGACGAAATAATCCTGATAAAGCCGGGAAAAGACCCCTTACTCTGTGGAAGCTATAGGCCCATTTCCCTACTTAACAGGGATATTAAGATTCTGGCAGGAGTCCTGGTGGCCTTCCTCAGGAAGGTGATTCTGACCCTCATCTATCATACTCGGGGGGATTTGTGCCAAGTCGATGGTCCAGGAATCATCTCCATACCCTAGTGCACACCCTATGGACCGCCAAAGACCTGCAAGATGAAGCCCTAGCCCTCTTGCTTGACGCTGAAAAAGCGTTCAACAGGATTGAGTGGTCGTACCTCTTTGAGACCTTGTGACGCTTCGGTCCGGGAGATGCCTTTAGAGACAAAGGCCCTCATTACGATCATGGCGGTTCGGCCTGCCATGCCGGCAGTGGCGACTGAAGCCGCCAGCCGGCATGGCAGGCCGAACAGCCATATAAAGAACAGGGTGACGACCGCCAGCGGCACCCGTCACCCACCACTAGGCTCCCGCCGTCAGGCAGCCTGGCGGCGGGATGAAACACCATCCGCCAGGGTAGCGGTGCTACCCTGCGGATAATGTTTCTTTTGCTGCCAGCCTTTTCATGGCGGGATATCCCGCCAGGACAAGGCTGGCGGAGGGGGTGCCCCTGCACTGCCCATGCACTTTGCATGGGCAGTGCAGGGGCCCCGGTGCATTGCCCCGTCGCGCAGGTCAGTGACCTGCGTGACGGGTGCAACTGCACCTGCCGCACAGTAATTGACAGCGGCTCCACAAGCCTTTCTGAGAACCGGTGGGCGGCTCTCATAAACGTTCATAATCTGGCCGGCGGGGTTCTGGGGTCGCTGGCGGTCAGTGTTTTGACCGCCAGCATGAACACGGTGGTTGTTTCCGCCGTGTTCATAATGACCCCCAAAGTCCGTTAGCTTTGCAACTCACCTACGGCACAGGTAAACTACAAGGGATTCCTGTCAGACCCATTCCCCATTGTGGAACCCGACAAGACTGCTCATTATCACTGCTGCTGTTCCTTTTGGCTGTAGAACCACTAACAGCTTCCATCCGACATTCGCCGCTCATATCCAAAGTCCCCATACCAAGTGGCATGTCCACAATCTACCTCTATGCTGACGATATATTTCTCACCCTCACAGACCTCAACCATTCATTTCCAGCATTGCGAAACATCCTTATTTTTTTTTTCAACACGGTTGTGCTACAAAGTAAACTGGGGCGTAAATGAGGCATTACCGTTGTCCCCTATGATCACGTGTTGCAGCTATAGCAGACTTTCCGATCCTCTGAAAATCGTCACGCTTCAAATATCTGGTGCTCTACATCAATAGAGGCCTAGACCGCATGCTGGTAGACAATCTTGAGCCTTTGCTTACCCAAAAAAGGCAAGACTTTGAGAAGTGGTCACACCTGGGCCTATCCCTGTGGGGGAGAGTACAGGCAGTATGCATAGTGACCTTGCCATGATATACCTACCTCCTTGGCATGTTGCCTTTATTGGTCCCCTTTACCACGCTACGGTCAGTGGACAAATGCATATGTTCTTTTGTATGGGGATCGTTACGGCCACACCTATCCAGCGCCAAACTCATAGCCCATCGCATGTGTTGAGGACTGGGCCTACCCTCAGTAGAACATTATGCACTAGCCCTTCACCTGTTTCAGCTTGCTTGCATGCTCCCTGAGATACAAGACCCCTGATGAGGGTACGGATGGAACTCACACTATTACAGAGTCCCCAAGGACTCAATCTCTTATACAGCGCTGGCGACATTACGATATGCCCTGGCAACCCAATGATCCAAGCCATGATGAGATCTTGGTACCGTGCTCACCGCTTCTTCTGGATGGATCCCTGCCTTCATGACCTCGCATCAATCTGGGACAATTCCAGTTTGCTAATCGGGGCAAGGTAGTTAGCTGGGACAGTTGATCAGCAGGCATTTCCCACCTGGGCCTGCTTTTAGATAACAGAGGTCTTAAGTTCTTTACAGCCCTCCGTGATGAGTTCAACCTTCCACCACAATAATCATGGAGGTATCTGCAACTCCAACACTGCCGTAAACGCCACATGGGAGCTTGCGTGTAGACCCTCCAGTCCTCCCTGTGCTTTCCTACATCAGGACATGGGGCACCTGGTGAACCGCCATTTAATCTCTCTGTCCATTTTAAACATCCTCCGTACAAGGTGGCAGATGAAGCTTCTGTTGGACTATGAAATAGAGGATTGGGCCGACCTAGTAGGCCTCTCTCTCTCAGCCCCTGGTCATCTTACAGGCCACAGGGGAGGTCCCAGATCTCTTTCATCTGCAAATTTGCCTTTTGCACACAGCTCACCACAGCCAAGATGTGCATCCTCCGACACTGAATGGCTCACGGCAATGTACTAAACAGCCTCTCATGACAGAATCATATATAACCTACAGGATAGCACCAACGTCTTTCTTCAAATCCGGGCACCTTTCATTGTGCATTAATCACAGATACCCTCCCATACTCACTCTTGCCACTTGTATGCCCCCCTCCCCACCCTTCCCCCATGGTCATACATGTCTGCACAGCTGCATCAGAGTATCTTCCCTCTCCCCCTTCTCTTCCTCGACCCACCACCTACCCGCCTACCTCACATCTACCCCTCCCTGTATTCCCTGCATCTCTCCTCCCTCTCCCCTGGTCGCCCTCCCCCTATTATGATAGATTTGGAAACCTGGCATAGACCATGCCCCACCCCCCCTTCATCCATGTCACTCAGCCTCTATTTACTTCCATTCACCCCAAGTCAACATTCCATTTGCAACCAAGCTGTTATGCTAGGGGCCTCCCCGAGGTATACCTTCTCTAATCCAACCTTTAGTCTTAACCCTCACACATGTATGGATCTCAAGTGTTACAATTGTGCGTGAACGTCATGACATATGTCCATCTATAATTCCAACCTCTGATGCTCTGTCATGCTGTACCGTAATTATCCTGTGATGTTTTCTTCAAGGAAAATGTTTCCTTACTATGTATTATGATGCTTTTGTCAACCAATAAAGAATTGCAAAACAAAAACCACATGAGTCTCTCACTGTCATGTACATTACAACATAGACAGAGACATACAAACACAGCAAGATACATATATATAAGTTACGTTCTATCATGCAACCCACCAACAAAGTCCCTAGAAATGTGCAGATGAAACTAGCATTAACATAAAACATTCACACATGCACAGCATCACATCATATAACATCGACCTGGACTGTGATGCACATAGACATGAAACGCTACCCTCTGCTGAGGAATGGTCAATCAAATGCCAATCAAGAGGAAAAACCTTTGGCAAAAAAAAAACAATATGCATGAAGCATCACAAATGTCTTTCTATATAAAACTCATTTTACTTTCACACTAACTCAAGCAAACCATTTCAAAACTTAATATTGAACAAAGTCTCTTAACCCAACAATCACACACCTTAAGTATCAAATGATGGTACCTTTGGTCTGATTAATGGCCTATCCAGATGCGCACAAAAGGACGTTCTCTTTAACAAAGCTCTGTGATGCCAAACAATGATGTTTGGTCGATACAAAATCAAACAGTATAAGTTCTTGACACTCAAGCCTTACACCAATTTCTAGTTAACCTGCTGCAACAGCCCATGGACTCCTCATCTGATGCCTCCTTGACCGCTTCACGCCTGCAGGATGCACCCTCCTACCCCCAACACAATGCAGTGGGATGAGTCCCTTTTGGGCTTCAGTTTCCTAAGAGAGGCAGACCTGCTGACCGACCTCCTTGAACGCACGAGGACAGGGAAACAGCTCTCCAGGCAGTGGTGACTCCCACCCATGAACATGGCAGGGACAAATCTAGATCAATCAATCAATCATGAATTTGTAAAGCGCACTACTCACCCGTAAGGGTCTCAAGACGCTGAGGGAGGGGGGGGGGGAGAGGGGAGCTGCTGCTACTGCTCAATCAGCCAGGTCTTGAGAAGGAGGTCTTTGGTCTGGCGCAGGTGGGTGTCAAGAGTGTTCCACATTTCGGCAACAAGGTGAGAGAATGACCTACTGCCTGTTGTAGTTCTACGGACGCATGGGTTGCGAGGGCGAGGTCGGCGGAGGGGAGATGCTGGGTCGGGGTAGATCCACGCTGAAGCCCATGTCCATGGGGGACTGAGAGGTATCCCCACCAGAACTCAACCACATGGCTGCAGCGACAACCAGGGTGAGAACGCCCTGCCCATCATCCCTCTGGACCGGATAAGTATACCACAACCCAACGCCTGGTGTTGCTGTCAAGCGAAACTGTGACTGCTGTTATGTCTTGTCTTCAGCCAGCTTGGTCTTCTATGTACTGTTACTACTTTTGTTGGTTCTGACAGGATCACGAATTATCACACATGAAACCTGCCCTCTCACCTATATTGGGGTCTGATTGCTATTTGTTATCCATTGTTGCAGACTCCTCATGAACGCCATGGCCACACGCTAGCACCTTCCGATCCCCCATCATGGGGTCCATCTCCATCATGGTCCTATGGGGTGTAAACTATCATTCACCTGCTCTAAGGGACTCAGCCATCAATGGAGTCTGGGAGCCACGCTCCCATACTTAAACCCCTCTGCATGTCCTGCCAGGCATGCTCTCTCTGCCCTAGGTCTCCTTGTTCTGCACATTGTACTGCATATTCCAGACCCCCGCTGCTGCAGCGCAATCTCGTTGCCCTTTCAATCTCATACCCCGCTCCCCACCCTCCCCCCACTGCTGGTCCTACCAAATGTCATATAGGGTAATGGCCTCGGAGACCTGTTGATCTTCTACACCCCGACGCATACTCCTCACCAGCTGAGACAGGAAATCCTTGTTGCCTCTTCTTCTGGCCCACGAGCGGAGCCCCGCCATCCTCTTGTCCACTGCCGGGGTCACCGCCATTGCCTCGCCCACTACGCATGTCACCTGCATTCTATCCCCACTCCCCCCCATCATTCCCTCTGCGTTCGCTCTCAACCAAAGCAATCACCTCCGGCTCCCCTGATATACTGGTATGGTTTATACTGTTGAATCCAGCTGGATTCTACAAATGGGCAGGTGCATATGTGGTGGATTTCTTATATGAGGCCTTCCGAGATGCGACCTCGTCGGGCACCCTTGGACCTATCTCCAACAGGGCGACAATAGCGGTCTTCCCCAAACAAGGTAACGACCCCTTACTATGTGGCAGTTACAGACCAATCTCCCTCTTGAACGGCGATATTAAAATCCTTGCCAGAGTCCTAGCTGCCTTGCTACGGAAGGTCATTTGGTCCCTCGTTTACCACACTCAGGTAGGTGGTTTGTACCTGGCCGCTCCTCCAGGAATCATCTACGCACCCTGACTCATATGCTCTGGTCCGTCAGGGACTTACCGGACAAAGGCCTTGTCCTCTCCATGGGTGCAGAAAAGGCGTTTGACAGAATAAAGTGGGGGTACCTCTTCCGAGTGCTCCATCATCACCCTAACGGACCTCCAGCACTCTCTTCCAAAGCTTCGGGCCTCCTCACCAACTTTGCAATATTACCAGGATGAAAGATAAACTGGGATAAACGCGCGGCACAGCCCATGTCATGCCCTACCACCAAAGCAGCGGTTGTGGCTTTTCCTGTCCGCTGGACACCGTCCCGACTTATGTACCGGGGCATATATCTTAACAGGGGCTTTGATCGTAATATGGCAGACAACCTGGACCCGTTGATCGAATGCACACAAAGGGATTTCGCAAAATGGTTGCATCTCGGTCTCTCCCTCTGGGGTAGGGTGCAGGCAGTACAGATGGTGTCCTTGCCCTGCTTCACTTACGTCCTTGGCATGCTACCCCTTCTCTCTCCACCCCCCATCTTGTGAGCCATTGATCACAGCATACGCTTATTCATCTGGGGAGTGGCACAACCCCATTTATCTAGCGCTAAGCTCATGGCCCATCATTCCTGCGGAGGCCTTAGCCTCCTCTCTGTGGAACATTACGCGTTGTCCCTTCGCCTATCGCAACTTAGCTACTTTCTGCCAGGCACTGTAGATCCACCACAATGGGTGCAAATAGAACGTGACCTCCTGCATAGCTGGCAGGGACTGGACTTGCTCTATGGCGCTGGGGATGCCAGAATCCGAGCTGCTCATCCAGTAGTACAAGCTATGGTGAAATCCTGGCAAGGTGTCTATCGCTTATTCGACGTGGACACACATCTTCACGAGGATGCACCACTGTTGTGCAATGTCAGGCTTCGCATAGGGGCCAGATGCTGGAATGGAGGGAATGGTGCGACGTAGGTATCACACACCTGGGACAGATCGTTACTGTCGGGTCCCTCAAATCTTTCACTGCCCTGGAGGCAGAATACGGCCTCCCCTCCTGCCAAGCCTGGAAATATATACAACTACAGCATTGCCTCAATCAATGTCTGGGGTCCCTACCGTCCTCCCCAGTGCTCTTGTATTTGTGAGTGTGAGGTCAATCTTGTGGAGTGATGTCGGTCTTACATGCGCTCTTGATACGCCATCTCTTCACCCTCCCCTTCTTAAACACACTCCGCACCTCCTGGCAAGCAAAACTTCAAACAGAATTCGACACTGAGGTATGGGCAAACTCCTAGAGGAGCGTGGTCGCTGAACTAGGGAGGCACGCTTGAAATTCTGCTTGTTCAAAACCCTCCATGATTGGTACTGGAATCCTGCTAAACTGAGAGCACCAGGCCTCTTACCCCATGCACAGTGCTGGCGCTGCCCTGCTGCCCTGCTGCCCATTGTGATCTGGTACATATCATCTGTGACTGCCTCTCAATCAAACCTTACTGGGAGGCGGTGGGAAGATTGCTTCGAGAGATACTCCCTCTCTGAGATCCATTCTTGCATGCCCTGATCTTCTTACACGAGACCGGGAACATCCCTACACTGACTCGCCCGCAAGCGCACTTACTCCACACTACACTCGCAATGGCTAAACTTCGCGTCTTGCGCCACTGGTATTCCCCGAATCCCCCAACCCACGACGAGTGGCTCACAGCAATGTACCAGGTGGCGACATATGAAAGCACTATCTATAATCTACAGGACAATGTGGATGTCTTCCTACCGACTTGGTTGCCATTCCTACAAACGATCAAGGACTGAGAAAGACTGAATACTGTTGCCTAGTGGCTATTACCCCTACCTCCATAGGCCCACCTCCCACATGTCCTCGTTGTCCCATCCCCATTCCACACAGCTCCCCCAGCCAGCCTTCCCTACCCCTTCCCGCCCCCCTCCTCTGCTAACTCTCTCCCCTCTTTCCTCCCCCGACCGTCTCTTCCCTCCTCCTCTGTCCTCCCTTCTCTTCCTCTGCCCAGTCCTACCGGTCCTTCCAGATCCCCCGAAGTTCAGTTTACTGTTAGTGTGTTATAAGATACTCCTCAGGCCCTCGATTGGCCCCCTTACTTCTTCCCCATTACCTCATTGCACAGGGCTCTACTAATGATCAACAGGCATACTCTCCTCTCCCCATCCAGATTCTTGCCCTCCATCCTGTTGATACGTGGTGTACTCCCCACATGTGCCTAAGTAGACTTGGGGACAGCCACCACCCCTTCACTGTGACTGAGACACCCACATGGTACACCCGTCCCTCTCCTTCAACTCATCGGGAGCTATGTCTTCTGGCCCATAGTCTAGCGCACATCTGCTAGCACTTACCTCCCCCCCCCCTAGATTAGGCTGCTCCCTCACGGACATGGACTCATACCAGCCGTGCACGATATGTCATTGTACCGCCATGTCTTGTGTCTAGACTGTGTATCCATGACTGATGTCTTTTATTTTACTGTACTGGATATACCTTTTTTCCTGATAATGTTCTTGTTATATGCTCAATAAAGAATTATGAAACAAAAAAAACCTCCATAACCACTAGCTCGCAGTATAGTAAAAGTGGACGTGGTGTTAAGAATAGTACATCTATACTTAATTCAATGATTTTGAGGTTACTGTTGTGGATGCAATATTTCAGGAGGCCAATACTACAACCTTGAGTTAGTACCATAAAAAGTCTTTCACAGATTTTGAATATTTACATTCTTAGAGTCCTATGAGTAAGTCATTAAATGCATTTTGGAACAGGTCTCTTGAGTATAAGTTGGTTTACCAGACAATACAAAACACTTCAAACAATTCTTGAATTTTCACACAGCACCCATAGAGGTCACATGCTTTATGATTTTGTAAACAACTAGCAAAGAACTAATTTCCAGAACTACGGGGCAGAAACACAGCTAATGCTTCACCCTCGCTCCTTTCACAACAACATTTATCAGCATAGTTCCTTGTCTTGCTGTTGCATGCAGTTTGGGTATCTCTTTACAAAAATTGAGCAGGCAGGTAAATGCCAACCTAGTAAAAATAAGTGTGCAATTTATATGCCAACATTTACAGTGGCACCACCACATTTTCTCCAACATTATACGTTTGACAATGGCCTGATTCTTTTAATTTACTTAGGGCCTGATTCCAAACTCAGGTTAATCCCTGGTCGAGTGAAAATGCCAGTTTGTACCTGAACGATATCCAACATTGGATGATATATACACACTTGTGCTATTAACCCAGGCATGTATTAAGCATCCTGCGATATTTGTGCACAAGTTTCCGATCGGTAAAACCCGGCCAGGATCTTGTTGGTAAATCGTGTGAAATTATGATCCTCACACATTTGACTAAGTTCCAAGGTCAGAAATTCTGGCTTGTGGACTATGGTGCGCAAATTGTAATTAAGTGCTATTTGCAAGCAAGATTCTAGTCATGTTTTATCTGCAAACAACCTCTGGGTAAATAGCACAATGTACCCCATTTGCACACAGGTAAACAGCACCTATGAAATTAGAACATTGGTTAAATACCACAAAACTTACAGTCCTATTTCAGGTTCACATTGTGTAGTCCTCATCAGGGCCTAAGGGCCACATGTACAAATATCAGGTTTTGTGACTCGTAATTTGTGAGTCGCAAAACCTGATGTACAACAGTGTCAATGTACACTGTTTGCGATTCCCAATAGGGTCACAAATGACCTACCTCATAAATATTCATGAGGTAGGTGGCAATTTGCGACCCCATTGGGAATGGCTGCCCTCACAGGGTTGGTGGCCTGCTGGGGACGGCAGACCACCATGCCTGTGACTGCTTTTAAATAAAGCATTGTTTTAATTTTTTTAAATGCATCTCCTTTTCCTCAAAGAAAACAGGATGCATTTAAAAATAAAAAATGAAAAGTTTTCTTTTCATTTTTTCGGAGCAGTGAAAAAATATTTTCCCCACCATTCACAAAGGAAAAGAGGTCCTGTGGGGACCCTTTCCCGTTTGCGAATGGTTTAGAACCAATTTGAAATTGGTGCTAACTGTGATTGTTTTGTGACCGCATTCAAAGTCACAAAACAATCCTACATCGCACTGCAACTCGCAATTAGGAAGAGAAGGCCCCTTCCTAATTGCGACTCGCAAACCCTATTTGCGATTCGGTAAAGAGATTACCGAATCTCAAAATTGGGTTTGTGCATCGCCTAATGTTTTTTTCTCGTCGCAAACGGCCCGATTGAGAGAAAAGCTTTGTACATGTGGCCTTAAGTGCAATAAACTGGACCCTCTCCCCGCTATCTAGTTCCCACCACCCCCTCCACCCTCAGCCACTGCCGCCCCAGTTCGTGCTTTGGGACAATAGGGCAGCTTGGCACACGTCTTTCTAAATAACCCAGTGCTGGACGAGGCCATTATGGTCTTTAACGAATGATCCCCAAAATGTGATTTGGAACTTTAAAAAAAAAACTTCTGCCACGGACGATGACTTACGTAAGACACCCTGGCACGCTCAGCAGAAAGGTCAGGCTGAGCCACAGCGTTTCCAGGAGGCCGATGACTATCCACTCTGGCCAGTACAGGACCACGTCTCTAACAGGAGCCCACCAGGCGACGGTCTATGGAGGGGAACAGACAGAGAGGAAGACGGTCAGATAGGGCTGTCGGGCACTTTACAGAGCCTTCGCTCAGCGCGGACATCAATATTTAAAGCCTTGTTCCTTTCTGGTAGGTCAGCAGGAATGGTCTTGATTACAGTAGAGTACACTCTGCGAAGGAGGCAATTACTATCAGTTATCCATATCCCAAGGCAGCCACCGAGGGACCCACTGAGTCCTTTGAGTTATTTACTCTTAAGAGTAGTACGTGCTCTCCATTGCGTAATGAGCTCATCCTACAGCGACCAAGAGGCTATGTGCAAGGGGCCGGGGCCTGTGAAAATGGTAGGAGCGTGTCCTTATGATCTGCAAACAGTGGTCTGCATGGCTTGCAGTACTATGTACTTTCTGTATGGCCATTGTTGCGCTTGCTTACCCACAGTATGGTCCATATTTATACTTTTTTTTGCGCCTCATTTGCGTCATTTTGTGATGCAAAAGCGGCGCAAACTTACAAAATATAATTGTATTTTGTAAGTTTACACCGCTTTTGCGTCAAAAAGTGACTCAAATGCAGCGCAAACAAAGTATAAATATGGGCCTATGTGTGCTAGTGCATGCACTGCATTTAGCGCAAAATATTAATGTTCCATATCGGTGCGTATACTCTGCACCAGGCTATCTGGGAACGGTGACATATATGGATTATAATGACCTACCTGACTACTGCGGTCTTCACATTCTCAGGTCAATTACATATGTCTATAGTTCACATGGAATTGGAATTATGAGATCCGCTGTGTTAGTCTGCTCTAAAACTACAGATCCTGTATATTTCACCTGGAAATGTTGAATGCCTGTTCCAATATCTCCAGCTAGGGAGATACAATGAGGCCTTCTCCAGTGGCCCTGCTGTTTGCACTCATGCTCCTTGTTGCTGGTGAAGCTTTTCATGCTTTCATGCTTGTCCAGGTTGTATATGATGGCTTATCTAACATAAACTGCCCCACTTTCCACCCAGTGTCCATGACACATCAGGTGCTTTATGCTACATATAAAACTAGAATGATTGAACTAGTGACTGCTGTGACTAGATCAACGAAGTGAATGGAATTATAAGGCAGAGAATTTTCTTTGTATTAGTCGTCCTATTGGTCTGCAATAGGTGGCTGTACTGTACGCTGCATAGCAGCAGTAGACTATAAGTAGGGGTGGGTAATGGGTGGCCCAATTGATGGATTGTGTGGATGAGGCCTGGCTGCCAGTGTGCACAGGGTGAATGTGTGATTGACTGGGTGAATACATGTGTGTGACTGAAGTGTCTATGGTTTAGAATGGCTGTGTAACTAAAGCTAGGTAGAGTGAGGACCTCGAGTAGGAAGTATTTTAGAAGGCTGATTTGTTGCACCTGTTAGGCAGCCCCCCTGAGGGAAGCCCTCTCTAGGAGTAGTCTCCTGGTGTGGGATAGGCCACACGGGCATCCCATGCTCCGAACCGGTTAGCAAAAGGATGAACCTGAACTGCTGGGAGATGTTCCCCATGGTACATGCCCCCCCTTGTTAATCAGAGGGACGGAGTGTCCAGGGATCGTCTGGCATCATAGAACAGACACGAACAGTCACCTCAGCCAGCCGCCTACCCTCAGAGTTAAAAAAATGACATAAGCCACAACTGAAAAATGGGTATTCAGGTGTTCATGACTTATGTATTCTTATGGTTTCCCATAATCATTGCTGGGGGTCACCAAGAGGTGTGAAAGAGGAGTTGTTCTACACAAATGAGTAACATGTCTACCATCTTGTAACTTTTTCTGTCATTATACAAGACTTGTAAAATACATTTTTCACGCTTATCTGCAGATTTAACCTACAACTGTGAAGTCCTGACATAACTGTTGTAGAAAATGCGTCAAGGAGCACCAATTTTCACCGGAGTGATGGGGCCTTTAATGGAAAAATACTTTAAAATGAGAAAAGTGATGATTTCCAAAGTTAATTTAAAAATCTGAAAACTTCCTTAACTTGCATCAGCGAATTTTATACATATTAATAAAATATTACAATATTTGTAGGTCATATATTTTAGCGAGTTTCTTACACTTGGTGCTGCTCCCTGAGTCATTTGTAAGTTAAGCCTGTTTAAGAAGTGGAGTTTAATAAATAATATATCAACAGGCGCAACTTAATAGTAGAAGTGGGCAAAATGTGTGACATTTGTGAGTTTCTCCTTTTTCTTTTAAATTGTGGCCTATAAGTTAAAATCTCCTGAGGTGAAACCTTAAACTGTCAGACTCCCTTCAAGATCAGGTGCATTTTATGATACTAATGTTTTGCAGTATAATCTCGTCACTTATAAACTGTATTAGCATCCTTTCGTCTTGCCAAGCACTCTGACATAATTTAAGACTACGTTTGGTTTTACGTAAAAGTAAACAAAGAAAATATAGTAGATACAAAAATATAGGCTTCTTTTTTCTCTCAAGAGAACGTGCATTTTGGGTACATCTCAAGCGTGTTCGATTTTTAATTGACTGTGTGACAGAAGATGAGGGCTGATGCTTTAATAGCGCCTAAAATCGTCACCGGAAACCGAAAGCGCCTGCACTGTGACCCATGATCAAACCTAGTGCCCACCTTGCAATCCTGGATTTTCTTGCCAAAACAGGTCTGCATCAGGGCTATAGTGAAGTAGGTGAAGCCGAGCCGCTGCAGAACTCCCGGTATCCGGGCCCAGCTCCAAGACACTGCAGGGAGAAAGAAACCACACACTGCCCAGTGAGAAGAAGGACTGGCACACCCAACACACAGCTTGTTGTACTTACAGCCGAAATCAAGATTACAAATATGATAAACGGCTTGTCTGTTTTTCTATCATAACATTTATATCAGGATACTTTGAAAACAGTAGCGAGAATTATTCCAACACATTACTTACATGTATGTTTCTCTAGACTTTATGTGACTGAACAGATATAGGGGGCATGGTTCACTAAGCTATATTCGGACGTAAACTTACACTTGGTATAGAAAATGCCTGCATTTATCCCTATCATGGATCTACCGAAGGATACCCAGTGGGGAGGGACTACTGTGTTTACTAAAGGCATTTACTTGTGTAATTGTATGCCAGGAGTGCCGGCAATACACAGTAGAATATAGAAGGAGTACGAAGTCTGGGGATCAAGGCATGGTTTGCCTTCAGAGTGTGTGATCTCTTTCTCACCATAATTGGAGATTTGGTTCAGCAAATGGCTGGAGTAAATCCTCTTCGGGGATGGCAGGGGAAACGAAACACCTCAAATGCTTGAAGTTGTAGGCAAAGGAGTTTTCAACAACTCCCAGTACAAACCTATGCTACACATAACACACATACCCTTGCTCTGATTCAAGGGATAGTGGGCTTGGTGCAAGGGTAGCTCAAAGAGCGTCATCACAGGAACAGAAAGCAGCAGTGTCATATCTTTGTAGATGTGGTGCTGTCCTGCTCTTGTCTTTTCACGCAACACAGTGCAGTAACTTTTAGGCCCATATTTATTATACTTTTTTAGCGCCGCATTTGCGTCCTTTTTTGACGCAAAATCGGCGCAAACTTACAAAATACAGTTGGGCCATATTTATACTTTTTGACGCAAATAATACCGTGGTTAACGCCATTTTGGTGTGCCGTGCGGGTGTCAAATTTATACTTTGACGCACGGCGGCGCAAACCACAGGTGTGAGTAATTTTTTTTGACGCACACCGCAGCGTCAAGTCATAAAGCGAAACAACGTTAACGTGGCGGAAATGACTGTGGGTTGATTTACGACCCCGCAAACTGGATATGCGGCGTTTTTTGATGCAATAGAGTTAAAAAAAAAACACAAACCCTGCCATTTCAGCAGAGGAGAGCCAAAATGGATCCCAGATGCCTCTACAGACCCCAGGAAGATGACAACAGACTAGGAACCAGCCAGGAGGACCCACACAAGAACCAGGACACTTTTAAGAAGAAAAGAAAGTGTCGCTTCAGTGCAGAGGAGCAGGAAATTATGGTTAAAGAGGTGACGGAACACCAGCACCAACTGTTTGTCACCTCAAAATTGCCAATTAGTAGGAGAGAGGCTATATGGCAACAAATTGTCGACAAGATCAACAGTGTGGCAGAAGTACGCAGAATAGTCATCGAGTGCAAGATACGCCGGCATGACTGCAAGCGCAGGACCAAGGAAAAGATGTCCAGGAACAGGAAGGCAGCACTGCAGACTGGAGGTGGAAGTCCAGCACACCAGGAGGCCCTGGACCACATGGAGGAGATGATCACAGGGATTCAAGGACAGGACAGCGCAGACTACCAGGAGACAACGCACATGCAGGGTAAGTCGCATGGGGAATTAAAATGCACTAATGTCAACTACAACGGGGGGGATACTGACCACAAAATGCATGGAAGTCATCTTATACATGGAGTGGCATGGGTAAAGGGGGATGGCATGGGGGCATGGCCTACACAGACAGAAGCTGGGGCACACCATTACACTAAACCAACAACAGTCCCATGGGGGCATGCTGGCATGCCAACGATGGAGCAAAGGGAAAGCCACGCCAGGAGGGAAGGGCACAACGTCAAACTGACATCCCGGCACACATCAGCCACCATACCCCCTACATTAACTAGGGCCCTATTAACAACCTCTAGCCATCCCGACAACTGGAATGTAACTGCGACAACAGTTGCCACTACCACCTCCGCTCTGTGTGCAGCTCAAGTAGCCAATGGCAGTAACCTCCCCATGGATCATACACACCTAAATTAGAGGGTTGAGGATGACAGCTCCAGAAATCCCCTGAAAAAAGACAAAGGCCCCAGTACTGTCAAATGTCAATGCCCATAGTTGTTGCAAACATCAGCCAATGTCAACAACAATAGGAGCTACACAGCACTAAAGACATCCCCATGCTGCATATGTCAGGGTCCATCCTGTGACTGGGTCACAATGTAACAGACCAAATGTCATACTGCTCAGACAACAGCATTGAGGGGGAGGACACATTTAACTGGTCACTGAAATACACATGCACAGTCAGAGGAGGAAATAGGACACTGATAAGATTATCAGGGCAATCCAATGTACCACACATTCCCAACATCAGCTGTACACATTACCAATGCCAACATCCTTATCGTGCCATAACATTGCTATGCATAGGATATGCTACATGTCAACTACATTTAAGTAGATGTGAAAGATCAGAGACTGGGGCAGGTCCAGATTGTTAAGTGCGCTGCCAGTGCCATCAGAACACCCACAGCCAGTGAAAGGCCTCACCATGAGAATGGAAGTAGGGGGAGGGTTGAGTAGGACAAGAAGGTGGCAATTCACTATTTGGCCTAAAACTATACTAGAGGAGATGATGCAGAGAAGTCCAATAACTTAATTCTATACATGTGACATGCAGGTGGGCCATAGGCCTGGGAGAATGCCCATCTGAAAGACTGGAGCAATAAACACGAAACAAGATCACAATGTGAATTCATCACAAGACAGGCATGTCACATCACTAATGCCACAACACAGACACACTAATTGTACCCTGTTTCATTGCAGAGGAAGATGGATCTCCTGCGGATATGCCTGTCCCAAAATACCCTGATGACATGGATGACGAGCTGACAAACATTCCCCAGGAGACCATCCAAGAGGTCCTTGGAACCCTCCAGACCCCACCTTCAGTCACAAGCAGAAGCACAGAACAAGCAGCTATCACAGAGGACCCACCCACCACCCCAATTGTAAGACCTGCCAGCTCCAATAAAGCTGAGGACTCAGACGACACAGGCACCAGCTTTGAGCGAACTGTAGTCGGAGTACAGCGGGAGCTGGCCAAGGAGGTGCGGGTAGGGATGCAAACTATGGCAGCCAGCCTTAAGGGGGTGCGCTCGTGCATGATGTCATCTGCAGATCAGGCAGCAACTATGCAAGCGCTAACATCTATCTTGCAGGAACAGCAAAAAAGCCTGTAGGAAATCAGCACAGCTGTAATACAGTTGACCCAACACCTACAACAGCAATCCTGTCAACGCATGCACGAATGCAACATTGAACCCCTCAGGGCCGACCTGGCTGCCTACCATCATGATGTGGCTGCTATTCTTAAGAATCAGCAGATCCTCCTTGCAGCAGTACTGCCCTTAAGACCTTCGCAGGTAGCAGCGACCGGGATGTCTGACTCCACGTCTTCTAACACTGAGGTGTGTGTTGCCCCTTCACAACCACCACCAACAAGGACGGAGGAGGCAACACACACATCAGAAGAAGAAGACATGGAACAGATCACATTCACACGGAAAAGTACCCGGAAGCACTAGTCCCTGCCACATGGCCAACTATTACCAAGGTCATGCGCTTTGTAACATGCCAGTCTTCCAACAACTCTACTTAATGACTGTTCTGCTTACCACTGTATATCTTGCCAGCCTGTCCAGTGATTGCCCAGTGATTGTCTCTCTCTTACTCACTGGCAAATCCTGTCCCTCTGCACTGTCTGAAACATCATCCCAGCATGTCAAAATCATTTCCTTAACCCCTTGTGTAAGATCACAATGTAAGATGTCACTACAATGGACTCACAATCATGGACAATATACATATAGCACTACAGCACTTTTCAATAAATAGCACTTACACAACAAATCTGTCTCTGGGTAATGTGACATATCAACTGTGCAGTAGATAACTGAAATGTAACTACTATCAAATTACGTAGCTTGTCAATACAACTGTCCTGATATTATGTAGTCAGATAAATCTGCACAGTGGCCATGATTGCATCCTACTCTGCTCTTCCTGAGGGTAATATCTGATGAAGTGAGAAACCATACACCATCATGCTGTGTTGGACAGAATAATGCTTCCTCAAGGGATATCTAAGTCATCAAATAGTGGCAGCAAAATGTTGTCACCATACAATACTAACACATATAACAGTGCACACAAATCTAAGCAAACACTACAAAAACTGCATGAATGAAGCTGTCTGAGTTTACATCCAAATAGGTAATCATGCTGAACTGTGTCACAAATGATCAACGTGAGTCATGAAGACAAGAATACAAGAGTGCTTACAAGAACTCTTCTTATAAGGGTGTCCTTGAACATCACACTCACTGCAGTCAGACCTAAAACTGTTCCCCCAATACCAAGTCTGGAAGCACTGTTTGTGACGTAGAAAACATACTTATCGACAGAAACACGTTGGGATCCATATTAACCGTGATTGGTGGTTGCAACAAATGGTGGAAACTTTGCAAGGTAGCTCTGGGGTAGCTGCCAATCTTACAGCTCAGTTGGGATTTGTTTGTAGCATAGGACACAAATGCAATAGAACAACAGTCATGTACACTAATTCCAAGGCCATGACCAAGTAGCATTTAACACATACTGTAAAGGGTTAACTATATATTTATTAAATGGTAATCACAGAAGAGGAAACTGAGGGAAAAGTCTTACCTACCCTAATCTACCCTGACTACTCATTACCCACAACTGTCCCTAACTAACCTAAGCTAAACTTACTTATCAAATGTAATGAAACGTTCTAAACATCAACTCCCCACTCCCCTTATGAGAGGGGACACATGGAGGACAACACATACTAACCTAAACACATACTATACTATCCTAAACAAATATATATATTTTTGTATTTTTTTTGTATTTTTTTGTATTTTTTTATTAAACACACAAGAACCCCAACATAGCCCCCCACCCACCCACCCACACACTTAATAAGTAAAAATAGAAAGAATCAGGACCCACCCACTAATACTAACTAAACTAACAGACTATACTAACCTAACACTAAGACCCCTAAGCCCACTAAGTATGAGAACAAGGAAAGAGGAGGGAGGGAATCATGTCCATTGTCACAACAGTCTAGAGGTTGGCTCTCCGGAGGGTCCTCTTTATGGCCTTCACACGCCTGTTAATGTGGCGAACATCCCGGCTCAGATTGCGTATCTTCCTCTAGACACAGTCCATCTTCCGTTCCATTTTGTGAAATGCTGCAGGGTCAACTGATGGAGCTGGGGCAGTCTGGGTACCGGCGGAGGAGGTCTGTGCACATGTGGAGCCAAGGCCAGTGGACTGTCCTGCAGCTGTTGTAATGCTGGGGCCTGGAAGTACAGCAGACGTAGAGACAACAGTTCCAGCTGTGGGTGGGGCCACCTGGGTTGAAGTGGTGGTTGTGCTGGTGGTGGCTGTGGTGGGCAAAGTAGGGCCACCCTGTGGGAAGGCCCTCCATGCCCCGGAGGCCCGTTCATGGCGGTATCGACGGACCATCCTCCTGAACCCCGACTCTACCAGCAGGATATGCTGGTATCTCATGGCCCGCCGCTGGAACTCACGGACATGGTCAGGAGTCATGTTTGCAGCTGTGAAGACAAATGCAAATAATTTACATTAGGAACTGCATTGTGTGAAATGGCACAAGAAGTCAATCAGACAATACATCTAATGTACTTGTAACAGCTCATATCACAATACAGATCATTGAATGTCCCTGAGTAAGTACATGGCAGGCCAGCCTACAAAGGTCACATCACACATAGCACATCCAAAACCTACAAGATGGGTAACAACTGGCATTGACTTGCCATCTGAGTTCTGCCAGTTATCAGCTAACAATCATGCTGCATATCCTCCGCCAATACCTGGGCTACAAATGTCAGTGTACGGAATGCAAAACTAAAGCCACATGGTCTGCAAGTTGTAACAGGACTTGCCAGTATAGTACCCATGTGCATACCTGAGTGTGTATACTAGGTTCCGACCAAACAGTCACTTATTCACAGGTATGTGTAACATACTGGTAGCATCAGTCCTAGGTACCCTATTCACAAACCCATGCCTGTGTTTGTGGAGTGGGGTGGAGAAACAACAAACAATTCCAAACAACATGGACACCCAGGAGTGTATAGAAAACTCCACACGTATTTGGCTCTACACACACACCACAGGTAAGGTCTATCAACAATTAGGGGTCTGCAAACCCTTGACCAATCATTGCTCCACACATGTCAGGAAATGCAGAGGTTGGTACACAACATATACTTCCAGTAAGGCATGACTTACACCAGACACAGAGTTGCAAGAACACCCATGCTCATGATTAGCATGCACACCTAGGCAATTGAACTCAAGTTCCACATACATGTAGCACAACATGTGGAAGTACATGCTGCTAGGAAGTTCTACCTACAGTTTAATAAGTACCTTGGTAAATAGGGAAGCAGAAGTCTGTTGGAAAGCAATTTGCTGTACCAATCTAGGAGAATGTGGGTCTGACAGGCTGACTAAATCTGAGCTGACTTCCAGTGCGACTCTTGTTGATACAAGTGTCATCCACATGACTCACCCCAGTACTCATTGTGGGGCCTACAGGAATCACCTACAATCCCTAGATAATACAATAGGATAAGCATTGGCCAACTCAAAACATTTGAGAAACTGAAATCCCACTCATGGAACAAGACAAATGATTGGCCAACGCATCACACCTTGCTATGCGTTCAACACAAAGGAGTTCATCACACATAACCAGCAAACACAACACATAACAGACATATCAACACTTACTGGAGTGGTCGGGGTCCTCAAATTTAGCCACCTCTCCCACAGTTTAGGGTGCTGGTCCACCTGTAAGACATGGAAGGAAGAAATGTGCTCAAAATCTGTGCACTGACCAACAATTTCAAAGACATATACAATGTATAAACTGAATAAGGACATGACAGCCATTCTGACATGATGATACTGCATCTGATATATCACGGCCAACATGTACATAGCATCGGTCTCCTGTGACAGTTACACACATATCTGCACACATGCAGTGGCCCTAACTATCATGTGGTGGCAAACATGCCCCGTCATTAGTGTTCAGAAAAAATAATGGAGTGTAATCGTCTCATCATGTGCATCCAAGAGAGACATCCAAAGCCTGGTTACTTGAGGACTGCATTACCAGTCAAAAAGCCTATGTGGCCATGACACATTTCATACACATAGGTACAATGTACAGAGGGGCAGGGACTTTTGTAAGCCCTCCTGTTGTTACAGTTTCTCCATTTGATGTGGCCCTGCAATGGTGATTTGCACTAACCATGGAGATGTGAAGCCATGTGCATACCTTTGGACTGCCATCCCTAATTAGAATGTGGCACAACTCACTCCAAATACCAGTCTAAGATGTTAGCTGAGGGCACCTTACACCTTTCCACGATGTTTTCAAATCCAGATCTCCAGATCTGACATGTATCCAAAAATATGAAGGACCACAATAATCCCTAACATTCATAGAACTTCCGTGAACGCTTTCCTTTCACATTCACCAGACTCACATGAGACATATGTCGGGGCCACTTTGCTATCATCAAGTGACGTGAAGCCAGCACTCATTTTCTGCATCATGTAATGTTTCCAAAGTCAGTCTAGCTATTGCGTCAACAAAGTTAGCCAATATTTTAGCACATCTTTACTTCTCTGGCAAATGTGGACTATATAGACATGATTGGCTCCTATTTTGTTTGGTTGTCTGACACAAAGGCAGCACCAATATACTTTACGGAAAAGTATCCTGTAAGTTTGCAGAGCACGTGCTACCTGACAGCTAGCAATTCTGATCCTTCCCACAGTGTATCAAGTACCCTGTATGTTTCCACAGCATTACACACAGTCAGCAAGTTAGCTGGCAGATATTGTACAAATCATCTGATGTCACTACAGAGCATTTAATCGTGCACATTTACATGATTAGTACTCACCAACAGTGCCACCAATCACGATTCCCAGGTGGTCCAAGAGATCCTGCTTCCTGGTGATGAGGTCAGCCCACCGGTGCTTCAGCTGGTGGTCACTCCTCTGGCTGGCATACACACGCTGCAGGTGATGCAGCACCTTTCCCTACCGGATTCTGCGCACCACAGTGTGATACCCCTGTATCACCCTGTCCCCTGCCTCGATCATCAATGGTAAGAAATGGCACACAAGCCATATGAAGCCCCCCAACTCCTCTTCACCCATCCTGCCAAGACGTGGCCTCCGTTTTTCGCATTATGCGTCATATTTTTTCGACATACAGGAGTGAAAATTAGCCCACATCCAAATAATAGTAAATAGTCTGTACAATTATTGGATGCGGCCTAATTTTCACTCTTGTGCGTCAAAAATTATGACGCACAAACAGTATTTGTGGAAAAAAAATGCCGCATAATGCTAGCAACGTCAAAATTTCAGTACATGAACTGGTTTTGAGAATTTGTTCTGTTTTTATTTTATGTTACATTTGGGACACATCAGAGATAGGCTGATGGCACCCACTATGGTGTTGATGGTGTATGTTCACATGTGAGACATCATACTGCAGCGGACCATGACCCACTACTTCCTTAACAGTATTTTGACGGTTGGCTCACGCACTAGATGGCCATTTGTGTGGCCTACATATATGTATTGCACAATTTGGGCATGTTTGGCATCAGGAGAGGATAGCAATGTGACACACATATGTACAATACCTCAATGCCTATGGCTCAATGTGTGTGCAGTGGCAACTAATGTATTTGTTGACCAAGTGTGTGTGTATCACATGATGCATTATTGAACATATGCTTGTATGAATGTGGTAACAGCTTACTAGGCACTTGTTGGTAAATCCCACAGTGAGTCAGACACATGCAGAGAGGAAGTGGGTACCATGTAGTTGGGCCAGACAGCCAAAGGTGAACCACAAATGTAATATGATGCCACAGTTGAGGTCATATAACTGTGCCACAACTCTCCAGTGGCTGTGGTGGACTAGCAGAAGAGGCAGCACGTGTCCACATATTTCCAGTGATCAATTGCACAGAGGTGTCTTGTTCATGTGTGTGGTCCAATGTTTTTAGGGGTGTAATTTGTCACAGTTAGGTCCAGGTCTCATCATGAGTCAGTGGCAGCTATTCCAGTATCTACTGAGTATCCTTTGTTGATCAATGTGAGTAAAGTGGGTGTGGACATAAGAACCTACATGGGGATCGTCCCACCCTGTCCCTGAAAACGTGTAATGAGACAGACAACATGGCAACTTTGGTGTGCTGAGTGAGATAATGTCTCAGGTGTCATGTTCCGGCAGGTGTCATTACAACATTTGTACACAGGTTAGCCTCTGCAATTCCCACTGCATCTGGGAACATCATAGCCTCTGTGCTGATTATCCTCGCAGCTATTCACCACACACGGCCCATCAAAATGTTGTGAGCAATGTAATTCTGTGTGTGAACTGTCAGGGTCCTGATGTGTGGATTTTTCATGGACATTATCAGAGGTTGCTGGTTCTGCTGAAGGCCCCATACCCAATCCCTGCATACAGCCCTGGGACACTGTCACACTTTGTCATTCATGCATAAATGAGACCCAGACAAGGGATGGGCCATGAATTTTGGTATTCACAGGGGATTTAACAAATATGGTACAATTAAAAGGCAGATGATGCTATATAATGTATTTGGGTATGCATTGATGAAGCACATGCCCAAATACCGTCTGAGGAATGAGAGGTTTGCTAACGCAAGTGTGGTACATATGTAGCCACAGGGAAACTTTAGGGTGACGCACAGACAGATGCCAGTCAGGCTGACAGGATGCAGGGTGAATCAGGACCCAGCAATTTAACAAGTTACATAATCAGTGGTCTGACTAAGACTGTTTGGAGGACGAACTAGACAGTTGACATGTAAAACTGTGTATGTCCTGTGTTTTTGAAGGTGACAAATGAACCCAAGGGCTGTGTTACACGGCTTGATTAGTAGCAATGCTTAACGGTGAATTTGACAAAATGGCAACTCCTATGCTGTTCCAGGCATCAGCAGGGCCAGTGCTTGTTGAAATGGGTGGTGTGCATGGAGGTGATCACAGGTGTAGGCTGCATCAATTTCTTACAAGTCCTGTAGGTGATATTTGCATTCTAATGGCCAACAGACATTTTCATACGGGAAGCACTCTACAGGTGTTAGTTAACAGGGCTTGAAAACTAGAAGCCAGTGTATTAATTGACCTGACGTCCATGCAGTCAGATGTTCTATGACAATGGTATACCATAGGAAAGGGTGTAGCACACTGGATTGCTATTGACAAGATGTGTGTGTAGAGGAGGGAATACCAGGGTACACATCTTACTATTCCAGGGACCTCTTCGGACAGGTGGGTTGTGACCAGGTGCATGGGTGTGTCAGGAGTTAGGAAATGGGCTGACAAGTACATGGAATGTCATGTGCGCAATGCTGCTCATATGTGTGGCACTTGTGCTGTCTATGTTCTGCTTCTATGGAACTCTGGTCACAGATAGTCCTTGCAAAGATTGGATGCAGTTGGACTTACTGCTGTCAAAGGTCTCGTCATACATTCCTGTTACTGATGCAAAAGCACATCAACTGCCTCATGTATAAGGCTTGTTTTCCCCTTATTGAGTGATGGTGTCTTAGTTGTGAGCCATATGCTGCGATGAACCATGTTTTCAACATGTATGTGTGAAATAGGTATGGTCCTCTGCTATTGCCCTTCAAAGGTGAAATGTACAGGATATATGTCATTTACTGTGTGTGTGTGTGTGTATGTGACCGTTGTATGGTACGCATCAGATTTGCTCTGGGATTTTCAGTGTCCTATTCGGTATATCAGCAATGCTCCATGAGGCAACAATCTTAATCTGATAGTTAGAGATAAAGGTGTGCAAAAATGAATAGCCAAACGATGAAATTGTGATTATTATAGGTGTTTATTTAAATTAGTTCATAAAGTGGTGATGGTGATTATGTTTAAAAGAAATTGTTCACGATATGTTGCCGCCTACGTAAACCAGCGGCCGTGTTTTGTTGTTCCCCCTCATGTTGCAGGCCACCAGCATCCTCTTCCTCCTCTTCAGGCATGTGTGGCTCGGGTTCCAGGAGGGGACTGTTCCTTTGTATGCATATGTTGTGCAGAATAGCACATGTTAGGATGATCTTACAGACCATTTCCGGGGAATATAGGAGGCTACCACCACTCAGTCTCGACTTGAGGATGCCAAAGGTCCTCTCGACTATGGTGAGTGTCCTCCTATGTGCGTCATTGTAGGCACGCTCTGCTTCAGTACTCGGGTTGCCAATAGGTGTCATTATCCATGGCTGGATGCCATACCCCTGATCAGCTGCAAGAGAAAATGAATGGGATCATGTTGATGTAGCTAGCCCCATTGAAATCACCTTTCATGGCAGTAGTTGTCTTGTGTTGTCTGTGACTCTTTTGTGTTATTATGTCGCATCCTATGCTAGTAGGATGTACCATCTACACTGTGTTGTTTCCTTGGCTGAACGAGTGTTTGGCTGTTGACCGGTTGTCAGCAGTATGTTTTGGGATTTGCAGTACTGTGTCCCCTCCCTAGCATTGTGACTTGTGATACTGGTGTCCCTGTGCCTTCACTGGGGGTGGGATGATAGTTCCATACACAGGTTAAAATTGACAGTGGTGGTAACGTGTTAGCATCTATGTACCCTGGACATCCCATACCTTTAGACTTATGCAATGGATTAATGTAAACATTATTGAGACGCTTACAATTTGCAAGATGACATTTAGGCAAACCACTCCAAACGTTGTGATTATTGACGTCTTAACATTAGGCTGTACAGTAATTTCAGATGTGTGACAGGTTCAATGGTGACCTAAGAAACATGGCTAGCGGTGTGACAACCTCAGTGTGTTCCTGTCCACATGTTGCTGTTGTGGTGTATGTGTTGTGTGTCCTAGAAGGTTGCTGTGCAGTGTGTATATAAGTAGGTTTTTTTACTTACCAACAAGTAGTCCATTGCCATACCGTCCATCCTGGAAGTGTTCATTGATGGTGCAGTGATGGAAGATGAATGAGTCATGGACACTCCCAGGATATTTAGCCACGATGTTGGTGATCAATCCTTGGTGATCGACAATGGCCTGCACATTGATGGAATGTGTGTGCTTCCTGTTGCAGTAGAGGTGTTCAGTTGCAGCAGGTGGCACAAGGCGTACATGTGTGCAGTCGATTGCACCAAGGACGTGTGGGAAGCCACTAATGAGGTAGAACCCCTGTTTTGTTTCCTGCTGCTTCTGCAGTGTGTTAGGGAAGCAGATGTGGCGGGTGTAAGTCCAATGATGGAATCCAGTACTTTGGGCAAAAAGGCAGAAAATGATGGCTGTGATATTCCGGCAATCAGGGCACCAGTTGTTTGAAAAGAGCCACTTGCCAGCATGTGAAGTACAGCAAGCAGCTTGTTTTCTGTTGGGATGATGCGGGGTGTCAGCAAGGTGGGTGCCAACTGTGGCTCTATGTTTCGCAGCAGCTGCTGAATGGCCTGCCAGTTCAACCTGAACCTCTGGATGATGTCATGTTCCCTGAGGCCATGAAGGGTTGTTCTGGAGCGGAATATCCTCTCCTGCCTTCTGCGCTGCCTTTGGGGTCCCTGCTGGTGTTGTGGTAGCTGCTGTTGTTGCTGCTGGGCTCTGCGTGAAGCACCTCCATGTCTCCCTTTTGCTGCTCTGCTGCTCTGCTGTTGCTTCTGTGTGTTCTGATTAAATACAGGTGTGTTTGCCCCATTTTAACGCCTGCCCTGACCCAGGCGTTAAATTTTGACGCAAATCAGGCTGTGCGTAATTTTCTGGCTCCGCCTCCCGGCCGTGCGTCATTTTTGCCCGAAAGCATAGGTATGACGCACAGCCGTTTAAGTAATTTTTTGGACGGGATCACCTACCTTGCATATAATTAATGCAAGGCGGGTTGCCGCATCCAAAAAATTACGCACACGCCGGACTTTTGTCGTCCGCGGGCTTGGGCGTCAAAGTTTAAATATGGGACAAGGTTTGCGCTGGATGTGCGTCAACATTTTTGACGCACATTTGGTGCAGACGGATTATAAATATGCCCCAATTGTATTTTGTAAGTTTGAGCTGGTTTTACGTCAAAAAATGACGCAAATGCGGCGCAAAAAAAGTTTAAATATGGGCCTTAATGAGGTAAACGTCTGCTACTCACACAGTACGGCACTCAACTGATGAAGTGGCTGACCCATTGCTCCAGGCTGTACCTTCCAATGGTTTCTCTTCATGTGATGCACTTGGTTTCAATGACATCAATTGTTGTGATGTCATCAGGATCAAGGTCATGGTGCATCACTTCCTGGGGTTCAGAATCAAAGGTGATATGATGTCACTCTTGTGATGCAATTGAGGTCAAATGGAGTGTGATGACACTTATGCTACCCCTGGCATTTAGGTGAATCTACATTTATGCCTGGTTTACAAAATTCAGTGTATTCTGCAATCATGTTTCCCTTTTACAGGTGCTCCTCTTAAAGGAATTTGGAATCCCCTACTGAAATAGCAGATAACCAAATCACAAAATATTTTCAATCATAATTGGAACTTATGGCCTCCAAAATCGGACTACAATACATGATAACGGTGAATTACGATCTGTGAACCATGTTCAATTATTATATATATATTTATATATATATATATATATATATATATATTGCACTTAGCTCTGAGGAAAACTGACCAAGCTTTTAGAATCTTCTGCAGTAATTTTTGTTCAAAAGAGGGGAGTGACAATTTGGATTGTAGGGAAAACTCAGTGCTTAAATTAGGCCCGTGGTCACAGGAGCTGGACACTGGCACTCACTTCTGGGGATGAGGACTCATTTTCATCAGTAGTCTTTGACCCAGAGTGAGAGTCAGGGGGAAAGTAAGAAAAAAGAGAAAGAAGGGGAAAGTGAGAGACAGGTAAAACACAGTAAAGGAGAAAGAACGGATAAACAACCATTAGTAAAGCAACTGGGGATCATCTTTATAATGGGAGTGCCAGGTTACTGGCTTTGCCAGTGCTTGTTTGTAAAGCATTGTTTTAAAAAATGTAAAAGGAAAATATATATAAAATGGTGGAAGAAAAGCAAATACATATTTTATGCTATCTCAAAACTGTTCACCAAATTCAATATTTTTAATCTTTATAAATCGCCTAGTTTATTTTTCACGTACTTTTCACTCTGAACATTCTGAACAAAATGCAAAAAGAATAAGGCACTTGCTAAGGTCGAATTTACTTTCCAGAGGACTTATAACTAAAACATACTCCAGCCATTTGGTCCTCTGCAGTAGCCAGATGCAGATTTATGGGTATCCATGAAAAAGAGACATCTCCCTTTAATTCATGCTAAAAGCCTTTGTGTGCCAAAGAGTAAACATTTGTGCAGTATGTAGAATAAAGGAGATAAAATAAAAACAGATCTTAAAGTCTGCTGTTTATTCATAACCTGCAAGAATATACCTCTTGATGTGTTTTTGCAGACAAACCAGGAAGAGTAGGTAGCAACACAGAACACAAGGATAAGTACTTAAGGTGGGGATGTATCACATGAGGAAGAGAACAAGAAAACGCATACTCTCATTGATTGCTGAATGAATCAGAAAAAAATATTTCCCTAAATGTGAGCAGTGTAACGATATGTCAGTCATTCAAAAGAACAGTAATGAGTCTATGTTTCAGGGGAAGGACAAACACAAAAAGAGAAAGGCAAGCCATTGAATACGAGGAAAGCAAATGAGAGTTACAATAAAGGCAAAAAATGGTAGGCAATGGGCAGTGTAGGTTTTTGCTATGGCCAACAAGAGTATTTCACCTACAGAAGCTAAAAGCAAGGCAAGACCTAAAGACAACTTGCAAAGTAAGACAAAGAGACAGGAAGAGTAGAGTCATGGGAAAGAGTGGCATGGGGTGAAATCAAGATTAGGCAATCTTGGTATTCAGCAACACCCACAGGTGGCAGCACTTGCAGCAGGTTCCTAAGAAAAACTCAAGCTCTTCCACTATTTCTTTTAGGGGCAAGCGCAAAGGGCTCGGTCCCCTTTTGTAATCTCTCTTTGGGCTTCTAACCATGCCCATGTCACGTCAGTCACTTTCATTGGTTCGTGGGTTTGCCTTTTAAAATCCGCTTACATTCATTAGTGAAAGGCACGCATACGTCATGCCTTTTTTGGTGTTTAGCCCTCCTCGAGCGTTTCGACCAACTACTGAAAACATACGGGGCTCGATGTTTTCCGTCTGGTTTCTGGACTACTTTTCTCTTTATTCCACAGTGCGATCTCGCTGGGCAGAAGTTGAGCGCTTTGCATGACATCGATTCTGTTACATAGGTAATTGCACTTTTGCCAATTACATAGATAATTGCACTTTTGCTGGTTACATTGATAAGTGAACTTTTGCCAATAGGTTTCACTGCGAGCAAACTTTTATTTCCCTTTGTGTGTCTGCTTTGCGCTGATGGCAGCCGTCAGCTCGCTTATGTGAAACTTTTACTTTTCAGTTTATATGACAAGAAAAGTCTGGTTAGTTATGTGAAACTGTTTTACTTTTTATTTTCAATTTATGTGACAAGGCAAGGCCGGTTAGGAGTTTACAAAGCTAATAGCTCTAACTTGACCAAACGCAAGACCCATTGCATTACAAATGCTTGTTCTCAAAGTAAGCACTAGAAGAACTCACAAAATCATAACTTACTTGCTGTTCAGAAACCTCCCCAATGACTTATTACGTTCCACATGCACAAATAACTTTCTGAAACGTAAAGGAGTTTGTGTGCAAATATGAAACAAAAAGTTGTTGTAAACACTCATATATATATATATATATATATATATATATATATATATATATATATATATATAACATAGCTGTGTTGGAAGGTTTTTCTACCTCTTAACGTTTTCAAGAGGGTAAAAGGAAACGGACATTTTAGCCATAATTACTGAATGTCTGCACTATAGACACATCAAAACAGTAAGTGGAATTTTGCAACTTGTACAGGTTTCTGAAGCAAATTCGTTGTAATCTTGTGAATCCTCAATATGGAGGAAATCTACACAAATGATCAATGGAAATCTCCAGTTCATATGCTTCTTACTTTTTGTAAATCACACCCTAAGATTTATAACAATGCCTTCTTTTTGTCCTAATCTTTGAAATCCCTTCTTCATCAACATCCAAAGCAAAAATTTGATATCAAACGTATGCATAAGGACTCCGTAGACCACTTTTGTAAAAGTATTCACTTTACATATTAAACGGATCAATCCTTGCCAACTCTTTATATGTTGTGCTTTCTTTGGATTACAACATGGAAATTGATCTTTTCCTCTCCCTTTGAGTATAGTTTTCCGCTTTGTTCATCCATACTATAGTACTGACTTTGTCTGGGCTGGTTTCGGTTTGTACATGTTTAGGACAGCACGCACTGAATGGGGAACAGCCATTACAGTGCGGCCATTACCATGCGGTACCGTTACAGCACGGTTGTTACAATGCAGGTATCATTACCACGCGAAACATTTACTACGCAGGATTTTACAATGAGTATGCCCATTCCATGCATACCTTTTACAGCAAATTTCGTGGCAAAGGAATGAATGTTAAAGGCACATGTGGGGTAAAGGTTTTGCTAGTAAATGTAAGTACTAAGGCCTAGATTTAAGAAGCTCTAGCGCCACATTAGCATCATTTTTTTGTACGTTAATGTGGCATTAGGCTTCAAAAATCGCTGTGCCAAATTTACAAAGTGGCACAATGCTTGCATTGCGCCAAGTTGTAATTCCTTGTGCCACATTATCCCTACGCCAGGGATAATGTATGCAAGGGGGCCTTCCCCTGTTAGGGGGGGGGGGAATGGAACAAAGAAATCTAAAAGATTTAGTTGCTCCATTTTTTTTGCGTGATTTTTAATGTCTGCTCAGAGCAGGCATTAAAAGAGGGCACACCATTCGTTACAATGGGCCTCTATGTACTGTTCAGGGTTAGCGCTAAAATTGTGGCGCTAACCCGGAACAGTACAGTAACAGCATCAACATTTTTGGCAATATTGCCTCCTTCGCCGCGCCATGGGTGCAGTGCCACTTTTCTTAAATCTGCCCAAAAGTGTCACATGTAGGTGTATGTGTGTGTGTGTGTGTGTATGTATGTATATGTATGTGTATATATATATATATATATATATATATATATATATAGAGAGAGAGAGAGAGAGAGATTGCTTGCTGGCAGCCTCCAGTAGGTAGTAATAGTTAGGACCATGTTTCCAAAGGAAAAAGTGTTATTTGACATGCCTATATCTTTGGCACTGTTTGACGAATTTTCACCAAATTTCCCCCCCAAAAAGTGTGCTCGTGAAGTTTGTTGCTCACGGAAAGTTTTGCGGTGATCCATCAAGCGGGAGCAGAGAAAAAGGGAGGGTAAAAAAACATGCGTTCCCTAAGTTAATTCCCGTAGGAGTTTTGAACACGTCTAAAGCCCGAACCGCTGGATGGAATTACACCAAATTTGGCAGAAAGGTAGTTTTTAGTTAACAGATGAAGCTTTCTGTTATTTGGTGTAAATCTGTTCACTAGTTTAAGAAAAATTAAAGGACAAACCGATCTGCAGAGCTCTGATTGTCTGCCAACCTTTCAACCAGGAAGCCTTGGCAGCCATCTTTGGAAAAGAAAAGAGTGAATAAAAAGGGGACCAGGGTAGGGATACCCTGACCCCTTAGCTCTGGTGCTAGGGTCCCAGAGGGACCCCGCTAGGACAAAAAAAATACTTTACAAAAACTTTTTGCAGTGAATTCGTGACAGCTTTGTTAATCTTCAGCAAAAAAACATGTGGGGTCTCCTTCGTTTGTTTTAATAAAGCCAACAGATGGTCAGGTTCCCAGGGGCATGTAAATAATAAAGAAGGTGGGTGCCAGGGGCCCCCCACCAGGGCTTATTTATGACCTGAGGACGTGACCTCCCCTGCAGCCCCTAGGACCGCTACCGCCCAGGACAATTGTTTGAAAATATGGGGGCCACCACCTCACGGGGTTATATTGAAATAATAAAGGGTGTCCGTTTCAGACCCGCGGGGGCCACCATCTACCTGGAAAACATTCAAATGTTGAAGGCGGGTCGTGCAGCCCCTCCTTGAGGAGCCAATAATGGGCCTGGGGACTGCCACCACCCTCCTGCCATGTCCCTGGGTGCTCAGCCCCGGGACATAGTTGTTTGCTGTGACTTGGCAGGAGCTTTGACAGCTCCTGCCAAGTCACAGCAAACACTCTAGTTCCAGCAAGGGAGAGCTGTCAAACAGCTCTCACTTGCTGGAAGTAGAGATGTTCTCTGTTCCCCGCCCGCAGTCATGCGGGCAGGAAACAAAGGGCACTATTGCTCTCACAGACAGGGAGCTGCATGTTTAGCAGCTCCCTGTCTGTGACAGCAATGCCAGCTCCCGCAGGAAGCAGGAACCCGGCTGGGACCACGGGGGGCTTCAGACTTCCTCTGCCGTCCTCAACATTGTGGCTGGGTGGCCTGGGGAGCACCCTGGTCACATGGCCGGGCCCCAGTTGATGGGGTCCCCAGAGCCAGAATCGGCCTGGGAGCGCAGCTGTGCTGGCTCACTCCCTACCAAAAAAAGTCAATAATTAGGATGGGCACTAGGGGATGGGGTCCCTGGGGCAGAGATTAGCCTGGGGAGGGGGCCACATGCCCCCCATCCCAAAAATAATATATATTTAACCCATGTCCCAGGGGATGGGATCCCCGTGGCTTGAGACCCCACCATGCACAGATTTGTTGTCAAAAATTTTCCTGCAAATATTACATTGATATTATCAATGATGTTATCAAAGTTGTCACAAGTGCGGTAATTTGTGGAGTAATTGACAGTGCACAGCGAAGGCACAACTTATAGCTACCTTAGGGCACAAGTTATAGTTACTTGAGATAATTCTAAATATAACAGGTGCATTTCTATGGTTTGGTACATTTAAAATGTGAGCCTAACTATAATGTCCCTGTAACTTTTGGTTTTGTAAGTTAATTTCTATGTCTTTTTGTTAATTCTATTTCCTAGCTATAACGTCCCTGTAACTATGTTTTGTTTCATGAATTTCTATGTTTTTTTTTTACGTATAGTTATTTTCATTACTATACGTTAATCCAGCCACTGCTGCGCACAGCTTTTGAGCCTGCGGCCAGTCCCTGCAGCCAACCATCAAACCCTGAGAGAGAGAGAGAGAGAGAGAGAGAGAGATTGAGAGAGAGAGGGTGATTTAGGCTTTAATGAATGATATGCTTAGAATGAGATATTTCCGGACAAATTGAAAAGTAAAATGCTTTTGTCAGTTAAAAAGAGTGAGATTAACTTTGTGTCTGTAACTTAAATATTTATAGTTGAAAAAAAACTAAAGAAGGAAATGATCACAGACTCACCTAGTCTATAACCCTTAACCTGTACTGTGCATGTATGATAACTTAACCACTAGGCCAGAGGTGACTCCTTACTGTGCAGTCTCCAGACTTAGCTATGACATTTGATCCACAGATTTTGAGGGATAAAAGACTTCAATGTTCCATCACTAGGAATGTTTAACAGTGAAATCACCAGAAAATAAACAGATACTCTGTCAAGCGATACTAATATTTGAACCTTCAGCCTGCTGATTATCAGCACAAGACCTTGACCATGAGGCCAGAAGTAACTATGTTCTCCTCTGAATCCAAATGTAACAATAACATTATTATCAAATATCTTGCTAGTTGGACTCTTCAAAGTCATTGTATAGAGAGATCATTGCAATAACAATCTCTCCCTCTCTCTCTCTCTCTCTCTCACTCTCAAACACAGAAAGTGAGAAACAGAGAGAGGGAGAGAAATTAAGAGAAAGAGATTAACAGAGAGAACTTTTGCGGGAGAGGGAGCAGTAGAGAGGGAAAGCAGTTTTTTAGACTTTGATGAACGATGTATGTAGAATGAAATATTTGAGGGCAAATTAAAAAGAAAAATTTATTTGTCATTTAAAGCAAGTGAGATCACCTTTCAGTATGAATCTTATACTTTTGATTTTTAAAAGAAATTAAAGAAAGAAAATGACCACTGATATACTTGGGGTAGAACACTCAAATTTCAGGGTGAGGGTCTGTGATCTTAACCTTTAGGTTGTAGGTCACTCATTACTATGATGTTTTTCAGACATACCTATGACAGTCAACCCATGCATGTTATTGGAAAGAAACACAAATGTTCCAGCACTAGGATGGTTTAACCATCAAAACACTAGTAAATAAACAAACACACTTCCAAGCTATATTAGGATTTGTAACTTCAACCGACTGAGTGACAGCAGAAGACCTTGACCACTAGGCTAGGAGTGACTCTGTTATGCTCTGCAGCCAAACGTAACTATAACATTCATACCAAACATCTTGCTAGTCAGACTCTGTGACGTCATTGCATGGAGTGACCATTGCAATGACAATCTCTCTCTCTTCCATTAGGGGATGGAAGAGAGAGAGAGTGACAGGGCTGCAGGGGGGAGCCTCAGGCCCCCGGTGGTCTAACTGACTCCCCACATCCTGTTGGAGGCGGCTTTGCCCCGACAAGTTGGGAGCTTCTTTAAATAGCAGCTCTCTGCTTGCTGGAGCAATATTTTCATAGGTTTCAAAGCACACATATTTGAGTGCAGGGGAACTGATGAAAACGTCACTTTCTACAAGTGAGAACTGTTTGACAGCTCTCACTTACAGACAGTGAAGTGTTTGCTCTGACTTGGTGGCAGTTGTCAAAGCTCCTGCCAAGTCAAAGCAAACAGCTACGTCTCAAGGTGGGCACCCTGGGACATAGCAGGAGCCGGCACCAGGGGCTGCATTTAAACAAGCTCAGGAGCCCACACTTGTTTTTTTCTTTTTTACTGTTGGCGGATCCGCCGCAGCTCCTGACGAAAATGAAAAAAAAAATATTAGTACCACCAGAGCTAAGGGGTCAGGGTGACTATACCCTGGCCGTTTTTTTTTTTCATCATTTCATCTTTTTTTTCAGGGACTCAGCTGAAGATGAGTCCCAACATGATTGACAACACTTCTTTGTTGAAGTGTTGGTAGATATTCAGATCTCACCAGAAGATCGGAAGGGTTCACAGACCCTTCGCATCCCTTTATATACAAGTTTGTTTTTTCTTTACTATTTCAAAAACTACTGAATGAATTTAAACCAACTAGCAAAATGGGCGCTTTCTGGACCAAAAGCTTCCTTTCTGCTAAATTTGGCGTAATTCCCTCCAGTGGTTTGGATTGTAGTCATGTTAAAAATCCCTATGGGGATTAACATGGAAAACACACCTAATTTGATCCCCACCTTTTTTCTTGGCCCCCACTTGATGGATCACCTCGAAACCTCAGACACCAGCTGATGTGAGTGTCAAATTATTTTGGGAACATTTTGTGAATATACGTCAAGTGGTGCCAAATATACAGGCAAGTAAAAAAAAAAATTTTTCTATAGAAACTAGGTTCAAACTATAACTATCTACTGGCGACCACCAATAGGTTATATATATATATGTAAATATATATATATATACCCAAAACACACACACACACATACAGGCATTGTACCTACCTGTATATTTTTTACCAAGCGTATACCTTTACTATGCATGCCTTTACCACAAAAAGAAAATGTAAGTATTTTACAGGAAATTATAAAAGGTTTATCCTTACCTGTAAGTTACTTACATTTACTTGCAAATCCTTAACACGCATATGCATTTACCATTTATGCTTTTATAATTAATTTCATTGTAAAGGCATGTATAGGCATAATCATGTTAAAATCCTGTGTGGTAAAGGTTATGCCAGGTAATGATACCTGCATTTTAAGAGCCACGTTGTAATAGAATGCATGGTAAAGGCATGTGTGGGCCTAGTATCCCTTTAATAATAGACTACCTTTAATTTTCAATTCTGATAGGCCTAATTTGTGACACAAGACAGATACTCACTTAAGCACTCACTCGCCCATTTACACATAAGTCTCTCAAACTCATATGTACCCCATTTCTTCCACCACCATCCACCACAACCTTTTTTTTTCATGTCTTTATTCTTATCACAGGAACTGCCACAACTGCAGTGGCTTAACCTCCTTTGCTCCTGCCTTCTTTTGCAGTCAAACAGATGTCTCAGACTGACTACTCATAGTACTAGCCAGTGAGCTATTAGTGGCTACTATTTATATACCAAAGGCTCCAATAACTTACACTTGCCTGGAAGCATCCCTTTCAATCATCCTTCAAATGCTTTAGGGTGACTGCTGTTGTGTGGCCTACCCCACCTTCTAAAAGGTATGACACACACATGTTGGTTATTGTGTTTAACTAAACTGAGGCGTGAAGCCACCAGCTCTATTTATTTACTCCACTCCTTAGGTCAGGAGCATACCATGCCGGTAGCCCTCAACAGGGGAAAAGCAGAGACCATAACAGACCAGGGCCCCCACATGTGGTATGGCCCAAAACATTACAACTGCCATGCCGGTGGTTCATTCTCCATTCCTCCCTTTTTGAGACAGTACAGCCCCCAGCCTTGTGGGACTTGCATCGACGGAAAGCTCTGAATCCTTAGACGGGTCAAAGTAGACCAGTGTGGTATGGGCCGACAATTAACTCTTGGTGGCTTGGAAAGTTGCTTCCTGTGCCGGGCCCAAGTCCCAGCTGGCATTGGATTTGGTGAGACCTCGAAGAGGGGCAGTAAGAGAAGTAAGATTCTGGATGAACCACCCTCAGTAGGTAACCATACCCAAAAAACTCCGGACTCCAGTGACTGAGGTGGGGGCAGGTGCAGACTGAAGCCCTCATGATGACATTGGTGGTAAGTCCAGCTTACCGCCATGCCGACTGCTGCCAACATACAGCCGCCGCAGTGGTTTTACAATAACCATATTATGACACACACATAGCAATCCGTCACTATACAGACACACACACAAGTCCGCCAGCCCAAAGGTCAGTGATAAGCTGGCGGTAGCAAAACCCACACCGTTACGTCAACAGAACTACGCCCATAGCATTATGACCCACGAATCACCACGGTGGACATTCAATGGTGCTAAACCATTGGCGGTACATATCCCCATGCTCAAAATACACACAACCTAACAAAACAACACTACATTGGACAATCCGTATAATACACACCTGACACACATACACACACCACACCCACACACCAACAACACTATAAAACACACACACCCATTACCCACAACCCCTTACAACTCAAGAAAATTGACAACTGAGGGAGAGACACACCAAGAGCACCCACAGAACCAGAGCCACAGAACACCATCACCCACACACCATCCAGGCACCTCACAGCACACACCCCAACACATCACCCCACACACCCTCACACACACCACTCACACTACACCCATGGCACCAAAAAGACACCCCAGGTTCTCAGAGGAGGAGCTAAGGTTCATGGTGGAGGAAATCATCCAGGTAGAGCCACAGCTATTCGGATCACAGGTGCAGCAGACATCTATAGCTAGGAAGATGAAGCTATGGTGGAGGATCGTGGACAGGGTCAACGCCGTGGGGCAGCACTCCAGAACAAGGGATGACATCAAGAAGAGGTGGAACGACCTATGGGGGAAGGCGTGTTCCGTGGTAGCAAGACACCAGATAGCAGTACAAAGGACTGGCGGTGGACCCCCACCTCCTCCCCACAACTAACAACATGGGAGGAGCAAGTCTGGCAAATGCATCCTGAGGGCCTGTCAAGAGTAGCAGGAGGACTTGACTCTGGTAAGTCCACTCACTATTACTATCACCCCTCCTACCTGCATGCCATCACAAACCCCACCCCTACCCTCACCCCCATTCACACCACCACCTCACATACACCCCACCGACACAACCCACCCCTCCCACTACCAAGCCCTGAATGCAACACTAATGCATGGAGACCCATCACAGACCTGCATTGACACCCATCACCAAAGTATGCACACTAGAGACGATCACCTATCCAACCAAATCACCATTCACACAAGCCTAAGCTGCCAGGGCAATCACAACCATACAGGGCAACACACCCATGCACAAGATGTCACACGCAGAAACAATAACACTGCATTTACATCCCCACAGGTCCCCCACACAACATCACCGGAGAGGAGGTGCCAGCAACATCCAATCCCCCCCACAGAAAAGGCCCACAATGATGACAGTAGCTCTGCAAGCCTGCATCAGGATGACCAACCTGGCCCATCGGGGACCTCCGGACAGTCGCTTACCCAGGGACAGTCCCATACCACCACAGAGTCTCCCCCCCTCAGGAAACACCATCACAGCACCCACCCAGCTGGCCCATACCTCTATCCCCAGGACACATCAATCAGCAGTGTGTCCACCACTACAGGGACCCCAGGCAACCCCATAAACACGGGACAATCAGGGACCTGGGGTCAGTGGCAGTGGGCACACGGTTCAGGGGACAGAGACACAGGACAACAGGGAAGCTGGGAGGACTGCTGTGTGACAGGAGGAGGACAGGCCCAGGGAACCGACTCTCCACAAGGCACTCACCAATATCCTGTGAGCATACCACCATTCCCAGGAGATGAAGGGCCAGATACTGGCCAAGTTACGGGAGACCCAGCAGCTCCAGGAGGGACAGTACCTTGGGATCAGGGAGAACCTGAGGGAAATCCACACCACCGTGGTCACCATTGCAGGGGTGCTGGCAGACATGGCCAACACCATGAAGGAAGAAATGGCACACCAATGGGCCCCTGACACTAGCCACACCGATGAACAGTGCCTCCACCTCCGCTGACGCTAGTGGAAAGGAAGGCCCAGCCACAGGAACAACAGGCCACCAGCACCCCACCCACTGCAGAAGGAGAACCACCCCGCAAACGATCCCTGTGATCCAGTCAGAAGCTAGAGAACATTGCCAGGAAATAAGACTCTCCTGATTGTCACCCTTGTGTCCCACTCTGTCACCCTGTCCAACTTGAACGGCCATTGCTCCACTTCCTCTGCCCCCTTGGACAATGCACCTGTGATACAAATAGACTGGAATCTTTACCTGGACTCTTCTCCATCCCCCAGCCTATAGCAATACCCCATTCACTTATCAGCACATAAATAAACACCCTTGTAAAATACAAGTATTGAGTCTGTCAATTGCTTGAACTATGTATTCATTTAACAATCTGTAGACATTGCAATTCAACTGTACAGTAATTTATACATAGGTATGACCTGTAGTTTGCTGCAGTCAATACACCAAGTGGGGCACATTTATCTGTAAATAGACATGTCAAAGGGTACAGTAAGTGGCCATAGTAGTGGGAATATCAGCCTGCCAGAGACAATTTCCAATACAAAACTGCAATGGAAGGTGAAGTTACAGTGTCTTACCTGTCACTGGAGGTACTGTCGTATGATTGACGTTCTATTGCCCACATCCTCATCCTCTTCGTCACTGTCCACAGGCTCCACCGCTGCCACACACCCATTTCCAGCCTCATCCTCCTGCAGAAAAGGCACCTGGTGACGTAAGGCAAGATTGTGCAACATGCAACATGCCACGATGATCTGGCAGACCTTCTTGGATGAGTAGCACAGGGAACCACCTGTTAGATAGAGGCCCCGAAACCTGGCCTTCAGGAGGCCGAAGGTTCGCTCTATAATTCTTCTTGTTCCCCCATGTGCCTCATTGTAACATTCCTCTGCCCTTGTCCTAGGATTCCTCACTGGGGTCAGTAGCCATGAGAAGTTGGGGTAATCAGAATCACCTGCAAATATCGAAGGATACCTGTTAGCCAAACACTAACCCTTAGGGCCAACCCCATACCCATACACCAACATATACCTGGTGGGGACCATGGGCTAACCTAATAGCCTCGCCGGTGCCTCTGGAGTTGAGCCATCACAGATGGGATGCTGCTATTCCTCAGGATAAAGGCATCATGCACAGACCCAGGATACTTTGCATTGACATGGGAGATGTACTGGTCCACCAGGCACACTATCTGCAAATTCATAGAGTGAAAGCTCATTTGATTTCTGAACACATGTTCATTTCTCCGAGAGGGGGATAAATGCAATATGTGTACCATCAGTTGCCCCAATGATGTTGGGGATATGTCCATTGCCTAGAAGTCAGCTTTCACTGTGGCCAAATCCTCCACCTGGGGGAAAACAATGTAGGTGCGCATGTGTTTCATCAGGGCCGACAACACTCTTGTTAGCACTATTGAGAACATTGGCTGTGACATTCCTGCTGCCAAGCCCACTGTCACTTGGAAAGAACCAGTTGCCAAGAAATAGAGCACAGATAGGACTTGCACAGGAGGGGGGATCACAGTGGGGTTACGGATAGCAGAGATCAGGTCTGGCTCCAATTGGGCACACAGCTCTTGGATTGTGGCCCTGTCAAGTCTGAAGGTGAGAATAATGTGCCTGTCCTCCATTGTTGCCAAGTCCACGAGGGTCCTGTACAAGGGGGGATGTCTCCATCTCCTATTAATCTGCAGCAGTTGTAATCTAGGGGGCAAAACAATGAGCATCTGGTTAGTATTCAACATTTCCAAACTGTACAGTGCATTGCATGTAGTGACTGAAACAGTATGTTGTTTTATAGGCCCAAATGGTGCCTATGTGTACTGTTAACTCACTTGCTACCTGACCTTCAACAGGAGAGGACCTACACTGCATGTGCTGCTTTGACCTGTGTCTGGAACCGACCATGGCTCGTGTCACTGGGGAAAGGGCCCCTGCCTTCACCGCGGTGGAATTGGAGAGACTGGTGGATGGGGTCCTACCCCATTACCGAATGCTGAATGGGCCTCCAGACCAACAGGTGAGTACACTGTGAGCACGATGCATGGGGCATGAATGCATGGATTGCTGTATGTGAGGTCCTCGTGTAAGGGGGGGTGGTTAAGGGGTCCTGGGCAGTGTGCTGCATGTGTGGTGGGCAATGTATGTGCGTAAGGTGATGGGAGGGATATGGTGGGCCATGAGTGTAACAGGCCGGACGGTATGACTGATACCTTTTTTCTATGTGTATTTCTCTGCAGGTCAGCGCCATCAGAAAAAGGGTATAAGGCATGTCATCGCCAAGGATGTGCGGACCCTGGGGGTCTATGGCAGGCGGAGCACGCACTGTCACAAATGGTGGGAGGATCTGAGATGCTGAGCAAGGAAGACGGCGGAGGCCCAGCTGGGAATGGCCTCCCAACGAGGAAGGGGTGCCCGTCGAACCCTGACCCCCCTGATGTTCTGCAAACCGGCGGTGGCCTATCCGGAGCTGGATGGGCACTTGGGGGCATCACACCAACCACAAGGGGGTGAGTACAGTTTCACATTATACTACTTGTGAGTGGTGGAGAAGCCTTCGGGTGGGGGATGGGGGCCTGTTGGTGCCGCTAGGCCAGGATGGACATTGCAGGGTAGGTTCCATGTTGGGCAGGAGCTGAGGAACTCCACCTCCAACCAAGCTAGTGGGCATCCACTACTGGGTAAGGCTCTGTGGGTCTCAGGTATGCTGCAATTGGTGTTAGGTATTACTGTCTATGGCCTGGTGACTAGCATTGTGGCTGGTAGTGCATTGCCTAGTGCGTAGGGAGGTTCCCTTTGCGTGTGTGTGTGTGTGAGTGTGGTGTACGCCAACAGTGGTGTTGTTGCTGCCATTGACCAAGTGTATCCTCTTTCTCCACCCCCCCTTTTTGTTTTGTCATCCTATCGGAGGAGCAGAGGCATCAGCCACGGAGGGAGCTGCATCCCACAGGGCCCATGAGGCTGAATCCACCAACGGTGAGGGCAGCAGTGGGTTGGAGCGCAAGGGGAGCACCACAGCAGAGACAGGAGGGGACAGTTTGGAAAGTGATACCTCCTCTGATGGAAGCTCCCTAGTGGTGGCGGACAGCTCTGTGGCCACCCCAACTACAGGTACAGCCAACAACCCCCGTACCATCACTGCCCTCTCAGCAGCCCCTCAGAGAGTTTCCTGTGCCCGCTCACCCAGGAGGGTGGGCATCTTCTTCGCCCCAGCTCAGGCCCTGCCCCAGTTAGCCCTGCTGCCCTGAGTGAGGAGGCTATTGACCTCCTGAGATCCATCTCTGTTGGGGCAGTCAATCATAGTGAATGCCACCCAGGGGCTGGCAGGGCATTTGCAACAAACAAATGCATTCCTGGAGGGCATTCACTCTGGCATGGCGGCCCAACAGAGATCAATCCAGGCTCTGGCTTCCTCCCTGATGGCAGGCATTGTTCCTGTCTCTAGCCTCCCCCTCCAACTTCCTCTGCCCAGTCCCATTCCTCTCAAACCCAACCTAACCCAAGCACACATTCAGACCAGCATGCACCTAAGACAACAGAGTGGCTCAGGCAAACACACGCACCACACATCATCCCACACACACTCACACAAACACCATCCAGATGCAGACACACCAACATCCACTGCCTCCACTGTGTCCCCCTCCTCCTCCTCCTCGTCCACCTCCCTCCAAGTTGCGTCTACACTCACACCTGCTTGCACTACATCCACATCCACTACCTCCATCACCATCATGCCTATCACTAAACGCCCCTCACTGGCAGTCACCACCCCCACACCCATGCACACGTCCCCTGTGTCCTCTCCCACTGTGTCTGTGCCCCCTCCTCCCAAAGTACACAAATGCAAGCACTCAGATACCCAACAGCCATCGCCTCACAACAGCATCCAGCCCATGCACCTGCACCCAAGCACAGCAAACACCTCCAACAACCACTCTCTCTTCCTCCACTCCCAACCTTCACCCTCCTCCCACCCCAGTGTCCTTAAGAAGGTTTTCCTCTCTGCTGTTGACCTCTTCCCTACGCTTCCCCCCGTCCTTCACGTCGGCCCAGGGTGGTCAGAACCCAGACTAGCACCTCAGCCACCCAGTCCACGGCCACAGTTGTGTGGCAGCTACTGCAGGTGTGAGAGGCTCAAAGGAAACACCCATCAGCACTGGCAGTGTGCCTGCACCAGCTGCCAAGGGAAAGGGCAAGGATGCACCACCAGCTGGCAAGGGCAAGGAGGCACCATCAGCTTACAAGGGCAAGGGCAAGGAGACACCACCAGTGTACAAGGGGAAGGGCAAGCAGGCGCCACCATATGGCAACAAGGCACTACCAGCTCACAAGGGGAAGGGCAAGGAGGCACCACCAGATGGCAAAGGCAAGGGCAAAGGGCTGGCCCCTGCAGGCAGAAAGGACAGGAGGCCTGGTGCTGGGACTGATTCTGAGCCCCCACCACCAGCCATTGCGCTTCAGCCATCCGAGGTTGCAGGGGAAGGACTGGTGCCTCCCCCCACCACTGGCAGCCCCAACACCAGCACCGCCACCTGCACCGCTGCCAGCAGCAGCAGCCCCAGTGGGAAGCCGCTCGAGGCTGCAGGGGACGGGCTGGAGCCTCCCCCACCACTGGCAACACCAGCACCGGCACCTGCACCGCTGCCAGCACCACCACCAGCACCTCTGCCAGCAGCATCAGCCCCAGTGGGCAGCCGTCCGAGGCTGCAGGGGAAGGGCTTGAACCTCCCCCCACCACTGGCAACACCAGCACCGCCACCTGCACCGCTGCCAGCACCACCACCAGCACTGCTGCCAGCAGCATCAGCCCCAGTGGGCAGCCGTCCGAGGCTGCAGGGGAAGGGCTGGAGCCTCCCCCCACCACAGGCAGCACCGGCACTGCCACTACTGAGCAGCCGTCGCAACCGGCAGGCAGAGTGTAGTTCTGCCTCCATGGACTGTAATGTATCCTGACCACTTCAAATCGTGTGGGTTTGACACCCAGGTGAGAGACTGTGACCTTGCACTCCCCAAGATCTGCATCACTGGGCACAAAGCCCCCTCCAGAACCAGTGAAAGAAGCCATCCACTCACCCCCTCCTTGCCAGGATGAAGCACACTGGGCACAAAGCCCCCTCCAGAACCAGTAGAAGAAGCCATCCACTCACCCCATCCTCCCCAGGATGTAGCACACTGGGCACAGAACCAGAACCAGTGGAAGAAGCTACCCACTTGAGAGACTGTGGCTTTGCACTCCCCAGGACCAAGCTTTGGGCAAACCACCCACTAGAGAGACTGTGGCTTTGCACTCCCCAGGACCAAGCAGTGGGCAAACCACCCACTAGTGAGACTGTGGCTTTGCACTCCCCAGGACCAAGCAGTGGGCAAACCACCCACTTGAGAGACTGTGGCTTTGCACTCCCCAGGACCAAGCAGAGGGCATGTTGCCCCCTCCAGGACAAGTGGTATTGTACCATCTTCAGGTTGAGGTGCCCTCCGTTCCGTGTCCCCCTGAGGTGCCTGTGTATTTTCGACCTGATGCCCCTGCAGTGTTCTCTCTGTGTTGATGCAGGAGTCAAGTGGGGCCTTGGCCTATGTGATGTGGCCCTATGGCCCACGGACATTGTGGTCTGGGCAGTGCCTCTCCATTTGTATATATGTAAATACTGTTTTGATTTTTGAGGACGTATTTCTAGTTTTTTTTATCTTATTACACTCATTTCAATCACTTCCTTTTGTCCTTGCATTATTCCTGAGGCTACGGGGTGGATGTGTAATGTTGTTGCAACTGTTTGTGTGTATGGTGTTTCGGTGGGTTCGGGGGTGTTGCGTGTTGTGTGTGTGTGTCACTCTTTTTTTCCTCCCCCCTCCGCTGTGTGCTAGGCGGCCGTACTCACCATGGTCGTCTTCGCGGGCGTTGGTATTCATGGTGTAGGAGGAGGTAGATCAGCATGGGGTACACCTGCAGTTCGGGCACCATGGCGTTGTGGTTGTTCCCTGAGTGTCCAGAGGTAAGCCGTTTACCTTCTGTGTTCTGTTTCCGCCGTGCTTTTGATGTCGTTGGTACTGCCCCGGAAAAGATGGCAGAGAGGTTTCTTGTAATAGTGTGGGCAGTACATTGTCTTCCGCCTGGCTGATGGCGGTTACCGCCACGGTGCTTGTTGCTACAGCCGTTGCTGTCGGTGTGTTAAAGTTGCTGTCTGTGTGGGCGGTTTCCGCCATGATCATAATTCCATTTTTGTTAACGCCGGCTTCTTAGCGGTATTACCACCTCGTTATCACCGACCGCCAGGGTTGTAATGAGGGCCTAAATGTCCCTGACCTTGTCGGGGTTGGGCATGATTCCCTTTTCTGAGAAATGGTAGCCAAAGAAGGCGATCTCCGGCTGTAGGAAGGCACACTTGTCCCGATAGAGGGTCAAGCCATTGTCTTGTTGCCTGGTGAATGTGGCTTGTAGCCTTTCCAGATGCTCTTCTACGGTGCGAGCATACACCAAAATGTCATCGCAGACATTCATGACCCCTTCTAAAACAGCCAAAACTCCCCTGACGGTGTCCTGGAAGACCTCAGCGGTACTCAAGACCCGAAGCTGAGGTGTTTGGGGAGAACGTAGTGATTGCTCCAGAATTGGGAACTACAGCAGTTGATGATACCCTGCCCCCAGATCCATTTTTGAGAACCAGCGAGAACCATTTACCCCAGCTACTATGTCATCAACAGTAGGTGTCAGGTGGCATTCCCTTCGTATGGCCACATTAGGCATTCTCATGTCCACACAGATTCTTACTCCCTCTGGCTGTTTTGGCTTTCTCTTGACAACTGTAGGGGAGACCCATGGTGTTGGGCCTTCCAACCGCTCAATGATAACAGCTTGTTCCAGTTTCCTTAGTGTGGGAAAGTACCATCTTGCCTGGCATGTTACCCCCATTTTTACTTGTGTGTCAGTTTGTTTTTGCCTATCTCACTGGGATCCTGCTAGCCAGGACCCCAGTGCTCATAGTGTGCTCATAGTGGTTTCCTGTGTGGTGCCTAACTGTGTCACTGAGGCTCTGCTAACCAGAACCTCAGTGCTTATGCTCTCTCTGCTTTTAAAATTGTCACTGCAGGCTAGAGACCATTTTTACCAATTCTGATTGGCACACTGGAACACCCTTATAATTCCCTAGTATATGGTACCTAGGTACCCAGGGTATTGGGGTTCCAGGAGATCCCTATGGGCTGCAGCATTTCTTTTGCCACCTATAGGGAGCTCAGACAATTCTTACACAGGACTGCCACTGCAGCCTGAGTGAAATAACGCCCAGGTTATTTCACAGCCATTTTACACTGCACTTAAGTATCTTATAAGTCACCTATATGTCTATCCCTCACTTAGTGAAGGTTAGGTGCAAAGTTACTAAGTGTGAGGGCACCCTGGCACTGACCAAGGTATCCCCACATAGGTCAGGGCAATTACCCCGGACTTTGTGAGTGAGGGACACCATTACACGTGTGCACTACATATAGGTCAATAAGTATATGTAGCTTCACAATGGTAACTCCGAATATGGCCATGTAACATGTCTAAGATCATGGAATTGTCCCCACATGCCAAACTGGTATTGGGGTGCCAATCCCATGCATCCCCGGGGCTCCAGCATGGACCACGGGGACTGCCAAACCAGCTCTCTGGGGTTTTCACTACATCTACCGCTGCTGCCAACTCACAGACAGGCTTCTGCCCTCCTGTGGTCTGGGCAGCCCAGTCTCAGGAAGGCAGAACAAAGGATTTCCTCTGAGAGAGGGTGTTCCACCCTCTCCCTTTGGAAATAGGTGTTAAGGGCTGGGGAGGAGTAGCCTCCACCAGTCTCTGGAAATGCTTTGAAGGGTACAGATGGTGCCCTCCTTGCATAAGCCAGTCTACACCGGTTCAGGGATCCCCCAGCCCCTGCTCTGGCGTGAAACTGGACAAAGGAAAGGGGAGTGACCACACCCCTGTCCATCACTACCCCAGGGGTAGTTCCCAGAGCTCCTCCTGTGTGTCCCAGACCTCTGCCATCTTGAATGCAGAGGTGTGAGGGCACAATGGAGGCCTCTGAGTGGCCAGTGTCAGCAGGTGATGTTAGAGACCCCTCCTGATAGGTGCTTACCTGACTAGGTGGCCAATCCTCCTCTGAGGGCTATTTAGGGTCTCTCCAGTGGGCTTCTCTTCAGATAACGAATGCAAGAGCTCACCAGAGTTCCTCTGCATTTCCCTCTTCGACTTCTGCCAAGGATCAACCACTGACCGCCTCCAGGACGCCTGCAAAACCACAACAAAGTAGCAAGAAGACTACCAGCAACATTGTAGCGCCTAATCCTGCCGTCTTTCACGACTGTTTCCTGGTGGTGCATGCTCTGGGGGCTATCTGCCTTCACCATGCACTGGAAGCCAAGAAGAAATCTCCTGTGGATTGATGGAATCTTCCCCCTGCTAACGCAGGCACCAGACTTCTGCTTCACCGGACCTCTGGGTCACCTCTTATATTGACGAGCGTGGTCCCTGGAACTCAGGAGCTGGATCCAAGTGACCCCGAAAGTCCAGTGGTCCATCTGTCCAAATTTGGTGGAGGTAAGTCCTTGCCTCCCCATGCCAGACAGTAATCCTGTGTATTGCGTGATCTGCAGCTGCTAGGGCTTCTGTGCACTTTTGCAAGGCATCCTTCATGCACAGCACAGCCCAGGTCCCCAGCACTCTGTCCTGCAGTGCTCTACTTGCTGAGTTGACCACCAGCTTCGTGGGACCCTCCTTTTTAGTATTGAGACAATTGCCATGCTCAGTTTTCTTGAACCCGTGTTCAAGTGCTTCTGTGGGTGCTGCCTGCTTTTGCATGCACTCTCGGTGTTGCTGAGCACCCCCTCTGTCTCCTCCTCTAAGAGGCGACCTCCTGGTCCTTCCTGGGCCCTGGCAGCACCCATTTTCTTCAAACGCGACCTTTGCAGCTAGCAAGGCTTGTTTGCAGTTTTTCTGCGTGGAAACAACTCTGCATCCTCCAGCATGCCATAGGACATCTTTTGTGCAAAAAAGAAGTTCCTGGCATCTTCCGCTGTTGCAGAATCTTCAGCTTCTTCCACCCAGAGGCAGCCATTCTGCATCTTCATCCGGGGTTTAGTGGGCTCCTGCCCCCCGGACACTTTCGTGACTCTTGGACTTGGTCCCCTTCCTTTACAGGTCCTCAGGTCCAGGAATCCGTCTTCAGTGCTTTGCAGTCAGCTGTGGTCTTTGCAGAATCTCGTATCACGACTTTAGTGTGTTTCTGTGGAAGTAGGGTAACTTTACTCCTACTTTTCAGGGTCTTGGGGTGGGGTATCTTGGACACCCATAGTGTTTTCTTACACTCCCAGCGACCCTCTATACACTACACTAGGCCTGGGGTCCCTAAGTGGTTCTCATTCCACTTTCTTAGTATATGGTTTGTGTTGCCCCTAGGCCTATTGCATCCTATTGTATTCTAAGGTGTTTGCACTACTTTTCTAACTGTTTACTTACCTGATTTTGGTTTGTGTGCCTATTTTGTGTATTTTACTTACCTCCTATGGGAGTATATCCTCTGAGATATTTTTGGCCCATTGTCACTAAAATAAAGTACCTTTATTTTTTAGTAACTCTGAGTAATGTCTTTCTTATGATATAGTGCTATATTATATAAGTGGTATAGTAGGAGCTTTGCATGTCTCCTAGTTCAGCCTAAGCTGCTCTGCTATAGCTACCTCTATCAGCCTAGACTGCTAGGATACTACTAATCTACTAATAAGGGATGATTGGACCTGGCACAAAGTTTAAGTACCATCAGGCACCCAATATAAGCCAGGCCAACCTCCAACACTTAGCTCATGGTGAAATGCGACCCTCTGGTGTTTCAGCGGCACTGGATGAATGGACTCATCCATATGTAGATTGATCATTCTCCCCTTGAGGCAACCAATGCCTTCAAAGATCTGAGAAAATTCAGACACCAGGTCCTCGACTGTCCCTAAATGTACACTGAAAGCAAACAACACCAGATGTCGTTTTCCACTGTCCTGCAACTCAGCAGCATGTCACCTCCTGACTTTGTGACGTATATTTTAGCAGTTGTTGTTTGTTGACCATGAGCAAGGTTTGTCGTGAACACTCCTGCTAGGGGAAGTGGAGTAGATGACACAAACGCATAGACCTGAGTGTTGGTGGGGTGAAGGGTCGAGCGGATGGGTAAGTTCATAAGGACAGATTGTGCTAAATTATTTATTGATGCGCCGGTGTCAATGAGGGTGGACAACTTCTGACTAGCCACTAAAATATTGCATCTCAAGATCCTCCTCTCGGTTTGTTTCCCCGGATACATGGCATGGATAACGTGTACAGTACCTTCGAGATCTTCTTCATCATCATTCATGCCTACTTCCAATTCGGGAGATGGGGTGTTTTGTGCACAGTTTACGCCTTTGGCCTTGTTGCCCTTGGGTGCTGAGGTGGATCGACACATCTTTGCAAAATGATTTAGCTTGTTGCAGCTGGTGCACCGCTTCTCCTGGGCTGGGCATGGTCCCGGATGCAGATACATTCCTCCACACGGGTGGCAGGTTCTGGGCGTGGTCTTGACTTTAGGGCGAGCTTTTCTTTTGTCCGTGGACGCTGTGGCCACAACATTTACCAATTCAGTCTTTATCTGCCTGTGCAGTGTGGCTTCCATGTAAGCGGCTTGCACCTTGGGGAGCTCCTTGGATTGCCCCATGGTGAGGATGTCCGCCATGGGCATGTTAGGGACCTGCAGGATGCCTATACTTAGCTTCACGGAGTGGCACTCCTGAATAAACTGTGCCCAGATCTCATCATCTGCGTTGGGGAGGGTGCCTGTGCTGGCCAGTTCAACTAGTCTTGCACAGAACGTGTCCACCGGTTCCTCGGGCAGTTGATGTGCCTGACAAAGGAGGAACCTCTTGTAGTACGGATTTGTGAGGGGTTCAAAATGTGCAGTGAGCACCCTCTTTAATGTTTGAAATGTGAAAGGCGGTCCCTCTTCTCCTACAGTTTTGCTGATCTTGTGGATCATGGCACCCCCCTCGGAGCAGCAGCATGGGACGACGTTGATCACTGCCCAGTGAAATGAATGCAAAGTAGGTCACCAGTCTTTCCAGCCATTCTTTCCAGCAGGATGCTTGAGCCGACGGAGGGCCATCGGCTACAAATGGTTCCAGGGCAGGTATTGATGCCATTGTGACCTTGGCGCAGACATTTGGCTGGGGTGACTTTCAGAGCCATCTACTGATCTTGTCCCGGGTGCACCAGGATTTAGGGTGTGATAACAGTCTCCTTTCTACCAGTTGACAGTGGCCAGTAGGAGTACTTGGTTGGTCAGAGTCCTCTTTACTTCTCCACTTGCATTATTATCCAAGTTTTTTTTATTTTGTAATGGCGCTCAGGTTATGGTTTATTTACTTGCTTTCACCCAGCATGCCTTCCTACCTTTAGGTCCAGGTAGTGCCTTTTTCTTCGGTGCAGGGGGTCAGTCCTACTTTTCACGTTTATATTTTATTTTGACAGTATCTTGTTTTTGTGGTAGTCATTAAGAGTGTGCTCCCTCCTGGGAAAAAAACCCTGTAAAAGAATTTCCAGCAATGCCCTCCAGCAATGCCCTAGGTATGCTCTTCAGGAGCCTCAGCAAGAGGTCGGCACCACAACTCCTTCTTTTTTTTCTCCTTGGTGTGCGTCACGCACTCTGAGTGCAAGGCCTGAAGGTGTGTGCGCCCCCCTGGAGCCAGCTGTGTTGCTTCCCCACCTGCCATAGCACGCTCTGTCGTCAGATACGCGCGCCGGATGCAGCAGAGAGTGGGCCGCCGTGAGGGTGTGCCTGCAGTGGGTGGGCCAGCGTCAGGAGGGTTGCCGGGGAATCAGCTGCAGGGCGCCACATGGTAGAAGCAGCCACAGTGGCTCAGAGTAGCAACAGTGCCGAGCGTGCACCTTACCTTCCCGCTACACAGGATTGGGTGCCGGCCAGCCGCAGTGTCCCGATCGCCAGCAGAGAAAACACGCCAAGGCACGGCAGTGCCAGGTGTAGGGTTCGCGACTGCCTCGCCGCCAGATTGTTGTGTGGACTACCCCCCCTTCTAAAAGGCATGACACACACACATTGGTTATTGAGTTTAACTAAACTGAGGCGCGAAGCCCACAGCTCTATTTATTTACTCTGCACCTTATGTCAGGAGCAAACCATTCTGCTAATCCCCGACAAGGGAAAAACAGAGACCATAACAGACCAGGGCCCCCATAAGTGGTATGGCCCTAAACATAACAACTGTCATGCTGGTGGTCCAAACAGTGCCTGTAACTGTATGTCGACCTGAAGGAGACCATAAATCATGGGGGAGGGGAGCCCATCTTCTTCTGGTCGTGGCCCGAAGAGTATATTGCACAAAAAAACACCAAACAGTGAATGTTCTCCCATGACACATCGAGAGACTTGTAGCGGCCATCTTGGGTGTGGGCCTTCATACCTGTTGTCACTAAAGGGACTGAGAAAAACATGTTTGCACTATGTAATGAAACTAACCTGAACTGGCCTAATGTTTTAATCTGATCTCGTGTTAATCACTCTGCAAAAATAAAACCTGCTATTTTCTAAACTGCAACTTGTCATAAGTAATGTCAAACCAGTAAACTGTCTTTATGTAGTGAAACTAAACAAAACATTTCATAAGTACAAAACCATTCTTATATGAAGCGTTTTGTCATTCAATGGGTCTTTTCTCGGATTCTTGAAACTGCTAAAAAATAAATATTATTAGAATTTCACTGATCCTGTGCTTTTAGGAGTTCTGCAAAAGAATCAGCTTAATAATGTACCATTCTACATTGTGGGTTAAACAGATCTATTGAGGTTTAAGTGTCAGTGTCTCAAAGCGGATTGTTCGCACATAAATGCACCACATGGGACACAATGAATGCCTCGCAAAGGGTGGCTATTTCTTTGCGTAACACCGTAGACAGCATTTGCCTCCAGTGTTGATTAATCAATCATACTGCTCAGACTGAATACAGTAAGGGATAAACGTGCGACACAGACACACATCCTGCACGAAAGTGTAAGGCTTAATCATACCACAGTAGACAGAGGAGGAAGCAGACAGCTTTTACCTTTGAGGGATTTGAATTCTCTCAGTATCTTTAGTTGTGGAACAGGCAAAGCTAGCATTCCCAGTGGACGTCCGGTTTGTGCATTACCAGGGATTATTTCTTAATGCATTCCCTTTGAACTGTGTTCCTTGCCACTTAGGAGAGATAAGACATCTCCTACGTCAATGCACATTGCATGGACACATACCAGGCTTATTAGAGAATCAACAGTAGTGAGTAAAGAGGTGGTATAGTCTGCCTCTTTACCAGTGCGCCCACCATGCAGACCAGTCTTTAACTATTACGCGTGGCCAGTAATTGAGACGAGCTGACCTCAAGGTGGCGCAGTGATTCACTAAAAAGGAGGTGCTTGTGGTAGAGACATTCACATCATCTGGACAACAGCACTATGGACTGAGGATAACCCATATCTCACCTGGGAATGTGAGAGTGGTCTGATCTCGCTCAAGAAGGCTTCATGCTGCCTTGGTGGGTTCGTCTAGAGAGCACGTTTATCTGGTGCCAGTGGGGCCCCTGCAATCCCTGAGAAAGGGACTCTGGAAGAGGACCATGGCATAAGTGGCCCTCTGGTGAAATGAGGATGTGAATTGTATGGGGGGTGATTTTCTCCTTATTAAGTAGGTGTCTGTACTAGGAGATGCAACTATTGTATCTTTGTCCGAGGATCCCTGTGTCATCAGGGAAATCTGAATTCTTAAAGTGTGACTTCGATGTGCTTTTCTCGGGGAATAAAGAGACTTGGAATTTTACCACAAGAAATCACCATGAGGACCTTCTAACAGGCTGAAATTCATTAGGGCCAGTGAGCAGCAGGATAGCAGAAGGGAGTTTCGTCAGTGCAACGTGATTGCAAAAGCCTAGAGTCAGAAAATAAAAGCAAGGAGCGCCAGATAGACGTGTGCAATGTAAGGAGCATGGGCACCACAAGTGTGAAATGGGGTAGGCTTGCAGAAAGTTCCTGAAGAAGATAAGAACCAGCATTGGCAACCTAATAGGTCTCACCTGTGGAACCTATTGACTTAGGCAATGCTGCACAGCATCCCTGCAGCCTGGCTAAGCATTTAAAAAAAACTTTAGATGTGGCCGAAAAAGAAAAAAAAGCGATGTCGTTTTGTAGGCACACACACTATGCATGCATTTGCCTACAAAATAACACATCTACTATAGTTACCAGTCCACGTTGGATCCGTGAGGTGATGGGTGGAATCCACATGAAGGAGTGCTGGGGAGGGAAAAGGGTATACAGACAGAGCAGTGGGGAGCACTAGCACACTGGTGAAAAAGCAGTGTGGAGGGAGTTGGTGATGAAACAGGTGTAAGAGAGAGGAACACTAGAGCATGGTGATGGGTGATAGAGGTATACAAAGAACACTAATGGGGAACATATGCAAATTCATGAATTCCTTAAAGAAAAAAAAAGCAGCTCTGAAAAAGTAAGCAGAGCGAGGACATGAGCAATGAGCTCATACTCCATGGGAAAGAGAGACAAAAGAAGACGAAGGTAAGTCCACACACACAAAGGAAGAAGATGCAAGAAAATGTGAGTGACAATTAAGCCAACCAATGGCAAACAGTGGTTGTGCCCTAAGCCTACTATAAACTAATAATACATCTTGTAACAGGCAGTGCATATGCTGTCTAGTAGGTGAGACATAAACATGATATTTTCAAGAGTGGAGGTGCAGTGCTAGGGGAAGCACCGAAGCGGATAAAGCAGTTAACGCACATGGCCATAGGCCCATCCAGGCCACAGCAGGACCACATATAATAGTGGGATATAGTACACAAAGATGCTAAAGAGGAAGTGGGTCAATGTGGGGCCAGATAGTGAGACCTTTGTCCGCAAGGCCACACTGGGTTTAGGAGAGACAAACGGTATGGGCAAGGTAGAATATGGAACATCTGGGAAAGGGGACAGATGACCTAATGATTCAGAAGAGGACATGTTTCATCTTGCAAAGAAGACAAGGATGGATCAGCTACCCTCATGCCACCCTGTCCCCAAACGTGGTGACTGCAAGTGACTTGTATGAGAAAGAGGACAAATTAATTTGACGTGACAGAAAAAGAGCAGCATCCTTTAAAAAGATGGGATCCCCACAACTCCAACACTAAACCCCACTGCCGCGGAATATAATTAATTCTTCTTTAAAGAGGTTATTAAAAAGTTATCCAATATAGTTACTATTCATGTGAAACAGACAATGTACTCCAAATATTTCATAATCACATTTTTTTTAATGTTATTCCTCTTTCGGACCAAAAATTGTCAATTAAAACACAGCCAGAGTCAAGTTTTTACGTGAAAATACGTGTTATGTAAGCCCTTTGTTCTATGAATATTATGAGACACTCCTGATACCAAAGAAATGGAGGAGTTAAGATTAAATGTGCTTTGAAATACAGGAGAACGCATTCCTTTAACAGAACCCTTTGCCTTGGAAAAGAGGTGTGTACCTCGAAACGTGTTGACTATGTTCTAATTGAAGATTTTTTGTCTAAAGGAAATATTTTGGGCATTCAACTAGGGTACATATGCACGGTGAAGTGTAAATTAAGACATAAGTTGGGCGAATGTGTTGAAAAATAACCAGTCCTGCTGTTCTTTTGTCAAGAGATGAGAAGTGGATAACAAAACGAAGTCAAGTTTAGAGGAGGTGTCAGAGGAGATTTGAAAACAAGCCCATACTCCAGTTAAAAGAGGAGAGTTAATGATCTGCTGGATCAATAGCTTTAAAGTCTTGGCGTTTTACAATACTAGAATGGGTTTCTTTTGCAGTACCAAGGTCTGAGACATCAAAGGAAGGCAGAGAACTTGAGTTCGGCAAAGACGATGCTATAAATAGTTGTGGTAAAATGGAGAAGGAAGTGAACAAGAAGAGGTTGGAGGGTCTTTTTCAAGAATAGCCCTATGACCAGTTGATAATAATCTGTCTGGCGTGGCACTGAAGAAGGCAAATGGGGAATTTAAGTTGATCCCAGTACTTGTCAAGGCTTTAGGGCCAATCACTGAACAATGATAGAAGGGAACACAACTCCACAAGAGTGTATCCTCGTTTTGATCTGGCAACTGACCAATTAGTGATGTAGAATATGCTCCAGGGTGGCCCCATGATGCATCAAATCTAAACTTAGGCTACGCTCGATACTCCAAAATAATTTCTCCTATTTGTGCAAGCAGTTTTAAGGCCATGAATATCTATGTGCGGTCGTGTTCAATATCATGCTCGTTTTTAGGGCATGTCATTACATTACTGAAGTGGACAGTAAAACCCCGAACAGTTCAGTTTCAGTTCAGCTCATTTTTTAATTCATTTTATGTACTACTAATGTATTGTGCACAACATGCCTACTAGCTAATTCACAGCGCTGCCTCAGAGAGAGTGTGATGGAAAGTACAATATGCAGGCTAATGCAAACGTTACAGACTAATCTCAGGATTCAAAGATTTCAGCTTCATTCACACCATAGTGGGTGTTTAAGTCTTTGAGAGACACGATATTGCATTCTATTCTATTCTGGGTGTCTGTAGAGTGCGAGAGTCACCCACTAGTGTCTCCTGGTACTGCGGGAATGTTATGAGAGACGGGCTAAACATGGGCTGACTTGTTTAAAGGATGTAGAGTCTGATTTTAGTTGCCTGCTCAAGGATCAGCCGAAGCTTTACTGGATGAGACATCCAGTATTTTGTAGGCAGATATAAGAATTTGAAACTTCTCATCTTTGATAAGGAATGCGAGGAGACTACACTTGATCATCAGAGGCTGTTCTAAGGGCACTAACAATTCTATAAGACGTAAGATTATCTTGGAGGTAGGAAGGACTTTAGAATATTATATGGACAACTTCCTCTTTGTAGGCACTTCAAAATACACAGGAACGTGAAACATTTCTGGAAATATTCGAGACAAGGACACAGGACTTTGGGGTCTCATTAGTGCCAGAGAAAACATAGAGATCAATGTACAGGATCATCGTTTTATGGATCAAAACTGAGTCGCTGACATTCCAATTAAGATAACTGAAGGAGAAAGTAAAAGTGTTGCTGGGTTACTAGGAGAACAGCTGTGCTTAGGTAAGTTAGAATGGAAGGAAAAACAGGAGGTGATTGAGTACCTTAACTCTTGTGTAAGATGGTGAGGGCAACTACAAGGGTTTGCACCTAAAGGCAATGGCTGTTAAGTGTCTCTAAACCCCATCCCAGATATAGAAGTGATCACGGTTAAGGCAAATCTATGTGAAAATTAGGTTGAGGTTCCAAATGTATTTTTTTTTTACAAAGGGTTAAATGTGGCCAGAGGGGTTCACACTAGATAGGATGTATGAATATTGGCAGGTGCAGTATGAGTACTAGGTTTTTTTGTGCACTGAAAGGGATGGTGTTGTGTATCATAGTGATCACGGATGTGGGTTGTTAGACCTGCCATCCTTTGGTTGGTTTCCCTTGTCATTTTGCCTCTGCTTCCTGTGTCTTTGACTGTGTGCTGGACTTTGTTTTGCAGTTTTTTGGTACTCTGGGCACTTTACCACTGCTGATCATTGCCAAAGTGCAAGAGTCCCCTGTGTAGATTGTGATTAGGATTGGTTATCCCTGATTGGCAAATCTGATTTACTAGTAAATCCCTAGTAAAGTGCACTAGAGGTGCCCAGGGCCTGTATATCAAATGCTACTATTGAGCCTGCTGCAGCACTGATTGTGCCACCCACATGAGTAGCCCTGTAAACATGTCTCAGACCTGCTACTGCAGTGTCTGTGTGTGCGGTTTTGCACTGCAAATACAATCGGGCATGTTTACCCACTTGCCAGGCCCAAACATTCCCTTTTGCTACATGTAAGTCACCCCTAAGGTAGGCCCTAGGTAGTCCCTTGGGCTGGGTGCTGTGTATTTAAAAAGGTAGGATATATACTGGTGTGGTTTACATGTCCAGATAGTGAAATACTGCTAAAAACAAAAATCACTATTGCAAGACCTGTCTCTCCCATAGGTTAACATGAGAACTGCCTTTAAATGTCTTGCAATGGTAGTTTCCCAATGGAAGAAGGTGGAGATATTCAGTTTGGGGTCTCTGCATTCACAAGGTAAAAATACATCTTTTAGTGAAGTTGGTTTTTGGATTCTTAGTTTGAAAAAGTCACTTTTAGAAAGTGAACATTTTCTTGCTTAACCATTCTGTGCCTCTGCCTGCCTGTGGAATCCACGTCTCAGTCAGAATGGCAGTTAGGCTCTTTGTGAACTCCCTCTAGACAGTGACACAAAGGGAGCTGAGGAGTGTCCTGCACATCCTGATGAGTTTCCCGGGCTAGAGGTGGGAGGGAGGAGCTGACACTTACACCTGAATAGGATGTGCCTGTCCTCACACAATGCAGTCTCCAACCCCCTGGTGTGCGTCTGGGGCCAGGCCTGGGTAAGCAGGATCTTGTGAACAACACAGACTTTCCTTTGAAGTTTGCATACTTCAAAGGCAGAAATATAGTATACATAGTGGATCCAAAACCCGAGACTATTAGAGTACTTCTTGATCAAGAGGAGCCTCTGCCAAGGAAATGAGCTGAAGAGCTGGAGGAGCCATACTGCCCCTTTGCTGTGTGTGCTTTGCTGGGTTGGCCTGAAGTTGCTGCTTCTGTCTTAAAGAGGAAAAAGGCTGTTTTTTGCTGTGTATCCTGCTTGTGAAGATTCTCCAATGGCTTAAACTGAGCTTACCCAATGTTCTGAAGTCTCAGGGCCATCAAAAACTTTCTCTGCCAGCACCTGGGATCTCTTGCTGAAACCCCTACCCAGCCAAGTTATGCCACATCCAGTCCCTGTGCCCTTGAAAGGAGAAGCTGGTGAACCCAAGGTAAAAATCCACGCACTGGAGCCGAGCAGCAGAAAAATTGACGCAGCGCTGGCACCGTGGCTGAAAAATCCATGGATCGCTGGTAAAATTGACACATCGCACGCTCATAACGAATTCATTGCTGCCATGGATACGGATTTTCCACGCATCGTCCATGGGCGTCAAAACCTGCAACATCACCACACAGACCCGAAGCTGCTTGTCCGGAAATCAACGTATCTAATCCCTGTGAGGAAAGAATGAATGCATTGCTTGCCCAGAAGAGAACGAATCGATGCACAGCCTCACTTGCGAGTAAGGAATCGATACGTTGCTTGCTTTTCCAATGCACGCTCACCTGTGCGGCTTTATTTTTGACGCATACCAGGTACTTTGTGCTAAAACAACGCATCCATGGATTTTATGAATTAAGACTCTTTTTACTTTAAAAATTCATATCTTTGATTGTGTATGTTGTATTTTTGTTGTTTTGGTCTTGTTTGATTTAGATGAATACTGGTTATTTTTCGAAGCTGGTGTGGAGTCCCTTTGTGGTGTTTTCATTGTGTTACTGTGTGTGTTGGTGCAAATAATTCACAGATTGCCACTGAGATAAGCCTGACTTCTTGTGCCAAGCTACCAAGGGGGTGAGCATGGGTTATTCTAGGTGTGTATCTCCCTACCCTGACTACAGTGAGTGAACCTGCTTGGACAGAGTGTAAACTAACTGCCAACCAGAGACACCATTTCTAACATGGGGTTATTTGAGTTTCTATTTTTTCTGCTGGTGATCATCTGAGAATTGAGAGGACAGGAGTTGATTATTAGAAATGAACTATGTTGTGGACAGCAAAGTGATGCAAAGTGGTGCAAAGAAGCAGACAGCTAAGGAACTGAAGGTACAGTGACATTTTAGATATGTTGCCTCTTTCAAAGTAAAAGAGGTTCCAAGGCTTGTTCCAGCAGCATGAGCTTTCAACATCAACGCAGGAGATCCTGAATCACTAGGGCACTGTTGAACTCATGTAGGGGGGGCTATGCTAGTACTGTCTGCTAGAAAGGTCTGTAAACAGGTGGGGAACTGAAGCTGCAATGGTTGGAGTGACACAGATAGGAGAATACAGTTAATTGTTTGTGGTGCTGGAAAGAAGAGGGGCTTAAGCAGTCACAAAAGCTGGTGATTTGTGGATGCTAACTTTGTAGGCACTCGGTTTTGTGGTTTGAAGCCATCCACCAAAACAATGGGAAGGGCTATGTGGGTACAAGTGAAATGCAAACACCACTGTCGTGAAGATCCTCAGAATGGATGCCACGGGTTCTATTAAAGGTATTCAGATTGTTTTTGGAAAGGGGTTTAATTGAATGTTTGTTGCACTGAGTTGTGTTGTGGGGCTTTTAGCGTGTGGGGGCTAAGGTGGATGAAAGGGATATCTTGTAAGGTGCTAGATAACGTAGTTATCATTAGGATGAAATTTTGGGTAAAGTTGAACAGGTCGGGATGATAGGAAAAGGATGAAGTTGGTTGGGTCCATGGAGCGCATTCATAAAAATGAGATTGGGAATATTTTCATGCTTTAAGGAGGAGGGAGTTTGTTGTCACGTCAGGTGATGGTATGTTGAAAGACATATAAAGATAGGACCCAAGGATGTTGGGGGACACATTAATGTTGACTAACTATGCTGATGGAAAGGGTGATAACATTAGGGCTGAGTGAAAAGGGGCTGAAAATACAGGACAGTGGTGAGCAAGCAAACAGAAACACACATGCACCTGCTTATGCCGATTTATCATTACATGAAACAGAAAGGTGCTTACACTAGATCTCGCTTCCCCACTAGTTCTGTCTTTGACATCACATATGTTGGAAAAGAGGATGGCAGAAGTTTGGGAACTGGTAGGTTAAATGAGATGGAAACAGGTAGTGGGGTGGTCATGCATGTGAAAGTTGAAGTGCAACGTCAATGAAAATGACAATTTTCCATCAGGTTGCCAGGGGGAAACTTATACAAACACTGATAGAAAGCTAAGATATTTCTGGAAGGGTATAGGTGTTCCTAGGCTCTAGGAAAAGGAAACTATTGTGGTAGGTCTACTGTGGGTGTTAGGAGGTTGCCCTGGTTTCGAGTTTTGTTCTTCGTTTTGGTTGTTGGAAAAAGGAAAGGAAAATGAATGTGGGCCTTCTTTCAGTGCAGACAAGTTAGCATGGTGTGAGGCTGTGTAAGCTGGTGGAACCTGGGATAGCAGTCGGTGCAGAATAAGATGGAGCAAGTTAGGTACATGAGAATGAGGGAGTGACAATAGGTTCATGGGGGTTCTTCAGAACCACTAACCCAGAAATAGAAAGAAAGGCCTGTGGATCTCAGAACATTAGCTGGTGTTGGTTAAGAAGGTGGTGGGTGAGTGTGTTGGGCCAGTATGCCTTGGATAAGCATACAGGAGGTCATACAAGGGCCTGGTGCCTGGTAAGCTCATGAGTGTGGGTATATAAGATGTGTGGGGTGAACGAGATTGTGTATTGGGCTGCAGATTTCCTAGTCTGTATAGTGACTTCATGGACTAACGTATTCACTGAGGAGTTTGTTTTATTCGCGTGGTTACAATTTGAAATCCTGGCACAACCACTCAGCCTTTCATCTTTCCTAGATCAATAGAATAAGCACCATTGGGTTGGATATCAGTAAACAGTCCAGGCCTGAGACATTTGATCTGTATTTTTAACATGAGAGCTGTTTCTGATTGTGTTGACTCGCACAAGAAAGCTCTAGGAGCTGGTGAAACAAGATGGTTCTTAACATGGGGAACTTGGCAGAGTGGTACACTGGTTCAGAAGGAACATTCTACTACTATGAGTCAGAAGTGGAGTACATTTTGCTGGGAATGTTTTTTTTCCACAGGATCCTTGGTGTAACCATAAGGATTTTTGAGAAGCTGTTGTAAATGTCTGTGTTATGAGCAAGACTGGAATGTCACCCAGAGAAGTGTTAGAGTGTTACTCTTATTTTTTACTTTGGAAAAAGAAGATCAAGGTTGGCCAGGATGGGATGGAAGTCCACAAGATCCAGGAATGGAATTGAGTACTGGCACCTTCAGGAGGTTCGAAAGGTAGATCAAATAGTATGGAGGTGAGAGCGTGGAACTGTTAAGTGCAGTATGCAGGCAATGAGAAGGACACCCTTCACTAGCACACACTAGAAGTACAGCATGGTCAACACCAGTGCAAGTAGCAGCTGTTGCCCTTGGTCAGCCCCCTTGTGCCCCTCCCTGCCCATTGATACTACTGCCCACAGTGGCAGGAAAAAAATAAACAGGGTACTCCCTCAAGGCGTGCAATTTCTATTGTAAATGTCATACTAAACATGATGTACTTATCAAGACTTTAGGTACGTGTAGAGGATGCAACTAACTCATTTTTATCAGAATCTTTTTTTCATTCTTTAGTAACAAAATTGAGTTGCTATTCCTCTCCCGATGGCACTAGAAGATGTCTGATTCACATTGGTAAACTTCTGCTGCTCTCGCCACCTCGGTGCTTCTGCCTTCCTCCCCTCCCCACCCAATCCAGACACTTCTTTCATGTTGTTACACAGCATGAAAGTAGCACCGGGATTGGCCTGAGCGGGCTGACATGCCACTCAGTGGCAGCCTGCACTTGGTCTCCACCCAGCTGTGAAAGACAGCCAGGTGGAGAGTTCTAAGTGTGCATGTCAGTTTGGCCGGCCTCAGACGTACACCTAGCACTTTTTCTCCCCACCCCCACATGACACGGACAATCCTAGCCCCGTCCCGCCCTACCTACGAGGAAAAATGAAATGATAATAAAAATGCTTTTATTATCATTTTATTTTTCTGCATCCTCCTTTCAGCAGGGCTCTTTTCCGCCTTAGCAGAGGGGGCACCCATGTTTGCTATTCACAAAGGGCATTGGATTTTGGAGTCTCCACCTTCATGAAGATACTACTCGTAAATCCCATTGCGAATAGCAAGCAATCAAAAAGGTATGTGAAAATGTACGTTTACCATTGTGAATCAGGCCTAGAGAATCCAAAGAAGCAGTCTCTTTGAACAGGTGCCTCCAAGCCTTTACCATCCATCAGATGATACACACTGTGTACAGCAGGCTGAGAGGTGAAGACTGCCTTTCAGATAATTACAGACCCTGATGTTGTTTACATCCAGACTCTCACTGAGAAACGCATTCATCACTCAAAAGAGATAGCTTCCTGAGAAGCGCTGTTAGTGATATCCAGCAGATTGACAGCTCAGACTGAGGCAGCAAAAACCCACCAGCTCTTTCCGGAACTGGCTAGAACATCAGCAGAAGACTGCAGCGCAGGGAAGCACAGAAACACACGGACCAGGTGGAAAGAGTTTCTAGTTAAATACCTTCTCTATCGCATATATTGTCAATTGGTCCCTCTTCTGTGGAACGCGGAGCTTTGGGAACACATCAGACAGGTCCTCACAGTTTGAGGTGAATACAGACCTCAGTTGTTTAGCCCTAATCGCAGACAGAAATGCCATAAAATGAAGCTACCAAGACCAACGTCCCCAAATATTGTACGACTTATAATCAGTGGCCTACCCGTGCCCTGACAAAAGCTTCAGCAGCTGGTAATGATGCTTGAATGGGCCCTGCTACTTACCAATTTTTAGAGACCAGGAGTTCAGAGGGCCGTTCCCAGATTCGGGTAAATAAGTCCCGGTCCCCCCAAAATAAGTGAATAGCAGGGCCCTTCCCTGCATCATTATTATCTCTTAAGAAGGGAACACAAACAATTACAAACCAGCTTCAGCCATATTATGTCACATTAGTAAAGTATAGCTTGGATTCTATGGCACAATGAGCACACGTTTCAGCATACCTTTGGCGACTTTGTATGTTACATCAGACACACAGAAGGTGATAGAAGAAATGCTTGCCAAAAGCCTAAATCACTGCCAATCACTTTGGGTAGCATTCGACCCTATCATTTTTTTGCTCGTTGTGCCACTCTAGACAGAATCCCGCCTCATGTAGATTCGGGCTGCCCCTGCTTGTCACAGGAACAATCCATCCTGAACTGCTAAGCGAGTCCCATCACACGGCAAAATAAGCAACCACAGACGTGGTTCTACCTTTCGTAACAGCATTGATGCGATTGATGTGCAGCGATGATGACAGCTTCAAAGCAGCGGAAACGGGCTTTGCTAAACTATGCTAAATATTTCTCACATTTAAGGGTGCCCTCATTTTTTCTAAAGGCCAGGGGTTGCCACGCCAGTTTTGGAGGGAGAATGTGTTCACTTGCTTACATTCCCATGTAGGCGATAAACAAAGGACTTTTTACTGGAATAGTGATATTATACGGGAGTGTTGAGGAGCAAAGACATCTAGGCTAACGTAATGTAGTGCAGAGTCCGGTAAGAGGCGGACGTAATTGTCCCCCCTGAACCATCCCTCTGAGCCTAAAGAACTCATAATGGTTTGGGAACATCACCAAAATAATTTAAACGGAGAAGAAATACACCTTAATACAAATCGTTCCGAATTGGCTTCTAAAATGATACAGTCGCCAAGTTACTTTCTAAAGGACTTCCTCTTCTCACACATACCAACCTAGAAAATGTATAACTGCAGAGGGGACGGCGGTTTCAAGTTAGTGAGTGCTGGAGTGGGAAAGGTACGGCCATCCAGTGAAAGAAAAATCACAAAGGGCCACTAAAAGCTGTGTCCCAATTGCCATTCCTCAAAGACCTGCTGAGTAAACAGCCCTGCAAATTAACTAAAGTAGCAGTCAACATTAATCTCTCACCCGGGGCTTGTTAGCTGCCGTTTAACTTATTCCTTTATTTAATCTCTGCTGTGCTGGGCACTGCAGCCACCAGTGATGATTAACGCACAGCTGACAGGAGTATTTGCAAAGAGCTCCAATAAAAACCGACCATAAAATGCGATCATGGTGGCTGAAAGATAAAATTGCGTATGGAAATCCAGCCTCGTCATTGGTCAGAAAGAGGAAGTCATCTGTTTATGAGTCGAAGGCCTAAAGACGGGGCTAACGGTTTTTCGTCGCCACTTCACGTTTACCGAAGTCCTGCAAACTAGGAATGAGTTGGCTGCTGAAACGCCTATGTAAAGCTGTATGTATTACACTCGTGGCAGTCTAAAGGAGGACGCTAGCTTTAGTTACGGTGACCAGATTTTGAGGAGCAAAAACCGGGACAGGTCAGACATAAAAGAAGGACTAAAGACTTTATTCTCACTTTTATGTCTGGCGTGTCCCTGTTTTTTGCGTAGCTTTGTGAATGTGTGCCTATACATGTATGTGTTTATATATGTATACACACACACACATTTACAAGACTACATATAGAAAATTAGCTATGGCCAGTGCTTAATTTGTGCTTGTTGTTTCCGGTGCTGAGCACCGACACTTATTTTTGAGGGCCGGGGCTTATTCTTCTGCCTCAAGCATTTGCTGCGAGCTGAGACACAAATGGGAAATACGGATGAAGGGAAAAACAAAAAAGGGTCATGAAGGGAGAAAGCAGAAAGCTGCTAGAAGGAGCTGAACGGGTAGGGAGTGTCTGTAAATGGATTGAAGAGGCCTGAGGTGGCTTCAGGATGACGCCGCATCAGTATTCCGTGCTCTCACATTTAATTGCAGCAGCCCTGTCTTTAGGAGGAAGGTTTTGGGCACCAGCACGTTTTTATTTACAAAGTAAGCACAGGCTATGGCTTGACCTCCCCGCCAACCCGCCCCGCCCACCTCTCTCTGTTCCCCACTCCTCCCTCTGCTGGGAGGCGACTGTGTTGCCTGACAGTAACAGATAAATAACTTTAATTATTTCATACTTTGTAGGCATCTGTTAAAGAAGAGCATACCTTTCACTTCTGCTTCCCTAAATAATCTGATCTTTGTCCCAAAAACCGGGGCATTTATTTAATGATCTGACCTTTGTCCTAAAAAACAGGACATTTATTTAAAATTAAGAGAAGCGTCGGGACACCGGGACAGTCCTCTTAAAACTGGGACTGTCCGGGGAAATCCAGAACGTCTGGTCACCCTAGCTTTAGTTCACCTTACTAAGAAAAATAGTGAATAGTAAATGGTGTCCTGAAAAGCAGAAATTGAGAAATGTGGTTCCCCTTTCTAAGGAACATAGTTAATGGTGTCCTTGGCGGAAAGAATGACATCTCCATGATAGCTTACATTCCACCTTTCATCTTTTTCCAGCGTTGACAGGGTAGGGTGGAGGATAGCTTCAATCCACATATTTGTCCTCCTCCATGCAGATGGTATATTGTGAAGTGCAAGCTGCATATTTTACAAATCATTTACCCATGCAGTACAAGCCTGGCAGTCAGGCCCCACCTCCAGGCCTTCAAGAGGAAGGGGGAAGCTGTTCCACCTTCAGTCCAAAGTAGACAATGGTTGTCTAGGGATGGTGGTTCTGACTGCCCAGCTTGTGGTGCTTCTCACACTCAGGGTTAGACTAAGGATGGAGATCCTGAGCACTTTACACTCCATTGCCTGGGAAGGCCTGAAGGAGGGAGCCATCCCCCCACTGCCCCAGAGGCTGTGCACAGCACAGGAAGGCAGAGGCCTTTATGCCATCTTTGGCTAACAGCAGGGTAAGCCGAAGGGCACAGTTGCTCTGCCATTGTTAAATAGGAATCTTGCCTGTCACAGGACATACTGGGGAGCAAGGAAAGCCCTATGCCCAGAGGGACATGGACAGTACTCCATATGTAAAAACAAATAAGCATTGGTGCCCAAGTTTGTATTAAGAGACAGCCACCCACTCTTCCAAGTGACATCACTCTCATCCACCACTAGCATTGTTCACTTCTTGCACTTGTACAGTGCACTGCTTAAATGGACATCACTCAAAGCCAGATTGCAGTGAGTGAGTGAAGTGAGCAACCTTGCCTCCATAAAGGGAAAGACTGAAAACAACGTTGAGAATGATTATCCCTTTATCAACAAATCAATCAAACGGGATTTGTAAAGAGTGACTAATCACCCTCAAGGGTATCCAGGTGCTTGCAGGTCTCAGCGGCTCATTTGAATAGCCAGGTCTTAGGGCTCTATGGCACTCCGGATGATAGGTGATGGTCCGGAGATGCGTGGGGAGGCAGTTCCAGGTTTTGGCTGCTATGTGGAAGAATGCTCGTCCTCCATTTATGTTTCTGTGGATGTGTGGAGTGTGGGCAAGCGATAGGGAGGCGGGATATAGTCTTCTTGACCGTTGGTGGAAATTCAGGTGGTGGTTAATGTAAGCGAATCCTTGGTTGTGTAGAGCTTTGTGCGCGTGGGTCAGCAACTTGAATATGCATCTCTTCTGCACTGGTAATCAGTGGAGTTACCTGCGGTGTGGTGTGATGTGGGATTGTTAGGGAAGATCGAGGACGAGTCTGGGTGTGGCATTCTGTATGGTCTGATCTCTTTGCAGGAGTTGTGAGGCGATTCCTGCATAGAGGATATTTCCGTAGTCTAGTTGACTAGTGTTGAGGGCCTGTGTTACTATGCATTCTTGTGTGGGGATAGTCACTTGAAGATCTTACTTAGCATGTGTAGGGTGAAGAAGCAGTTGGGGAGACTGTGTTAATCTGTGTTTCCATGGTGAGCCTGTTCTCAATGATGATTCTGAGGTTTCTGGCATGTTCAGAGGGAGTGGGTGCAGGTCCTTTTTCCGAAGACCACCCGGAGTCATTCCATGTATTGCTGCTCTTGACGAAGATCTGAACTTCAGTCTTGTCTGTGTTTAGCTGCAGACAGTTTTCTTCATCCAGTCTGACATGCTTGCCATGCATTTGTGAAAGTTAGTTTTGGTGGTGGTGGGGTCGTCGGTGAGCGAGAGGATGAGTTGGCTGCCGTCTGGTAGGAGATTATGTTGAGGTCATGGGATCTGACGATGTTGGCTCAAGGGGTCATATATGCAGTAAAAAGCGTGGGGCTTAGGGAGGATCCTTGGAGGACCCCGCTGGTGATGTCTTTTTGTTTGGAGGTGAAAGGAGGTAGATGATCCCTCTGGGTTCTTCTGGTGTGTAAGGAGGTGACCCATTGAGTGTGCTCCCTTGGATGCCAATGTGGTGGAATTTTTGATCAGCATGTGGTGGGATATGCTATTGAAGGCTGCTGAGAGATTGTGGAGGATCATGGCTGATGTTTCTCTTCAGTCAAGGAGGGTATGGATATTGTCCTTACCTGCAATCAGGGCAGTCTCGGTGTTCTGCTCCAGGTAGGTCATGAGTTGCTTGTTGATGATTTTTTCCAATACCATAGCTGGTAAAGAGAGCAGGGAGCTTGGGCTGTAGCTTTTGCACATGATGGGGTATGTGGTGTATTTTTTTGAGTAGTGGTTCAACTTTGGGGTGTTTACAAGTGTTGGAGAAGGTTGTGGCAGTGATGGATGTCTTGAGTAGAGTGGTGAAATCTGGACTGATCCTTTGGTTCTTGAGATTGAAGATGTGGTGTGGGCAGGGGTCTGTGGGGCTCCTGAGTGGATGGATTTCATGGTGGAAGTGGTATCCTTGGTGGAGGGAAGGTCCCTGGCGGTTAGTCTGTGGTTAGGGTTGGTTGTAGCAGTGGCGACTCTGTCAATGAAATCCATAGGTGTAGGTTGGGGTTTGAAATTACTGTATATGATTGCAATCTTGTTGTGAAAGAAATCAGCAAGCTCCTGTGAGGGTGTGATGTGTGATTACTGAAACACATCATATATGTGGCCCTCAGAAACTGTTTGTTCCCAAGAAACACTGGATCTACGTCAAAATGTATGCTTCAGAAATGCCTATATTACTGCCATTGTATGCCAGCTTGCTTCTGATACAATTGTTAATGTTAAACACATTGCTCCCAATATTATCAGAGTGATGCTCAAATATTTCCTTGTTGTATATTTATAACCCATAGGGCCTCATTTACAATGCCAGTGGCGCAGGGTGGCACAGAAAGTGCCTTGCTGTGCCATCCTGTACCACAGGGAAAGGGCAATAATGTGCAGTATCTGCATGATATGGAACATTTCTGTCTTCTCCCCCTGTGCTGGCACACAAATTGCTGCCTAGCACCAATGCAGGCACACTTGCACCATGGGGCATGGATAAAGGCATTGTGGGGATGATTGTTTTTGTGCAGCAAGGGACACCTTCCTGCACAAAAACAATAATTTGAAATGTTTTCCTCTTTCTATGTGTGCTGGAGTGCAGCACACATAGAAAGACGAAAAAACAGGGAGAACGAAAGATATTTTTCCCTGAGCTGGCATAGGAATCCGCTGCATTCCCAGACTGGTAACATTGGGAATGCGTCAGATTCCTTCTGGTTCCATGGGTGTTGCGTGAGAACACCCCAAGTAACACCCATGAAACGCCCCTTTCACGCAGTGTTAGGAGTGAAAGGGGTCCATATTTACAAGGCCATGCAAAGCCACGCAAGGTGACTTTGTACGGCCTTGTAAATATGGGTTGGCACACTGCACCACCGTAAGATAAAAAAAATGACGCTCCGGTGGGGCAGTGTGCTGCTAGAGCCTCGTAAATGAGGCCCTTAATGCCCCTGACTAGTAGTAAATCTGAAATTCACCAGGAAGACACACAAGTATGAATGTTCTGCATTTTAACTCATGTTCTGATGTACTGTAGATTACATATCAATAGCAGTATTCATGTTACTGATAATTTATGACCCTTTAGGAATCTCACAACTCATTTACAGTGATATCCACTTTGAAAAATGCATGTAGCCAAATCAGAGGTAGAAGCGTGGTGACTACTACCTCCTAATTATGCACTAGAAGGAAGTAATTTCTATTCAAATATTAGAATGTTGCCAGCTCCACGGAAGACGAGTGGCTTAGTGCCAAAGATGGAGGGTACAGACCCTCTGCTTCAACATTCCAGTGTTTTATCTCTCTGTTTCTCTAAGTTTAATTTGGAACATTCTACCCTCATTGAGAAAAATATTCTAATACCATTACACTCCTTCTGCCTCTTTACAGGTCCTTGGGTGCATTTGGGGTCTAAAACTCAGGCGCAGGACATTTAGCAACCAACAGAGCCACTTCAGCTCAGCAAGATATAAGGCTATACTAATGGGTTAACGGCACATTACAGAGGCCCATTTATCGCACTGCACTGTCTGAAAGTACACAGTTTTCATCTTCTACAGACACTCAACTGGAAAGTGGAAGACAAATGAGGGCTAAGAGATAAGAGATAAAACTCCAATACAAGCTCCTTCAAGCAGAGAAGATAATGGTAAATGCCCGACATTATATAGTGCCGAAGACAGGTGTCTTTATTAGTGTGTCTATAATTCTTACTTGTACAAAAGACTAAGGGCCTGATTTAGATTTCAGCAGATGGTTTACTCTATCACAACAGTGACAGATATCCCCTCCACTGAAATATAAATTCCATTATTTTTGACGTGATTTATATTTCGGTAGATGGGTTATCTGTCACCGCTGTGACGTAGTAATCCATCCACTGAAAACTAAATCAGGCCATAAGTCACATGGTGCAGTGGCTCACCTAAAACCCCACAATTTGAGGAAGTGAAGGGGAGCTAGGAGGATAACCTGTCTTTTGCTTCCATACTCAACAACTTCATAACTAGATCACATCATTCTTCTTTCACACAAATGACCAGTATGATTATGTCTATGTTGGAAATTGGGTTACTGGTTGGCGGGGATGAACCCTGCTCAAGCTGGAACCGCAATCTCTGTCAGGGTGAAAGACAAGCAAAATCTAAATTAATCCATGCTTAACCCTCTGGTATCCTGCGCAAAGCTGTCCAACATAACGTAGAGCCAAGGTATAAAGTACTTACGGAACACTTTTAACCCCTTCTGTGCTGGGGACGTAACGGTTACGTCCACCGGCACAGTGCTCCTGTGCTGAGGACGTAACCATTACGTCCTCGGCCTGGAACTCAGAGGGAGCACTAGCGCTCCCTCCGTGGGCTTCCCTCCCACCTCACCAAGGCAGAGATGGAAGGGGAAGCCCTTCCCCTTCCACCCCGACGCCCCTAACCCCCCAGTGACATCTGTTGACGTCAGCTTGCGATTGCGCGCTGACCTCATCAGAGGCCACTTCCCCCGCGATCAGAAGAGAAATGCTCAGCATTTCTCTTCCGCTCATGTGATGGGGGCCTGAGAGGCTTCAAAGGGAAGGAAAGGAATTTCCTTCCCTTTGAAGTCTCTCAGAGCATTTCAGAAGCCGGATTGTGAAGCAATACGGCTTCTGAAATGCCCACTAAACACCAGGGATTATTTTATATTTAGAAATTGGCATAAGGGGAGTGACCCCTTGGGCAAGGGTTGCTCCTCAGGGGGTAAATTTTTATCAAGGCCTTTTCTGCCCCCCTGGGGGCAGATCGGCCTATTGTTATTAGGCCGATCTGCCCCCAGGGGGGTAGAAACCTCTAGGCGCCAGGGATCAATTTAGTTTTTTAGAGGTGGGGAGTGACCCCTTAGGGAAGGGTCGCTCCCCTAGGAGGCAAATTATTTTTAGGCCGTTTCTGCCCCCCTTGGGGGAAGATCGACCTATTTTTATGAGGCCAATCTGCCTCTAAGGGGGGCAGAAACCACTAGACACCAGGGAGGTTTTTTTATGGTGAATTCACGCAAGGGGAGCAACCTTTTGGCAAGGGTCGCTCCCGGGGGGGGGGGGGGGGGCAACTTTATTTTACTTTAATTTAGGCAATTCCTGCCCCCCCTGGGGGCAGATCGGCCTATTGTTATTAGGCTGATCTGCCCCCAGGAGGGCAGAAGCCTCTAGGCCCCAGGGATCATTTATTTTGTTTTTTTGTTTTTTAGAGGTAGGGAGCGACCCCTTAGGCAAGGGTCGCTCCCCTGGGGGGCAAATTGTATTTAGACCATTTCTGCCCCCCTTGGGGGCAGATCGGCTGATTTTTGTTAGGCCAATCTGCCCCCAAGGGGGGCAGAAACCAATAGGCAGTGGGGATTGTTTTTTTGCACCAGTTTCACAGCAAGGGTCGCTCCACTGGGGGGGTTTATTTGTTTTAGGCCATTTCTGCTCCCCCTGGGGGCAGATCGGCGTATTTCTATTAGGCCGATCTGCCCCCGGGGGGGCAGAAACCACTTAGGCACCAGGGATTGGTGTGTGTGTGTTTGTGTGTGTTTTCGTTGGGGGGGCAGCCCCTTGGGTAAGGGTCGCTCCCCTTGGGTGCACATTACTGTTGGCCATATCTGCCCCCCTTTGTTTTTACATTTGGGCCATGAGAGCTTGGCAAACTCTCAAAACCGTCCCACTTGGAATGGTGAGGGCTGCACTTTATGGACTTTGGGATGCCGCCATGCAGAAAAGTTCACAAAACCTAGACACATCTGAAAACTAAACATCTGGTGTGTTTCACATTCACCCCGCACCATTTTCTTACCCACAATGCCTTGCGAACCTCCAACTTTGCTTGTAATCACACATTTTTCCCACATTTTTGTGATGGAACCTTCCGGAATCTGCAGGAATCCACAAAATTCCTACCACCCAGCATTGTCTCATCTATACCGATAAACATTCTGCTGCACTTTTCAGCCTAAAAATGATTTTTTTCAAACTGCCCTTTTGGACCCGCTTTGGTTCCCCCTCAATTTCGACATATTTTTGTCTCGTCCCTGCCGCAAGCACTTGGCCCACCTATACAAGTGAGATATCATTTTTACCGGGAGACTGAGGGGAACGTAGGGTGGTATGAAATTTGTCCTGGTGCGGTGATCCCAAACAGAAATGTGAGAAAAATGTGATTTTTTAGCTAAATTTGAGGTTTGCTGAGGATTCTGGGTAGCACAACATTGGGGGATCCACGCAAGTCACACCTCCCTGGACTCCCTCAGGTGTCTAGTTTTCAGAAATGTCTGGGTTTGGTAGGTTTCCCTAGATGGCTGTTGAGCCAGGACCAAAAACGCAGGTGCCCCCGCAATAAAAGGTAGTTTTGTATTTGATAATTTTGATGTATCCAGATAGTGTTTTGGGGCATTTCCTTTCGAGTGCAGTAGGTCTACCCACAAAAGTGAGGTACCATTTTTATTGGGAGACTTGGGGGAACACTGGTTGGAAAGATATTTGTGGCTCCTCTCTGATTCCAGAACTTTCTGTCACCAAAATGAGAGGAAAAGGTGTTTTTTTGACCAAATTTTGAGGTTTGCAAAGGATTCTGGGTAACAGAGCCTGGTCAGAGCCCCACAAGTCACCCCATCTTGGATTCCCCTAGGTGTCTAGTTCTCAAAACTGCGCAGGTTTGCTAGGTTTCCCTAGGTGCCGAATGAGCTAGAGGCCAAAATCCACAGCTAGGCACTTTGCAACAAACAGCTCTGTTTTCTTTGGGAAAATGTGATGTGTCCACGTTGTGTTTTGGGGCATTTCCTGTCGCTGGCGCTAGGCCTTCCCCCACAAGTGAGGTACCATTTTTATCGGGAGACTTAGAGGAACGCTGGGTGGAAGGAAATCTGTGGCTCCTCTCTGATTCCAGAACTTTCTGTCACCGAAATGAGAGGAAAAAGTTTTTGGGGCCAAATTTTGATGTTTGCAAACATTTCTGGGTAACAGAACCTGGTCAGAGCCCCACATTCCCCTAGGAGTCTAGTTTTCAAAACTGTGCAGGTTTGCTAGGTTTCCCTAGGTGCCGGCTGAGCTAGAGGCCAAAATCTACAGCTAGGCACTTTACAAAGAACATGTCAGATTTCAATGAAAAAATGTGATGTGTCCATTTTGTGTTTCCTGTCGCGAGCATTAGGCCTACCCACGCAAGTGAGGTACCATTTTTATTGGGAGACTTGGGGGAACACAGAATAGCAAAACAAGTGTTATTGCCCCTTGTCTTTCTCTACATTTTGTCCTTCCAAATGTAAGACGGTGTGTAAAAAAGACGTCCATTTGAGAAATGCCCTGTAATTCGCATGCTAGTATGGGCACCCCGGAATTCAGTGATGTGCAAATAACCACTGCTTCTCAACACCTTAACTTGTGGCCATTTTGGAAATACAAAGGTTTTCTTGCTACCTATTTTTCACTTTTAATATTTCAGCAAATTAATTGCTGCATACCCGTATAGAATGAAAACCCATTGCAAGGTGCAGCTCATTTATTGGCTCTCGGTACCTAGGGTTCTTGATGAACCTACAAGCCCTATATATCCCCGCAACCAGAAGAGTCCAGCAGATGTAACGGTATATTGCTTTCAAATGACATCGCAGAAAAAGTTACAGAGTAAAACGTGGAGAAAAATGGCTGTTTTTTTCACCTCAATTTCAATATTCTTTTATTTCATCTGTTATTTTCTGTAGGAAACACTTGTAGGATCTACACAAATGACCACTTGCTAAATTCAGAATTTTGTCTACTTTTCAGAAATGTTTAGCTTTCTGGGATCCAGCATTGGTTTCTCACCCATTTCTGTCACTACCTGGAAGGAGGCTGAAAGCACAAAAAATAGTAAAAATGGGGTATGTCCCAGTAAAATGTCAATATCGTACTGAAAATTGGGTTTTCTATTTCAATTCTGCCTGTTCCTGAAAGCTGGGAAGATGGTGTTTTTACCACCACAAACCCTTTGTTGATGCCATTTTCAGGGAAAAAAACACAAGCCTTCTTCTGCAGCCCTTTTTCCCCATGTTTTTGAAAAAACAAATTTTCGCTGTATTTTGGCTAATTTCTTGGTCTCCTTCAGGGGAACCCACAAGGTCTGTGTACCTCTAGAATCCCTAGGATGTTGGAAAAAACAGACACAAATTTGGCATGGGTAGCTTATGTGGAGAAAAAGTTATGAAGGCCTAAGTGCGAACTGCCCCAAATAGCTAAAAAAAGGCTCAGCATGGGAGGGGAAAAGGCCTGGCAGCGAAGGGGTTAAACAGTAATAAAGTGAAAGCACAACAAAACAAAATCCCCACACGGTTTAAAAAAATAGAACAAAATGTAATAAATTATTTGACACCAAAACAACAAAAGTCCAATAAGTAGAACCGGAGGGATGCAATTTTAAAGATTTAAGTGAAAACAGTGCCTATAAGCACAAAGCACCAACTGTGGTTATTTGGTCATGCCGGACCGTGACAAAGTCACAAGTTCAGGCCTACAACGAAAGAGTGCAGGCCAGCTACAGGGACCAAGTTATGCCTGCTGAAAAAGAGTACCATAAATTCTGTTTGTGTGGCGTTGTGAGGTAATGCATGAAGGATGCGCTGCACAATGGTGGTTCTGAGGAGATGCAAGGATGTGCTGTGAGATCCTGCTTCATGGTCAAGGATGCCGTCATTAGAGGCCTACGATGTGAAGTCCTGAGTCAAAGATGATTTGCGCACTGGCTGGTTCCCAAGAATGTGCATGCCTTGCTATGCAGAGTCCTGTGTCGTCGAGGATCCCATGGATGAGGTGCTTGGGATGCAAAGGCTAGCGTTGAGGATGCGTTACTCAACAGCGGTGCCGAGGAGGTTCAGGCTGCAATGCAAAGTCCTGTATCGGCGATTCCAAAATGGAGCTATGAAGAAATGCATCATGCTATAACATTTGTTTCCACAGGACACAGTGGAGCTGGCAGAGCACGTTCAGGTCCGCTTTCAAGAGCCCAGGACTGGGGTGGCACCATTTGTGGAACAAGACTCACATTAAGCTGAGACCAGGTGCTGGGTTAGAGACTGTTCTGTCCCTCAGGCTGATCAGGAGGCCAGCTAGCTGACCCTTGAAGTCACTCTGGTGATCTTGTGTTCAAGATGCAGGTTCACTCCTTTACTCAGGCAGCAGGGCAGCAGAGTAGCAGTCCTTTTGAGTCTCCAGAGGTCCAGAAGTGTATTGAAGACTTGGGTCTGAGGGTCCAGTATTTATAGCGGGTGCCCACTCTGAAGTAGGAGAAGGCTCTGGAGGATTCCACCACCAGAGGTGTTTAGAAATTCCAGCCTCCCTCCCCTGACCCCAGCTTGTCTGGGGTCACAATATATCAATGTCAAACTCTTTGTGGGTGTGCTCTGGCGCAGCCTTTGTAATGTGCAAGTGTGGTAGGTGACAGTTCTTCCCCCTCATCAAATCGAGATGACCCACAGTGCCAACAACCATGGTCCTTTGTTTAACTGTCTGGGAGTAATACACAAAAACCAACTGCCAGCTACACCTAATCATGTGACCCAGGATACAGACAGCAGATGCAAAATGGTTGGAACAAGAAAATGCCTACTTTCTCAAAGTGACATTTTCAGAACTGTGACTTAAAATTTGACTTTAAAATTAAAGGGGGCTTTAAATTACAATTCTTTAGACACAAAACGTGAACTTCCTACCTGCTACCAATTGAAAGTTATCACTTTTTAAATGTAATAAGTTCACCCAATGTTATCCTATCGGAGACGTCAGCCTTGCTGTAGTGAAAAACAAATGTAAGGGTTTTTCTCTACTAGGACATTTAAAAGTTAAAAGTAAATGTTCAACTTTTTAAATACACTGCTCTCTGCCCTTTGGGCTGCTTAAGGGCTACCTTAGGGGAGACGTATATGTATCAAAAAGGAAGGCTTGGGCTTGGCAAGAGCTTTATTTTACCACATCAAAATTGCAGTTTAAACTGCAGGCATAGGCTGCAATGGCAGGCCTGAGACATATTTAAAAGGCTACGTAAGCGGGTGGCACAATCAGTGCTGCAGGCCCAATAGTAGCATTTAATTTACAGGTCGAGTGTGCATGTAGTACTATTTTATCTCAGACTTACGAGTAAATTATTTGTGCAAATTGGTTGCAAACCAATTTTACAATTTTAAAGGGGAGAGAACAAGCACTTTAGCACTTGTCATCAGAGGTGAAGTGCACAGAGTCCTAATGCCAATAAAAACAAGAACTGCAAAAAGGAGGAGGAAGGCGAAAAGTTTGGGGGTTTAACTGGTATAAAAAAATCTGACTTGCAGATTTTACTACATTTTGCTGACAGTGTCAGCTCATCCAAAGGGGCAAATTAGTGTACTTAGGAGTTGACACACAATGTCTGACAAACACACTGTTTTTTACTTCAATTTTTAATTCTCCTGTCAACAGAAAACATTTAAAAAAAGACTTCACAGTTACAGGTGTATAGTGGAGTAGGTGTGGATCTCTTCTTGTAGTGCCTATAAAGAACAGGGCTGCAGTGCATGTTGGGCTGGAAAAGAGCTGTGGTGTGCCCAACCTGACATGCACACTTTAAAGGCTGCTTGCTGATCAGAGTTGTAGCGCCATAGCAAAAAGTCTGGGGGACTAAGATGGCAGGTCTGCTGTCTCCGAAGGAGTGTTGAGTTGTCCTGCTCGAGCCAATCCCAACACTACTCTCATATAAATGAATAAAAGTCTAATACTCTTTATTTTAAAGAGCAACATTGGAACGGGCTGGTTTGGGTGGGGATGATCCAAGATGAAGCTAACTCCACCGCTCTGTATGGCATGCAGCGCGGGGCAACGGATTAGCATGTTGCTCAGGGCTCTGAAAGAGGGCACCTCCTGAGCATGCCAGGGTGAGAGCAGTGCTGAGTGGGTATTGCAGGAGGACTTGGTAAGCACCACTGCAGTGGACAACTAAAAGTGCATGGAGCCTTTTACGAATCATAATTAGATGAGTGGTAACAATGCTACAAAGGCTCCGCTGCAACTGTGCCAGAAACAACAATTTAGTTCACTTTTAAATAATGCACTGAGGTCCAGATGTATCAAACTCACTGTAGCGGGTTCTTTATCCCGAGTCGAAAGGATATTGGAAGAAGGCGACAGACTCAGGGTTTTAAGGGGTTAGTGCTTTTATTTCTATCTGCTCGTAGGGGACACTAGCTCGTGTCACAAAGCTTTTTGGTGTTGTCAGAGTCCAGAAACCAATATGAATCCCTTTTCTTTCAGGGTCGAGAGTTCCGGGAATGGCGTGTTCCGATGTGGAGGGGGACCTTGTTTCCCTGAGGCTCAGTGGGACCGGATTCCCCAAAATAAAGAAGAAAGAAAAACAAGGCACAGGTAAGTGGGGAATATAATTTATCTCCTGTTTCCTCTATGGTTAGTAGGGAGTGAGGGACGAGGTAGTGGGGGGGGGATAGGTGAAGCTATGTCTCCCAATTCCTTATAGTGCCCTCTTGGTGACCCCTTTTCTCTTAGCTTTTCTTGCTGTTTCTGGGTTAGGTCGTGGTTGTAGTTATAGGCAGGGTCTGGGTTCCCATTTATACCACCTCCCCCTCTTTGCAGGACCTTAACTCCCTCTCCTTGGTGTCCTTCCGCCCAGTCAGCCACCCGTAACCCCAATTCCACCCTTGGTACGCTCGTACCTGGAAGGGCCACGCCCCTCCAGGGACGCGGCCGGCTTGTAGACAGTCTCCCGGCTTGTCTTCTACAGGGGCGGGAGGCGCCCTGGGTGTTCCGTTCTTCGCGCGTCCTCCTCCTCTCGCGGCAGGGTTATCCTCCGGATGCAGGGGGTTGCTGTGTCCGGAGGTGCTCCTCGTGGTGTCGGCGTCTCTCTCTTCTCCTCTTCTCGTTTCTTGTCCGTCTTCTTCTTTCCGTATTTCTTCCTGACGGATGACGTTAGACGTCATCACGTCAGGAGTTCCTCGGATGCCCCCGGGGTATCCGTCGGCGGTCGTCTTCTCTCCTGAAGCCGCGGCGTCCGGAGGCGCCCGGCTACACATCCCCTCACACGCGGGGGGCTGTTCGAGCCCCGCAAGACCCGGGAACCGGGATAAATAGTCAGCCTGACCCATAAGGTCACCAGGGAGATGGCAAACCTGGAAGGAGAAAGGTTGGAGTTCTATGAACCATCTTAATATCCGATTATTGGTATCCTTATACCTTGAGAGCCAGGTAAGGGGTGCATGATCTGTATATAACAGGAACGGCCGTCCCAAGAGGTAATATTGGAGGCTTTCGATCGCCCATTTAATGGCAAGACATTCCCGCTCTATAATGGGATACCTTTGTTCTCTGGGAAGTAACTTACGACTAATGAAGACAACGGGGTGGCTAATTCCATCTTCGTCCTTTTGAAAAAGGACGGCACCTACTCCGACGTCGGAGGCATCTGTTTGGAGATGAAAGGGACTATCAAACTCAGGGCACCGTAAAATCGGTTGAGTGGTGAGACACCTTTGTAAAGTACGGTAACTACGTAGTTGGATCGGGTTTAGGATCGTGATGTTGTTTGGTTGCCCTTTTCTTAATAGGTCTGTCAAGGGGGCCGCCAAACTGGAGTAGTGAGGAATAAACCTTCGGTAGTACCCCACTAATCCTAAAAAGGAACGAACCTCCTTCTTCATGGTGGGAGCCTTAGTGTGTAGGATGGCTTCGATTTTATTCATTTGTGGACGTAGTATGCCTTTACCAATGTGATATCCCAGGTAGGAGATCTCGTTAAAAACTAGTCGGCTCTTGGCGGGATTGGCCGTTAGTCCAGCCTTCCTTAAAGCCGAGAAGATTCTGTCGAGGTGGATCAAATGATCTTCCCAGGTCTCACTGAAGATAACGATGTCATCCAGATAGGCTGCCGCGTATCTGTTATGAGGTCGCAATATGGTGTCAATGAGACGTTGGAAGGTTGCAGGAGCGCCGTGTAACCCAAAAGGAAGTACCTTAAAGTGATATAACCCTGAGGGAGTAGCGAAAGCCGTTTTTTCCCTATCACCGGGGGCCAACGGAATCTGCCAATACCCTTTTGTTAAGTCGAGGGTGGACATGTATTTGGCTTTTCCTAACCTTTCCAATAATTCGTCTATCCTTGGGAGAGGATATGTGTCAAACTGGGATATGGAATTGACTTGTCTAAAGTCAATACAAAAGCGTATGGACCCGTCAGGCTTGGGTACCAATACCACTGGTGAACACCAGGGGCTCTGGGAAGGCTCTATGATGTCTAGGTCTAACATTTTTTTTATTTCGTTTTCTACGAGGATTTTCCGAGCTTCAGGGATACGATAAGGCCTTAACCGTACTGTTTTCCCTGGGGGGGTGATGATTTGATGGTGTACCAATCGGGTCCTACCGGGCATCGATGAGAACACCGGGATATGGTTATAGAGGAGTTTGTCTAACTGTCTATTTTGGTGAAAAGAGAGGTCTGTATTTATGACAGGAATTTCCCTTTCGCCGGGCGGATCAGTGGGACACCATCCTATCTCCAACTCCTTAACAGTGTTAACTAGACATCCTGGCCTTTGTTCGGCTGGAGGTTCTTCCCATCGTTTTAACAAATTAACGTGGAAGATCTGTGATCTATTAGGATTATCGTTGAGCTGAATTTTGTAGGTTACGGGTGTTACTATGCCTGTTATAAGGTATGGTCCCTGCCATTTTGCTAACAATTTGTTGTCTGAACTGGGGAGAAGGATTAATACTTTATCTCCTATGGCAAAAGACCTTAATTGGGTATTCCGATCATAATTCCTTTTCTGTTTGTCCTGGGCCCTTTCCATGTGCTCCCTAACGCTTTCCCATACTGTATGTAGGTGAGTTTTTAAGTCTCGGGTATAGTTTAGAAGGGTCTTTTCTCCTTCTTCCTCTTCCCACATTTCCGCGGCCATGTCTAGTAGGGTCCTGGGTTGTCGCCCAAATAACAACTCAAAAGGACTATGGCCTGTAGATGCTTGTTCGTGGGTCCTGATTGCGTATAAGACTAAGGGAAGTTTTCTATCCCAGTCCTTACCTGTCTCTGAGATGGATTTTTTTAGTAGTGTCTTTAGGGTGCGGTTATATCTCTCCACCAAACCATCGGTTTGTGGATGATAGACCGACGTCCGCAATTGTCTAATCCCTAATAATTGACATATTTGTGTCATCAAGTTGGACATGAATTGGGTGCCTTGATCTGTTAAGATCTCCCGAGGAAACCCGATTCGGGAAAAGAACCCAATCATGGCGTGGGCGACACTCTTAGTGCTAATACTAGAGAGGGGAATAGCCTCAGGATATCTAGTGGCGTAGTCCACTAATACCAATATATAGCGATAACCTCTGGATGAGGGTAAAAGGGGGGCCAACCAGGTCCATCCCTATTCTGGAGAAGGGAACATCAATGATGGGAAGAGGTTGCAAGGGGGCCTTCCTCCGTGAACCTGGATCAATCAATTGGCATTTTGGACATTGTTGACAGAACCTCCTAATCTGTGAAAAAAACCCCGGCCAATAAAACTTCCTCAACAAATATTCTTCTGTCTTCTCCCTTCCATAATGGCCACCCCCTGGCTGGCTGTGCGCTAAGTGTAGGACTTGTTGTCTGTAAGGCTCGGGAACTATCAACTGTTTTTTTTCTTCTTGGTTCTGATTAGTGACTCGATATAATAGATCCTTAATTACAGTGAACGAGGGACCCTTGTCTTGTGGGGTCCGTGGTCGTGCGCTTCCCCAGGCGTGGATTAGACTGGGGTCTTCTCTTTGAGAGGTCCGGAAGGGGGGAAGAGTAGTAAGGGCAAAAACCTCTGTAATTACCCTCGCGAGACTGGGGTTGTCCGAGTTGTAGGTTTTCTTGATCCTTCTTTTTTCCTTCCGGGAGAGTTTGGGTCGCACCGTCGGAGGTGACAGAGGACTGGTGGAAAAAGGAGCATCTTTCCACCAGGTATTCGGTTCTTCGGCCGGGCGAACACTCTCCAAGAGTTTGGAAAACTCCGAAAAGTCAGTCCCTATAATGGCCTCTTCAACCAGCTGTTCTACTAACCCCACCCTGATGGGGTTTTCTTTTCCTTCCCAGATGAGGGTTGTCCAGATCAGGGGGTATTCTCTGGTTTCTCCGTGAATACAGCAGATTGATACCGTAAGCCCTGACGTGTGGAGACTCTTATTAATCAAATCAGCCCTGACTACTGACTGGCTACACCCTGAGTCAATAAGGGCCACCGTGGGTTTCCCATTGATAAGCAGTGTCTTTTTGTAAGGGGTTGCCCTTCTCCCAGTGTAAAAGACCCTTCCCCTCGTGACCCCTATTTCCATGGGTTCCGGTTTCTCTGTTTTCAGGGGACAACCGCGAGCGATGTGACCCCATTCTCCGCAGCTAAAACACTGAGGTTGTTGTATGTATGGCCTTTCAAGACCCCGTGGTTTCCCTATTTCCTCATTGATTCTTCGGCCCCCTGATGAAGATATCCCAGAACCTTGACGTAGGGGACTAGGCGTGGATCGAGGGGTTGTGACTTTGAATTCGAGGGAGCGATGAAAAGCACAGGCTAGCTCGATGGTGGTATTGGTATCCGGGTTTGGATGTTGCTTGATCCAGTTACGCGTAGAAGGCCGTAGAGCGTCTAGGTATTGTTCTAAGAGCACAATCTCAATAATGTCTTCCCGATTAGTCCCTATGGGGCCCAACCATTTGAGACCCAGATCTTTAATCCTAAAGTATAGAGCCCGGGGATTTTCGGAGGGTCCCCACTTAGCCTTTCTAAATCGGACACGATAATGTTCAGAGTCAAATCCCACCCGTTCCAAGATGCTCTTTTTAATATCCTTATATGGGGTTGTTCCGCCGGGGTTTACCGCCTGATAAGCGGCTTGGAGTGTTCCCGTTAATAAGGGGGCGATATATTGGCCCCAGCGCTCCGGTGGCCAGGTAGCGGAAGTAGCAACTCGTTCAAAATTGGTGAAAAAGGCATCGGGGTCTTCACCTTCTTGATATCGTTGTAGGACTGAACTAGGCACATTTGGGTGCACACGAGTAGCGGCTATTGTATCAGTGAGATTTTTAATGGCGGTTTCATGAACCAACTGGTTGTTGGCCATTATAGTAGCCTGGCTTTTGAGTGCGTTTTGTAGTGTCTCTCTTTCCAACTTAGCCTCTTTTTGTTGCTCTTCCCACACCAATTGTAGGTGTCTCTGTCCTGAGGCCAACTGTTGCATCATATCAGACATGCTACACTGTTCCTCCATTTTCTGGAAGCCCTTGTCGCCAATTCCAATATCCCACTTCTGACACCACTGTAGCGGGTTCTTTATCCCGAGTCGAAAGGATATTGGAAGAAGGCGACAGACTCAGGGTTTTAAGGGGTTAGTGCTTTTATTTCTATCTGCTCGTAGGGGACACTAGCTCGTGTCACAAAGCTTTTTGGTGTTGTCAGAGTCCAGAAACCAATATGAATCCCTTTTCTTTCAGGGTCGAGAGTTCCGGGAATGGCGTGTTCCGATGTGGAGGGGGACCTTGTTTCCCCGAGGCTCAGTGGGACCGGATTCCCCAAAATAAAGAAGAAAGAAAAACAAGGCACAGGTAAGTGGGGAATATAATTTATCTCCTGTTTCCTCTATGGTTAGTAGGGAGTGAGGGACGAGGTAGTGGGGGGGGGGGATAGGTGAAGCTATGTCTCCCAATTCCTTATAGTGCCCTCTTGGTGACCCCTTTTCTCTTAGCTTTTCTTGCTGTTTCTGGGTTAGGTCGTGGTTGTAGTTATAGGCAGGGTCTGGGTTCCCATTTATACCACCTCCCCCTCTTTGCAGGACCTTAACTCCCTCTCCTTGGTGTCCTTCCGCCCAGTCAGCCACCCGTAACCCCAATTCCACCCTTGGTACGCTCGTACCTGGTCGGGCCACGCCCCTCCAGGGACGCGGCCGGCTTGTAGACAGTCTCCCGGCTTGTCTTCTACAGGGGCGGGAGGCGCCCTGGGTGTTCCGTTCTTCGCGCGTCCTCCTCCTCTCGCGGCAGGGTTATCCTCCGGATGCAGGGGGTTGCTGTGTCCGGAGGTGCTCCTCGTGGTGTCGGCGTCTCTCTCTTCTCCTCTTCTCGTTTCTTGTCCGTCTTCTTCTTTCCGTATTTCTTCCTGACGGATGACGTTAGACGTCATCACGTCAGGAGTTCCTCGGATGCCCCCGGGGTATCCGTCGGCGGTCGTCTTCTCTCCTGAAGCCGCGGCGTCCGGAGGCGCCCGGCTACACTCACATTTTTCATTCCATATATAGCGAATTTTAAGAAATCGCTATTTAGGGAATGCAAAATGCTATGCAACAAAATAGCAATTACTCAACAGCAATTTCTTAAAATTCACAATCGCTATTAGGGAACTGCTATTAGGGATTGCGACTGCATTGGTTTGGTGTGAATGGTTTTTGCATTTTTTAATTTGCTATTTCTTTTTCGGAATTTGCAATTTAGGAAATGCATTCCCAAAGGTGCTGAGGGCCTACGGTCCATTTGAGGTACCCCACAAAATAATTGTGCACATGTGTGAGCTACATGGTAATTTAAAAAATGCATCTTAAAGCATTTTTTAACACTGCACATGGTTACCACCAACTTGTAGTTGGTGGTAATAGCATTTTCTAAATGCCCTGTTCACGTTTAGGAAATGCTTGTTACATGTGCGTACAAAAATGCAAATAGGAATTCCCTATTTGCGATTTCCTATTTAGGGAATTGCAAATAGTGATTCCCTACTTGGAGTCGCAATTTTAGAGAATCGCAAAAAATTGCAGTTCCTTAAAATGGGAGTGCAATGCCTTTCAAACATTGTAAAAGGCTATTTTGCATTCACAAATGGTGGAATGTACTGATTCGCACCGTTTGCGAAGGCAAAATTGTTTGATACATCTTGCGCCTAGTTTCCATCAGGCTTCAACTATCTCTGCAGAGGTGCATTAAGTAGAGTTGTGTATCTGTGGCTATGAGGCCTAACAATATTGAAACCATCCAGGTTTGTGCACCACTACCTCATAAACTGGTAGTGGCAAAATACGCTGTACAAATTCTGAGTTATTTTAATTTCCATTATAACTTCATTAAACTCTTTAAAACAAAGTAAAATATCAAGGTTTCTGCAATTTTCCGAGAGGTCTCCCACTGAGAGAAAGTGCGCTTAATGGTACTCAACTCTTTCAGAAGTCTGGAATTTTGAGGTAAGGTCTATATCTAAGAATCCCTTTAGTTACATAAAAACATGTAAATTCAGACTTCTGAATGTTTGAATCGTTTTTCTGGTCTAGCCTCATTAGATGATCGATGACAGCAAGTCTTGTCGTTTGTTTTTATCTGACAGGTACACATATCCACAGCTTGTTACTTTCATAAATGTCTACATCTGACCCTTATTGTTTCTGTTAAGGAAGCTCAATCAGTTCCTGTTGCTACAATAATTTTCTGGCATCCAAAAGTGTAAGAACTGGGCTCCCTCACCACATGGCATTCAAGACAGGCATTTACACCCCACTACTTTAAAATGTCACCAGCACATTGAAGAGGTGATGGTGTAGAACGGGTCTATATTTTAAAAAAAAGATGTGCCGTCCTGCACCTTAGTACCATCCAGGAACCTCGTGTCACATCACCGGACGCAACGGCCACGGCGCTACCTCATAAAATAGTAAACCCAGGCAATCAATCCTGCCATTCATACCGGAAGAAAAAAAAAACAATTACGTTCTAGATACAGTATGAAAAGCGGTACAGCACTGTACATTTCGAAGAGGCACACAACAGAACAGGACATTACCACTGCTGTAGTGAGTTCAGTGGCACCGGGGCCCAGAATCCAGCGGGGCTTCTTGAACCCAGCCAATGCTGTAGCTTGACAGTCAAAGAGGCCATTTTCCTTGCTTGCACCAGGGCCCATCACATCCTATGCTACGCTACCCTCTTTCCTTCATCGACAACCATAACCTCGAAAGCAGTTTCCTTGTTTAAGGGCACCTGAACAGTGGGAGTAGAGTAGGGTGACCACCCGTCCGTAATTTTCACGGACTGCCCGTAATTTAGCCCTTCCAACCATTGTCCATGATGAAAGGCTTACAGGACAGCATTTGTCTGTAATTTTAGTCTTTCACCTTAAGGACAAAATGCAATTAGGACAGATCAGTTTCCCCAGCTGGATTGAAAGGCAGGGAGTCTGGTGTGCTCTGAGGGAGGGAGGGGCAGACAGTTAAGAAACAGACCTTCTTGCCAGGGTGTCTTCTTCCCTAAAGAACTGCAAATGCGTGCAACTGGTAAATCTGCAAATGCAAAGGAGCTTGGAAACCTGCATTAACTTTAATCAAAGGAGTCACTTGAAGCTTTCTGATGGCAAAGATATTTTCTTTTAGAGAGGTACTGTAAGGGTGTTCCAAGGTGAGCTGTGTAGTGTGTGGTTTTAATGGACTGGTATAAAAAATGTTTCCACTAGGTATAATCTGTTTATTATTGAAATTTGTATTTTAGAAGAACCTTTTTTTTATTTAACCTGAATGTATTTGTGCATTTTGTAGCAGCCTTTATTATGATGCATGTAATGCAGGTTTAAAATAAGGACTTACACATTCACAGTTATTTCAGGGACCTCAGTACCTCATACTACTAACAAACATTGGCAAAGCCAATAGGTCTTGTGTACGCAAGAGTTTTTGGCTTTGCCAGTGTGTTTTAGCCATGTTATACACCGGAGTGGCTGTTGCTCAGCGTGGCTAAAAGTTATTGGCGTAAGGGAGAGTGTTGCGAAGTGTCGCAGAGTACAATGGTAAAGTATGGAGTAGTGTGTTGTAGAGTAGAGCGGCAGGAAGTGTCGTGTTTAGGAGGGGCATACTGTGGAGTCGCATAGAGTGGCATATAGTGGGGTGGTATGCAAAGGAGTTGACTTATGTAGAGTGCATTGGTGTAGAGTGATGCAGAATATAATGGTGTAGAGTGAAGTCGCATTGAATGCAGCAGCATACAATTCAGCAGCGTACAATGTAATGTCATAGAATACAGAGGCATAGGTTAGAGTGGTGCACAGTAGAGTGTAGGGGTGCAGAGTGGAGTGGTGCAGACTAGAGTGGCATAGAGTGAAGCGGCGTAGAGTGGCGTACAATAGAGTGTCAGAGTGTGCAGTAGTGTAGAGTGGTGTATAGTGCAGTATCATAGAGTGCACATAGACTTGAGTGGCATAGAGTGCAGTGGTGCAGAGTAGAATATCGTAGAGTGGTGCAGTGCAGAGTAAAGTGCTGTAGGGTGCAGTGGCATAGAGTGGAGTGAAGCAGAGTAAACTGGCATAGAGTGAAGTGGCGTAGAGTGCAGTGGTGTGGAGTGTATTGGTGTAGAATGCAGTAGTACAGAGTTGAGTGGTGTAAAGTACAGTGGCGGAGAGTGCAATGTTGCAGAGTAGGGTGTCAGTGCAGTGGTGTAGAGTAGAATAGAGTTGCATAGGAGCAATGGCATAGAGAACAGTGGTGCTGAGTAGAGTGCAGTGGGGTAAAGTGCTGTTGCTTAAAGTGCACTGGCGTAGAGTGCAGTGGTTTAGAGTGCAGTGGTATGGAGTGGCGTGGGGCAGAGTAGAGTGCGATAGAGTGCAGTGGAGTAGAATAGCATACAATAGAGTGACAGGGAGTGCAGTAGTGTAGAGTGGTGCAGTGACATAGAGTGCAGAGTAGACTTGAGTGGCATAGAGGACAATGGTGAAGAGTGGTGTAGAGTGGAGTAGTGTAGAGTGGTGCAGTACAGAGTAGAATATAGTGCTGTAGAGTGCAGTGGCGTAGAGTGGAGTGATGCAGAGTAGAGTGGCATAGAGTGTAGTGACATGGAGTGCAGTGGTGTAGAGAGTATTGGTATAGAATGCAGTAGTATAGAGTTGAGTGGTTTAGGGTATAGTGACGGAGAGTGCAATGTTGCAGGGTAGCATGTCAGTGCAGTGGTGTGGAGCAGAGTGGCATAGAGAGCAGTGGTGTAGATTACAGTAGTGCAGAGTAGAATGCAGTTGTTTAGAGTGCACTGGCATAGAGTGCAGTTGCATAGCGTGGCATGGGGCACAGTAGAGTGGAATAGAGTGCAGTGGAGTAGTGGTGTACAATATAGTGGCAGAGAGTGCAGTAGTGCAGAGTGGGGCAGTGACATAGAGTGCAGAGTAGACTCGAGTGACATAGAGTCCAGTGGCGTAGAGTGGTGCAGAGTGGAGTAGTGTAGAGTGGTGCAGAGTAGAGTATAGTGCTGTAAAGTGCAGTGCCCTAGAGTGAAGTTATGGAGAGTAGAGTGATATAGAGTACAGTGGTATAGAGTGCAGTGCATAGAGTGTATTGGTGGAGAATGTAGCAGTACACAGTACAGTGGTGTAGAGTATAGTGGCAGTGAGTGCAGTGTTGCAGAGTAGAGTGGCATAGAGTGCAGTTGTGTATAGTGGAGTAGAGTGGCATAGAGAGCACTGGCATAGAATACAGTGGTGCAAAGTAGAGTGTAGTGGCGTATAGTGCAGTTGTTTAGAGAGCGCTGGCGTAGAGTCCATTGAAGTAAAGTGCAGTGGTTTAGAGTGCAGTAGGGTAGAGTGGCGTAGAGTGCAGTGGCGTAGAGTAGATTGTTTCAGAGTAGAGTGCAGTGGCATAGAGTGGAGAGGTGCAGGGTAAAGTGCAGTGGCATAGAATGCAGTGGCACAGAGTGCAGTGGCATAAAGTAGATTGTTTCACAGCAGAGTGTAGTGGCATAGAGTGGAGAGGTGCAGGGTAGAGTGGAGTTGCGTAGAGTGGCATACAGTGTGATGGCATAGAGTAAAGTGGTGTAGAGTGTAATGGCATAGAGTGCAGTGTGCAGAGTAGATGAGTCACTATACAGTGTATTGTTGTAGAGTGCAGGGGCAAAGAGTTGAGTAAAGTGCACTAGCATAGAGTGTATTGGCATAGGGTGCAGTGGCACAGAGTGCAGTGTTGCAGAGTGGCATAGAGTGGAGTTATGTGGAGTAGACTGGTGTTGCCTAGACTGCTATAGCGTGCAGAGGCAGTGCAATGGTGTTGAGAGGCCTAAAGTGCATTGGCCTAGAGCAGAGTGGTACAGAGTAGAGTAGAGAGGTGTAGTGTTAAGTAGTATAGAGTGCAATGGCATATCGTGGAGTGGTTCAGAGTGGAAAAAAGTGCAGTGTCCCACAGTGCAGTGGCATGGAGTGGTGTAAAGTGGAGTGGTGCAGTGGTGTGGAGTGGTGCAGAGTAGAGTATGCATGGTATGCACAGTCCAGAATTAACAAAATGTGCTTCATTTGTACTCATAACTCTGATATGTTCTGAATTCCTTGCACAGTTTATTTAAATGTTGTCATGTGATAGAACAAAACTCTTTCCTACCCCCAGTATCCAGCAGTTTGTCGCATAAATCCTTTCACTTTGAAGTCAGAGAAATAAAAGTATACTCTGAGTTCCCACCGAAGACAGAGCCTGATATTTGACCTTGTTCTTTGAATGCACAACAAATGTGAGGAGGTAAGAACAAGATTTACAGGCCTGTTTACAAAAAGGGAGCACTTGGAAAGATACAGCAAATAAGGTGTGGGCAAGGGAAGGAACGAACAACTCAAGCTGGGTAACCTAAAACAAATAAAGCCAGCAAAATGAAAGCAACAAAATGTGAGTTACAAAGCCAATGGCAAACAACCGGCAGAGTGCATTCCCAAGGAACCTCTATGAATTTACTTAAAAGTGACAGCTGTGGGATACTTTGTGGGGAAAGTCCAGTATATTAGTCCAGTCTGTATCTTGCAGAAGTTTGGCCACATCAATCACTGAGGTAGTATAATGAGAAGACCTGGAGTGGTCTCCATGCTGCAGGAAAGGTCTGTACACCCATCTTATCAGTTTGCCGCCAGTCCCTATGGTGTAGAGCTTCTGGCACACCTCGTGTAGGGTTAGTGCTATGTGGCAGAAATGAAATAGGGCATTTAATGATTGTTTAAGGCGGTTATAAGTAAAGAGTTGATGGGGGTGAAGATGGTAGTCTACCACAAGGGTTTGGAAATGTAGACCCTAATTATAACATTGGCGGTAGGGTTTGGAAATTTAGGCCCTAATTATAACATTGGCGGTAAGTGCCACCTACCGCTGCGGCGACACCATAATGTAGCATACCAGGAGGCAATCACAAAAAGAATACAGTTAATAAATAGTGCTGTTAAAAAAAGAGTAAATAAATGCTCTTATAACGTAATGGGGTATGGCCTCTCTTGGGTGTGTCTGTAAAATTGACATTTGTTCTTGAATTTTTGCCCTGAATTTTGACCCTTCGTCCAGAATTTTTGTCCTGAATTTTTTACTGTCCTGTCCGGAATTTCCTCGATGCCAAGTGGTCACCTAGAGTACAGAGAGAGCTCCCCAAGATTAGGGCCCCAGAGAGGCATTGGTAGGAGCTTGGGGGTCAGCGAGAAGAGTTCGAGACCCTGGAGAGACAGTGTGAGGATACTGGGGCCCTGGAGAAACAGAGGAGGTTGGGTTGTTAAAGAGACAGTGAGAGGACTTTCCGCTGCACAGAGGCTTTTAGCACTGCAACTCCTTCAACCTCCCATGGGCCCTCAAGGCCAAGCCCCAATAGTCGTTTCAGTACTGACAATACTGTGCGAGCTATTCGAACGGCATACTTCTAAATGTGCAGCATTTGTACCTTTTCATTATATACAGCCTAGCGATACGTACACAAGTCGTAATAGTGATATATTTACAGGTGAAGCAATATATAAATAATTAAATGTCGCCGACGGCAGGGGCTGAATTCAATGTGGGGACGGGAGCAGTTTGTTCCGCTGCAACAGCATCAATTCATCTGCAGGCGTCAGGCTGCAGATTGCTTCCTGCTCCTGAAATAAGGCCGCTGTCAGTGTTTACGGTAATGGCTCGGAGTGTGCATGCAGCCTTCCCACTCCCTCTATAGTTTTGAGGGATGATTTATTTTTAATTATGTAAACCCGCATATCACCAGAGTGTTATTTACAGGGGCATCAAAGACTCTCATTTATTGCAAGGCAGCTTGTTTCTGCATTTAAAAGAGCAGCATGGCTGTCAGTGTGCCTCAGCACACCGGGCTTTCGTTCTGGCCCCATGGACCACGCCTGTCTCAGGGATGAAACTGGGTGTGCTTCAGGCGCGCAACACCCACTGGGCTGAATGGCCTTCAATGTCTAGCCTCAACACCCCCACCCACCCCCAAAACCCCCACCCCACCACTACTCCCTCCGCCGTCACGTGCCGTCGCCGCATGTCATCCTTGCCTGCAAGTCAGTCACTATAAAACATTCATCTCACCTCACAAGTACGTTTAACGCGAGACTACTTTTCTTTTTTTTGTTTTTCTTCAATTCAGGTACCTTCTTCCAGTAGTAAGAAGTATTGACATGTAATCAGTGCTTGAAATGGAAAAATAGAAGCGCAGGTACTCTGTGTTAGAGTACCTGCTTGTTTCTGAGAAGTGCCGGTACTCTCCAATAAAAAGTATTTCCTTTTATCTTGAGAAGTGCAGGTGCTCTCCCTCTCAAAATAAAAACGTGCCAGAACTCAGTACCGGACAGTACCGGCCCATTTAAAGCACTTCGCGTAATATTACACTTAATTGAACCTCAGTGAGTCCATGGAAGAGGTGTCAGCAGTGTAGTGTTGCGTACCAGTGATGAAACTGGTACTGGAACACTACCATCAGTGGGGGTGAATGGAGTGGAGGTCTTCCTGTGCCCCACGTGATTTTTCCCCTACGTTTATTCCGCAATACTTTGGTTTTGCCCTGATACCTTCAGGGCTGATATAAAAATAAAGGGCGTTGCCCGAGGACAGGGAGGCTGACTGTTTCGGAGTGCTCCAGAGGGTCGCGTCCGTAAGGTCACAAGCCGCTCGCTGCACCTGACCCGGACAAAATTGCCATTAAAAACAATACAACTGTGTGTGGCGAGTATTTATTTTATCTTAAGACTAATGTTGGGAGGCGCCGACATTACATTGGCGACGAGCGGGTGTGTGTATCGGATCACCGCTCCTTTCTTTGGCGGCCGCTTGGTCGTGCGGTGCTCGTGCCACGTGTGGAGGCATTGTCAGCCTGCCACGCCCTCTTCATTCCGAGGGAGTTTCTTGGGGCTCTGCGCTTCCTGGTTAATGCTGTGTGGCTACTCCGAGTCTATCTGAGTTTCACACGCTGCTGCATGTGGACTTGGTACAGGAGGCTCCGACTACCTCAAGTTTTGCTTTGCAGCTCGCTTTCATTTGCTGTCGTCTGTGTCTGGACAGAGAATTTCTGCTTGAGACTGTTTTCTGACCATTTTGGAGGTACCTTGTTGCTGCTGACTCCAGTGTGAAGGTGTCTGTGTCTTCCTGCAGCTGCTGTGTTTTTTCCTGTGGGAAATGTGCCTCTGAAGTTGGTCCTGCTCACTTTTCTGGTTGTTTTGTGCCCATTTGCACCTGAAGACACCTGGTGAGTCCTGCTGGCAGTGACTTTACAACTATATTACTCAGTCCCAACAGTCTCTTTGATGCCAACAACGGTCCAGTGAGTACCCGATTTGGTAGTTTGCGGCCAAGACTGTTTCTGCAAATTTTACGCATAACTGCTGCTGCCGTCATGTCAACCATTCCTCCCGTCAAGCATTTCATAGTGTAAGGGGCCCCATCTGCCCAAGCCCCTAAGTGGAAAGAGTGGGTGGAAAGGGTTTTATTATATTTTGAGGCCGCCAAGGTCGAAGATGCTCAGCAACGTGCTTTAATTTTACATTGAGGAGGAAAATATATCTACAAAATATCCAAGAACCTTGTTGAAGATGACCCAAAAACCCACGTCACGTTAATTGCCGCTCTAAATAGACATTTCGAGCCCATGGCCAATACAGACTATGAGCAGTTTGTTTTTAGGCACGCCTGTCAGCTTGCGGAAGAATCAGTAGACTCTTTCCACATGAGGCTAAAAGTTCTGGCCAGAATGTGCAGATTCGCCGACGAAGTGGAAGAAATAAGAGGGTAAATTATTCAAGGGTGTTCAGTAAAAGTTAGAGAACTTATCCTGGAGAGTCCGGAAGGTCTTTACCCGACATTCTCCCGATGGGACGCACCAAAGAGTTGTCCAAAGTCCGAGCATCCCATATGGAAGCAGCCCTACAGAGACCAATAAAAGAAGAATCTACAAACACAGTAGCTCCAGCTGCAAGCAAGATGAGATTCCGTGCTAACAAACCTCAGACGAAACCCTGTAGGTATTGTGGCGGACCATCACATCGACCGTCTGAATGCCCAGCCAGAGGCAAAAAATGTGCTGGTTGTGGAAAGTTGAATCACTTTGTGAAAGTGTGTGGGTCAAGCAAAACTCGGACCGGAAACGCTTCCATCAATGTGGCGACAAGCCAGTCTGAACATGGTAGCGACATGAATGACGATGAAGCGGAAGTGCATGTAGTTCATTCGATATTCTCTCCTGGAAATGCTTCTCATATGTCAACAAAGTTGCCAAAATGCCAAATTGAGAACATGAGGTTCTGGCAGTAGTTGATACAGTTGATACAGGAGCCTCGATCAACATTTTGGATGCAAATGAACACTGAAAAATGTCTGCAATTCCAATGTTGTCAAGAGCGAAGGTAAAAGTCTATGCATATGGAGTGTTTACCACGACCATTACCCATGAGTCCAAGACAATTCTAGCTGAAGTTTCTGTGGCTGAAGAAGGATGTGGTATGTTACTCATTTGCAAAACTGCTGAAGACTTGGAGGTCGTCACATTTGCACTCAGTATACACCAAGAGTCGATAAAAGAGCTTTTGAGCCAATAGCATGGAATATTTGAAGGGATTGGTTTCTTGAAAACGAAAGAGGTGCAACTACACATTGATAAGACTGTGCAACCTGTTGCTCTTCGCCATAGACCCATTGCATTTCATCTACGACCACAAGTAGAGAAAGAACTGGATCACCTGGAGAAGGCGGGCATTATAGAGAAAGTGACAGGGCCCACTCTGTGGGTTTCTCCCATTGTGGTTGCCCGCAAGCCCAAGCAGCCTGGCGAAGTCTGCATCTGTGTGGATATGCGGCTCCCTAACATTGCCCTTAAACGCAAGCGACACCTGACTCCCACGATTGATAACATCATTCGCGAACTTAGTGGGTCATGCTGGTTTTCAAAACTTGACCTGCGATCAGGGTACTATCAATTGGTTTTGTCAAAAGAGTCCCAATACATCACGACTTTCTCCACCCATGTCGGGCTGAGGAGATGCAAGCGTGAAAATTTTGGGATGTCCAGTGCTGCTGAAGTTTTTCAAAATGTGATCCATGAACTGATAACGGATCTTCCTAGGACCATCAATGTCAGTGATGACATTCTGATACACACGCCTACTGTCGCAGAACATCATTCTCGTCTCAGAAGTGTTCTGCAGAGGATCCAAGAATCGGGTTTGACATTGCATCGTCAGAAGTGTGAGTTTTTAAAAAACAAAATACAGTTTTTTGGATACATATTCTCTGCAGATGGCATTACTCCTGACCCAGCAAAAGTATGTGATATTAAAGATGCACCTCCGCACCACGTGCATAACGGAGGTTAGAAGTTTCTTGGGAATGGTAAATTACTGCAGGACATTCATCAAGGATTTGTCAACTCTCACCCATTCAGGAATCTGACCAAATTAGCTGAACCTTGGACTTAGGGCTCGGCTGAACAGAAGGCATTCAAAGCCATTAAAAATGCTTTGTCCAGTGATACCACCCTGAGATATTTTGACCCCAGGAAAGAGACCAAGGCCGCAGTTGATGCGGGTCCAAAAGGACTAGGTGCTGTGCTGTTTCAGGAACAAGGTAGGGGAGTTTGGTCCTCAGTAGCATATGCCAGCAGATCATTGACTGAAACTGAGCAAAGATATTCTCAAATAGAAAAGGAAGCAATCGCTGTGCAGTGGGGTTGTAGACATTTTCACATTTATGTCTATGGGCGTCCTTTCGTGGTAACAACTAATCACAAACCTCTATTGCCTTTGTTCAATGGTACAGCGTCAAAACCTCCTCCAAGGATAAAAAAATGGATGCTCCAGTTACATGACTACCGGTGTCAGTTGAAGTATCGCCCAGGTTCTGAAAATCCAGCAAATTATCTGTCTAGGCACCCACGAGCAGCTTCAGAAGAAGAAGTGCATGATGCCCAGGAGACGGAGGAATATGTCAAGTACATATCAGAGCGATCGAGACCGTTGCCTATCTCAGTCAGTGAGATAGTTGAAGCTACCGCTAATGATGAGTGTTTTCAAAAGGCACTTTCTGCAATCAGAACCAACCAATGGTATGTGGTGAAGAGACAACTGCCATTTCTCGGGGCTGATTCCCAGTGTATTCTTGGAAGTTTGTATAATATTAGAGACAAACTTAGCATAGATGTCGATGGTTGTCTGCTACGAGGATGCAGGTTGGTTGTGCCATCGTCTCTCACTGCCAGGGTGGTGCAGCTAGCCCACCATGGACACCAAGGCATGGTCAAGACAAAAAGCAGACTAAGGTCTAAAGTATGGTTTCCTCTCATTGATGAGCAAGTTGAGGAAGTGGTGAGATCATGTGTATGGTGTCAAGCCTCTAGAGAGTCGAGCCGTCCTGTTCCAGTTGAGACTGAACCCAGCCCTGATGCACCATGGGTGTCAGCCAGTCTTGATTTTGGGAGTGTCCCAGATGGTCGCCACACTATGGTGGTGATTGATGATTTCTCCAAGTACACTGAGGTGGAAAGTATATCCTCTCTCACGGCTTAAAAGATGATATCTCGGATGGAGAAGATTGTAGCCGCCCATGATCTCATCGCTGAAATCAAAAGCGACAACGGTCCGTCTTTTCAGAGTTGAGAAATGGCTGAGTACTTTAAGAACACTGGCATTCAACATCGTCGGATCACGCCCCGTTGGCCTCAAGCCGAATGTCTCATGAGAACTCTCAACAAGGTAATCAGCATTGCTCATACGAGTGGTCAAACCAGTGACTATGCCATTTATTCTTTTTTACGCAACTATCGCCAGACTCCTCACTCAACTTCCAACCGAGCTCCAGGACATGTAGTTTTGGGCGAGCAATAGTTGACTCCATCCCACATCCTGTCCTGGGTCCCACCAACTCTAAACAAAAACCAAGTCTTTGAGCGACGATTGGCAATCAACAACTATGCCAGTCACAAAAGGCGCGCTGTAAGTTCTGGCCTTAAAGCTGGTGACAAAGTGCTGCTGAAAGATACGTCGTCAGGCAGCAAGTTCCGAATGCCTTTTGATACAGTTCCTTGGACTGCTCTTCATCGGAATGGATCCTCTATTGTGGCACAGCGTGGATCTGTTGTGGACACCCGTAACATTTCCCTGTTCAAGAAATTCTGTTCTCCGGCCAGTGATACTCAAAGTCCAGGCTCCCCAGTTCTGGATGATGACGATGGGTCCATACAGGGTGAAGTTCCTGGTAGTGAACCCTGTGTGCCTGTCTTGGAAGATAAAGGGCCGGTCCCTGTTTCTGATGACGTCTCCTGCAGAGACTCACATCAAAACCCTGTCCCCGGAAGGTCTAATGCTACCAAGTACAATTTGCGCAGCAACCCGACTCATTCCACAAAGCTGCAAGACCATCTCGTTGATGTGTGACTTGTGTATATGTACATATATTGTTTCTTCGTTTGATTTTTTGGAGGAATGTAGAGTTGCGTACCAGTGACGAAACTGGTACTGGGACACTACCATCATTGGGGGTGAATGGAGTGGAGGTCTTCCTGTGCCCCACGTGTTTTTCCCCCTACGTTTATTCCACAATACTTTGGTTTTGTCCTGATGTCGTCAGGGTTGATATAAAAATAAAGGGCGTTGCCCGCGGACAGGGAGGCTGGTGGTTTCGGAACGCTCCAAAGGGTCACGTCCATAAGGTCACACGCTGCTGTGCCTGACCCGTACAAAATCTCCGTTAAAAACAATACAACTGTGTGTGGCGAGTATTTATTTTATCTTAAGACTAATGTCGGGAGGCGCCAACATTACAAGCATCAGCGATGAAAACTGCTGTTATCAGATCTTGTCCCATTCACAAACACACAACAGGGGTGTCCTGTAACTCTCCCATTGCAAATAAAAGCTGCATAATGAGCGCCCATCAACGTCCAGTTTTGACAGAGATGGTGATACGCTTAAAGGGTCTTGCTTTGGGAAGAAAAACAAATGGGAAATGAGAGCAGTGCTTGACGAGACAGCATGGATATTAAATTGCCTTTATATCACTACCCCTGAAGGGACACATTAGCTTTTTTTTTTTTTTTAGGGGCGTGTGGCCAGTTATAAAGTACAGCGCAACAAAAGTAGAAAAAAACAAAACAAAATAATATAGCATCCTGACCAAGAGTTTCGAAGTGATGCCCGAAAGCAATGTCAAAATATGTCAAAAATAAGCATCTGTGTATAGGTGTCTCTTACTTAAAGGCACATGCTGCCAGCATATTAACATGGTTTGCCGAACCGAGCTAAGGATCTGGTTAGGTTCTAAGAGAACTGTGCATGAGCTGAGCAATGAACATGTTTGTCATGTAATTTGCACGCAAAAAACAATATATATATATAAATATGATAAAGTTATTGTAAATTTAAATAATCGTATTTCTTCAAAATGCATAAGCTTTTTACCTTAATACATCAGATACTACAATGCATTTATTAAAAATTATAATTTCTAAACAAAATCGTAGAGAACATTCAAGCTCTCCTCCACCCTGACGGCAATGCCATTAATGAACTAAGAGGCAAGCCAGCTGTTGTACACCCTATGTTTGGCCTAGAATCTTATTATATGTGTAGCAAACGTTGGTGTATAAAATGAAACACAATAGATATTTCTGTGCAATAAACATTCTGAACTCAGGTATTTCAAGATGCTTTCATGTGCAATGATAAATAAAAGGAGGTATGCTGTAATTACATTTTGCCTAAGATTACACCATTTGGTCAAGCGAGAAGGGGAGGCTTGATCTCCCTTTTACTGGTTTAACAATATGCACTTCAGACTCTAGATGGCTATTGCTTTCTCCTGTTTTTCAGCTCGAATGTGCTTGCAGGCAGAAGCCTCATGAAAGCCTGGCTCGTGTTGAGCTTGAGGATCTAAGAGGACCTTGAGTTGAGCCAGAGCCAGGCATCTGTCTTGAGCCCTCAGTCACTGACCCACCTCTGTTTCAAGAAACCTAAAGCCCACTGGACTTGGATTTGAATTCGAGCAAGGGCATCCTACCCTTTCATGCTTCTGGGGTTAACAAAATGGCTACCAATACAAAACATTTACAGCACTCAAGCTATAAAATATCCTGTAGCCTGTGTTAAGCAGAACACAAGTTATATATTTAATTAAAAAAATGCAAGTTTCAAGAAAAGTTAAGGTGGGAACGTGGTGCATGCTGGAATACCCGTAAATACAATTCTCAAAAGAAGAGTTATGTTGCTTTTTAAAAATCACAGCAGTTGAGGAGAATCTTAATTATGTTGTATGTTTTAGTAAACTGGTGTCTATTTAGAACTAGATGTGGCATTGAAAGCACCCTCATATGCGTTTTGAATTTTTCTGAGCTATATATTTTTAAGTGTTGTAGGTTAAAGTGTACACCTTGTACCCTGCTCAAATTTATGTGACTAAAGCCCCCCATTATGGTTGGCCCATGTTAGACCTGGCATCATATGGTATGGTTTCCCCTAACTTTTTGCTTTACGACCTCCTGTTTTGACTTGTGCTGAACTTCATTTTTGCTGGCTTTATGACTCTGTACACTTTGCCATTGCTAGCCAGTGCTAATGAGCATGTGCTCTGTGTCTAAAACGTGGTAACATTGGCTTCTCCATTACTGGCATATTTGATTTATTAGTAAGTCCCTAGTAAAGTGCTCTACATGTGCCCAGGGACTGTAAGTCGAATTCTACTAGTGGGCCTGCAGCACTAGTTGTGCCACCCAGTACAATAGCCTTTCAAACATGCCTCAGGCCTGCCATTGCAAAGCCTGTGTGTACAGTTTAAACTGCCAAGTATATCAACTTGCCAAGCCCAAACCTTGCTTTTTAGTACACGTAAGACACCCCTATGTTAGGCCAAAGGCCAAAGGCAGGGGGCAGTTTATTTAAAAAGTTGGACACTACTTTTAAGTTTTACATGTCCAGGAAGAGAAAAAGTCTTAAAATAGTTTTTCACTATCTCTCCCATAAGCTAACACGGAGATTGCCTAAAACATCTTTAAGTGAAATTTTCAATTGGGAAAAGACAGAAAAATTGAGTTTGCTGTCTCTGGTCTCACAATTTAAAAACACATCTGTTGGTTTGGGTGTTTTTTAAAGTGCAAGTCTGAAAATGCCACTTTTAGAAAGTTGGCATTTTCTTACTTTGAACATTGGGTGCCTGAGCCTGCCTCCAATCTACATCTGGTCTGTGTTAGGTTAGGTGACAGCTACCTTTGTGCATTCCATCCAGATGGCCATAAATACAGGAAACTGACTTTCCCCTGCATTCCAGCTGCATGCCAATAGGTCTTTCTGGGAAGGAAGGGTGGAGGTGCTCTAACACTTCAAAGGGTAGGGAACCGACACCACACAAAGGACTTATAACCTTCCCGCAGATCTCCTGGAAGACAGGACGGGGCTGAAAGGGAACTGGGGCACTTCAAAACCACTCTTTGAAGTCTCCCTCACTTCAAAGGCACATTTGGGTATAAGTACCGGGCCTCTGACACCATAAACATGGAACACTTCTGGACAGTGGATTTTCTACCAGGAAGAAGGATCACTATGATGTTTGCTCTGCTGTGTAGGGCTGCTGCCTGCTACTTCTTGCCGGGGAATAAGAGGACTGGATCTAACTCTACATCCTGCAATCTTAAGTTTCTCCAAGGGCCTGACTGAGTTTGCCTCCTGTTTTTGAAGTCTCAGGGATATCAAAGAGTTCCCCTGCATCTTGCTACCAGTACATGGGCCTCTCTGGTGTGAGTCCTGCTTTGCTAAGTAGTACCAAATCCAGTCCTGGGCCCTTGGAGGTGAGTACGGTGCTGCAACACAAGTACTGATGCAACAACAATAGCACGTCACTTGTAATGGACGCATCACCGTTGCAGAAACGCTGCTTTGCTACTGCCTGCATGGAAGACGCAGACACTGCCACCCGACTGAGCAACAGGAGGACCCCAACTTACATTGCAGCCCGTACTGGAGCAGTACTGATGCACTGGAACCAGTACTCATCACTTCAGGACCTCAATGCATCACTGACATTGCCCAATCAGGAATTGACGTATCGCCTATAAGCACAATGCATCCCCTCCTCTGGATCAACGCATTGTCACCGAGCATCGACGCAACAAAGGTTGTTTCAGCAGGTCTGTGTGACTCCTCTCCCGATCCACGCTCCATCGCGGTCGGACTGAACTTTTGGAGTTGCCCTGGTCCAGCAGAACCCAATAGTCCTGGATGAGAGCTATTGACTTCTAAGCACTGCATTTTGATCTAATCTTTCAAAAACCATAACTTGACTAGTGTATGTTGGATTTTTGTAGTTTTGGTCTTGTTTAACTCATAAATTATTGGTTATTTCTCTAAACTGCTTTGGAGTCCTTTTGTGGTGTTTTCACTGTGTTTCTGTGTGCACAAATTCTTTACACATTGCCTCTTTAGTTTAGCCTGACTGGTTTGTGGCAATCTACCAGAGTGTGAGCACAGGTAAACTTTCAGTGTGTATCTTACTTGCTCTGACTAGGATTGTGGTCCCTACTTGAACAGAGAGCAACCTTCTGCCAATTAGAGACCCGATTTCCAACACTGGTGATCAGGGTGGTGATAGGACTTGTATTTGTGTATTGCATCCAATGATTGATGTATACTACGTTCATATTTCAGACCATTACGTACCAATACACTTTATTTTTCTCTCTGGCAACTTTTTGAGTTTTTACAACAACCATGTTTCAGTCTGGAGAACCAGCAGCTGCAACTGCAGGAGCAGAGTTTGAGCAGTAGAAATTGTAAACCTACACGGTGTCCCAGATCAAAGGTTTTTGCAGGGAATTCAAGTGCTCTTTTAAAGGCCTTACTAAAAAGAAGAAGATGCAAAGGCACTGAGGGCCTGGCTGGCAGCCTGGGAAGCAGCTGCCCTACCAGAGGAGGGAGGTGTTGTGGATGACGAGAAGGATATGCATCTGGAGTTGCTGAACAGTCCAGAACAGCCAGTTGGGGGTAGGGCCAGCGTCAATTGAGAACGAGTCCTCCCTAAAGCAGGCAGCAGTGTTTCCTCCAGAGGTATGTCCCCAGAGGAGCTGACAGTAAGTCAGGAGGCTAAAGGTGGAGCTGGCAAAGCTCAAAAAAGAGAATGACTGGGACCAAGCTATGGAGGAAAAGAAATTGGCCATTGAGGAAAGTAAAATTCTTAAAATTCATGAGCTGAGCATGAAGGAGCTGGACCTATGTCCCCTGACAGATGAGTACAGATACCCAAGAGTCTGATAGCTGAATACGAGGTGCGGGAGGACATAGATAGCTAGTTCGAGGCCTAGGAGATTACTTTACAAATGTACAGGATCCCTAAGGAGGATTGGGGGGCAGTTTGTGGATGCAGTTTCCAACTGAGGGGAGGGACACCTTACTAACCCTACAGGGAGAGGATAAGATGAAGTATTCCATCCTGAAGGAGGCCCTTATCAGGAAATATGGGTTGACCTCGGAGATGTATAGGCAGAAGTTTGGAGAGAGAGTGAATCTTCTTCATCAGACATGGGTAGATTGTGTAGACTCTTTCTGCAAAGCACTGGATAGTTGGGTAAAGGGCAGTCATGTGACAGACTATCAGGGGCTGTACAATTTGATTGCACAAGAGCACATGTTTAGTCTTTGTTTTACAGAGCTGCACCAGCACTTGATTGATAGTAAGCTCTCTGACCCCAAGGAGACTGCTAAGGAGGCGGACCGATCGGTCAGTACCAGGGTCCACAAGAAAGTTTCTGGGGGAGATCCAGCCAGGAGTGGTGTGGGGTTCCAGCGAAGAAAGATTGGGGGACAAAAACAGTAGTAAGGAGTTCCCAAAAGGGCCCAAAACTACTTCCCAGGATCAGGATTCCCAACCCCCTACTAGGAAGAAGAAATAGTTCCCGTCAGCTAAACCTGCAGGGAAGGGAACCGTAAGTGCTTTGACTGTGGTCAGGAAGGGCACTTTAGACGGGCTCCGGCCTTTCCCAAGGGAACACAGCCTCCCACTGATGGGCAGTACCTGGAGATGGTGAGTGTAGCGTTTGGGGACGATGTGGCCCCAGCTAGTGGTGAGGAGACAGCTGAGATTGCCCTTGTGTCCATGGGTGACAGGGAAATGGTACAGAGAACCCTCATACCTGAAAATACTAATAAGTATAGGCAGTGGTTCACCATTAAAGGGCACAGGGTGGAGCTTTGAGAGACAGAGGAGCCAGCATGACAACCGTCCAGAGTCATCTGGTGTCTTCAGAGCAGGTATTCCCTAATGTGGCCCACCACGTTGTTGCTGTAGACAAACACAAGAGCCAATGTAAGGTGGATCAGGTTCCCTTTGAACGGGGGGTTCTCAGGTTCCTTGAGGGTAGCTGTGAGTCAGTCCATGGCTGTGGATTGTCTGCTGGGCAATTACCTGGAGCATACTGCCTAGAAGGAGGTGGAGCTCAGGTCACACTTGGACATCTTGGGGTTTTTCCTGACCACACAGTCCAAGTCAGCAAGCAATGGTGGTCAGAAAGATCTGGAGCCTGAAAGAGTGGCCTAGGTATCTGCCAAGAAGAGGAAGAGCAAGGCAGCATGGGAATCCCACTCCTGAAATTCCCATGGTCCTGGAGGAGGCTGACCTTGAGGGGATGACCCAGAATCTACAGTAGAAGATGTGGTCGAACTGGGGAACCTGCCTGAGCTGACCAATTGGCAACAGGAAGGAGGACCCTCCAGGAAGGAGTTCTGCACTGTGCAGAAGGAGTGACCTACTCTATTGGGCCTTTCGACTGCAGACAGAGGTCCAGGCAGCTGGTGAGACCTCTGGCAAGCAGCCTCATCATAGGGCCCTGCTAACACACTCCGAGAAATAAATCCCCTTCGGCATTTTGAATAGGCCGAAACATGTTGACCCTCTACAGAGATTGGGGTGAACAGGTAACTAATTCCTAAAAACACCACCAATAACATATTTTAATCCTGTCCAGGCTGCACTAGAATAAAATAGGACGAGTGTTCAGCCTGAGTCAGTTTCATGTTTTTTCTGTTGTCCGTCTCTGGTCCCTGTGCCATTATTGTTGGTCTTGTCTGATGTGCTTTTATGTCTCCCACCCTTACTGCTCCACTCCTTACTATCAAGGCCAGTATGTGCCATATAGTGCAGGGTTCTGTGGTCTACTTGGGACAAGAAGTAGTGGGTGGCAAGGTGCACCCCTTGCAACCCCAGATTGACACCATTCTGCCTTGGGAATGCCCCAAGACCCAGACTGAAGTGAAAGCCTTTCTAGGCCTCTCTAACTATTACAGGAGATTTGTCATGGGATATAGCACCATTGTTGCCTTTTTGAAAGAGCTGACTCACAAGAAGCAGCCACGCCAGGTGATCTGAACAGAGGCATGCCAGAACGCTTTTGACACCCTGTAGAAGACCATGTGCATGGCATCCATGCTCAAGGTCCCTGCCTTCGCTCAAGAATTCAAGGTGCAGATTGATGCCTCAGGGCATGTAGTGAGATCCATGCTGTCACAGCTAAACGAAGAAGACCTGAATCCACCTGTAGCCTTCATTAGTAGGAAGTTACTTCCCAGGGAACAGAGGTGAAAATAACAAGGGTGAAACAGGACTGGGTTTGCTTGTGTTCCCTTCTGGAGGGGGCTTTACCTGGCACTTTGGAGTGCTCTGTTCCCATTGGGAGCAGAGTCAGTTCTTATTTCGCTAAGGCGGGCCTTTATCTAGAGTGGCTCAGTGGGTGAAATACAATAGGTTGGAATGCTAGCCCAAACATGTGCCGGTGGTTAGATGTTTTCCTCCCATCACCTTTTGTGTGATTGAAGTTCATCATTAGGTCAGCCCACTGACACACTCCACAGCAATACCCTGCTGCCCTTAGAGCTGATCACGGCTCTTTAACATTTAAATAAATGTGCTTTAGTAGGATGCTCTTCATATTGCTACAACCACCTTCAAGTCTATTTAATTGACCAATTTGGCACTTAGAGATTGCTTCAAGAACACCTGTATACGTGTTAAATTGTGAACACGGAGCATTTCTTGTAACCTTGAAGGTATTCATATTGCTTTCCTGAATAAGGACTCATTATCATGGATGAATAATGACATCAGAGCTTTTGAACTGAATTCATAAGAAGTTGTTTGTTCAACAAAGAGCCTTGAAAAAGTGTCAGAGGGTCGCAAAACACTTGTTGGCTGCAAAATAATTTACGAGTGAGTGAGAGGTAATTGACACAATAGAGTGTACCTATCGCTGGTGTGGTACCCTCCCCTACATATTTTCCAGGTGCACTATCTTCCTTCATTATTACCCATGATATCATAGAATTTGATGTGTTTGAAGTTCTGTTCTGGTGTACCCAAAGAAGTCAGACTAGTGCTGAGCTATGTGTAACACTTACTCCTGGTGGGGTCGCTGTCTTCTTTACTTGTACTGCTAATTGTACAAGTTTGACAACTAAAGCCTCCACATAACCTACAAGTGTCTGTGAGTTTCTAAATTCTCCTGACCAGCCTCCATGCATCATTACAGATGGACATATATAACTCCAATATTATCTATATTTTCTGAAACAGAAGCATAGCACTGGTGCCATGGGCCTTGGGGCAAGCCAGGTAAGTTTCCCTTCCACCAGGTCCACTGACTGGACAGCAAAATACAGCCTTAATTTAGGTGCATTGACTCATATTCCAATAGGGCCACCTTGTCACTCCACTTACTATACAATTGATTGCTACAACCCTAAAAGGAGCCTCCTCTCCTCGCAGCCATACTCTGGTGCTGTGAAGTCCAAGGGAGGATGGACACCTCCTGGGCATCGCAGTGCTGGATCATGACTGCAAGGCCCATAGAAGAGGAACCACAGGTGTAGAAATGACACTTTGGTTCCTGATGCAAGAAAAGAAAATTGGCTCCCATCCAATTGTTGGCCACCAGTAAATCAGAGCCATAATTTGGATGAATTGAGTACATAAAATTCCTGAGCAATGTTGTTGCTGCACCTGCCACACTATTCATATTTACACTCCAGTGAAAGGCTCGTTCCCAATGGCCTCACAGACATGGGTCAGTGCTGTGAAGCCCATGTGGGGCAGGGGACACCTCCCCTCCTGAGCCTTGAAGAGCTTGACCATGGCTTTGAGGCCAAAGGAAAAGAGTGCCTCTCCTGGGCCTCACAGCTTAGGAAGATGGCTTCAAGGCCCATGCACGAGTGGTCCATTTCATGGCAAGAATGACCTCTGCCCTGTTGCAAATGAACCTCACATCCCAAGTCCACTAGTTGCACAGTAAAATATAATTGTATTATGCGTGCATTGGAGGCATAACATCCCTGATTCAACTGCATGTGCTGCACTACGGATGGCAAAACTCCTGATATGAGCCCATGCACAGAACAGTGGTACAGCTCCATGCCCACAGGGGAGTCGTCGCCACACTGTGATACTAGGGATGCTGCAAGCCCATCCCTATCTGAGCAACAGGGCTCTACCATTGTGAGGCCCAGGGAAGTGAAGTCCTTTCCCAGAACCACGCACCTGGGGTCTAGTGCTGCAAGGACTACAGGATTCCTTTCTGGACTTCATCATCATAATCCAGAGCTTCAAGGTCCAAGGCCTGGCCTTTCCCCTGGGTCCCACAGTCATGGTCTAGTACAGCAATTCCCATAATGGGAGCCCCATTTCCCTGGGCCTCACAGCAATGATTCAGCACTGAGGGGTCCAGGGAAGGTGTTCCCCAGCCATGGTTTAGCACTGCAAGGCCCATTGGAGGGTAGACCCAACTCATGGACCTCAAATCCATTGTGTAGTGCTGCGGGTCCAATGGTGGGGCCTCACTGCCCTAGGACTAGCAGTCGTGGTCTATCACTGCAAGGCCTAGGGGAGGGGCACCCACTTAAGCTATTTCCTAGCATTGTGAGGTCTGAGGAAAGCCCTTGCCTCACATCCATTATCCAGCTTTACAAGACCCAGGGAAAGGGGCCCATTTCACTGGAGTTTACGTCTCTGTGAGACCCTAAGCCAACTGTTCGAAATATGGTGTAGTGGAGCATCCTTCCATGTGTCTCACAACCATGCTCTAGTGCTTCAAGGCCCAAGGGAGGTGTTCTCTCTCCCCCTGGCCCCAAAGACATGATGCAGAACCGTTAGGCTGAGAGCCATGTCTGCAAAAATCTCCTCTCCTGGGCCTTGCAACCATCGGCTAGCACTACAAGGGGAATGCACTTTTCCCTGGGCCTTGCTACTACTGCCCAGCGCTTTCAGGCCCATTTGTGAGGGGAGCTCAACCATGATCTAGCACCATGAAGCCCAGGGTAGAGGAGCCTTTTTCTCTCCTTTTTCTGAGGGGCCTCACAGCATGGGTTTATCCGGATCCCCTCCCTAGTGCCTCATAGCCGAGGTCTAGCGCTGTGAGGCATAGAGGACTCCTTCCTGAGCATAGCCACCCTGATCCAGAGCTCCAAGGCCTAAGGAAGGGGGACACACTCCCTGGGCCTCACCGCTATGGTCTAATATTTCAAGTCTCTGTGAGGGAAGCCCACTTCCCAGGACCTCAAACCTGAATGGGGCACTTGGTTCAGCTTTGTGAAGCCCAGAGGAGAGGAATTCAACCCCCTAGGCCATGGTTTAGAGCCGCAAACGGTAATGGAGGTGACCCCACTCAGCTGGGTCTCACAGTAATGTCCTGCAGTGAGACGATCAGAAAAGGAGATAATTTCTCTCTTTCTTCGTTGGACCTCACAGCTATGACACAGTAAGGCGCACAAAACGTCATTTGAAAACACTCTACATCGGTCGCGCTGCTTTGTTTATGCGAGAGTGCGGGCCAAAAGGGACAAAGACACTGGTGTGTGGCGCATTACAGGGTCCCAGCTGGTCGGACGTGTTCTTGTATTGCCGTCCAGAGGCATACTTGACCACGCCTGCCAGTCCCGCCCAATTTATTACCTGGACATCAAGTGACCTCCAGGTCACTACATTACATAGACCCTCCAGGGATTATCTCCCATGGTAGTGATCATGACACCATTAAATCACGGGCGTGACACTACATCCCTCCCAAAACACAAAACAAAACAACAGGGTTCAGACTGTTCACAGGTAAAGTACTATTAATTCATACAAGTTGATCTCGCAATCGAGTCGAAGGTGCAGGGTTGCTTCTCAACTCATACCGATAGCTGGTAGTTCGTCTGGCAGGTGACAGGGGCTTGTTAGGACTGGTGCCAGGACTGCTCTCTGGATCAGGTGGTTCAGGAGCACCACGTTGACACCTCTCGACACAGATCCCTCCACTCGGTCATCATCCGAGACGTCACCTGCGGTTCGTATTACCTTGTTCAAGGTTCGCATGAACCGCTCTACCTCTCCTTTGGCTTGCGGCCATCGTGGTGTTATCTTCGGTGTCCGATGCTGAGAGAGTTGAGGTATTCTGCGAATACCCTTCCTTGAAATAGTGGACCATTGTCCGTTTCAATCTCTTTGAGCATTCCGTGGGTGCCAGTTTTGGTATTACTTCTGTCGCTGTCTGAGACTGGATAGTTCCCACTTCCGGATAACATGAGAAATCATTGATTAACACCATCATGTGTTTGCCATCGGGCAGACTCCAGAAATTAAGGCTGGCTGTGACCCAGGGTTTTTTTGGTCGCTCTTCTGTTACTATGGGGACCGGCGTGCTTGGTTCTCCGGTCACTTGACACCAATGGCAGGAGCGTACTAGCTCCTCAAATTTCATGTCCATTATCGGGAACTCTCTTGGTCTTCACCATGCCTTGATGGTCAGCATGAGCTAGTTGAACCGCTCTATCGGTAATGCTGGTGGGGATCACTAGCCGGTGTCCTCGGAGGACGCAGCCCTCGCCACTGACAGTCAATTCTTGACGGACCCCGTACAGCCCTTCCATGGTTGTCTGTGCTTCTGGGGTGAGACAACACAATTGTTTCTGCATTGTGTGCAATGTATGGGTTTCCATTGCTCGCATGACCCACTGTAGGTGTTCATCCTTGGCGGTTGCTTGCTGGATAGCCTCTATGGAGATGGGCAGAGGTCGAGGTCTCTCTACTACACATCTCACATATTCTACTGTTTCCTGAGCCTCACTCTCTCCGGTGGGGGTGGCTGGCCTCGGATGCCTTGAGAGGTAGTGTTCCAGGTTGTTCGTACCAGGGCAATATTCAACCTTGCAGTTGTACTTTTGTTGTTCTAGCATCCACTTTTCGATATGAGGAGGTAGCTTGGAGGCGGTGCCATTAAATAGAGGGATCAGCGGTTCGTGGTAACAATGAACGGGTGTCCGTATACATACAGATGAAAGCGCTTGCACCTCCAATGAATGGCAATTGCCTCTCGCTCGATTTGCAAGTATCTTCTCTCAGTGTCCGTTAGGGACCAGCTGGCATATGCCACTGGGGCCCATTCATCGTCTTGAAGCTTCTGCAGGAACACCGCCCCTAGCCAGGTGGAGCTGGTTCTAACGCTACAGTAATCTCCCTCCTGGGGTCAAAATACCGCAGGGTGGTGTCCGCAGACAATGCATCATTTGTCGCCTTGAAAGCGCTCTCTTGGGCCGGACCCCATGACCATTCTGTGGTGGCTTTAGTCAGGTCCCTCAGTGGTTGCGTGAGGGATGTGAGATCTTTGATGTATCTTCGGCAGTAGTTTACATGCCTAAAAAACTACGGACTTCTGTTACACTGGTAGGCGGGAGAGCGTTCTTGATATCCGCAACTTTGTCAGGTCAGGAGCAACCCCTACTGATGAAAATACATAACCAAAGAACTGTAGTTTATTTTTTAGGGACTCACATTTTTCTCAGTGGAAAGTAAGACAAGATTCAAGGATGCGCTGAAGGACCCTCTTTAGTTGTGCATGATGTTCTGGAATGCTCTTCGTGTAAATCAAAATGTCATCACTGACGTTGATGACTCCAGGTAGGTCTCTCAGTAGTTCGCGAATGGTGTTCTGAAAAACTTCAGCCACGCTGGAAATACCAAAATTTAGTCGTCGGTAGCTGCGAAATCCCGCAGGAGTTGAAAATGTTGTGATGTATCTCAACTCCTCCGCTAGGACTAGTTGATGATATCCAGACCAAAGGTCTAGTTTCGAGAACCAGTGGGCTTCACTCAGTTCCCCAATGAAGTCCTCAATGGTAGGAGTCAAATGTCTTTCCCTCATTATCGCGGCCTTGGGTAGCCTCATATCAATGCAGATTCTGACTTCTCCTGGGTGTTTTGGTTTCTTGGCCACTACAATCAGCGATACCCACGGTGTTGGACCTTTTTCATTTTTCAATAATACCCACAGCCTCCAGTTTCTCCAGCTCCCTTTCCACAAGAGGCCTGAGGTGGAAGGTGATCCGTCGAAGGCGGAGGGCCACTGGTTTAATCGACCGATCTATATGTAGAGTGACTTCTTTTGTTTTTGAGGCACTTTATTCCTTTGAACACTTGTGGGAAGGATTATAGAATGTTGCTGAAGGTTTTTGGACATAGACGCCGAACATGAAAGTCACGATGCCTAGAGCTTCACCCATGTGACATCCCAAGAGTGAGCGCTCCGCAACATATACATACACATCTATTGCATGTGACCCATGACAGATGGGTGACCAGATCTTCCCTCTCAAGGTGAGTGGCTGAGCTTGTTGATAGGCAAAGACTCTAATATGTGTTGGCGTCAGGGGTGGTCGCGGCTGCATTGGTAAGTGGCATCTGCCATGACGTTGATGGAGGACCCTGTGTATACTATGGCTGCGACTGGACATCCTGCTATTAATACCTTGCACTTGGGCAGCCTCTCGTTCTTTTGTGTGGCAGCACTGACCATGAAAATGGAGTGCACTGTTTGTGTTTCATCTTCGTCTTCCATGTCACTGCCACGAGTTTGAATTTCGAGGGCGGTGTTTACAGTGGTTCGAGTTGGTGCACTTTTTGTCAGGCAGCTCACCTTGATAAAATGGTTGAACTTGCTGCATCCTCTGCACATCTTTCCGTTCCTTTGTCCGGACACTCCTACAGGGGGTGGGGTGATCCTCCACATCGACCACATGTTCTCTGCGGTGGTGGTTGTTTCTGAATTCTGGGTCTGTAGGGGGCAGGCGCAATTACAGCAACATGCTCTACTTTGACTGGGCAGTGCAGCGCTGCCTCCATGTGTGAGGCTCTCGCTTTCTACAGCTCCCCATTGTCAGAATGTCTAGTAGGGACCGTCCTGACTCTTCCAGGATTCATTCACGTAGCTTGGATATTGTACACCCTGAAATAATCTGCACTCTGATTTCGTCTTTTTCATCATGGAAGTTGCGCATGATAGCTAATTCTTTAAGCCTCATATAAAATGTGTCAATGGACTCCTCGGGGCTTTGCCGTGCTTGTCTGAATATGAACCTTTCGTAGTCGACATTGACCATGAGTTCAAAGTTGGCTTTGAGGACTACAATGAGGGTTAGGTGTGTCTTTGGTTCTGCTTGGACTGTTGTTTTAGATATCCTATATATGTCTTTCCCTCCTAAATGTAGTAACGTGGCCCTCATCTGTGCATTTTCGATTTTCATGGCTTCAAAAAATAACAGCACTCTTTTTACCAAGTCCTTCCATCTAGCGGCTTGTGCTGACGGGGCTCCCTCCAGTATGAATGGCTCTATGGGGGGTATGGTATCATCTTTGTAGGTGGGACGTGTCTTGGGGATACTCTCACTCTGTGCAAATGTCTCTGTGTACCTTGTTCTTTCTCCCAGTTTCTTCAGTGTTCTCTTTATCTTTGTTCTTTTCTTTTTTTTTTTTACTGTGTTTGTGTTTTTTTTTTTCTTTGATCCTGGCTGGTCTGGGGGGCAGGTTTCACAGTGGAGCACTCTCTTGGAGTGGGACGGCAGCACCAGTCTGTCGGGACACTGACGCTTTAGGAGGCTCCAGGGATGGGGGAGGGCAGGCCTACTCCAACTCACCGGCCCTTCTTGGTGAGTGCATTGCTCCCTAAAGGCTGGAGGGAGTCCTTTCTGCAGCGGAGGCATGGAAATGCCAGTGCTGTCAGCACAATGACCAGGGTGGCCTGGAAGCAGTTGCAATGCTCCGGGGGATGTAGCACGAGCACCGCAAGCCACGTGGCGAGGCTAGAGGCCGCTGCGTCACAGATTCATGCGGTGAGTCATCCTCATCGCCAGTGTGGTGCTTTGTTTATGCAAGAGCGCGGGCCAAAAGAGACAATTACACTGGTGTGTGGCGCATTGCAGGGCCCCAGCTGGCCAGGAGGGTTCCTTGAGGCATACTTGACCACGCCTGCCAGCCTCGCCCAATTTATTACCTGGACATCACATGACCTCCGGGTCACTACATTACATTGACCCTTCAGGGGTAACATTATGAAACACCCCTCCGAGATGATCTCCCATGGTAGTGATTGCGACACAGTTACGTCACGGGTGCGACACTACTGTGCATGGGACAGCTATCCCTACTGACCATGCCTAGTTCCGGGCCTGTATGAAATAGCAATTCACTCAACAATCAAGAAGCACATCTAGCCCAACAAAGCGTATTAAAAGTCCCGTTTCAATATCAGCACAATATCATACATTACTCATTTATGCTGTCTGTTCATCATATAGTACGCCTTTCTGGGCCCCTCAGGCAAACCCCGTCCAAAACCTCCCTTCCGTCCCCTTGTTAGGCGGGGCAAAGGCAAGTCGAAACAACCACGTGCACGACTTTGTTACAGAATTGCTTGACAGCAAAACTACGAGCAGTTCGGCCGCGCATGCTGTATCGACCAAGCACCAGACTGCCAAATGCCCAGTGGGGAGACACCCAGCCCTGTCCGGCTGCCACTAATGAAGGGCCTCTCTGATAAACCAGTTGTTTTTGAAAGTAGCTTGATTGGATTATTGTCACTAAAAGTATCACCATGTTTGCGGAAAATGAATTATGAAGCCATTCACGGTGGGTAAAGCAAACCACTAATAGTTTGCTGCTATGACATTTATGCGAGCTGGGCGCCTGGAGCTTTGACTGATTCTGTCATTAGAAATGGATGCTTTGCCGGTAATTACAAGCACCCGGCTGAGTGTTCACACAGTGCACGTCGTGTCTGGGTACAGTATGCGCGTCTCCTCGTTTGCTGCTGAGCTGAGGAGACACTGCATTATTGTAACCATGGCAGTCCTGTAAGGCTTATGGACACAAAGAACTGAGTACATACTCCGATTCAAGGGGAAAATTCCCCCGAGTGCCTGAAAGCGAAGCAACAACAATAGCATTAGCACGTTAGAGCAATATGAAAGGGAGGGAGCCAACCGGGGGGGGAGGGGGGGGACAGAGAGGGCGAAAGGTGTGAACTACTCGTACAGTTTAATGTAAGCACTAGAGTAGAGGTGGAAAGATACTGCCAAACAGCGAATAAGTGGGCTAAGCCAAGACATGATTAATTAATAAAGTCTCAAGCAAGAGGTGGGGGGGAGGGGTGTTTACAGACTGACAAAAACAAACACTTTTTTCTGTTTTAAAGGTCTTAAAAATATTTATTTTATGAAATAATTAGTTATAAGCACCCCTCACAATCCGCACTGCTCTCTGTAATGTACTTTAACTGGCGTGATTGCTGGGAACTCTGAAGCTCACCCCCCACCCCTTTCCTATTCTCACTGACCACACTCCAGCCCTGGTCTCAAGCCAACAGCAGAAAGAGACTGATCAAACAAAGCCAATAGTTGCAAGAGGTAGACCCAAAGCCCACTTGATGTATATATTGTTAGTAAAAATGTAAAAAAAAGTCTGGTTTTCAGCAGTGCGGTCAAATCCAAGCATAAAAAAAAACCAATCTGGTGAAAATGTTGATAAATATCATTTGATGGTTGGTATCCATGGATGGGAGGAGTGTGGCATATTTGTCAAGAGCTGACTGAGAATGACTTAGAGATAGAGAGAAGTTTCCTCCTCTATCTCCTAAAGTCACCTATGGAGTAGACGGTGAGTTGCTTGTCAGGCTTGTACCTTATCAGTTTTTCAAAACGTTTAGTGAGAACAGATTTGTTTTAGCCCTTTGAGCATTTCAGAGGGTCAACTTTAAGTAAATCTCCCAACATCCTTAAAGGCCCATGCACCTTGATCTGGAGATGTATTGCATACTGGGTTATCACCAAAAAGTAGCCATCCAGAACACCAGAACATGCCTCTCCGTATTATAATGAGAATCATGAAAAGTTCAATGCCTTCCCATTTCCCTGAAATTTCCAAATCTGCTTCAGTCGCCAAGAAATTGTACTGAATAGGGGTAATCTACTTGCCATACAATAATTCCAGTCACAACACCCTTCCTCATGAACTTAAAGATTCCAGGTGCGATCCTTCAGATCCTTGAAACACAAGTGTATCGCTAGCTGATGTTGAATGACCCAAATTACCAGCTAACTCTAACAGAACATGGATTGGCTGATTAAATAACTTCATATCAGGAAAATAATTGATGACCCATCTCTTCAATCACTAAGCCCCTGAAAGTATGTTCCACAGGTTTCTAGGCTCACGTAAGGAGTAGGTTTTTTAGAGGGTGTGCAGGGCACCACAGATGACCCCTTTATGCATAGTTATGAGACTTAGTGGAAGCGGGTGCAGCTCTAGTCTTTCATCCAAAGACTAAATACGAACAGACATGAGCCCATGCTCAACCAGAGAGTGCCTAAGCAAGTTTACACACAAGTCTGAGAACAGAAGTCTTGAAGATCTATTAGAGTGATCACCAATGAGCTGACATCCATTGACCTAAGTGCTTTCTGGTTCAAGCACATGAAATCCTTCACATGGGGTGGCATAATATGAGACGGAGCCAGGAGGCAAAGCCACCTCTCATCTCTCCTAAGGAAAAATAAATTATAATATCTTTATTTTAAGCTTCCCTTTAAGGACGGTTACGCTGTCATTAGGAGACAATCTGTGTCAGTGGTAATCAACAGGGGCACTTAACAAGCATTTATCAGATTTCTCAGAAGCAACCATATATGTGAAAGTTTTGTGACCAACAGCTCTGTTTCAAATCTAAGTATCAAGTCCTATCAGAATTTTAACATAAATTCAGAAACAGATCTTTGTTTCAGGAGGAGGGGGTTATACATGGAACCCTGTCACGAATTCCAGTATAAGAATTTTTAGACCATCAGGCAAATTTGGCTGGTGGGCATCCCTTTGCCTGAGCAATAAACTATTTGTTTCATTTTAGCTCCCCTTAACAGACATTTGTGGCAGCACCACAAGACAGCTGCAAAGAATTAAGTTAATATTGATAATTGGTCCTCCCACTTTTGCATTAATCGTTTATTTTAAGTATGAGCATGACAACTAATGAAGAAATAGAAACAGATGTCTTGTCCCTTCTCAGTTTATGGTTTGAGACTCACTGAGTTCTCGAACAGCTCCAACAATGGATCATCTCTTAAATAAATAAGGAATACCATTTTTTTTGCTTCTAATCACACACTGTTTCTTACATGTGTTTCTATTTCTCAGAACCAGTGCTCAGTTGCTTCACATAGCTAATATGAACCTCTATAAGTATCATAAGAATTAATTGCACACAGGCTCAGAGGACAAAGGACCTTATTTAGATCTTGCCGGTTGCACCGCCAAGCTGTGTCAGTGGCAGACCTGAGAAAACTTCCAAGTTGAAGGTCTTCTGTCTGCCGTACTTAGATATATTGCAAATGAGCCAAAGACCACCACAATGGAGTGTTCTTCCTAGCCATCAGGCAGGTGGGTTCCCCCAACCTGTATTTAGATGTTACAGTTGAACAGGCCAGTGCTTAATTTGTGCTTGTTGTTTCCAGTGCAGAGCACTGGCACTTATTTCTGAGGGCCGGCGCTTATTCTTCTGCCTCAAGCATTTTCTGTGAGCAAAAGACAATTAAAGAAAGACGGAGAAAGAGAAAACGAAAAAGCGTCATAATGGGAGAAAGCAGAAAGCTGCAAGATTGAGCTGAAGAGGCGGGAGTGGCTTGAAATGGATTAAAGAGGCTCAAGATGGCTTCAGGAGTAGGCTTCCTCAGTATTGCGTGTTCCCACATTTAATTGCAGCAGCCGCATGCTTAAGAGGAGGGCTTTGAGCACCGGCACGTTTTTATTTACAAATTAAGCACTGGGACAGGCAGTGTACTGCCGCTGGGTTTGTGACGGAGGGAGGACATCACAGGACCCAATGGACATCGGACAATGCCAGTGGTTGTGGAAAAGAGGTAAGTCTCACACACACACATTCTACCTTTCACATATGTGTCCTGCATCACACATGACACAACATACCACATACACACCATTATCCATTGCTATGACACCACAACCCCAACACAAACATGCTGCAAACTCACATACACGTAGGTCCACCACACAACATAAACACACTAGTGACACTGCACCCACACATGGCACACGGGGTGACACACTAGTGACACTGCACCCACACATGACACAACCACAACAGCCAACACACTCATCCACACAAACACACGCACACACAAGCACAGCAACACACATCACAACAGCGACTGTCACACAACATGCACCTGAGTTCTGCACATAGCAACACAACACAACATACACAACAACATCCAAACCATATGCAAGAGGTACATATACTAACACAACAACATCACCCAATACACCTACCACCACCTCACCCAGCCAATCGCATTACACACACATATACATGCTCTGACACACACACAACTAAGGAACAACATGACAGGTACATGTCCCCTTGCAATGTGCACACATAGGCACAGTTGACAGGTGTGAATGTACCATCATTCTGGTGCCAGCATTAATTTGGCTATGAATACTGATGCCAGAATGACAGTTGTGTATGTGTTTCGTATATGTTGTGCACATGTGTTCCCATTCATCTCTGGCCCACCTGTGTCCCCAACATATGCATTTCACAGTAATTAAAAAAATACTGTGACATGTATATATCTGCAGTGGTCCCGTGCCCACTTGCAGTGACCCCCCCGTACACAGCTAATTCAGGTTGCATACCTTCATGTCCAGCGGTGGGGGGGGGAGTGGGGTGTGTTTTCTCAGGGTTCCCATGGCAAAAGCAACAGATGGTCCTGTCCAGTTGTGTCCAGCTGGACACAGAAGTAGAATTGGGAGAAACTGTTAGTTTTCACACACTTTCTCCCCCCCAATCTGCCAAATCAGAAGTGTAGGTCGAGCAATCACTTTTTGCTTGGCGGTATGGAACATCCAAATCTGTTCGGCGGTAAGTGTGGTGAAGTTCAGCTATCATCCACTCTCTGCTATTGCACCTTGGTGGCAGATGTGATTCCTTGGCGGAGTTGATGGGTCTCGGGCGGGTTAAAATCTATCAGACCGTCAACATCTAAACACAGCCGGTAGACCGCCAAGGCGGCGGGTGGGTTTTCAGTCAGAAAACTGATTGCGGGACAATTACCGCCAACATCTAAAGCAGGCCTAAAGTCATTTTGAATCTACTAAAATCCAAGCGTGGTTGTTATATGACAGTGCACACCTTTGTTTAAGCCAAATGTGACTACAGTCAACATGCAGCAGAAAAATAGGCCTGGTGCATTTTTTTGCAATATTTAGAAACTAGCATAAACAAATTGACAGAAGCATTATAAATCCATCCAATGAGCGAAATATATCCAGAGGGGCATTGCTTATAGTTAGAAATTGGGTTTCATGTTGACAGAGGTATGCACCCTGATCAATGAGGAACCACAGTTCTAGTCAGAGTAGGGGCCATGCTAACCCTAAATCAACCTGTGCTCACTTTCTCTTAGCTTGGTACAGAGCAGACAGGCTTAACTTAAGAGGCAATGTGTAAAGTATTTGTGCAACACTTCAAACAATAAAACTCTGAAAACACCACTCAAAAGTACACCACACCTGGCAAGAAAAATAGAACTTAATTTATTAAATAAAACAAGACCAAAGCAACAAAATTCCAATAGGTATAACTTGAGATATGAAGTTTTAAAGATTAAACTGTAAAACAAAGCTTAGAAACAAGAAACGCCAACTGGGAATATCTGGTAGCGCTGGACTGGGTCAAAGTCAAAAGTTCCGTCTGACCGTGATGGAGCATGGACCAGCTAGAGGGACCTGGTTTGGTCCGCTGAACAAAAGTACCTCAATCCTGGTTGCGTCAAAGTCAAGGATGCGGGAAGCAGGCAGAAGAGATGCGTTGGTGTTGATCCCGCAGTGGCGGTGATGTGTCGATAGTCCTCACGCAGGAACAAAGATGCGTCGATTTTCTCCTTGCAACTCCGCTGATGCGTCGGGTCCAAGATGTGATGGTTCTGAAGCCGATGCCTCAAGGCCGTTCCATGCTGAGGAGGCATTGCGCTGACTCCAATCCACACAGAGTTGCCAATGCGCCGGTTCTGATCCAGGCAACAGGGGTGATGCACAGGTTCCAATCCATGCAGTGGTGGTGATGCATGGATTGGAACCAGCTTCAGCAAACACCTTAAGCCCACTTCCAAGGTCCAGGACTGAGGTGGCCCCACTTGGAAGGGTAGACTTACAGAGTTCAGGTGTAGATGTAGGTGGGTTGGTAGTATTTTGCGTTCCTGAGACGTCAATCAAGAGACCAGTCAGCTGGCCCTTGGAGTAACTCTGGGTTCTGTTTTGAGAGATGCAGGTCCAGTCCTTCTCACATCCAGGGAAGATGGCAGCAGGCAGCAGGTCAGCACAGAAAAGCAGGAGTCCAGAAGAGTAGCAGTCCAGCAGAGTGGAAGTCCTTGTTGCAGCGCAGCCGTCCTTTTTCCTGGCAAAGTATTTACAGCTTCAGAAGTCTTATGAGTTGGTGGTGTCATAGGCCCAATACCTATACCCAGTTTTGACTATAAAGTGTGGGAGACCTCATTCACAGGCCTTTGAAGTGCACAGAGGTCCTGCCCTTCCTGCCCTGGCTCCAGACTCACTACCGGCCCTTTGTGCAGAGACAGGTATAGCCTATTCAGGTGTAAGTGTGAGGCTGTGCACAGCTCCTCCCACCCTTGCTGCCCAGGATGGCCCATCAGGATGTGGATGCCCCGTCAAAGCACACCTAAGCTTCCATTGTGTGTGGCTGTCTAGGGGAAATACACAAATCCCAGATGTCACCCACCTCAGACAAGTGATCACAGACAGACAACACGCATCAATGGCTAAAGTAAGAAAATTCCAACTTTCTGAAAGTGGCCTTTTCAGAATTACAATTTAATATCCAACTTCACCATAAATTGTGATTTTGAAATGAGATTCCAGGAACACCAAAATCTAAAAACATATCTCTTTCAGATTGTGAATTACACTGATAAAATGTAATAAGGTAATCCCAGTGTTACCCTATGGAAAGATAGGCTTTGCTGTAGTGAAAAATGACTTCAAAGTTTTTCACTAAAAGGACATGTAAAACCTAAAAGAACATGTTCTTCCTTTTAACTACATTGCACGCTGCCCTCTGGGTTGTCCAGAGCCTAACGTAGGGGTGGCTTATATGTATAAAAGGGATAGTTTGGGCCTGACAACAAGGTTATTTTGCCAGGTCGACAGGGCAGTGTAAAGTGTACCTACAGGCTCTGCAACAGCATGGTTAGGGGCTACATCAATTAGTGCTGCGTGCCCACAGGTAGTATTACATTTGTGAGCAAATGGCACATGTAACACACTGTACTAGGGACTTATAAGTACATTAAATATGCTATTATGGATAAGCCAATCTTACCTCATTTGTGGTAGAGGACACTTGTTAGCTGTGGTAAAATGCACAGAGTCCTAAAGCCAGCAGAAACTAGGTCAGAAAAGTGGAGGAGATAGGCAACTAGTTGGGGAAGACCACATCAAGGCTGTCAGGTCTAACACTTATGTTTCACTTTTCACCAGATTGTTACACCCAATGCTACACGAAAATGTCCCATACCATACTTACTAATATCAGTAACAATGGGACCTGCTCTTCACAAACAAAAACTGTAATTTATGAAGTGAAGCTCTTAAGTTGTAAACAGTCTACACACTTGGACATAAAGATGTAATATTCCTGAAAATGTATTTATTAAATTTATTTATAAGGCTCTTCATTTCATTGACAGCAGCTTCAGAGGACTTTGGTTCGATCAAGAAAAAAGTTGCTGGTGTCATTTTCGAACAGTGTGAATGGTGTTCTTGAGTTTCAGTGCAAGTGAGTATTTGAGAAGATGGATAAGCATTAATAGTGGGAGGTCCTCGTGCAGTGGATATGGGTCAGCTCTTAGGCATTTAACAAACCTATGGAAGTTTACGCAGGCAATGCATCACAGAATCCGGTAAAACTTTCCCAAGATAAACATATCTAGGATGCTCGTCCATATACAGCCACCTACTTCCTATGATGGTGGAATGCAATGTACTAAACATCACAATTTTCTTTCAGCCTCTCGGGTGCTTCGAGGCTTATAATCAAGGCCAGTGGAATTTCATAGAAAGGGTGGCATCAGGTAGGTGGGAGTTTGTGTAAGATATGCTGCAAAAAAAAGGCAAATTATGTGTCATTCCATGACTGTATTATTTGGCAATTTCGACATTTTAAAACATAATACTTCTTGGCAAGTGTTTCACCTCATTAGTATTAGTAATCACCTAAATGCAGCAACATATACAACTGAGACATGACTGGTTAACGCTTGCAAAGGGTCTTCAACTCTGCTGCACCATGTGTGGTGCTTTTTTATGTCACTTGTGATTCCTTTGAGCTAGGAATTTTTGTATGATGGAAATCTGTAAATTACGCAGTATAAGGTGGATGGCAAAGGCTCCCCAACTTGGGAAAGCCACGCATATGCCGGTGAGCCGGGGCCTGAACCGACATCACTGCATGTGACATTGTGGCCTTTCGGTGGGGATCGAGCAGGATTGGATGGCCGGGGCACGGCATTAGGAAGCACTAAAGCAGTTTTTGATTATTTATCTACCATCATTCTAAGTCACTTTTCAATATCCACTTTCTATGGGTTACAATCCAACGGCATACACTTTGGGCCACTATGGCAGAATGTTGTGTCCAAAAAGACGTGCAAAAATGTTGTCCCCAGATTATCAGTGAAGTATATATAACGGTAAATGTAGATTTACGAGGGTAAGTATAGATTTACTATTCTTAACTTCACATCTACTTACCTTGAGGCGATGTTTATTGTCCGGGTGCATACGTATGGAGTTAAGCATGTGCAAAATGTCGTCAGCTATGTACTTACAAGGACCATCGGCAGGGCCATAGTTGAGGAAGAAGAGGCCTATGACCATGAGGACGATAGTTCTCCAGGTAATTTTGCGGAGAAGCTGGAGACGTGTCACTCCTCTCTTTAACAAGGCAATGAAAGCGAGTGCCACCGAGGTCCCGATCATAAATACAAACCTGCAACAGAAACTGGTCATGGTCAGAAATGGGGAAGTAGCTAGAGAGACTCCATCTCTTTAAATATGTTTTATGGGTGATGTTTTAAATTCAACCCCCAGCAGCTTAAATTAGAAGGGACCCCCATTTGCACATAACATAACTGTAGAATTTCATGATCGGTATCTCCTTCACCCCAAGAAACCCCCAAGATCATGGTATCCACTTGTGCCCAGAGACATCAAACACTTTAGGGATCCACTATTCTGTGTATATATGACTTAGACCTTTGTTCACTAATCTTGCATCAGGTCCAGATTCCTGCTTTCTGTCTCATCTTATACTCCATCTATGCAATAGTCACCATTCCCTCATCTCACATGCCTTTTTAAAAGAATTACAACGGCAGGATTTCTGTTACTCTTGGTAATGGCTTTTGAAATTTACATGAAAAAAGCAGCACTGATGACTTAGCTAAACAGAGAGAGATATTCATTTAATTAAATATTTTTTGGAAGTCAAGCCTGGCACTGAGGAGATCCTCCGTCAACCTCTGCAATAAATCCTACAGAAGCCTGTCAAGTCTTCCTAATGACCAAAAAGTGAGTGCAGACTTTATGCCAATGGAGAATGAGCCACAAGTTTTTCATCCATTTGATCTATTCTCCTCCCCTCCTTTTCTGGAAGTGCTGATGAGGAAGGCAGAGACTAGTGGATATGTGAATTCTATGATAAATAATATGGGTATCATCCTGAGAGAAGAGAGTCTTGCTCTTGTGGGCAACATTTTTTTATCTAGGCACATAGTAACAGCCATATTGGTAGCCAGACTACAGAAAATCTATATTACTACCTCAATGATGTCTGGAACCAATGGAGCTGGAGCAAGTGGCTTCACCAGTACAGAGTGATCTAGAGGTTTAAAGGTCACCTAGAATTTTGGGCAATGCAAATTAGATGAATATACATCTCAATGAGGTGCTCAAGACGTGCCTTTAGCTGAAGTCATTATAAACTTCAGACTATGATATCGTTTTGGAGTGTGAGGTTGCCTCAGACTACAAATTCGCCTCAAAGTGTGAGATGTAGTTGCTCACTTACTACAGGGTAGATGTGTCCTTGGAGTCATATCTCATAACCAATTCAACCCTGATCCCCAAGTTCAAGAGTGAAACTTGATGGAACATGAAGATTGTTCACCACAAGAGACTAGCTGTCAGAACCCTTTTCAGAGGGCCAGGGAAAAATGCAGCGGCTACTGGTTCCAAATGTGGTGGTTGAGGCCTTTCACTCCTGATGTCCCTGGGCTGAGCCTAGTATGGATCATGAGCAACTGGGCCAAGTACCCCTTTGGCACTTGACTGTCAATGGTAGTTGTGGTCAAGCAGTAAAAGGCTCCCATATGAGGAAAATATAGATACGGGTAAGTGAACATGGCTCATAACTCAAAGAGCAGACGGTAAGAACAATAAATCAATGTGCAGTCTAATACGGTGGTCTCCTCTGGCATACAGGGTCAATGCGGCTACGCGGTACGGGCCTGACGCTTTCTGCACTGCACTCCTCTCACAGCATACGGAGTCTAGAAAGTTCCTGCACACTAACAACGACCTAATCAGTGCACAGCCATTCTCCTTATGTCTCGCTCAGGGAGTGCTCTCAGTAGGGCTCGCCACTGGACCTCACTCCCTCAAATACTCTCCTCTTCCTCACAGGGCACACTGGTTTTGGCAAGATTGCGCTGGTGCTCCGGGCTCTGAGGAAGGTGATCTTGTTTTTCCTTGGGTGATGTCTCCTCCACCAGCAAGGAGACAAGCAGGTAGTTGCCCCAATGCTCCTCACAGACAAAAGTCATGTAGAGTTTCCCCTTATCACACAGGCCATCTGGCTGCTTGGCACATTACAAACTTTGGGGTCTCAACCTCACCCTCTTATAGACCATTTCCAGACACAAAAATGTGATTTCGGGTCCCAGGCTTTGAAGTTTTATGTTGGGGTTCTGATTCTTTTGAAGTCTCCACATCTCCTTCTCTTCTTTCCCCTTGGGAGGATGTCTGTCACAGCAGGCAGGACTCTGAAGCAATTGACTCCAAAAACAATTAATGGGGGTGACCAGAGGTCAGTCCTGGATGTAAGCCACAGTGATATGTTCATTAAAAGGACAACGCCAGGCACCAATTCCTACTCCCTTCTCTTTATGATTCCCTTAGCATTCCCGTCTCTGTCCTCAGATGTTTCCAGGTCCATTCCTTGTGATTTATCTTTGAACCAAAGAGCAACCTTTTGAAGTTTAAAGAAAGGGTCCCTTCCTCCAATTTGTCTCACTCAGCTCACAGGAATGCAGCAATACACAAAGCTGTCCGGGCTTCTCAAAATGGAACCCAGGGTCCTTCATGTATTGTAGCAATGTGGCAAACTTACTCAGTGTATATTCATAGCACACAGTACTGTCATCTCCATGAAATATGCCACTACAGACACACATGCATCCAGTGCACACACTCATCTGTGGGCACTACTCAGTACATTAGCCTTATTGTACTGTACCGAGGTGTACTATTTGAAAACACATTCACTGCCAGCACATACACTTATCATGTGGGGACTGCACAACAGTTCACTATTCATGTACTGTACTTCACATAAGCACACATACAACTAGCACATACTTTTATTGCGCCTGCACTGCATAGCACTACATCTCTCATGTCATCTAATCCTAGCAGGCATACATACACTCAGCATATGAACAAATTCCCCATGTACTACACAGCACTGCTGTACCCCTGTACTGTACCCTTCCCAAGCATACTTATATCCAGTGCACTCACTACTCCTGCGCTGCGCAGCCCTTCACATCTGCCTGATTTAGACCAGGGGTGAGTTAAGCACACAGCAGTGGAATGTTTAAAAAGGCAAGCGACCCTGTAGGCCTCACTACAGTGGCACAGCGTAAAAAGGACCTGTTCACTACTACTGATCCCTACACAGCATGCTGGTACTACTGCGCTCGTGCAGCGTTACTATTGGTGAAGTCGGTAGCCTTCCAGCACTCTGAGAGTAGCTCTTTGGGCACCCGCTCCCGATCGAATAAGACCACAATCCGTGAGACAGGCCCATGTCATGGTGCACATGCATGATCCATGTTTACCTATGACAAAAAAATCAAGATTAGGGATCCAGACATCAATACAGTTGGGAACTCAATCATGCATAGGACTTATCTGTCCCAACACCAGGTTTCTGACTATCAAGCAGATTTGGCTGAGGGAGAAGCCCTTAGCGTTGACTGTTTTGACATTGAATGTAGCCTCAATATAGAAGGGTTGCTAGATGGCATAGTATTCTTAGGTGTTGAAAGGGTGCTTGCCTTGAAATGGGGGCTCCAACGCCGAATAATGTTACAGTGAAAACGTTGATGCGGATTCCTTCTTTAGCATAAAATGCATAAATCGAAAGAGACAGGGCCAAGAAAGTCCTCAGTTGGGCACCTTTATTTCTTGTGTGATTATTAGAGAGGCAAAAGAAGGTTCAGCATACTTGGAGGAAGATTTGAAGGCTGCAGGCCTCAGAGAGCCTCTGCTGCTAAGTGTTTTGTGGAATCTTCCTACATGCCATCAAGGCTGATGCCTTCACGGTTCGTGAGATTTATTCTGAACAATTTCTGATAAACATCCACGTTGTCTAACAAAGTGTGACTTATCAAATAAACGAGTGCAAGGATAAAGAGCAAATAACACAATAAAAATAACACAACAGGTGGGCATTTAGAGGGGTGTGTCCCAGCACGAAATAGCATAAAAACTTTAGGGAGAGAAAGCTGTATATCACTCCAGCTTTCCTAATGAACAATTTTTAATGACGTGAATGTTTCTCTATCAAAAATAATACATAGGGCCAAAGCACGATAGAGACTTCTTACCGCCCTGTGAGCATTAACTGTTGTGGTGTGCCCTTTCCTGAAAATACACGACATTGACTGCTCATGTCTGCTCCACTTTGAAGCACTGTATCCATTGCTTTGAAGCTGGATTCTTACATAACGTAACGATATTTTGTTAGGAAAATTGACCGTTTACCATGCACTCATTTGAGAACATATGAATCGTAGCACAGCATGGGGGTCTCAGTTTAGCAACAGAATCTTTAAACGTCTTTCCGTTTGTGTTTTTTTTTTGGCAATAGGATTGAGAATTGCTCAGTTGAAAATGTCACAATTGAAGTTTAGACTCGAAAGTACAATTAAGTTTGGCAATTCTTGCACAAATTATGTTTTTTCACTCAAGAACTTAGTGGTTCAGAGAGAGAATTTCCTCACTTGCTGTCAGGCAGAATCTCCATAAGTGGCCACTACCGCTTTACGATTGCCAATTCAAAAGATGTAAAATGCATTCTATGTCAATTCAGTCACTCATCGGATGCCCCAGAGGACACCTGCCTTCCTATTATATGGCACCCTAAGAGCTACACCTCATCCTAGCCGAGATGGCTTAAACCCTGCAAGCATTAGATAAAGAGACAAGAAGTGTGGGGTGTCGGAAGAAAGGGGCATGAGGTAACCCTAGCATTGGCAGCACTGGAGGCGACTCATTTGAAGGTGGAGTCCTTTGAAAAACGTTGCTCTCCGCACTTATTTCAGAAAGGAATCATTGCTTTCTGGTAACTTGTGCATGCTTTATCCTTTTCCAGTGACATACTCTATCTTAGTCCCGTCTTAAAGGGCAAAAGAAGTGTGCTCACTCATTCATATCTTCACAATGAGTGGGTAATATTTTCCAAAACCTTCTCATGAGGCACCATTTTGTCACGCTAGCACTAGTGCTCTAGCACCTGGGTCTCCTATCCCTCTGCTGCCAATTACTCGCAGAGAAACTGGCAAGGGGATTTTTTTCAATGCACAGCCAAACATAAACACAATTAACACAATCAGGTGTTATCAACTGCACAATTTCAGTGGTGAAGGGTGGAGAGTCCCTTATTTCAGTTCAGGCGTGTCATACATTTTTGTGGCAAAAACTTAGGGGCATATTACAAGAAAGTGGTGCATCGGCTCGATGCACCACTTTTCTTGCGTTGCCCCAGCCCCACCTTAACACACCATGTTTATGGCCTATTTACAATACGGAGTGCCATGGCAGTTGTTAGGACAGTAGCATCAACATCTGTGACGCTACGGTTTAAGCAGGTGTTAAAAATGACGGGAAAATGGCGCTGTGAAATGTAAATTTCACTGCCCCATTTTTTTGGGCCTCCCTCGGTCGGAACGTCCCCCTTGCATACATGATACCTGGTGCAGGCATAATGTGGCGCAAGGGAAGCATTGCGCCACTTTGTAAACACAGCGCGGGATAAAGGCCTCCTTACCACCGCCTTAGGGTAAAAAAAGTATTATGCTGGGGTGTTGCAAGGCGGAGCGAGAGGCTTGTAAATACGCCCCTTAACGTGTTCCCATGCCAGACCCTGGTAATGCTTTTCCTGTTTTTGCGCTGTGCAATAATCACCTGTTTGTAAGTGTGAATATAAATATGGTGGAGGAAAAGAGACAATGAGGAATTGACACCATTTGATGGCATGGCACATAAGCTACCTTACAGATTATAATTAATGAGGATGGCAGGATTTCTTTCATTTACAAATCTTTTAATATATTTTGAAGAAGGAGAGAGATGCCTGGAAAGCGCAAGTCCTAGAGCGTAATGTCCCTTCTGATCCATGCCTCTCCCGCTCCCCGCTCGTGATGGCCTTGCACCGGCATACTGTAACTGTCATGCCTATCATTGACCAGGAAAATGAAATTAAAATAGGAATTTTAACTGAAAAATGGTTATTCAAGTCGCCTTAGGTTAAGAGCCATTTATAGCAAATCCATCATGACACAAAAATACAAGCCAGACATTCTTAAGTACCTAAGATCATAAGCACACTTTAACATGCATATTTTACAAGAAGCAAAGGTGTTAAATTGCTATTGTTCCTCACTTGTTACCTCAGCTCACAGCCAGCCGATGTAATATCACATTGGTAGGTTTACAGCATCCTAATTCCCACCCTGGCCTTTTATTTCTTTTCACATAATTGGCCATTATCTAAAAATACTCAAAGGGTGAGTTTCTGCACAAGTGAGATCGACAATTGAGATAAACGATTTATGACAACATTTGCAAGTCCACGTTGCTAATACTGTTTCTGAGACAGAGAATCCCTGTTTTAAACAATTAACTCTCCTTTCACAGCCATAAAGCACAAGTAATCAATAATTCGATTGCACCGGCTTTGGAGAAAGAGCTTAAGATTGCCAGTAATGTAGGTAAATTGTTAATTCTCAGAGAGGACTAAAAGATGTTTATTTGGAAACAGAGGTAGAATAATCGCCCAATGTAACCTGATTTAATATCCAAGATTACTTACTCTAAATGCACAAAATATGCTATTTCTTCAGCGAGTCTGACGATAAAGCTATGCCTTTTAATTTCCATACATCATTTTAGATCAGATAACACAACTCTCAAAATTCAGTTTTCTCGGAATAAATCACATGCATCGGTTAGGGGTTGGGTGTTACACCCACAAATATTTTGCAGCCCCTGTGTTTTAAAAGTAGGAATAGCTTAGAGTCTGTGTGCGTCTCTAAGCCGCAGCCTAGGATTTCATTAAAGGTTGTTGTAAAAGGATAAAGTTATATTTATGGTGAATCTATTACTCCTATTCCATTTGCTCACAACCTTTACCAGAGTATTGATACCATGCACCCTAGTGGCAGGACCGAAAACTGTCTCTAAAGCAGTAGAGGTTCACATGCCCAGCACCAAGCACGCATGCTCTTGTCATATGCGGGCGCGTTGTCCTGCTGAGCATGGTATCGTATCCTCATGAGTTTAGTTTCCTAAACAAACACTAGCAAAGCCAATAGATCTGGTGTGGCTATCAGCCTTTTGGCAATCCTTGTTTTTTCATTGTTTATTAAAGACCTTTTTGTCGGGCATCTGCCAGGCTCTTGCTACTATACAAACAAGCATTTGCAATGCAACAGGTCTCGTGTTTGCTCGAGTAAGAACTATTAGCATTGTAAATTCTTAACTGGACCTTTCTTGCACATAACTTGAAAATAAAAAGTAAAACAGTTAAAATATACGACCCGATTCAAAGAGCCATGGCCGACATGAGCGTTAGCATTAAGGAGAGACACAAAAGGAAAAAGAAGTTTGCTTGCAGTCAAACGTATCTGCAAAAGTGCAATTATCCATGTAACAGGTTCAATGGCCAAGGCGGTCACAAAAGTGCCCCAAGAAGGGACAAACGTAAATCATTTACCAATGATAACAAAGGACTTTCGAAAGGCAAGCCCATGAATGAGTGATAGTGATGGACATGTGGTGGGGTGGTGGTTAAAAACTCACAGATAGATTACAACAGGCCAGACAGCTTGCGCGCTCGACCTAAAAATATATTGGCTAAAAGGAAAAATATTTTTTTGGGTCACAAAAAGCACACATTTCATATTGGCCTTGGCACTGAAAGGAACTACAATATGTCTGGAGAAGCTCCATGTGAAAGGGCAGAATGCAGTAAACTTAGCCACTGGCTATAGTGGGATGACCGTCCATTATGCTGTACACAGTAGTGGGGGGAGGAAAAATGGGAATAGCACTACAACCGACCAATGGATGAGGAGTTCTGCCTTAAAGCCCGTAAAAGCGAGTGTATTTTACATATCATTTTATCAAAATTAAAAGTTATTAGCTAGCGCCAGTCCTAACAAGCATTTGCAATGCAATGCAATGGGTCTCGCGTTTGCTCGAGCTAGAGCTATTGGCGTTGTAAATTACTAACTGGACTTTTCTTGCCATATAAATTGAAAATGATAAGTAAAACAGTGGACAGAGGCAGGTCAGTTCAAAGTGTCACGCCCGCCATGAGCATGAGCGCGAGAGTTATTGGCTCCCTGCGTGAATGTCTAGAAAGGATCGTGGCTGGGATGAAGGGCAAACTGAAACTGGAGGAGTGGCCATCACAAGCTGTAACAGGAGGAAGCGTGACATAGTGTGATGGCCAACAAAAATGTTCACTTACTGAAATCGCCTGCATTTCACAAAATGCACTACAGAAATGAAGCAGTTAAGACAAGCATAAGAAAGAATGAATAGCAAGAGCAGGCATGGTTAAAATCCCACAGAGAGATTACAACAGGCCAGAGAGCTTGCACGCTCGACCCTTAAAAGGAAACAGTTGAAGTTATTGTTTGGACTGCTAGCTGAGAGGATGGCGAGAGCATGTTGAACTAGTGTCAGGCAATGGACTTGAAGTAAAGAGTCAAAATAATTTTATCTTTATCCTACATCCTACATTTCTTCAACTCTTAACTTGAACATAAATTTCACAAAATAGTGAATGGCGAGGGTGTAGGTAAAGGGAAATTCTGAGTGTGAATTTACCGCTATATAGTCTAATTCTGAAGCTACTTGCAAGCAAAAGGGTTTACAAAAATGTTCTAAGCATATCTTGCCAGTACTCAGATTGCTCTACCCTGGGCATGACAGTTTTTCCCCCTAAAATATAAGAATGGAGACAAAGAGAATGAATAGAGGTTCAAAAAACAGGAACAAAAAAACGAGCGGTACAACAGTTACTAAAGTGCAGAAGTCATATTTCACTCATAGGGCGAGTCCCCTTATGCTTTATCCTGTGAGTAAGATATATGCACCCATCATGTCTTCTCAACATAAGACCCTGAAAGAGCGATAGTTGATTAGAACATGTCAAGTAACAGAATGGTTCCTCTGCCAATTATCTCAAGTGAGACGTGACATGAAGAGTCCACTGATGCTGCCCTATCCTATAGCTGCATGCATATGAAAACCACTGTAGAAAAATTCCCTTGAAATTCAGGTATTACATGACAAAGAAGTCCACAAAACTTGAATAAAAGACTTAGGGCCTGATTATAATATTGGTGGATGGGTTACTCTGTCACAACGGTGACGGATATCTCATCTTCCGAAATCTAAATCCCATAGGAAAAAATGTGATTTCGATTTCGGCGGATTGGATATCCATCAAAGTTGTGACAGAGTAATCCCTCCCGCCAATATCCAAACCAGACCCTAATGGCTTTTGATGCCAGGGTTAAACTGCAGCATGTCACAAAGGATATTGCAGGTTCTGACGAAAGGTCTAAATAAAATCAAACATGCTTCTCTAAATAAAATAAAATCATTTCTGCTTCCAAAGAGAGGATTGAAAAAACATACGTGCAGGAACACTGAAGTCTTGATTGACATGAAACTTAGATTAAAGGGCATTAGAGGAGAATGATTAAAGATTTCTTATCCTCTTAGGTGATATAACCACAAGTAGAATTTAGAAAGTCCGTCTTCCATTTTACCAGTTTAATATCAATGGAGACCATGGTCGAAAAACGCACATGAGTTTAAGAGTGGAGGAACACCATTTTACTTAAACGTCTCTCGGAGATGTAAAATGTGGTGTCCAAACAAGAGTGTAAAAGCTTCAAAGATTCTCTTGAGAAAAAAGCTTTTTAGTGTAACTATAGGTGCCAACTACAAACAAGCAAATGACAGCTGAATGTCAGAACTGACCATTTGTTAAACAAAGAGCAAAGCATTATTTAAAGTGCACAACAGGGAAGCCACTTTTACCCCAGCATACAGTGACAGCACCTACGCCATGTAAGGGCACCAGTAAGGCTTTTTTTATTAGCTGAGACAAACAAGGCTGAATTAATGTCAATTCTGTAGGAACCAGGGCAGCTATGGCCACATACAGGTGGAGCGCTAGACATCTTCACGGGGAATTAATCCCTCTCCATTGGCAGGTAGGGAGAGATATTGTTTCTCCTTGAATCCAGTAGGTCAGAAAATCATAGCTGATCCAGATATCTTAGGACCACAAGAATATATGCGTAGGAGTTTTTCCATTGCAGCTTGAACATGTAAAATATCAATGGAAAAGTATACAGAGATGCATACATGCAGATGAGGTGGAACAAATCTTTAATGAAAAGAGAGGCTTCTTCACGGACATTGCTTCGAAAAACTGCATTCTCCTGTATGGCGAGCAGATGATATGAGAATAAGTTCCATTTGGGAGGCACATAAGTTACGCTGCCTCACTTGTTGGCTTACACGTTCCACAACTCTGGAAGAACTTGTCTTGCAAGGATTTGATTGTCTTTACTCTCTTCCACAGATCCATGGAGAGAAATATTCCTGGAACTCCCACTGCTAGCCGATTGATAGTAAATCATGAAATATCTGTCTGGCTATGTGTTGATCAGGAATTGAAAATCAAAAAATCTTAATTTTCGCAGGTCCCATAGGTCCTGTCTCTTTCTACACTCCATTTTACTTTGCTTCCTAGCGCCCAGACACCATAGTAGTAGCAGCACCCTTTAATGAGACAGTTCGGTCATTTGTTTATTCAATAAAAGCTGATGTGATCCTACTTGCAGTCCGGAAACCAGAATCACACCATGAACAATTTGTAGCGATTCAGCTTTCTTGGTCTGGGAAGAGCGAAGGAAACTCACAAGGAGACCGAGTCCATGGAACCATCTAAGAAGGTTTCTTTTACTGGTTTGAAGTCAGAAGTACCATGTTGGGGCATTGAACCCTTGGTTAGGGGACATTACCCTCCCATCACAACCACGGTAGAGAACAAAACGTGAGGAGCTCATAGATGGAGATGTCATACCTCCAAGTGCTGGCATGTTCTCATCTAACCTGAGTCAATGTCCAAAGTATTTTAGTTACATCAATATTGATACAAGCCGGAGACGGCATCAAGAATTTATAAGGATTTTTCACAAAAGATATACACCACCCTTCAAAGAGCTGGTTACATACTGTATCCGTTCTAACTTAACATCTGTTCCCTAAGGCAGACAGCAAACCCCCTTCCAGCAATAACGGGTTGACGGGATGTCCTCTTAGAATGTCCCCACCCAGCCGTTTTAGGAGATTATCATGCGTGGTCTATACCAGGTTTGGGTTCTGCAACCAGGGCTGTCTGGCCAGCTTAGTGGCTGACCGCATAGGACTTGGAATCGAAGCATGTCTGGCCTCATCGCTCAAGCCTCCTGACATAAGTAAGCAATATGTTAATCTGTCGAAGTCATCCCTCCAGTGCATGACTGGACGTTAATGGGCTGCAAAGTGGCCAATAATTTTCTTACTGGCCTCTTCAATCAGATTAGATCATATTATTGACTAGTGCTGTTTGTTTTATAACCACAATCACATTGTGGATGATCACAGCTTGCAAGCTGCACTTTTGTAAGTGCCCATTAATGTGAGGATGACAGTTCTGCTGATTTAGCATTTTTCATCCATCATATTCGTTTTCTGTCTGCCAGTTTTGGCTCGTTCATTATTCCCCTACCTGGGGGTACATGGTGGTATTCACACCCTCCTGGAATCTAACGGGTCAGATTGAAAGAGGGCTTGCGTGAAATGTGGTCTGGTGGTTTACTGTGGAGCAAGAAGACGTTTTTTATCCTACCATCCACCCTTGTCCCAGTGTGTTATCCTAGGCAAATCACTCTATCTGGGAGTGCTTAGGTTCCGATACCTGCTAAGACTGGAAATATTTATTATAAGACAGACGTGTAGCTTTAAGCGCTGCATAAAAAACATATGGTTGTGGACGTTTGGACAATGCTTCAAACGATGCTTGCATCTAGAATAATCGGATGCTGATGCTGCCAGTTCTGCGTTTAGAGGGACCTACGGATGCGAATCAGGAAATGTGTGTTGTGGTATTTAAAGGGTCTATCCAGTAAAAAAACAAAACAAAAAAACGGTTCTTTTTATCCAATCATGCATCACTAACAATAGCCAACAAAATGCATTTTAAAATGATGCATTGTTTGATGACGTATTGAGACATATTACGACATTCACAGAATCGCCCCTTTAGGAGCCCTTAAAACCAGTGATGGAATTACCTAATGTGAAATCTGGACAACACTTAACAAACAACTTTATAGCATGTCATCTGTTGGTGATTGTTAGAGAGGCAGGAGTGGGCAAGGAGACCAGTTTTTTTCTCTCCGTTGGATGCACCGTTTAAGGCCTAACAAAAAAGCTGAAATATGAAGAAGAGAGAACAGACAAGTTTACATTTAAAAAAAATATAATTCATGATTAGCCTTTCAAAGTGGTTGAAAGGGCCACGAGCCAGAACCTCACTCACAGTAATTGCTGTAATGTTTCCCCGATTTGATTTCATTTTATATTGCCATTTGAAAATAGCATTAGCATAGATCTGCATGCAGCAGATACGATATGAAGAATGCCATCTTCGCACAAAAGTCCATTGCAAAATTAAAAACTTCAACCAGGGTTTGAAAGTGGGCAGATGCAATCCCATAAATGCATACTTAGCGGAACATATATTTATTTATTTGGGGGTTTATTTAGCTCAACCAACCCTCAAACATAGAACAGGAATTCTGGGTTGGACCACCACGAGAATACCCTAAATAATGAGGAATTACTGGGGTGCTGGTAATTCGGGATGTGATTCTCCCAGTAATTCAGCATTCACTCGAGAGGATAAACTATCAGGTTGGCGATAGCCTTGCGAACTTCATGATTCGTGATGTTCCTGTAACGCTGTTCCCTGTCCCATCCGGTATTACGAGTGTCTCATAATGCGGGAATACATCTTAAAGAGAGAGACATATACAGTCAATTTCAGTGGAACAACTGAGGCACTTGAGTGCATGGCGTCCTAACCTTGATTCATTGCAGAAGAGGAGGCCCAGCCGGGAGATTAATTACTCTGAAGAAGGACGGTAGATGGGAAGCAAGTTCCAGATTCTCAGAGTGCATTCTTTGCAAACCAGAAGCATTTCGTCCGTCTCAAAAAATACATTAATTTGGGGTTTCCTTAGAAATAGGGCTGGGCCATTTCTAATCAAAACAGGTAGGACTAAAACAGGTTCCTGTCTCAAAAGGACTGTTCAATAAGAACAGGGTGCTACTTGTTTTCCTGTCATTCAGACACCTGATTGTTGGCATATGCACTAAGATGTAGAAAAATTAATCAATTTGGGCTTTCCAGTGTAGATCAGTCCCACATTGATGACACCTAACTCCTACTGAAAGTTTTGCCAGGTGTTAGAAATGGGGCTTTTAGTTGGCAGTGGTTTGCACCCTGTCCAAGGAGGGACCCTCACTCTAGTCAGGGTAATGCAGTCACACTGCTAAAATAACCTCTTCCCAATCCCTTGGTAGCTTGGCACAGGCAGTCAGGCTTATCTCAGAGGCAATGTGTAAAGTATTTGCACACACACAGTAACACAGGGGAAAACACCACAAAAGTACTCCACACTAGTTTAGAAAAATAGCCAATATTTATCTAAGTAACACAAGATTAAAATGACAAATAATCCAACATACACAAGTAAAGATACACATTTTCAAAGATTAAATCCTAGAATAGCGTTTAGAAGCACAATATCTCCAACTGGGGCTATCATGGCGTCTTGACGGAGTCGCTTCCCACGGTCCAATGCCACTGGTGAGGGAGGGCGGGCCGGTCACAGAGTTGCAAGGACCCCTGGTACATCACCTTGGAAAACGACGAGGAAACAAAGATGTTGCACCGGGTCGGGAAGGTGAAGTGTCGCTGGAGCTCGTTCAGCGTCAGTTTTTTGCTGCTACTGGGAGATGAGGCATCAGTTCTTTACGGTTGCAGGGGAGGTGATGCTTTGTTGGTGGCGAGGCATTGGTTCATTATGACAAGGTGGGGGTCAATGAATCCAGCAGGTCAAGATGCAAGGCTTCAACTTTGTGGTGTCGCACAGTTACACCACGGGGCCACAGGTGCTGCAGGGACTCCAACTGTGGCGGGACTTCAGAGGTGCTGCGGCAGCATCGGGCCTGTGTTGCAGGTTATGGTCGTTGCACTCAGCAGGGACCACGTTTACGGTTCAGGCAGCGGCTCGGAGTTGGAAAGTGGCTCTGGTCCTGAAGTCGCTCCTGAATCAATGTCCTTAGTTTGTTCTTAGTTGCACCTGAGCTCACTTCAAAGGGCCCAGGAACTGACAAGACCACATGGCAAGTCAGGGTTCTCAGCAAGAGAGCCCAGGTGCTGGTAGGTGAAGTCTTTGATGGCCCTTTGATGGCCCTGAGACATCTTAACAGGAGGAAAGCTCAGTTCAAGCCCTTGGAGAACCTTGGAAAACAGGATGTAGAAAGCAAAGTTTGGTCCTCTCACTACCAGGACAGGAGCAGCAAGCAGCAGGTCAGCGCAACAAAGCAACAGGCAGAGTGGCAGTCCCTCCTACAGCATCCAGCTCTTCTTCTTGGCAGAATGTCCTTGGTCCAGAAGTGTTCAAAGTTTGTGGAGTCTGAGGTCCAGCACTTATACCCATTTCTGTCTTTGAAGTAGGCAAGCTTCAAAGAGAGGTCTTTGTAGAACATATGACGCTGCACTTGTCCCCAGGCACACTCCAGGGGATTGGAGACTGCTTTGTGTAAGGACAGACACAGCCCTATTGAGGTGCAAATGCCATCTCCTCCCACCACTCTAGCCTAGGAAGACCCTTCAGGTTATGCAGGGCACACCTCAGCTCTCTTTGTGTGACTGTCTAGAGTGAATGCACAAACAGCCCAAACGTCATCTTGACCCAGACATGTATTTAGCAGACAGGCAGAAGCACAGAAAGGTTAAGCAAGAAAATGCCCACTTTCTAAAAGTGCCACATTCAAGCTTACAATCCAAAAACCAACTCTGCCAAAAGATGTATTTTTAAATTGTGATTTCAGAGACCCCAAACTCCACATCGCTATCTGCTCCCAATGGGAAATTACACTTAAAATATATTTCAAGGCAATCCCCATGATACCTTATGAGAGAGATAGGCCTTGCAATGGTGAAAATGAATTTAGCAGTATTTCGCTATTATGACATGTGAAACACACCAGTACATGTCCTATCTTTTAAATACACTGCACCCTGCCAATGGGGCTGCCTTGGGCCTACCTTAGGGGTAACCTACCTAAAGTAAAAGGGAAAGTTTGGGCCTGGCAGTAGGTGCACTTGCCATATCAAAATGGCAGTTTAAAACTGCACACACACTGCGCAGTGGCAAGTCTGAGACATGTTCACAGGGCTACTCATGTGGATGGCACAATCAGCGCTGCAGCCCCACTAGTAGTGTTTGCTTTGCAGGCCCTGGGCACACATAATGCACTTTACTAGGGGCGTAGTAGTAAATCAAGCATGCCAATCATGGATAAATGAATCAGCAATACATTTTAGATAGAGAGCATATGCACTTAAGCACTGATTAGCAGTAGTAAAGTGCCCAGAGTCCTAAAGCGAACAAAAACAGGTCAGAAAAAATAAGAGAAAGAAGGCAAAACGTTTGGGGATAACCCTGCAAAAAGGGCCAGGCCCAGCACCAGGTAAGACTTGTCTTGTTCCTTCAGGGGGTCCAAAGATGGAAAATATTCTGCTTCAACTAAATGACAGAATACTGAGGGTGCAGATAAGGAAAAGGGTATGGTCATGTCCTGAGAAACTGCCACCCTTTGATGGTTCAATTATTAAGTCACGAAGCAACAGTAAAAACCTAGGCCGAAATTATTGGCAGCGATATGTTTATCAAACTCCTAGCTCTTTTTTCACTGTTCCCGTTTTGGAGAGAACAGTATCTCTTTTTCCACTTGATCAATTGCACATTGCACAGGATACAGCAAATCTGATGGTTCAGAACTCGGGAGAATGGGAACATGTAACCGAAGCTATCTGGAAACTTCATCAGTTTCCAGCAGTGAGTCAAACATGGCATTAACTTGAGTGCCAGGAATCGTAATCATCTTCACAATTCAACCTTTTCAATTAGGCAATTCACTTGGCTAATCGAAAAGGCTTCTCTGTATCACCCAGCTCAAAGTTATTTTAATGTTTCCCTCTTTATATTTCCACGTTCCTATGACAACTGCAGATGACTGATATTTTATAGTCCTTTTTGGGGGGTTAAGATGGTTGTGTGGAAGTGATTTGTTGCAATAATCCCTTTCCTTTGATGACTCTTTGGGGATGAAAATCACTATATAAATGACCTACATCAGTAGATTGATGCACTAATTAGAGATCACAGTGAGTAAGTACTACTAAGATATGGTCATAACCACACTTTTGTAATTCAGTAAATTGAGTATAATTACATTTTAAGAGTAGTGACTGGTTAGTTGAAGTCCAAAGGATTGCAATACCAAGTGCTTTATTACAAACAAGTTACCAGTGTTAGGATGCGGGGGTGAAAACTCCTAAGTGCTTGATGTAAAACCAAATTTGTTTTGGGATCTGAGGTTCCTTTAGAGAGGTGAGCACATTTTGTCTTAGCTTTGAGTCCCAGTCTGAGGTAAACAGAAGACATTAATGCTTCCATGAGGGTGAAGCATGTTTTTAATCTTGCAGCATTTGTTGGCTGACAGTTTTAAGTATGGTTGTATATCATCTGCTTGTATGTTTACAGATACTCACTGTTTTTTTTTAAACTTCTCTTTATTGTGCTTTTCAAATATAACATAACATTTGTGCATAACCACAATGATATCCCACTAGTGCTTACCTTTTCCCCTGGCTGTACTCTATTGCAGTACATAGTGAATAGGTGTGCTAATTGCTATAAGGCTCCATCACCCCACCTCAAGTGTATGGTAGTTGCTCTCCTCTCGAAGGGAAGTGTTCCCTGTCTCACCTGGTAAACGCTCCCAAGATTGCCAGTTTTGTGTTGCTGTCTGTTGGGATTCCGATCACTGCTTCCAGTGTGCATAATATTGAACCCCAGTATCTCTGAATCACTCAACATTCCCATACTATGTGAGTTATAGTGCCACTAGCACTACTGCAACAGAGGCATTCGGTACTGCTGCCTGACCCATTTTCAACAACCTCACAGGGGGTATATAGTAAATCCCCACAAGGGCATAGTATATTCTGTGGAAGTACTTAAACTGAATTAGTCTTAGGAGGCCCCAAGTCAACCTCCTGTTGCTCTCTTATTCTAGTTAGCAGGTCGCGATACCACATACCGAAGACCGGTACAAGCAGGAGATACCCTGACCCTCAATTGCCTACATAGTTATTCTGGCCTCTTAGGGGCCATAGTCCAGAAGCACCTTGGCCCGTGATCTGTACTTATCCGGGCGAATGGCAAAGCTGTAGGGAAAATATTGTGATTTATGCAGCTCATACTTGGCCGTCGTTTGTTCATATGGCGTCATGTGATCTGGCTGCCGGACGTCAGCCATTTTGGAGATTATTAGCCTGTCCCGTTTCTAGAAACCTTGGAAATCCTGTTGTAGGAAGCTAGCTCTGTATATACTATATCAAAATGAGATATAGTGTGCACAGAGTCCAGGCGTTCCCCAGAGGCTTAACAGAGGCTAAAGTAGATAATACTAATAGTCTCTTGTGTGGTAGTGTGGTCGAGAAATTAGGCTTTTTAGAGGGCAGTGCAAAGCATTTGTTGTACACACACAGTCAATAAGTGAAGCACACACTCAATGCCTAACTCAGGCCGATGGTTTTTATTTCGCAAAAAATATATTTTGTCACTTTATTTCTAGAACCACAAGATTCAAGTTGCAGGTAAGTACATTTGCAAGTAAGTATCCAACAGATATATCAATACCACTTTGTTTCAAATTGGCAAATTATGCAAGTTATGCCATACTTACAAAATAGCAATAATCTTTAAAAGTTGACAGTGTGCAATTTTCAGAAACAGTTTCAGGAGGAAAAAAACATTAGCACAGTTTTGAGGTAAGTACAAGACTTGCAGTTCCAGTCTCTGGGGTTTAGGATGTCCACAGGTTGGGGTTCAAGTTAACCCCAAACAGCCACAACCAGCAACATGGTACCGGCCAGGTGCAGAGTTCAAAGTTGAGGTTGATTTAACATGAGCTCCTATGGAGCCTGGAGGCACTCAGAATTAGGCCTGCTTGCAGGTAAGTACCTGCGTCTTTGGAGGGCAGACCTGGGGGGTTTAGAGGAGCACCGAGGAGGGGGGAGTCACAGGTCAGCACCAAACAGGGCGGTCGGGTGCAGAGTGCAAACAAAGCGCCACGCTACCAATGCTTTCCTATAGTGGGGCACCGGGGGTCACGATGATGCTGCAAATGCAGTCCAGGGGGTTGGTTCTGGGAAATCAAAGGCTGGGCAAGGAGGAGGGCCGCCATGGACGTTGTTGCACTGAAGATCAGTTTCCCCCAGGCTAGGGGGCTGCGGGTGCAGGGGTACCTTTTGGCATAGGGAATCTTCGTCCGGTTCTGTTGCAGTCAGGGGGCCCTCCGGATTCAGGCTGCAGACGCCTTCGCGTTGGCCAGGGTGGACACTTGCTCAGAATTGCCTGGAAACCAGTTCTAGTTGGTTGGGCCACCTGGACACGGGCCGTGGGTATCGGGTGCAAGGTGGGCAGGACTAGCAGATCCAGGGCGTTTCTGGAGTCCTTGGATGGAGATTCTTCTTGGACAGGGCCGCTGTCCATGGGAGTTCTTGGTTCTCTTTGGTGCAGGCAGTCCTCTAGAGGCTTTTCAGAGGTCGCTGGTCCTGCAGGCTGCGTCACCTTCTATTAGCAGGGCTTTAGAAGCTGGAGACAGGCCAGGAGAGCTGGGGCCAAGTCAGTGTGTGTCTTCACTCTTCTCTGCTGGGGGACAGCTTAGCAGTCCTTCTTCTTTCTTCCTTCTTCTTGTGAGGTTGCCAGGAATCTGATGAGCTAGGTTCAGGGGGGCTCTTAAATCCTGGATTTAGGGGCATTACTGGGGTCAGAGGGCAGTAGCCAATGGCTTCTGTCCCTGAGGGTGCCACACCTTTCCTGTGTCCACTCCCTTTTGGGAGGGGGATACAGACCTAACCCTATTGATCCCTGTCTTCCAAACCAAGACGGAGGATTTTGCAAGGAAGGGATCACCTCAGCTCTGGACACTCTGGGGTGGTCCCAGCTGAGGTCGTCACTCCTCCTTGTTTTCCTGAATTTCCCCACCGGACTTGCTGCCAAAAGTGGGGCTTTGTCCCAGGGATGGGGATCTCCACTGGCCGTGAGTGCCCTGTGGCACTGTAAAAGGAGGTCTGAGTCTTTGAGGATCACCATCTGGTGTTACAGTTCCTGCAGGGGGGAGGTGTGAAGCACCTCAACCCAGAGCAGGCTTTGTTTCTGGCCAAAGAGAGCACAAACGCGCTCATCAAATGTGGTCGGAAACTCGTCTGAAAGTCATGAGCAGCTCGTGGCAAGTAGAAGGGGTGGTACGGCACACGGAGGAGGGGGCACAATTAAAACAAAATTAAAAATAAAAATAAAAAAGACACTTAATGTAGCGCGCTGCTCTGCTCCTGCTTCTCCTCGCTGCAGGCACAGACTCCCAGCCTGCCCTGCAGCCAATCCCAACTCTGCTTAAAGCAGCGTCAGGATGGGCTGGGAGCGCCCAACCAGGACCCTTCCTGGCAGACTGGGAGCCTGTGCAGGGTTGCTGGGCTGGAGAAAGCCTACAGCACAAGTGTGTTTGGCTGACCTGAGACGGCCTAACAAACACACATGCGCTTTGAGCGCACTACTCGTCACCCCTGTGCCCCACCCTTTTACCAAACAATGATAATAAACACAGTTCATTATCGTCGATTGGTAAACGTTTTGCAGCTGTCGCTGCTGGGGGGAGGGTGGCGCTCCTCTAGCTTCATGGAGGAGCCGTCCCTGCTAAAAGTAGCATGCTGGCACAGACTGGTCAGTCCTGCACTAGCAGTTAGGCTAACATACAGGAGGTATCTCTAAGATGCCCTTTGGGTGATTTTTTCAATAAATCCAACACTGGCATCAGTGGGTTTATTGTCCTGAGAAGTTTGATACCAAACTTCCCAGTATTCATTGAAGCCATTATGGAGCTGTGGAGTTCGTAATGACAAACTTCCAGCCCATATACTCAATGTGCCCATTCTGCACTTACAATGTCTAAGAATGGACTTAGACACTGTAGGGGCATATTGCTCATGCAGCTATGGCTTCGCCTGCGGTATAGTGCACCCTGCATTAGGGCTGTAAGGCCTGCTAGAGGAGTGACTTACCTATGCCACAGGCATTGGTTGGTGGGCATTGCACCCTGCGAGGGGTGCATGTCGACTTTGTCATTTTCTCCCACCAGTACACACAGGCTGGAATGGCAGTGTGCATGTGCTTGGTGAGGGACCCCCCAGGGTGGCATAACACATACTGTAGCCCTTGGGGACCTTTCCTTGCCACTGGACCCTTGGTACCATGGTTACCTTTTACAAGGGACTTAGCTGGGTGCCCGGGGTGTGCAAATTGTGGGAACAATGGTACAGTTTTTGGGAACGAACACTGATGCTGGATCTTGGTTAGCAGCATCGCAGCACACTCTCAGTCAAGTTGGCATCAATGTCAGGCAAAAAGTGAGGGGGGTAACCATGCCAACAAGGGCACTTTCTTACTCCGATGTTCTAGCCAGCCATGAACCCATCCACAGCGGTGACTCGCTTTTTGACCACCTTGAGCCAGATCACCCAATGCAGTGCCTCTCTCCAGCTGATAATATGGATACTCGTGAGTGCTGGCAGTTCTGGCGGAAGTGCCTCCCCATACGTCCAGGATCATGAGGTATTTCAGGTTCGAGCAGCATGTTACATTTTCATGACCTGGTATTCCCCACCTCCAAATATCCATTCATTAATCAAGAGCATCTGAGCCGCCTCATAGTACAGTTCCAGGTCCACTGTTGGAAATAGCCCTTTTTGCAGGGTTATCACTAAACCTTTTGTCTTTCTCCTCCTATTTTTCTGACTCTCTTTTTGTTGCCTTTAGGACTCTGGGCACTTTACCATGGCCAATCAGTACTAAGGAGCATGTGCTCTCTCCCCTAAACCTTGGTATGATTGGCTTACAACTATTTGGCTCCATTAATTTACCTGGAAGTCCCTTGTAAAGAAGACTACAGTCCACGTCTGGTGCAGAGTGACAGCTGGGCGTTGTGCATACCCTTTTGACAGCCATCACTCATTGAGGGTGGAGGTGTTACAGAATTATATTGGCTTACAGAATGGTCTTCTTGGGCTGGGAGAGAGGGAGGTGTGGCGCACTTACATTTTTATAGGCTGTGTCCTGCCCACACACAAAGGGCTTGTTTACCCCCTACTGATGTCTGGAGCCAGGGCTGGGGTTCAAAGGGGGTGTTGTACACTTCTAAAGATCTTTTGAAGTGCCTCCTAGAGCAAAGACTCTTGAGTATAAATACAAGGGTTGTACCCCATGTTTTTAGACACTGCATGGACTTGCAACACGACACTGCTCGTTCTACAGACTGCACACTGCCAGAATGGACCGTTATGCTGCCAGAACTGCCATCAGACTTGCTTGTTGTGCTGACCTGTCGCTTGATGTGCTGGTGTGCTGTTAGTTCCCTGCATCTCTGTGTTCCCCAGTTATTCTCTAACGGCTGGGTGGTGTGTCCCCCTCTCTGTTTCCAACAACACCAGGATGTGTGAGGCCCTTGTCTGAAGTGCGTGTGGGGACGCCGATCACCCTCACCCCTTGTCTTCACCTCAATTAGTGCATGGTGGGAGCTGTGAGGAGCTCCACGTCCCAGCGTCCAGTAGGCCTACTCTGGGCTCAGTGAAGCGATCGCATCACACTGAGCATGCCAGAGAATCTGCCCAGGCTTTAGGGTTTGGTCATCAGCCCCAGCTGAGAGCCATTATTGTTTTAGCCCTAAAGTGCTGTGGGGCTGAGACGAAGCCGTTGAGGGGAGAAGAGTAGCACTAGACACCCAAATGTTCATGGGCGACTACCCTTTAGGTCTAAAGATCACAATGGTACCCATCGTGACAAGGTCCACCTTCAGGCATCCTGGAGATTCACCTCTGCTCCCCGCGCTGCAGGAAGACAGTTTTGTGGAGTCCACAGCAGCGGTGCAGGAGGGCTCCGGATGCGCTACTTTTTAAGGGCAGCTTGTGGGAAGGCTGTCGATGTCGGCAGCTGTATTGCGAAGACGGGGGTGGCTGTCTCTGGTGATTTGCATGCGGGGGATCTAGTGAGGTTTCCCTGCCGACAAGGAAGGTATGAGTGCCCTCCCCTCATACTCGTGGTATTCCTGTTGGGGAGGCATCCCCGACATGGCTTGAGGACGGGAAGGAATCCTCAACGGAGGTCGCAATCCTGCCGAGCCCTCCATTACAGTATTTATGGAGGTTGGACAGCAGGAGCTCCTGGGCCCAATGTGGTGGGCTGTGATTTACTGTATAATCTATAAATAAAGCGCATATGCGCTGTGACCTTCGGGTGGGAGGTGTTCTTGGGTGTTTGCTTTATATTCCACATTTCTACACTGCCCTCAGTGTTTATACTGCACTTCACGAGCTGATGTTATGATGTATGTTATTTTTTTCTGTCAGGACAACAAGTACATCTCATGACCTGCCAAGTATGCATTGGGAGGGTGTACTTTCATGACACGTACAACGTGGAAATGTTTCTTTTTTTTTACAATGTGATGGTTTGACAATTGCCTAGTTTGCAAAGTAGTAGGTATTGCTCTATGGCAGTGGTTTCCAACCTTTTGATTTCTGTGGACCCCCACTTTAACATTAATGGAACCCAGGGACCCCCACTGAATCATCATGGGAATCCGGGGACCCCCGCCTGAGTCATTACTGGAAGCTGGGGACCTAATTTGTAAATATTTGTTCATATTTTTTAAGTTTCTAGGCTCTCGCGGATCCTCTGAGAAGGCTTCGCGGACCCCCAGGGGTCCCCGGACCACAGGTTGGAAACCACTGCTCTATGGTATATATGCAATGCAGTTTAGTTGCATATAATAATGTATGGAGTCCCATTTGTGGTGTATTTATTGTGTCTCTGGTGTGTGTGTGTGCAAATGCTTTACACATTACCACTGGTCATAAGCTTGACTGCTCTGTGTCAAGCTAAGGGGGTGAGCATAGGTTATCTTTAGTGTGTAACTTATTTGCCCTGACTAGAGTGGTGGATTCTGCCTGGCTGAGGTGCATACTCCTAGCCAACCAGAACCCCCATTTCTTTCAGCCACCGTCCCCAAGCATCTGTCATAGGAGGATTGTATGCACTTCCGTTAGGAGACTCTGCCCAAACATAGGTATTGATGTTTGACTGCACATCTGTGAACCAGTGTGTCGAAAAGTTATTTTTTCAGTACGCAGAGCAGTTGTGGAAGTGCCACTGTTTTAATAAGGGCTATATGCCCCATCATATTGAGGGGGGGGGGTGCACAATCTTTCCAAATGTCCCTTGATTTTCCTGAGCAGGAAGTAAGATATTTTGTTCGATGCCGCCCCTAGGCCCCTGGTTATATACATCCCTAGGAATTTAAAAGCCCCCGTTACAAATCTAATATTCTGAAATTCTGGCCGCAACTCTAGGGGAGCGTCCACTACTGAGATAATAGCTAACTTGCTCCAGTTTACTCTCATGGCAGCTGCCCCATCCTATACCTCCAGCGTATGTATCAATCCTGGAATCGATTGAAGTAGGTGTTCAATCAATCAATCCATAGATTAATGGAGTGTTACTGGTCACCCATGAAGTATCTAGAACATCATTCTGGGTAGTAGGGCGTCATTCGTTTACAGAGAGAGTCGGTCCTCCAGGTCCACACCCCACCTCAGGCCCCATACTTGGGTATCCCTCCTGATCGTTTCAGCCAGGGTTTCCATGACAAGGGCAAATAGGAGAGAGGAGAGGGGACAGCCCAGACGGCTGCTCAGGATACAATTGACGTGAACTCTGGCCAGTGTTCAGTATATAGTAACTTCATGTAAGCACAGAAGGTAGGCCCAAAATGTATTCTTTTCAGAATGGCTTGCAAGAAAGGCCATTCAGCTGTGTTTACCCTGAGTTTGTCTTCCTTCCTTCCTATTGCTCGACAGTGACACGTGTAAGGAATACAACCCTAACGCCTTAAACATTTTGGTGCTATAGCTCAGCCATGGAACGGCACTCCCTCTGTCCAGTCTCAGACAGTCCTGAATGACATCCCTGCAAAACTGTGCTGTCTGATTGACCCAACATTCTAACCCATAGTAATAGTGGGGCCAGCTGAACTGTGTCCTTTATGTGCCGCTGTTTAAGTTCTGCTTGGACGATGTAAGTAGAAGCAGATGGCGGCAGAAGCCTCTGAAGTGTATGATTTTCTTCACGTAGGACTCCAGAACTGTTATGATAGCCCCCGGATAGCCCCCAGATCACAGACCCATACATTGCGGCAGAATCGCATTGTGCATTGTACACCTTTAGCAGGGGTGTAATAGTCCCCTTTCCTCTTGCTCCAGGAAAGTTAAAAATAGCACTGGCTGCCCTAATGAGCTTGATGCTGGAACTGGTCTACCTGGCTGCCCAGAACACAAACGATTAAAAACCACACCCAAGTAGCTGAAGTCTTTTGTGTTATACAGCGACTGACCATGTGTAGTAAGACTACTAATATGCGAGCATCCTGGGCCGCAGGCCATGACCTAGGATTTACCATAATTAGTAAGCAGGTCGAGATTGCCCATGAATTTTGCAAAAACGATCTACAAGTGCCCGTAACGCATTGGGGGTCCGGGCCAATAAAACTGCTTCTTCCACATATAGCAATGCGGGCACCTAAGCACCAGCTATTCTTGGGGTATTAACTGGGGAGGCATTCAAATAGGGCAAAGCCTGTGGTTCCGTTTTCAAATTCACGCCAGTTTTGCATAGCTGTCCTATTTCTTTTTGCTTAAGGGCCTGTCTGGCCACTTCTAGGAGGGGAGGTTTTCTTCCTCTTCTGTTTGAATCAGGAGGCATTCCAAATCCCCAACTTTTTGCTACTCTTTGTCTTTCTTCCTGCTGACTATGTAGTCAATTATTTTCCCCTTGATTACTGCTTCCATGGCCTCCCAGAGTGTATTGAGTGATGTATTTGGGGTGGAGGTAACCTCAAACCAAGGGTGGGCAGTAAACTCTGCTCCTTCAGAGGAGTTTGGAGTTTTTGCTACTCTGAGTTCAGTGGCATTTTACTGCGCCCGCCCACCCGAGTGTCCCATGTTGATCAGCAGCACATCAACACTGCGTTGCTATGGCAAAGCCTGTCACGATCCTATGTAGCACACAACAAGTTCATCTGATGTGCGCTCTCATGCGCCGCAGACAGCAGGCTCCATGGAATTTGAACAGGGAGCGAGGGACACCCTATGCACTCTTCTTCAGCCCAAGCAAAGTCATCACACACACTTTTTATGACAAGCAAGACACTGTTGGTAAGTTTGAGCAACAATTTTATAAAGCGCGCACTGTATCGAGCATTGGAAAATACTGTTACATGCTCGCTAAGGTATAAAGATTAAAGTGCACCCTACCAAGAAAGAAAAAGAGTGCAACAGAATTCTTTTTTTTCTTTGAATGAAGCAGATGTTGGGAAGTAAGTCCTCGTCAAGTCAAGAAAGATCCCGTAGTCGTCAGTCAAGGTGAAGTCTAAGGTACAATTTTATAGCCTGTTAACGCAAAATGACTTAATTAAAGATTGTTAATGAGTGTTTATGTGTTCAAATAATGAGTTTGTTAGAAAATGATTAACGTTTAAAAATGAATGTGCACGTTTGAAATTGTGACCTCGGAGATTGTCCAGCAGGATTCACGACTGTACTAATAAATGACTAGCGTACATGCAAAATAGAAAACATATAAAATTAATGTAGTAATGTGTCATATTGAGAAATATAACCTATGTTTTGCAATGATGGTAGGCCTTAACTTAGCAAATGTCTTGGCCTAGTTTTGCCAGGCCTCACGCAGAAGCTGTATTTCTTTGTGCTTAATGGAAAGTGCTGACAAACTGAACTAACCTTGAACTGCACATTGTTTAATAAAATTTGCTTAGCAGAAACCTCTATGTGAACCGACGGATAGGAGATGATGGAACTAGAATTGTAACAATTGTGAGTGTAAAGCGCACTGAGTGTACTTTCCCAGGACTTGAACAATGAAGGCACTGACTAGAGAAGAAGATGCAACATTTTCGATACCTGACGAGCCGCATGATGAGGACAATCGTAAAGCGGACCAATCAACGACATGAGAACTGTGAAATATTAGAATTCATAGATTTGGAATAGAACAACTACTGGGTAGAGTCATAACTTGTGAATAATTGACCAATTGGAAATTGGGGGATAGTCTGGGAAACTTCGATATAACAACGTGACAGAGAGACGACAGACAGACCAATGGAGAGAGATGTCAGAGGCCAGACGCAGATGCTAGATGTTACTAAAGCGATTCGAGATTCTATCATTGAACTCATACTTTTGTGAGTCTGATGTGATGCTGACCGACTAATGACCTGAAGACAAAGACTGACTCTGTTGCTGATCCATACCGAGGAAAGGTAGATATGATAATGTGACTGAATTTAACTTTATGCCTTTTCTTTCTAGGTACAAACTGCACTGTCTAATAGTTTTCTTAGCTAGATGGTTATTCCAAAAATTCTTGTTCTAAATTGTTTTTGCATGAAGTCCCACATGCTGATGATAATCTGGACTAGATGAGGGTTTTCCTTATATGACGACTGACAGACATAGAGACAAATGATTGGCGGACTGTTTTGCTGAAATTTATGAATAGGGAAGACTTATTACCCTTGATCTTTCTATTGAATTTTACTAATGCATTAGAATATGTTTTGATGCAAGTTTTGGCTAGATTATATTTTTGGCACCTTATATTAACAAATAGGGAATCCTTTTGATTTGATTTGAATTGCTCTGAATTAATCTTATGACTTAGTATTGTAACAAGTAGGGAAATAAAAGCACTAAAACGTTTAACAAGTTGTGGTTATTCATGACTGGAGGGTCATGTGGTGTTATGTTCTTTTGACTCATTGCTGATGATGACTAATGTCTATTGAATTGTGTATTGATCATTAGAGTACCAACCATACCCTAGCTAGGATACTCCATGCGAATCAAAAGGTTCATCGACCTATGCGCGTCCCCTTGTAAGTTTAATTATTAAGGATCAGGCGCACTAACAGTTTTTGGTAGCAGCTTGATGGTTAGTTTCCTTGGAGAACTAGTTAGGTGGTTATGATGGTAGTTTAAGGTTAATTTGTTATTTCATTATTGGAGATTTGAATTTTGTTTTCTGAAATGGCAATTGTAGCAAAGAAGATGTCCCTTTAAGCCCAGAAATGACTTTCCCTGATCCTGGATCCTGCAGGTAGAGTTGGGTATGTTCTCGGCGTTCTAGTGATAGAGTGAAAGGGATAGGTTGCACTTGCACAGCTTCTGCAAATCGCAGGTAAATTGTGACGTATGTGAGGGAAAATAAGGAGTCTGCATACTCCAGTTGAAATTTAGTAGGAGTGTGAGTACTCCGCAGTATGAGAGTAGGGAAGTCGTCGAACTTCATATGTGTGTGGCGCTTTGTGCTAAAAAATAGTCCATGTGGTTGTTGATGTACGGACCCTGTGTGGTCTAAGACTCCAGAGTATATTGATAAGTGTAGAAGACACTTGGTTTTTTGTTGTAATCTGGCTGGTTTAGTAGGTTGATTGGGCATGGTCAACAAGTCGATGTGAGAGTTAAAGTGAACAGGAGAAATTTTCGACTGAGATTTGGTGAGTCCTATATGCACCAGGACAGACCCATTGATCAGTTGGGTGTAAAATTTGCGGGTCAAATTTTGCTTGCAAATGTGGGAGACTGTGAAAGAGGAATAGCCGCATGAGTGAATGTGCCATCAGTGAAAATCCATAAGTTCTCTGAAGCTATTGTGTTACCTTCCTGTAGTAAACCAGCAGATTTGTTTTCGTTATTGGTTTGGTTAGTGCTCACAAACATTTGCATTAGCTTTGTGTGAATTGAAGTTTAGGAGGACGAGCCGCAAGACTTTGTTAGCCGCAGTGTGTGTGGGTGTGACGTCTTTGGAGCCGCGCTGGGATAGGTTGGTTAGTGAGAACGGTCATGCACGGATTGGCACCCACCTGTAAGAGGCAATTGGTTGAGAATGTGGGTGAAGGGAATCTTGGGATTAAAAGTCATTTCCTGATTTTATTTCAATATCTAAAAAGTGAACAAGATTAAATTCTTCAAAGCGTTCAAGAGTGCCCTGAAGGGAGATGCATACATTAAAGTGACTGTGGGGGAGCCTACCCCACCGGGAAATTCTCCGGCTTATATTGTGATGGAGGAGCGAGGTGTCGCGCCGTGTCTTTGGCTAAAACAATGGTGTAAATTGACAGAGAAGCAAGGAGCTTTAAGGTTTCCTGAGCATGGAACATTTAATTTGAGAATATTAGATCAGTGATGGATGGTGTTGTATGAAACAAAACCCCTTCTGAGGCCTGCACAGTTTGAGGCATTAGCAGTTTTGGAACTGATAGCAGGACACCAGCAGGAAATAAAGTTTCAGAGGAGAATAAGGAGAGTAAAGAAGTCTCTAGCAGAAGCAAAATGGGATTGGGAACAGAAGAAGTGGAGGACAGCAACCTTGCAGGATGTTAAGTTGTTTCCTGCTATCACGGTGGAAGACGAGATGACGGGAAAGATGAAAATAGCAAAAGTGATAAGAGTTCATCTGGCAGTAAAAAGGCGAAAAGGGCTCCGATCATTGAGGAAGATTCAGATGTCGAGGATCTTATCACCCATATGCTAAGGGACCGACCTGCACCATATGTGGTGCATGAGGGAGGTTTACTTTAAATTTGAAATCCTGTTTGCGTGGCTTGTTGCATACCACAACGGTGTACAAGGGAGATGGGAGGGTTCAAGCAAGAAATTAGGTGGCCGAGCAATACTCCGCCTGCACGCAGAACTCCATGGAGGTTAACAGAGTTTTTCGGGAACTTTGCAGTATTCTACGGAGCACTACTTCAAAAACTCTGCCCACCCCAACCTCAAAGTAGAAATCTATTTTCTCTTGCACATACTCCTGGAACTTGATATCCTTCAGCCACCCAGAATGCAAGGCCCAGTATGTGTTCTGTTTGAAAGACCTCAGCCCCATGACAATTTCAGTAGGTGAGTGGTAGGATAGTAGCCTGGGCTGAATCTTGTCCCGAACATCTTTAAGATCTCGGCTGGAGGGAGGATGAAGTAATCTAGGCCTGAATGTGACTTATGGGGATAAGAATAATGAGTGTATTCCTGTGCGGTTGGGTTAGGAATTCTCCAACTGTAGCAAAGACTGGGGCACTCTGTTCATGATGCCAGGGTCAAGTGTCACCCCAGAACTGTCTCATGTGTCTATGTGTAAGTGCATGATGTCATTGAAGTCACCATTGACTTTGAGCTCCTCTTCCGGGCCTGCAGCAATAACTTTAATCAATTCTGTCATTGTGGCTGCCCACAAGGTTAGGGGGACATATATATTGACCACTGTATATAGTCTTCTGTGTAGAGAATCTGTTACCACTATGTATCTTCCCAATTTGACTGGGAAGACCTCTGTGACCACCAGGGTCAGATTTGTTGTGTAACAGGGTACCTCTGGTGAACCCACTATGATACACATAGTTCAAGTGATGCCGTGCTAGGAAGGTGCATCTTTCCTTGAGCAGTTGTGTCCCTTATTGCAAGAGGCCTCCCCAAGCCAGCTCTCATGCTTGATGTAGGACTACATTCCACTTGACTTTAAAGAACAGACCAGTCACATTCTAAGACATAATCTCATAGTATGTATCTCCATCTACAGTGGTCATGGTGAATAGTCAGTTGTGTGTATCTGGTATCTGGGGGATATTTACTGTGTGTGGTGTGTTCTAGATGCAATAATAAAACATATGAACCTCAACCAAACACCACTCTACCCGCCACCCAACACTTCAATCCTGGAACCATCTATCACCCAAGAAGTCAAAGGTGCCCTTTTTGTATGGTCACCCCAAACGTTTTTCTCCCATGGTTATAGCTCTGAAAGTGTACTGGAGCCTGCTAACCAGACCCCAGTGCTAGTGCTTTCTCCTTTAATATGATGCATTTCAATTGGTAACTCCAATTGGTAAAGACTTTAACCTCCTTATAAGTCCCTGGTAAGAGGTACACAGGGCGTAGAAGTGAAAGGGGCCACCAGGGCCTAAACCACTCATTGTGCCACCCTGAGTGACCCAAAAAATGACAGCAATCATGACATTGCACACTGGAAGAGCAATGCCACTGCTCAGACTCGACTATGCCCTACCATGTGTGGCAAGGTCAAAGCACTATTTTTAATATATGCCAGTCACCCCTAAGGTAGGCCTCCAGAAGGCAGGCTGCATTATAATTGAAAGCTTATATGGCCATATAGTAGCTTCTTTCTCTTAAGGGCTACTATACCTGATCAAGGGGGCTATATGCTAAAATGGGCTGACACCTGGGCATCCTGAGGATGTCAGCTCCATTATGTTCCCCCTTTAAAAGTGTCATGTTTGGTATCAAACAACTTGTCTCATCAAATCCGACCTTTTTCTAAAGTCAGATTTAAGCTGCCATGCACCCAGGTGGCTACCTGAGAGGTTTCCTACCTGGTTGCTTCAGCCTTTCCTGTGCTCTGGCTGGCAGTCTGCAGCTGCTGCAACTGCAACAAGAATCTGACCCCCTGCCAGGAGGTGTGAACACTCCCAGGAATCAGAAGCAAAGGCCAGACTGGGCCGCAGGTGTCACCACCCTCCCTGACAGGATGGCTAGTGAAGTGGCACATCAAGGTAGTGAGTTTCAAAGCCTACACTGCCTCTGATATGCAAGCATGCTACCTCCCAGAAGAGGACAAAGCCAGCCCCTGCCCCCCTGCACATTTGCACCTGCACTGGTAGGAAAATTAGGCAGCCAGGAGGCATACACCCCAGAAGGCTAGCCACACCCCTAAGGTGGGCTCACTTGTCTGTACAGCCGAGAAGTGGTAGAAAAGAGAGTTCTGGGTAGAAAAGGTCTCACACATCCCTAGATGTGATCACCTCAGGGGAGCATTACGCGCTGGGACTAGTAGCTTATTGTCTACCAGCACCCACACCTCTAAAGCCCCTAAATCTAGGTTTTAAGAGGCACACCTGGCACCAGAACTTCAGATATGATAAACCTTCTACAAAGGACGACAAGGAAACCTATGACTGTGTCGTCAGGACCTGCACAACGCATAGTCGCGATATTCTTTCCTGTGGCAACCATACTGCAACTGCACAACTACAACCCATCCTGGACCAGACACAGGCTCCAAGGAAAGAAGAGCCAAACTGCAAGCCAAAGGCAGCTCAGATCTGCCTTGGAGTAGACTTACTAGTCTGCAACCCTGCAAGTAAATCGCAGTCCCAAAAACAAAGGATCACCTGGCCTACTGAGGGATTGCCCAAAAGCAAATAGTCTAGAGGTAGTTCTGACCTCCAGAAAGTTTCAGGTGACCACATTTCCCCCCAGACTCCAGGATGTCGAAGCAACCAAAAGATGTGTTTACTACTACAAAGATGTGTTCGTGCCCAGTCGGGCTACCACTGTCTTTGTTCGATGCTGTGCCTCTAGGGAACCCCACAACATCTTAAAACCTCCACCTCAGGGGCCTTGTTGTAAAGATTTTGCATCCTCTTTATCACCAGCGCCATCCAAGCAGCAAAAGCAGCACTCACGGCTCCTGCGTTCAGCATCAGGGTCAGCCAGGACAGCTCTGCACCGGCGACCTATGAGCCTGGTAAGATTCAACTGATTGTCAGAGCCTAATCATGGGACTCGCATCACCTTTATCCTCAGTGGGTTTCCAGTAAACACGACCTGCAAGTGACCGACTGTCACTAGTGCATTTTCCCATTGACTGGAATGTTATTGCTTTGCAACTTTTAAATGCACTGGTTTATTTTTCCTTTACAAATCTATACCTCTGGTTATGCTCATCCAATTGTCTTCATTTTGGTGTCTAAAATTGTATAAAAATCTGATCCATTTTTATAAATTGGTGTCAGATTTCTTTTGAGTCATGTCAATTACTTATCACCCATGTTGGGACTCTGAAATACTTAACACATGTTTCTCCAGTAAAGCCCATTTACTCTGTGCCACACTACCAGGACTGAGCTAGGGAAACAAATACCCATGTCTAATGTAGCGGGGTCAATTGTCCCAGTGACGGCCTTGCATTACAGGAGCAGCGAGTCCCCAATCAGCAGCATGTGAAGACATTTTCAGCCAAGCGAATAGGGGTGGGAGAGGTATCATGTCCCTCAGTGGGTAGCTGGAGGTGGAGCCCCCTGCGAGTCCACCTGATCCATTGTAGGATCCAGTTGATGTTGATATTCCCTACCCTTGCTTGGGTGACAGTTCTTGCCGGCAGTATCTCTCCCTGTTATGCCTTCTCCAGCTTCTGACTCTCCTGGGGTGGTCCATCCGTCCCCCTTAGTCCTCCAGGTCATCATCAGCTCCACTGTTTGTCATGTCAGCTGGTTTCTCTCCGCCACCCAATCACAGGAATCTTCTGGGTTTCAAAAAACATAGTTTCCCTCAGATACAGTACTTTGAGTTTGGCTGGGTAGATCAGCGCATATTGAATGTTCATGGCTGAGTTTCTTTTTCCCCTACAAGAAGGATTTATACATAAGCTGCTGTTCACCTATATATTCTGTGAATAGCATATTATTGTACTACATTATGACATCTCTGTACACATACTTGAGCATACAGATGGGAGGTGGTCGTGGGGCTAGCCTCCAGTAGATCTTCTCTAGATTAATGCCTGGGGACAGCGCTCTGTCTAGAATTCATGATTTAAACCAGTCAGTTAGTAATCTCTCCAGTTATTGTCCTTCTGAACCCTCAGGCAGTCCCACCAATTGCAGGGTATTTGTGTATGTTTGGCCTTCTGCATTCCCAATATTGTGTTATAGAAATGTTGTCAGCTCCTGCAGTCTTTTAAACTCTTTGCTAGTGGTGCTTGCCACATCTTTCAGGAAGGAAATGCACCCGCCACCTCTTTAGTTTGCCTTGATAAGTTGTGCAAATCTTGGTGAAGGGGGGAGACCTTCCCTCCACTTTGCCAGTCTTGTCGGTCAAGTCTTTGTGAGTATCTTTGATTGCTTGGAGTATTGCAGCCGGGGAAACCATCTCTTCCTGTTGCTGATGGGGATGTCCTGTACCCTCCCTCCTACATGCGAGCATTTGTCACTGGTTTGATGTATTTGTCTATTCACCCCTGACCTCCCACAGCCTTGTCCTTCACTATGTCGGCAGTCCTACATTCGATATGATTATTCACTGCCTTGGGCACCCACACATCTTTCAATCCGTGCTCCAGGCTGATAAGTTACCATTGCTGTGGGGCAGGGCTGGGTCAATGCTCACTGTGTCTAGTGCCACATCACAACATGGGCTATCTCCCTAGGCCACTGCTCCTGATGTCACCTGCCTCCTGGAGCACGGTAGCAGCAATCTGCCATTTGTGAGCCTGAAGGGGAGTAGCAGGTGAAGGAAGCAGCTCTGCGCTGTGCTACTAGAGTCTGCTGCTTGCGCAGTTCTCCCCTCTGTGTGTCCCAGCAAAGAGTAGACTGTCATTATCTAGTGCCTGAAGGGTCCTCTCCCCTCCGAGGCTCCCTCAGCAGGACAGAATGGGTGTGAGTGGAAAAGCCACCCTGCATATTTCACAGTGTTGGCTACTGTTTCAGCAGCAGCAGATGTCTCTTTATGTGGACCGCACTCACGTGTGACCTGCCCAGGGATCAATTCCAGTGTAATCAGCACCTGGCAAAAGGGTAAAGGACCGCTTAACCACTTCTTGTTGACCTAGTTGCCTTGGCCTCAGCGGAAGTGTTGCAGGTCGACTGACACTTTTGCGGTCCATCCTGGCGGCTGTCTGGGTATTCTCAACCCCTGTCTCCCCTCTCGGGGGGCCAACAGCCCGGGTAGTAGAAGAGGAAATAGCCAAACTCAATTCTCGAGTCCCAAGCTGCTGCTGCTGCTGCTGCTGCTGCTTCGGGAGTCCCGGCAGGCCAATCGCTCCTCCTCTCGGTCTGCCCAAGGGGCTACTGACCGTGTTTTTGGCCCCGATCTTGACTCGTGAGAAGGACGGGAGGATATCACCCTCGTATGTTTTTGCTTTACGTACAGTAAGGATGTTTGAGACAGCTCTAACTGTTAGGGCATGGAATGTGTTTCATCTAATAGAGTCAGGTAAAGGAATGGATCGGAGCTTGTGGGGAATGCCAATCTTTCATCTGGTCTTTTTGGTGTTATCTATGCACATTGTGTTGATGACTAAAGATTCCTTTATAGAGTGAGCGGCAGAAGCCCGGAATAGTTTGATGTTCATTCTGATTGATAGGACTTGATCTTTGGTTTTTGGCCTTGTAAATGGTGTCAAGTATGGTGCTAACCTCAATGTTCAGCTGAGTTTGGTGATGAGGTCTTGTTGGAGTAGGACTACAGAAAGGGATTTGAAGGTCCTGGTTGGCATTTGGATTTTTTAGGTTTGTCTGTAATGGGTGATTTCTGATGAAAAATCTATAAAAAGGATGGGGGGGCTGGTCGATCTGGTTGTGGGTGTGAGCTGTATGCAGATGAAGGTAGAGAGCATTGCCCCTTGAATATGTGGTTTGTTGTAGAGCTTTTAATGAGATCAAGAATGGATTGCAGCAAAAAGACAGATGGAAAATAGTTCAATGAAAGACCCATAGAGGGAGAAGGTAGGAGTGGCCTCGGATTTTTTTTTATATTTGTCACTTTTATGCCAACAAAGGCAGGCTGTTTGTGTCTAATTGAGAGACAACACAATCTACTTGGTTTGGTCATAATCTTGTTGTGACCAAATTTACTCATATACCCTCTCATGGATGCATATGCAGGGACATTGTTGTGCAAGGGACAGTAGACAACCATTCTTTGCTTTTTCTTTCCCCAATAGGAAACATTTTTAAGATCACCCTGTGTTTTTTAGGGGACAAATGCTGCTTCTGAACAATACTATTTACCGGTTGGGAATGTGTCAGTGGGAGCAGTCAGTGGTAGTCACTGCCTACTCCCATCAAAGCTGTCTCATATGATTTCCTGCTACAAAGCAGTTGCCACTCCACTTGCAACACTAGTAACTTTTCAATATGGTCACCAACCATTAATGCATACCACATTAAATCACAGTTAGGAAAGGGAGCCATTTTAACTCCCCTCAAACTAATTATGATTCATAACAACTCACAATACCCTGCGTGCCTCTCAGTAGTGGATTAGTAGCACACCATATTGTAGTAACGAACCCTGTGATTTTGTGAATCGTTGGGTTTGCAACTGCAAAATGAATTAGTACATTTAGCCCATGGTTCCCAGGTGAAACATGGTGTAACATATATTTAACTCACCAGGGCATCACCAAATCTGCAATTGTCAGCCCTGGAAATAAAAAAAAGAAACATCATTGGGTTGTATGTATTTTGCAATTCTACAGAAAGGCCAAATATTATGTTAGGGGGAAAACAGGTGCATTCTGGCAACATAGGATCACATTACCTTACGTCTCAGAACTACTTACCATGTCAAACTCCATATCCAACCCCCTTATACTCACCTCACAATGAACATGGCATAACTTGAGCAGCCTATAGAGAAGACAGCCATTCATGCCATTCATGCCACTATCTTCAAACAGTCAAAGAATAAAAAAAACTCAATGTGCCCTTCCCACTGGTGGCTGCTCATCCTGTCTGACAAGTATAAGAAGCATTACGGACAATGGAATGTGCTATTTGGGGAAAATTCTTGTGTGAAAGCGGCTTAGTAATATCTCAAATTCTGCTTCTATGTAGCAGAATAATAGCATTCCTACTAAGCTATTGGGTAGAAGGATATATGGGAAATATATTTATTTCTGCACCCTCTTTCTAAAATAAGACTAAGCATAGTGTTGCGTGAGTTTATAAGGACAGATATGGTGGTTGAAGATTGGATTTCCAAACCTGAGAGCAAATATGCAGCATGTCTATGAAACCCTACCTCACCTGGCTTTCCTTCAGCAATCCCGTTGTGTCTGCTCACTTTCGACAAGCCCACCAAGCAATGCCTTTTGAGTAGGGTGTGCCCTTTTACCGTACCCTGGAACTATTCATGCTTGCCCAGAGCCTAACGGGCACAGCCCTCAGCCTTACCCCAAAGGATGTGGCTAACAGGTATGGCCTATGGCTACACCTTGCACCAAGCTCCCAAGGAACCCATAATTTTTTGAGTTTCTATCTTTTTCCCTAAAACAGCCATTATTTTTTTGGTAATATCATTTTTTAAAGATTTTACACATTAGTTGGTCAGGTAGAAATTTTAAAATGCGAACCTCAAATCCTAGTTATTACGCCAGAAATCGATAACAATGTAGTTATCAAACTGAAACATAAATGTGATTTTTTTTTCAAAGAAAAAACAATTTTACCCCATTAAAGAGTGTTCTGCTCTTCACCAAGGTTGCGAGCTGATCATCATTGTGACTGCACTGATTTGCTTTGTAGGGCGAGGTTCACATCTGGAAGATACATTTCTTTAATCTTTCTAGCTTCCTTGAAGATAAATTGATCAGCTCTTTTCTGGTGGCTATCAAACTGAGGGCCTGATTTAGAACTCGGAGGACGAGTTACTCTGTCACAACAAAGATGGATATCCCGTCCACCAAAGTCAAAATCCCTTAGAATATAATGGGATTTAGATTTTCGTGGACGGGATATCCATCACTACTGTGATGGAGTAACCTTACCGCCAAGTTCTAAATCATGCCCATAGTGTGCCTATTCATGAACTTTGTGCCGTTTGTCTGACTTTTCCTTTAGGAAAATGTGAATTCCCTACTCTACACTCTGGATTTTGCACTATCTCTCTAAAGTGTTAGGTTAAGATACTCCAGTTCTTCAGGGTGCCGGATTGTTTTAGGACATGTTACTTGAATTGTAACAATTAGTTCATAAATCTGGTAATGGCTGCTGGAGCCAAGTATTTTTTTATCATCATAAGTTAGAAAGGAAAAATAACATTCTACACTTTGGTTCATAAATAGGGCTATTCAGTTCACAAATTTTAAATGTTAACGTAGAATTTTGGGCAGAATTAAGGTGACAGGATGGCTTAGTGATTTCATAGCTTGATGCCTAGCAGCACTTCTTAAGTGAAAATCGCATCAAGCTAACTCAGTCTTCCATCAATCTCACATTTGTTAATTGAGTACTATTGACTGGATAATATTAGCCCCTAATATGTGCAGGGATTAGAAACTACAAAAGTGAAGTATGGAGTATTATAGAAAAATAAGTAATTAAAATAGATTTTATACTCCATTTGTGATTGTATCCATCCTGATGGGAAGGAGCATGTTTGCCTTTTCTTTTTTTAAATTATTTGGTTTGGAAAATATAACAACCTTTGGCAAAGCCAATGGGTATGACATCCGCCAGTCTTTTGGCAATTCTTTCTTTGTTTTTTTCATGGTTTCAGCACATTTTTTTACTCGGTTGTAGATTGGCATTTGTCACTCTGAAAAAGTGTTGGCTAAAGTAAAAAATGTTTTTTGGTATTAAAAAGCACACACTTCCGTAGTACTCCCTGACTTTGAAGGGAAATACCTGGTTTCTGGATGTGCTCCTGGTGAAAGGGCAGCACACCAACTTCATAGGAAAGTCAGCCAATAGCTGAAGTGGGTTGATGCATTGCCCCTTGATGCATGCTCGAGTGGGTTGGAGAAAAAGTGACTGAAGATGAAGTGTGACTAAAAACTCATATAAGTAACTATGTCATACACATAATTTTAATACAATGAAACGATCTTGGGTAACACAGACCGAAGAAAGTCATTTTCGTCAATAGCTGCCAGCCTCTTGCCTTTGAGAAAGAAAGAAAGAAAGAAAGAAAGAAAGAAAGAAAGAAAGAAAGAAAGAAAGAATGGTAAAAAGAACAAGAAAGAAAGAAGAAAATAATAGAAAGAAAGAAAAAAGCAAAGGGGGATGATGGAGGAAAGGAAAGGAAATCAAATCAAATCAATTCTGGGCAAAGGTCATTAAAGAACCATTGTTGAAACAGTTCAGAATAGTAAATTAGACACCGTATAAAGAGCAGTATCTAATGGACTCAATATGTTATGCTGTGGAATACCAGCATTGAGATAAACAAAGGACGCTTGAAAAAGATTTTACAACAGCATCGGCAGGAGACAGGAACTAATAACGCATGGAATGTGATCTGTTTTCACCTCAAGCTCTAAGCACAAAGGATACGCTAAAATAGTTGTGGAGCAAAACAAGAACACTAACACTGTAGGAACTGCCTTGTGAGTGGATGTTCACATTTTGAGAGAGCAAAATGTAGTCACTCAAAATGAGGCTAACCAGCAGCTGATGTAGGTTAACTCATTTCCCCATGCTCTATTCTGTACTGGCTGGAATCAAAATGTGAATAACACAAGAACAGACAAATGGAGGGAGGGAGGTGCCTGAAAGCCCCTTTAAGTTAGTTTGTATATATATATCATTTCAGTAAAATCAAAAGGTCCTGGCTAATGCTCGGCCTAAAAACAATAAGTTCTTGGCTAACACCAGACATAATAATGTCTGCTGTCATGTTATATTTCTGCTCCCTACAAGTGAGGAAATAACAACATGCAATTATTGGCAAAGCCAAAGGTCTGACTTTGGATAGCTTGTGCATTTTTTGCAAGCCAACAATAAAATCACAAAAGCATGATGCCACCTAAAATGGTCACCGTAAACTTGCAATAAAAATTTGAAATTTTAAAAACCTTCACGACTCGGTTTGTTTTACTAGTGATGTTTTTAAATAACAAGACTTTCAGTTTTGTTATTATTATGTAGGAAGGAGACAATGACTTAAATGGCATAAAACACTTAAAAAGTAAAGTGCTAATGCAACCTTAACTTTCCCTCGATTTCCAACGTGTAACTATTTTTTGGTGGGATTCACTGTATCCTATTAATGGCATTCAATACGAAGGACACTTATACACTCTGCTCATCAACACAGGAATAAAGGCAAGATTCTTAACCTTTTGGACGTGAAATTTGTCCAGATGGAGATCTCTGTTTTCACAAACATGGAGTATCTCAGAGCTCAGTTCGCTGCACTGTCTTCAGTATCTACATTAAACCACTGGAAAAACTCTTGATTGTTGTAGAAATCTCCCTTTACAAGGCCCGGGTAGAGAAGCTATCTCCTTTGAGTTGTAGCAGGATTAGCCTTGCTGGCATTGTGATCAGCTATATTCTTTGGTATATAACAGGTATATCCGGGCGAAATTTTAATGGCAATGCTAAATTTAACATTTCACAGAATTCACAAAATCACAAGTCATGAGATTTTGCCCAATATACAACATTTTTATGAACTGTCGCTATATTTTATGAGACTATATTCTATTAACACTAATCCTCAAGATACCACATAATTGACCTCCTAGGTGCTTTGGAACGTGAATACGATTCTATTTGAGGGGGAGGGCAGAGCCCAAGGAACCCTCCCTGGATCATGATATGCCAGGGGGATTCAACAAGGAGGGGGCGCCTGAGACAAAACCCTGCCTGCTCCTTGGGCAAGAGGCAAAAGAGGAACAAGTTAGGCATTAGAACCATTCCAAGCTCTTTTGCAAGGACAATTTTAAATCTCCCCCTCTGCCATTAGCCCTGACAAGGCATTTTTGGGTGCAGCAGCAGTTTCTTTGCCTTCTAGATCTGCCCCTTCCTCTAACAATGGACCTCTTTTGGTGCATGAGGTCGGCACATCTATTGATACTGCTCCTCAACAGCTGCACTTACATCTTACCCAAGAGTCTACCCATTTTGTCATCATCCTCGATCGGGTTCCTCTTTTAAATCCAGCAAAAATTGAATCATGGTTGGACCTGAAACATAAAGTTATGCATTGGTTTTGAGCAAACTCTGGTTGGGCACGTGTCCTTTCAAAAGAGATCCTGACAGTCTGGAGAGTGTCAGAGGTAGGTCCAGAACCAAAATTAATTACCAGGGGATTGTGGTGTTGTTAATTTTAGAAAACTTCAGGATGATGTGGAAGTTACTTGTAGCTTTGCGCCATCTGGCTGCTTCCCGTGTATCAATTAGAGCTCTCCCTCTGGGATTCCTTTATTAACTCCCACATCCGGGAGCTGAGTAGAAGAAGGCTTCCAGCATGGTGAGGCTAAATTTTCTGCTCCACCCCAGGCTCCAACGATTCCCTTGTGTAATTGTTTTTCTCCCCTTAGCAACTTGCAAGACATTGACTGACTTTTATTATTGCCTGCTCCCCGTATCCCAGAATTTGATTCTTCAATAAGCTTGGGGTTGAACCTAGTTTTTAAAGTTATTCTAAGGTCAAGATCAAGTCCGTTATTAAGCCTAAACCGTGTTGTTGAAACTTCTAATTATTATCATGGAACATTGCTGGTGTTTGCTCAAAGCTTTCTAACGAAGACTGGTTGGGTTTCATCTAGAGTTTGATGTAAGGTGTTTTCAAGAGACTTAGGTGCTGGACGAATTCCATATTGATGGCTTTTTTCTTACTGTAAACCTGTATTACCATCAGTTTATGGGTGGGCAAGGGGAGGCCTAGCCACTTTAATTTCTATTAAGATCCCGGTCCTCAATGTTAAGCCTGTTGGGTCATTTCACTGGTTTCAGTTGTTATGGCTGACGGGGCTGGGCACCACTGGTATACTAGTTGTAAATTTCACAATGTTTTTGCTAATCTGGGGTTGTGCCAAAACCTTACGCCTGTCCAGGGGAGGCACAATGAGAGGAATATCTTTATTTCTCCTCATGTTTTATCTCTTTCTGTGTGTGCTCCATTCTGCAGCACACACAGAAAACCAAAAAAGCCTCTCAGGAGTGTTGTTGTGCAAAAGGTGCCCCTGCCTGCACAAAAACAACCCTGCATACAACACAGGCAACCTTGCAACATGGTGCAAGGGTGTATGCATTGGCTCTAAGCTGCCAAAATGGCATCAGCGCTGGGGGGAAAGGACAGGAATGCACCGTATTGCTTAAATAAGGCATATTCCTGCCCTTTCCCTTTGATGCATGACAGCACAGCAAGCTGACTTGCTGTACTGCCCTGCGCCAAAATCTTGTAAATTTGGTACTTAGTGTTTGTGAGCAATTCTGCCCCGACTACCTTAAAGTCATACCCAGCTAATAAATCTAGCACTATTAATTTCATTTCATACAGATTTAATTCTTTAGTTCTTGATTTCAAAATCCTCCCAAATTGCTCAAGTGACCATAACCCTTTGGAAGTATTTTTGAAAGCAGTCATTGCAAAATTAGAGGCCAAGTTGGAAGTGGCCCCTCTTGCTTTAAGCTTTAAAAATGGCCTCAGAATTAAATGGAAGCATGTTAACCTGAAAAGGTTTTTGGAAAATATGGTTTCTGAAAATATTGTTGTATTACATAAGTGTCTGTCACCAGATATTGCCCCTTCCTCTACAATAGAGGGTTCCAGCATTGCTTGCCTAGCAGTAGTCCAAGAGCAAACCGAAAAACGTTCTCTATCTATTCCCCTTTCACATCAATGGTTTTATGTGGCCTGTTGAAATCACATAAACCCTGAAGGTGGCCCTAAATACTGCACTAAAAAACATCAAAAATATAATTGTTGCTCGTTACGCTTTTAAAGCTAACTTGAAGGCTAGATCTTAGAAGTGAGGCATGGTCATACCTGCTGACAACTGGGAATTCAAGAGATGCCAGGCTATTTTGGAAGATCTTGAACCGACATTTATTTAGAGAAGGACCTCCTTCCAATATAGAATGTCTAATCCCTGACGTGTCCTGCATTGCCCATTTCAATCAGGTATACACACGTCATGCTCTTGCTTGTATTCATCAGGACAACAGGATATCCTCTGTTGAAGATATTGATTTGGCTCTTCAGTTCAGTCATTCCATCACTCTTAAAGATGTTGCAGCAACCATCAAACATAGGCAGTGCAGGAAAGCAACGGGGCCTAATGGAGTTGTTTAGAGAAAATATCTACCTTTGAGTCCCTTTGCGCACACATACTTTTGGAGCAGCGATTACTGGCTCTCTACCCCCTACATGGAAAGAAGCCCTTATAGTGGCAATCTATAAAAAAGGGCGATGGGAATAATCCAGCCTGTTACCGTCCAATATTGCTACTGGATTCCACAATTAAGACTGTAGGAAGGGTCCTTCTACTGAGATTGAAGGGTTGCGCAAATTCCAATAACATCCTCTCTGAGGTGCAATATGGTTTCATACAAGGGTTTAGTCTGGGTGAACAGTGTCTGAATGTTTCCCTCATTATTGATAAGTACACCAAGGCCATGAAGGGTTCATTACTTGTGTGCTTTTGACACTGTTAACCATTCCAAACTTTGGGTTGTAGTGGGGAACCTTGAGGTAGAAGAATCCCTTATTACCCTTCTGCGTTACCTGTATTGGAACACCTCGGCTAAGATCAGCTTCAGCTCTAGAGGGGAACGTACACCGTCTCTTTGCTGTAATCATGAAGTCTGCCAGGGTTGCATTTTAGCCTTGTTCTTGTTTCGTATATACATAAATGGTCTGGAAGGCGACTTGTTACAGAAGAAGCTGGATTTTCCAAGGGCTGGCTCTCGATTTATTCCAACACTCCTTAATGTAGATGACGCCATCCTTATAGCTAAGGCTGCTTTTAGCCTACAGAGAGTGGCTTTATGTCAACTTTAGACCTGAAGAATAATCAGCAAAAGTCTCTCGTAAGGGCCTGTGTGCCAAAGAGAACTAAGTGCAATACTTTTTTTGCAGAAAGCTAAGTGCCACACAATTGCTACATACAGGACAGGAGTGTGGGGGTATTGTGACTGCTCCAGACTTCAGAAAGTAGAAAATGGCTTCCTGTGAAGAGTACTTATGGTGTCTCAGGGTGCGCCCACCTTTTTTTGATTCGTAAATTGGCTTAACTTATGTGGAGGATGGTTTGGAGCTTTCCCCATTGTCATTATGGTTGAAAATATAGCAAACCCCTGAGCTAGAGCTCTCTCAATGCATCCTTTCGGATTGACTAGCCTTGGAAAATTCTGATTCCATTCCTTGGCTAGGGTATCTTAAGAGTACTTTTAGTAGGCTGGGAATTTCTGAGTTTTTTTAACAACCATGACTGAATACCCCACTCTTTGCTACAGCAAGGATAAAGTCCACTTATTATGAGCAGGCGCAGCTTACCCGCAGGTGCAAGGCAGACCAACTCTCCTCTCTGGTTGGTTATCGTCTTTCCAATAGCAATGAGATGGAACTGTATCTCTCTTACATAGAAAACTTTAAAATGTTCAATTTAGGTTTTATTTGACTAGGCTATTGATAGGGTAATTAGATTTTCTTTTATCCTTCTCTAGGTTAGTGGCATGGTTTGAAAATGGACTGCCACATCCATGTGATAACTTATCAAGGAAAACCACAGTGTACTTTATGCTTTTTGTGTACTTTATAAATGTGTGAGAATCTGTTTCCTAGCTCCTCTTCTGCGCACATTATGTTTTAATACATATATACTGGGTTTTAAATTTCTCCAGCACCTTGATTTACCAGGGTGTTTCCAGACTGTGGTCAATTATTATGGAGGGTCTTTAATAATCAGGAAAAGATACTGATAATTGGGCATGACTTAACTTTTCTGATAATTGTATTCTGGTTTTTGAGATTTTTATTGTACTTTTAGTTTAAACCAAAGTTTTCGATTTTTTCATATTGCTATTGTATTAGCTATGCAACCATATATTTTATTAAATGGATTGTGTGTGTAAACTGTATTTATGCTGATGGTTTATGGCTTTACCGCTTAATGAAGTTTATGAATGACTTACTGGCATTTTGTGGTGAATGCTTTTTACTTTTCCGTTTCTTCTTTGTCCTTATGATTGGACAGGAAGAGCTCATGCATAAGCAGTTGTCCATTGGCTGCCCCATATGTATCGCATGTATGTATGAAGGTGTCATTTGCATAGCACTATCTAGCCAAAAGAAAACAGACCACTGTAGAGGGTCAAGGGCAGGCAAACAGTCTATGAGTGAACAGTAGCTGCACTCTGGGGGCAGAAGTGTACTTTTACTGCATTTTGATGTTCTTTACAGAAGCTCATCGCCAACTCTTTCATAAATTGGAACAGCGTTGGGGCGGTCCTTTTGAATAAAGGGGTGTTGTTCCAGATACAGGATGCTTCAAAAGGCCTGTTGCTTTCTTTTTTGCACTTTCTAGTCTCCAGTCTGATGATGGTCTGGCTGCGGGTGTGCTGAGAGCCACAAAAGATGTTGAGCTTGGCTGGAAAACAAGCAGGAGTACTGGACATGGTGGATTTGCAAATGTGACAGCTGATTTTGGGGCTGGTGCGGTCTGACAAGGGGATCCAATGCAGTTCCATCAGGACAGGCCTGCTGTGATCATATTTCATCAGTTATTGATGAGATGTGTTTGTTGTGTTGTCCATGTAGGATACCTATAAAGGGGGCCATGGCACACCACCATCCATATTCAAGAGTATGAGAGCTTGAACAGCTGTTCTGAATTTACTTTCTGCAATAAACGGTTCCGCTTTCTTTAGAAGTGGCAGGTACTGTCAGGCCATTTTTGTTTTTTCTTGTGTGCTCCTTGAACGTGTGGTTGATGTCCAGGGTGAATCCAAATAACTGGGAATTCATGGAAAGTTAGAGTTCGATGCCATCAGATTTCATGGTATTGAACCAGGGTTGTATTACTTCTTGAGTGTTTTTCTTCGCAAATAACAGGAATTCTATTTTAGTGGACTGAGCTTCAGACAGGCTCTGGACATTCAGGTGTTGGTGAGGTGCAGGCAGTGTATGAGGCATTGGCTATCTAGAGCGGAGAAATCTTTCAAGTACAGTTGTGCATTGTTGACATATTGGTGAATTCATGTGCAGTAATAGCTGAGTAGAGCTTGATGGGGATCCATGCAGAGGCTGAAGATGACAAGGGAAGAACACATTCCTTAGGGTACACTACCATTGATAGGGATCTTTTGGGAACTGGAGGTGTGGTATTCAGTCTTGGATCGTCTAAAGTAATTTTGTTTTATTTATTCCGTAGATTTTTTTGATGGACAATTTTGTTACTTACACAAATGACATAGTCCACTGAATGCATTATTTGACTAGTGTAACATGTTTTTGATATGTAAACCTATTTCTTTTGTCTCCCTCCTTTGGACTGTGATCATAAACACAATCAAATGCAAAGGAAACAGGCAGATTTCTCTCTGAAACCAGGTGGTTTCCAGCCAATCAGGTTCATTTCTGTTCAGACATTCTAGACAATTCAATAACTATAAGGGGTCATTTATATTTCCTAAGCATTCGCAAACAGAATGACAGATTTATCTATAACTACTTTTTTCCTCTACCAAACTCGAGTACTATTAAGTTGGGTGTCAGAGACGCATGATAGGAAATGACAGAACTGTGGTATGAAGCGTTTTAACAAAAAGGGTATTATTATGTATGCATACCCACAATGTATACATGTTACAAATACGGTTCAGCATTAAACCATAAGTTCAAACGTAACAACAGGTAGTAAGTAGCTAACGATCTATCAGAGAGGCAGGCGCACGTATGTAGCTCTAAAGACTGCCCTCTCGACATCTGTCAATTGATGTAAGTCCGGACTCTACAAGGCCACTTAGGAGACGCATTTTGAGAAGGTTGGAGTGTAGCCAGAACTGAGCCCAGATTTCGGTGCCGACAACCAGACATTAAAAGCTTTCATCCGCTCCTCAAAGTCAATAGCAGGACAGAAAGGAAAGGGTCAGCAAGACTGGACAGTACAAGACTCTCCTGGACATTAGCAATGACTCCCTCAGCCCCCACAATAAAGTCCAGAGTAAAACGCCAGCCTGAGAAAACAACCCTCCAATGGTTGACTCACAAAACACAATTAGTATTCACGTGCTTATTTCAAGATCAATATTTTTCTGCTGATCTGCCGAGGAGGCTTTTATGAAGTTTAATTTGGGTTCATTGTTAAATACTCCAGCCTGCAGAGGATATGGTGCTCCATATTAATTCCTTTTCTTTTGCAGATCAATAATTACATTCCTGATTTGCTTAAAAGGCTGCGACAGACATGGTACTCTACCATTCCATGGCGCATGCTCGAAGAACCAGTAGCCACCACCACCGTAGTTGACGAAGACCATGACTGTCAGGGCGAAACTAAAAGACAGAATAAGAAGAGGGCATGTGTGAGGTGAGCAGCAAGAAAAGGGTCATCAAGCACATGGTCAGGGCACAAGCCACAAAAAAAGAAGTGGAAGGACTAACACGTTAGGCAGTATGCAAGTGACATCATGGTGCGTGACATCACAGGGTATGACATCGCATGTGGCATCTCAGGAAATGGCATCACGACCGTGACCCCACAGGATGTGACCACAAAAAGTGATATCAAGTCTTAAGAACTCACACATATGTTTAGCAGGTCTAGCATTTGAGCACATTACAATATTTAACAAATTAGATTTTGTATCTGGGTTGTGCCAAAAAAGAGATGCAACCCTGATGCAAAATCTAGCCTCAACTCATACATTTATTTTGTAAAACCCTGCCACAAAAAATAGCAACAAGTAGAAATGTGGCAGTAAATATGTTATGCTTAGTTGGTTACAAAGTCTGCATTTTAAAATATCTTATGGGGTTAAGACACATGCTGCAGAGTTCTTTGTGTGCCAACTAAATCTCAGGCGATAATAATAATAATGGTAAGATAACTGTGGAGGTTAACGTATTTGCATGAGAGATCTGTGCTTTGCCCAGTCCCACTTTTGAATCAAAAAGCATAGAGGGTTAATATGTCTTCTTCAAAGCACATTATGTAGCATGCAAATGAATTTTTTTTTTCTTTGTGCAAATGGGTAAGTAGGTTACAGCTTTTAAAACAGAGATCCTTTTTGTTACTCGCAGTTCATAAATTGCAATCCTTATAATATAGCACAGTGAGCTTTAAAGGACAGGTGGCTCCTGCTCCTCGTAACCCACACTGTCTTATGTAACACACCCTACACTTTGTTTTACACACATATGATTTATTGTCAATGTATAATGTGTACATGTGATGTATAGCACTCTGACACCCTGCATTGTGATGAGTAGCGCTATAAAAGAAATGAAACTATATAGTGGTATTTGTGTAAATACAGTGACAGATCAACACATCTGACATTCTTATAGTACATGCATATCTCTTATATGGAGGGACGGAACAAAGCCAAAAGCATGCCTTTCTTCAACCTGTGAAGTGATAAACTGTGTGCCTTTGTCCCCCTCCATTACATTTAGGTGTGAAGGTCCCCAATAGCTCCCAGCCAGGATACTCCAAAAAAGGAGGCCTGATGGCCCTTTAACTTCAGTCTTTGTTATGGGCCCAGCTGGAATCTGATAAGCCTCCTTCCAGCCTGCATGGTGCTACTCAGGACAAAAGCAGACAACGTGCAGATGCTGCTGAATGTCTCCCAGTGTCTGAAAATCACACTGGGGCAAGTTTAGTATATTTTTGTGTGCTCAACCTTTTGACTGGTTAGACAGCATCCACCCTTTGAAAAGAGTGGGTAGACGCTGTCTACCCATGTGTACCCTTGACTTGTGCCCTCCACATCATGCTCTTTACCTTTTCAAGTAGGTAGTATGTATTTCAAATTGGGATGAATACCATCAGGCAGCACAACTTTGAGAAGGTAAATTAATAATTTAAGTGCATCAGGATCAACAACTTTGCATTCATTCATATACACTAGTTACAAAAAGTCTAAGCCATCAAAAAGCTGAAGCTGTTGTCGCTCTGTGGTCCAGATTTACAATGCTTTCACACATCGCAATGCAGCACTCAAAGTTTCTGTGTTGCATTGTATAAGAGGAAAAAGCAGGAAAGCCCCATATCCAGTGGCCGCCGGCACACATCTCAAAGTGGGGGATGGGGAACAATAAAAAAAAAGTACATAAAAAAGCCCTTACCTCTACACCGCCGGTCGCCTCGCTCCTCTCATGATCATGTTGGTGTCCCAACAGTCCCTGGGACACCAGCACAGGCTACCCATGCAATCCTGGCACTGCTCTCATGCTATATTTAGCCTGAGAGCAGCGTCAGGATTGGTCTGAGCAGCTTGGTCTGCCACTGGGACACTGCGTTGGAGTCTGTGCACTTTCTCCAACCCAGCTGGGAAACACAGCCCAGTTGGAGGAACCTAAGTCCGCATGTCAGTTTGGCCAGCTTAAGACAGTCGGCCAAACTGACATGCGCATTTAGGTGCACTCACTCCAACCCTCCTCCCCTCCCCCATGGCCAGCCCTTCCCCTCCCTGTACATGTTGGCTCAGAGCCAGCATCTGAAAAATCAAATGATAATCAAATATTGTTTTATTTGTCAGTTGCTGGCTCTGACCCAGTGGGGAGACAATATTACATCACTGCAAAGGCGCTGCCCCTTCACAAATCTACAAAGATATAGCATTCCCCTTTCCTCTCCTGCACGCCAGTGCACAGTCAAGCTGCTGGGCTCCTTGTACACACCTTTGCACCATAATGTAAAGGAATCTGTTTGAGTTTAGCATTGGTTTTATCTTGAAAGGATCGCCTTCCAGGGCAAAATACTATGCCTTGAGAATCTTTACAAATAGTCCCATTTTGGATGTATTGTACAGTGCAGCAAACATGCAAAATGGGAAACATTTGGGAAAATAAAGGTATTTCTCCTCAAGATACAGACTGAGAAGGGATGGGGCTAATAGGAAACCTGGGGCCCTTATTAGATAATGGGAATTTGTATTGTACTGTATGGTATTTATTTGTACTATGCACAGAAGCCGAAGCTTCATGGTATGGATAAAATAACAAAACAGATTAAAAGCAACTGCGTGGAAGGAAAGCAATAAGGAAGGTCATTAGGCTGAGAAGGGGAAAGATTGGGTGTGCATTTTAAAAACCCAGGTAGATAATTCCACAGTTTGGCGACTTAGGGGCATATTTAAGATCCCCTAGCGCAATCTACCGACACATTAGCGTAATTTTTTGGACACCATATTTACAAAGTGGTGCAATGCATCCATTGCGCCACTTTGTAACCCTTTGCGCTACATCATGCCTGCGCTAGACATAATGTATGCAAAGGGGGCGTACCACTGTTAGGGTGGCCAAAAAAATGGTGCAAGAAAATCTAACAAATTTCCTTGCTTCATTTTTTTTGGCACTTTTGATGTCTGCTCAGAGCAGGCATTAAAAGGGGGCACACCATCATTTACAATGGTCCCCTATGTACTCTGCAGGAGTAGTGCCACAATGTTGCAGAATACACCAATAGCATCATAAAAAATGACACTATTGCCCCCCTTCCCTGCGCCACAGTGCGCCGTATATTAAATATGGCACACACATGGTGGCGGTAGGGGGCGGTAATGGGCGCAAGAAAAGTGGCACTGCACAGTGTGCACCGCCACTTCTCTTAAATATACTCCTTAGTATGAAAAAGCCTACTCGACAGTAGTTGCCTTGTATGTACTCAGAATGGTGAAGATATATTGGCCTCAAGATTTTAGATGGTATGGTGGGACATAGAGGGAGAACTTTTTTCCCCAGAACTGTGGTGTGTTGCCATGAATATTGTCATGCATAATGGTCAGGGCCATTAACTGTACGTGCTGCTCCACCAGATTCCAGTGGAACTCATAATACAGGTGAGATATGTAGGTGTCTTGAGATGTTGGCAATAAGGCCAGCAGTGGCATTCTATACTCTTTGCAGGCATCTCAGACGTTTTGAAGAGGCACCCAAGTAATAGGCTTTCCCATAGTCAAGAAGGGATAAGACTAGGGCTTGGATTATAGTTCTGTGAAGGTAGGTATCCAGAAATAATTTGTCAGAGATGAGCTGAACAATCTTCAAAAATTGTTGCTGAGCATTCCAGAAGGTAATTCAAACAAACTCAAGAAGACTTGGGCACTAAAGCCAAATGGGGTACTCGAGGAATTGTGTTCGACTAGCATGGTCAACTGTATCAAAGGTCACACAGAGATCAGGGAGAACACAGTTATAGAAGTCAACATTACCTAAGACTTTGTATTTTCAAGGTTGCAATTGCAGTTCTGAATCCAAAGGAGAAGCTAGACTGATGTTTTACTAGGTAACTTTCTTCTCAATGCTGCACCGTGAGACCGCTTTTAAGACTTACATAAACACACCAGTTGTGATGGTGCTTGGAAGACATCTCAATAAAATGTGGTGAGACTGTGATGTTTTATTATTTTAGCAGCATTCACTTTATTATTGGTGGCAGAACGATTTCCTTCACTTTTGGAGTTGAGGTACATTCTGAATGGAGCATAGTCCAAAGTTGTCTTTTATGGCGTTGCTTTTGGCTGTATATTTAATGGGGGAGGCCATTGCACTTCGTTACTGAAAGGCCCTGAAGAGTGAATGGATGGATTGTTTTGTTACATTGGAAAAAAAGAAATAGGTTTAGGCAGCATTGGAGGAATTTGTAATTCGGTCTTTTAAGAAGCTGGTTTTGACATTGATAGTAGCCAGTTTATGGGCTTGTCACGCGCTCAAAGCTTTACATCTGGTGCAAAACATAGGAGATTCGGAGTGGCGTCACAAGGTTTCCATGTTAAAAATCTACTTTCTAAGCATGTAGAGGAAATAAATGAATCGTGGTTCACTAGTTGTTTCCACCTAGGTGTCACTTGAAATGGAGCAAAAAAGAGTACTGCTTTATAGACAGTACACATAAAAATATAGAGGGATGTCAGTGTCATCTGAAAGGTCAAGTTGTATGAGTCTTGAAAAAATAATATTTTCAAGGGTGCCACATGACATCCATATGAAAAGTTGTAGCTAAGGTTTCTTAGTTTGCATTTCAGTGGGAGATAACGTGCCAAAGAACTTTAACCCCTTTGTTGCCAGGCCTTTTCCCCCTCAGGTGCCAGTCCTTTTTTTGGCTATTTGGGGCAGTTCGTGCTTAGGCCCTCATAACTTTTTGCCCACATAATCTACCGATGCCAATTTTTTTTCTTTTTTCCAGCATCCTGGGGACTCTAGAGGTACCCAGAGTTTGTGGGTTCCCCTGGAGGAGACCAAAAAATTAGCCAAAATACAGCACAAATTTCATTTTTTTAAAAAATAATTGGAAAAAGGACTGCAGAAGAAAGCTTGTGTTTTTTCCCCTGAAAATGGCATCGACAAAGGGTTTGCGGTGCTAAAATCACCATCTTCACTGCTTTCAGGAACAGAATAAGAAAACTACATTTTTCAACCCAAGTTTGGCATTTTAGTGGGATTTTTCCCATTTTTACAATTTCTGTGTGCTTTTAGTCTTCTTCCAGTTAGTGACAGAAATGGGTGTGAAACCAATGCTTGATCCCAGACAGCTAAACCTTTCTGAAAAGTAGACAACATTCTGAATTCAGCAAGGGGTCATTTGTGTAGATCCTATAAGGGTTTCATACAGAAAATAACAGCTAAATTAAAAATAAAAAAAATTGGGGTAAAAAAAACAGCCATTTTTCTCCACGTTTTACTCTGTAACTTTTTCCTGCGATGTCAGATTTTCAAAAGCAATCTACCGTTAAGTTTGCTGGACTCTTATGGTTGCGGGGAAATATAGGGTTTGTAGGTTCATCAAGAGCCCTAGGTACCCAGAGCCAATAAAGGAGCTGCACCTTGCAATGGGTTTTCATTGTAAACCGGGTATACAGCAATTCATTTGGTGAAATATAAAGAGAGAAAAATAGGTATCAAGGAAAACTTTGTATTTCCAAAATGGGCACAAGATACGGTGTTATAAGGCAGTGGTTATTTGCACATCTCTGAATTCTAGGGTCCCCATACTAGCATGTGAATTACAGAGCATTTCTCAAATAGACGTCTTTTTTACACACTGTATTACATTTGGAAGGAAAAAATGTAGAGAAAGACAAGGGGCAATAACACTTGTTCTGCTCTTCTGTGTTCCTCCAAGTCTCCCGATAAAAATGGTACCTCACTTGTTTAGGTAGGCCTAGCCCCTCCGACAGGAAACGCAACATGGACACATCACATTTTTACATTGAAAACTGAAAGGTTTTTTGGAAAGTGCCTAGCTGTGGAATTTGGTATGTAGCTCAGCCGGCACCTAGGAAAACCTACCAAACCTCAGCATTTTTTTAAAACTAGACACCTAGGGGAACCCAGGATGGGGTGACTTGTGGTGCTCTCACCAGGTTCTGTTACCCAGAATCCTTGGCAAACCTCAAAATTTGGCAAAAAAACACTTTGTCCTCACATTTCGGTGATAGAAAGTTCTGGAATCTAAGAGGAGCCACAAATTTCCTTCCACTCAGCATTCCTCCAGTCTCCGGTTAAAAACAGTACCTCAGTTGTGTTGGTAGGCCTAGTGCCTGTGACATTGAATGCCCCAAAATACAACATGGACACATCACATACTCCCAAAAAAAACAGACCTGTTTTTTTGCAAAGTGCCTTGCTGTGGATTGTGGCCTCTAGCTCGTCCGGCACCTAGGAAAACATTTCCAAAAACTAGTCACCTAGGGAAACCCAGGATGGGGTAACGTGTGGCACTCTCTCCAGGTTCTGTTACCCAGAATCCTTTGCAAACCTCGAAATTTGGAAAAAAAACACTTTTTTCTCACATTTCGGTGCTGCAAAGTTCTGGAATCTGAGGGGAGCCACAAACGTCCTTCTATCCAGCGTTCCCCCAGGTCACTTGTGTGGGTAGGCCTAGTGCCTGTGACAGGAAATCGCCCAAAACACTATGAGAACACATCAAAATTATCAAATGCAAAACTACCTGTTCTTGCCGCGGGGCACCTGCATTTTTGGTCCTGGGCTCAGCAGCCATCTAGGGAAACCTACCAAACCCAAACATTTCTGAAAACTAGACACCAGAGGGAGTCCAGGGAGGTGTGACTTGCATGGATCCCCCAGTGTTTTCTTACCCAGAATCCTCAGCAAACCTCAAATTTAGCTAAAAAATCATATTTTCCCACATTTCTGTGTGGGATCACCGCACCAGGACGAATTTTCTACCACCCAATGTTACCCTCTGCCTCCTGGTAAAAATTATACCTCACTTGTGTAGGTGGGCCAAGTGCCTGTGATGGGGAAGAGCCAAAAACATATCGAAAAGGAGGGGGAACCAAAGCGTGTCCAAAAGGGCAGTTTGAAAAAAAAAAATTTTAGGCTGACAAGTGGGGCAGAATTTTCATCGGTATTGATGCGAAAATGCTGGGTGGTATGAATTTTGTAGATTACTGCAGATTCCGGAAGGTTCCATCTAAAAAATGAGTTAAAAATGTGTGATTTCATGCAAAGTTGAAGGTTTGCAGGGCATTGTGGGTAAGAAAATGGTGTAGGTGCATGTGAAGCACACCACCCTAGAATCACCTAGATGTTTAGTTTTCAGATGTTTCTAGGTCTCTTGGATTTTTCTACATGGCAGCGTCCCAAAGTCCAAAAAGTGCAGCCCTCACCATTCCAAGTGGGACGATTTTGAGAGTTAGACAAGCTCTCGTGGCCCAAATGTAAAACCAAAACCCAAAATAAGCATTGTCCTCTTGCTTGCCGTGGGATAAGATGTTTTAGTGTATAGGGGAGAGCTGAAAGTCTGTTACCCCCTTCAGTTGGGGTGGGCATGCTGGTTGGTAGCCACCACCCCACTATTTTTTTTTCTTTTAATTCCCTGGAACCTAGTAGGCTTTCTGCCCCCCTCTCACCGGGGGTGTGGATCGGGGTAATTGCCCCATCTGCCCACTGGTGGGCAGAACAACTTTGTCCCCATTAATTTGGGGTGCGGGTATGGCCATACCCCCATTCTCTTTTTTTGAAAAAAAATCTTCCCTGGTCTCTGGTGGGCTTTCTGCCCTGCTTGGGGGCAGGTAGGCCTTACAAAAATAGGCCGTATACACACACACACACCCACCACCGATCCCTGGTGCCTTAGTGGTTTGTCCCCTTCCCGGGTGGGGGGGGGCAGAAATGGCCAAAAATAATTTTTTCCCCCAGGGGAGTGACCTTTGCCTAAGGAGTTGCTCCCCTTGTGTGAAAAAAATCCCTGGTGGAGTGACCCTTGCCTAAGGGGTTGCTCCCCTTGTGTGAAAAAAATCCCTTAGTGGTTTCTGCCCCCCTTGGGGGTAGATTGGCCTAAGAAAAATAGGCTGATCTGCCCCCAAGGTGGGCAGAAATGGCCTAAAATAAAATTGCCCCCCAGGGGAGCGACCCTTGCCTAAGTGGTTTCTCCCCATCTGTAAAAAAATGTTTAAAAAAAAATCCCTGGTGCCTAGTGCTTTCTGTCCCCCTTGGGGGCAGATCGGCCTAATTAAAATAGGCTGAACTGAGTCCAAGAGGGGCAGAAATGGCCTAAAATAAATTTCACCCCCCCCCCATGGGAGCGACAGTTACCTAAGGGGTCACTCCCCTTGCATGAAACTGATGTAAAAAAAATCCCTGGTGTCTAGTGGTTCCTGTCCCCCCCGGGGGGGGCAGATTGGCCAAAAAACAATAGGCCGATCTTCCACCAAGGGGTCCAGAAAGGGCCAAAAAATAATTTGCCCCCCAGGGGAGCAACCCTTGCCTAAAGTGTTGCTCCCCTTGAGTGAAACTGACCAAAATAAATCACTGGTGTCTAGTGGTTTCTGTCCCCCCCTGGGGGGGCAGATTGGCCAAAAAACAATAGGCCGATCTTCCACCAAGGGGTCCAGAAAGGGCCAAAAAATAATTTGCCCCCAGGGTAGCGACCCGTCCCTAAGGGGTTGCTCCCCACATGTAAAAAAAATAAACAAAAGGATCCCTGGTGTCTATTGGTTCTGCCACCCGAGGGGCAGATCGGCCTTATTAAAAATAGGACGATCTGCCCCCAGGTGGGGGAGAAAAGGCCTAATAAGGAATTTCCCCCCTGGGGAGTGACCCTTGATAAAGGGGCTGCTCCCCTTATACATAATGACATAAACAAACATAAAAACACAATCCCTGGTGTCTAGTGGCCATTTCTGCACCCCGATCGGGCTGCAGAAATGCTCACAGACATGAAAGGAAAGGAAAGGCCTTTCCTTTCATGCCTCTGCCTGCCCCCACCTCCTGATCAAAAGAGAAATGCTCTTCCAGATCGCTCTGGAAGCTCAGCTTCCAGCGCAATGGGAGTTGACCTCCGATGAGGTCAGAGCGCGATGCGCGCTGATGTCATCAGTCGTCACTGGGGGGGTGGAGGGGGAGTTGGGGTGGAAGGGGAAGCGATTCCCCTTTTATCCCTGATGGGGGTGTGAGTGGGAGGCACACGCAAGCGCTCCCCCCGTGGGCCGGGTGCAGGACGAGCTGGTCTCATCCCCGCCACACGGGAACCGTGGCCAATGACTAGACCACCTCACCCCAGACACCCTGGGGGTTAAGCTAAATAGGATGCACAAGTGATTTGTCAGTCAATATCATGTGATTGGGAGCAGGTCACTGTCCCAGAGTTGGCAACAGCGAGGTCCAGGATACTCCCTATAATTTAGATCAGGAGTGAAAGAGGCATGTTGGATCAGATTATGTCCATTTCTGATGTTCTAAAGCGTGGTGAAGGAATTGTATGTTGGTTTGCTCCATTCAATATTGAAACCATCCAGAAATATGCTACCTGGCAACACCATTCGACTAAGAGACAATCAGTGAATTGATCAGTAAAATGAAATTTTAATTTGTGTGGTTTGTAGATGATGTGTAAATAGACAGTGCAAGATGGGGATGTAGAGTTGTGTTTTGAGGTAAATGAAAGTAAAATACGTGATGTGGGGGGGTATTTTCACTTTGGTAGGCCCTTGAAGATGACATGAGCACCACCCCCATTTTTTGACATTCTCTTCTCGGATGATATCTAACCTTGTGGAATTAAGGACTCTGTGATAGTTTAGGAATGGAAGTCAAGGAAGGATTCAGTAATGTATACTATATCAGGTTTGTGTAAAGTTGGGGTTGGTGATTCCCATCTGATGGGCACCTGCAGCCTAGATTCCAGAAGCATGCTGTGTAGATTATTGTTTGTGAGGTAGGATGACATTGCGCTTTATGTGTGGCACAAGCAACTTTGAAAATCTTACAACAGGAATATGTTGTATCACCGAAACAGATCACGTCAATCGAGCCCTAGATATTTTAGATCACCTTCCAGAAAGTAACTTAAAAAAACTCATCGTCCACTTCACCCATCAGCCACACTGGTAAAGCAGTCACCTCTCTACGTACAAAATGTTTCATACCAATACACACTAAGCACGCTCCTCTGGGTCCAAAGCAGAGTTAGGAGAACGAACCATTCAAACTAATTGCATGGTGTTTGAGAATACTATCCTTATCAAAGTGTAGAAAAATTGGCCGAAGTTTACAAACTTTTACAAAATATAGGTGGGTATTCTAACTCCGCCCTATTGCTTGTAGAACCCAAAATGTTCAGATGAAACTCTGGGGCGAATTGAGAAACGTCCGTGAAATTCGATTTGGCATTCAAAATAACCCTTGTAGTTCCTCATTTCTGATAGAAACTTAATGTCACATCTTGTAATGCCCTCTAATTCTCTATGCAGAGTTACCAATCAATGTCCCATGTACTGGTAACTCCTGGGGGAGAAAGGAAATATCAGGCTCAATATTTGAAGAACTCTTGATAAGGCCCTAATTGCACTTGAGCTTCCAGACTTTAGTTGATGATATTGTAAGCTGTGAGCATTATATATTTGACCACTTACTTGTCATACTGCTCTCGCGACCACGATCAAAAACGCTATCTGAGACCAGGTTCTGATGATAAAGCTGTTAAAGCAGCCAATTGTTATGTATGACCTTGTGAAGAGGCGGTATGGTCTATGCGGGCAGTAAAGTGAGATAATCTTGAAAGCTAGGATCAGGGCAGAGGATGATATGGTGGATCCATACAGGTATTCAACCATGGTGGTAAAAAACAACAGATAATGTGAGCTGTGAGATAGAGGTATGCATTAGAAGAAAGCCATGGGGTTAACACAGATGTCAGACCAACAACTACACGTGCAAGTGGCAATTAACAATGATTTCATCCAAGGTTCCATGATCTGGAACAACATCCCCATCAACATTAGAACTCTCCCAACCAATCTAGAATTCGCAAAGGTGCAGAATGCCCATCTCTGCAGAGAGCACAACATCTCCACATGATAGGACTGACTGCCAACAAACATCCTGCTTCATAGTTAACGATCCTGAATAGTGACTCTGGCCCACCCGCCCTCGGTTGCTCTCTTGTTGGGCACGCACAGCACTCTATAATTATTTATATATAGACACATAACAAAATACTGGCAGCTGGGGTTATGTGACTTTTTTACACAGGAGTGAATTGACGGTGATTGTAACCTCATCCTGGGCAGGAAATGATTCTGCTTCATGTACATACGTGGGATGTCATGAGAAGAAATTGCATTTCATGATTCTGCTTCATGTACATACGTGGGATGTCATGAGAAGAAATTGCATTTCATATTTCGGGGTCCTAATGCCAGGAAAATACGAAATACACTTGTTTACATCACTCTACCTTGCAGAAACCATACTTGCAAACTAAAAGTACTCTATAGGAGTCATGGGCTAATAACCAATGTTTCTCCTCAGTGAGCAAAAACTATTGCCTGTTCTTACAAAGCAATTTTAAGAGCATATTTAAAAATGATCATTTCTGTATAGCAAACTATGTATGTCCATGTAATGAAACATGGTCTTGGCACAAGCGTTAAAATCGCATATAATATCTCAACATTTGATCTTCTTGCTTGTGTCAAAATTGCACAGGGATTTTCCTGGAAGACTTGCAAGCACCGCCTTGCCGTACACCACATTACCCTTCTGCCCTCTTCTCAGCAATTCGGAGCCTTTCAGAGAGAGAACTGACTGCTGTGCATTCACAGGACACACAATTGCCTTATTAACTAAATATTTAAAGACTAAGGCCCAAATTGAAGGATGGCCTTGCGCCATCTAACACCCCATTAGCGTCATTTTTCTGATGCTAACGTGGCGTTAGATTGCCAAAAACGCACTCCTTATCTACAAAGTGGTGCGATGCATGCATTGAGCCACTTTGCGACCCATTGCACCACATTATGCAAGTGCCATGCATAATGTATGTAAAGGGTGCATTCTGGCCAAGGAGGCCCTCAAAAATGGAGCAATGAAATGAAGATTTCATTGCGCCATTTTTGGAGTCATTTTTGATGCCTGCTTGAAGCAGGCGTTAAAAGGACGGGCCTCATTGCACTTCGCTGCACTAGCGACTGAATTTTTTAGGCTAGTAGAGCAAAGCGCCACAGTAGCGTAAAAAATGTTGACGCTATTGTTCCTAATACCTCCATGGCTTAAGATATGGCGCTCATGGTGGTGTTAGGGAGGGCACAAAAAAAGTTGCTCTTCACGGTGTGAAGCACCACTTTTCTTAAATTTGATCCTAACTCCTACTGCACTGCATGAATGCTGGCCCAGACCTTTATTGTGGTGCTGGAAGCAGTCATTTGGAATTCTGAGTTGAGAATCTACAGTCCTTGGCAGTGAGGTAGGAAATAAGTAGGGCTAGCTCTTCTATAGCTGGATAACGAAGTGGAGTCATAAATCCAAGCACACACTTACTGGCAAGGATCAGGCCAAGCTATGTTTGTTCTCTCTTCGAACTCTCTTTGGTAATGAAGGTGATCTTAAACTATGATCAAGGACAGGGGCAGGTAGCACTACTGGTGACCTAGGTAAAGAACAAGAGCAGAAAACACGTCAAGGATAATGCCAAGATGATGGTGGGGGTCAAGCATGAAGCCACAAAATTTGGGAGGGGTCACATATTGAGCAATGGACCATATTATTTTCTCTAACATATTAATGTGCTACCCCATGGGTAATATTTGTGGGGCCACTATCCATCGTTTGCACCAAAGCCAACTGTTTCCAATGCCAGGTGATGACTGTGTCTCAACTGGCCTTCTACAACCATATCAATATTAAGCACCTTATCCAACACTGTGCAGTCCAACTCCCATCACAGTCATGACTACATTCCTTACAGTAGGCATGTAGACACTGTTCCAAGGGATAGGAGCTACGTGAAACTGGTACTGTTACTATAACTGTACTGATATTATGATACTATGTTGGTGGTGGGTTTGTGATAGGACATTTTTTGTAGCTTTATATGGATGAGAAATTGTAATGTTCTCCACATCTCTCTTGGGTGCCCAACACCTTAAAGCCATGCTGAGTAAAATATAACAAATGACATCTCAAACGCACATCTTTTGGGGGGTTGTAAAGCACCACACGCCCAGTAAGCAGAAACCTGGGGCCTCATTTACGAGGCCCCTAGCGGCACACTGCGTCATTGGAATGCAGTGTGCCAGCCCATATTTACAAGGCCACGCAAAGCCATCTTGCGTGGCTTTTCGTGTCCTTGTAAATATGGACCCCTTTCATGCATAACCCTGCATGAATTGGGCATTCCATGGGTGTTGCTCTGCCCTGTGCCACAGGACTTGTAAATAAGGCCCCCGATGCGTAATAGCTCAAAAAATCCTTCGGTTGCATTGCTGTTCAAAGTGTGTGCCATTTGGTAGCTTTGCAACGACATTAAGCCTTCTACTCAACCACAGTGTCATGCAAGGTGAGATTATTTACATGTGATTCGACATATGTTGACTACAGGACACAAAACAACATTAATGATGTTTTGTCTAATGAGAGCAAGTGAGCTACATAGGCGACACACAAATGAGATCAAGAACTTGTGATTGATGTAGCATTAAATGTTTGATGTAGATTTGCATAACTATTTCTCAGTACCTTCGCTTTGAGGGTGGAACTAGGAAATCAATCACAACTACAAGTGATGTGTTTGTTTGCACCAAGGCATTTGGGCATTTGTAATACAATTTACTAGTTCTTGAATACCTGCTCCTTGGAATTTGAATATCAGTGGGATATGATTGTAATCAATGGCACTTCACCAACACTTGTAGGAAATTCAGAGATTCTAAACAATGTTCCCTCAAATATTTAACTATTCATAGGTTAGTGAATGTGTTGTAAATGTACTTGAGCCTGTACTGGTGACCTGGGTAAGGATTAAGAACAAAGGGCCAGATGTAGCAAAGGTTTTTACCCATTCTGTGTCTATGGGAAAAAGTGTTTGTACATATGGCCCAAAGTTGGTTGGGTGTTACAACCTCTGGGCAATAGTAACACTATGCAGGAGTGGCCCCGTTGAACAGAAATGAAGAAACATCAGCATTTCCCATTGGGCCTATGGCAGTGCGGATACTGATATTGGACTTTAGGTCATTAAGGAATACTGCAATAGTGCAAGTTATCTCCATGTCCAGACTGCAGTATTCAGGATTGGGATGTTTGTCATATTGACAGAATTGATTTTGGTCATGTTCATCCTGGGCTTCTACTGCTGTAACACTAAGTTGTGGACCCTGGTCCCACCTCCTGTTGCAGAAGGGTGGGCATTTCACTTAGGGCTAGAATTCACGTTACGGCAGCCTGTATTTCATCGTGGGGAACAGTATAGCTAAAGCTTTTTTGGAAGGTGAACAGATGCCTTGTTCTTTCTTATGCAGCGGTAGTTACGATATGATTCAGGTGCTTCTCAGGTGTGAGTTTGGAATTTTAAGACATTCTTTCATCAGCTGGGGCATTGCTTGATGACCTTTCGACTTGAGGTTGACAACTACAATGCCAAAACTGAGCAATGTCAGAGGGACAAGGAGCAATGTTGTTTCTGTGATAGACATCTTTGCTCAGGGCATTACCCATTTTGAATCATGGCCAAAAGCAATGACTTATAGACTACATTGGTTCTACTCCCCCACATTATTCTAATGTATCTGACCCCTCTGACTACACGCAGAAAGGGGGTTTCTGTAGAGTTGATGGTGCACAGCTTCTAATTCAAATACTGCGTGCCTCAATACAACAATTCTCTTCAATTTCCTAAAGAGCAACTATAATAAGACAGAAATACCAGTGATCGGGCCCTTGAAACACTTGTCCTTGTAGAAGATATGCTTAGATGGCCCAAGGAACTACAATATCCCTGAAATCAATGAATGCAATAGAAAAACCTGGAAATAATTATTCAAGCTAAACTCTTGCTAGTTGCTAATATGTTTACAGCTTTATTTATGCTTCTAAGCATGGCCACTGGAATTATATAGCAGAGGAGGACCAAATTGTGTTGCAGGGTTGACTAAATCATGAAGCAAGAAGAGGAAAATATATAGCATAATGTAGCACACTTTGGTATTGTATTACTTGATTATTTTGCCATTGTTCCACAGGTTAACAATGTCTTGACAGAGTGTTCATCTCAGTAGTACCAAGCACCCACATACAGCAGTAAGCAACAAGAAGGGAGCAATCAACCTTTGCAAAGGCCCTTCCACTGCGTGGCAACATGTGTTGCCACATTTTTAGTAACTTTTAATCTGTTTGAGCTAGAAACTATATCTTTGTTAAATTATGTAGGCTATATAGCAGGTGATGGATAATATGCCAAATTCATGGTTTTGCAGAAAACCCCACAGCCTCAAATTTGCAAATTTCAAGGGCCTTGCATTGAAGCAAAGGAATTTTCAAAAACATGACTTTTCGCCAGTGGGTTCGTGGAATAATAATAGCTGTACATTGAAGAGTAGGCTAAGAATAGAGTGTTTACTTTGGCAGTCTTAAGTATTTGATTCAAAATCTTCAAAGGTTAAAAACACTAGGGCCTGAGTCCTATAGGGTCTCGATTGGTAAAAACATGACACCTCAGTGCTTGGCATATTGCAGTGATTGAAGGTCACAGAGAAGGCACAATTTAATTCCCTGTCTATGATGGCTAACCTGTGTTTGATTGCCTGTCCCTGAGTTCTAGAAACTCATCACACAGGATGTGGAAAAGTGTACACTTTTTTTAGTGATGTCCATGTTTATGATTTTCCATAGCAATGTTGTTCTAAGTTTTCAGATTTAGTGTACGAATATGCATGTAACAATGGCTGGGTATTTACCTGCTGCCTGCCCGTGCGTGTAGTTTACAGTGTCAAGCCAGACCATACAAAGCAGAAGTGTACAGTAACCTGCAGGCTAGAAGTACTACATACCACTGTGGCACTATTGAACCTACTCCATGATGATCTTGGCGGAATGTTTTTTATGATTGATTTACATGCTGTAACAACTGATACTGTGAGGCCCCGTTCTAAGTACTGACATGAATATCTGGTTCCTAGAGCAATGGACATGGGCTGCAGGGACTATGGGATTACCTCACAGGTTCTTTTTAGAATGTTTGGTCTCAACATTGCACACTCAATTCCTAGGCTGTAGAAAAGGGTCTAATGCCAGCTGTAGAAAAGGGTCTAATGCCAGTTACGTGAAGGAGAGTGTTTAATATGGGCTCATGAAACGTAAATGTATGAGTGCTATTTTACAGTTCTGTCTAAGCCTGGTCCACAGATAAGGGTTCCAGACCTAAATACACGCTGCTTGGCTGGATGTGTGGAAATATCTAGATTTCTGCTTTGTGAATGATTTTTAGTAAAATAGAATTGTAATACGTATCTCATGATGGTGATATATTAATGTTTGTTGAGAAAAGTTAATATCAAGGTCTTGAATAGATTCCCAGTACTAAATGGCTTCTTTTATGCACATCTTACAAAGATCCCATCTGCTCTGGCATTCCTCTGGGAAACATGTATTTGCCATCTCTGGTTTGTGGTTTTTACTGAGTTCTGTGAAAATTGCTTTATTGAGCTTGGGAGAGTGAGGTTTCACTTTGCTCCAGTCACCGGATATTTTTCAACAAAGAGCGCTTTCTGATGTCACATAGGATGTTGTTGGAGTGATAAGTGGTGCAAACAGAGTGTCACCAATGGCGGGAGCTATCAAATTCTCGGTGGCTTGGGCTCAAGGAGTTTTTTGGGTTTCATGGACGGACTCAGGCCTTTACACAATAGGACACATATGTTAATTTTGCAGTGAATTTCATATCCTGGAATCCATCCTATCTATTATGAAAGGGATGCCAATCTTTAGGGGGTTATTTTTGAAAAACAAAAAAGTTTGCTGATTGGTGACCTGAAACAGGCTGTTGCTTAGAAAGCTTTCAGTACCTTCTGAGAAGCCACCATGAGTGTGGATCCTCTCAGGGCACAGAGCACTCCACAGGATTGGTCAGTGCTTTAAGTGGGATGTAAAAAGTGAGTGGTCTCTAAAACAGGCATAGCCTGTGTAAATAAGGGTGGGTATTAAAAACATGCTATATTTCTGTAATTGCCATAGTGTGCCATCTGGCCAGTCTACTGGGGAGTCTCTGAGCTTTCCCTTATTGCATCCAGAAATATAACACAACAACTGACATACACCTAAAACCATTGAGTATTATTTGCTTTGTCGATGTTTGTTAGCTGTTTAGGTTAAATGAGTAATAACAATGATTTTGTTGTAAATAATTAATATGAAAAATGTTTCAATTCTGAAATTGTGAACTGTGAATTAAATGGTACTGTGGCCTGTGGAAAGAGTTGTGGTCTTCAGAGTGTCTCAATTACTTCAGCTATGCTTGTCTGTGCTAGACATGCACACTGGTTTTTCCCCTCAGTTACTCCATCTGAGTACCTTACACCTCATCTTTTTCCTCTTCAGCACCCTCCTTTCATTCTCTACTGAATGTGCTTCTCGCGTCTCCTCCTTTTCACCAACACCCAAACACACAACACATACACTCACTGTAAGCACTGCATTTTCTTTTACTTTCCAGTTGTAAATATTATAACAATTGTGTACCTCCTTTAAACACATTGGAACAGAATCACAATTGCAACTGTAAAACGTGACCATTGCTCTGGCGCTCTGCAGAGAGAGCCAAAGACTGGATGACCATGGATTTTGAACACCTTTATGACCCACTGAGAGAAACACCAACTCTCTCCTGGCTGGTTGGAAACACCTGGAGTCAACATAAATCAAAGTATGCACAATACAAAAGTAATAAGATGCCTGAAATAAAATACTACAACACAACATCCAGGAACAAGCAAACACTCTCAGGAAATGAAAAATAGAAAAAGAACATGAATACAGGGCCTAATAAGTACCAATGTCAAACTCTGTTGTAAATTCCTAGGTCTCGAAACTGGAAGGATCTGGCTTACTTAAAGCCCTGGGGTAGGCCGTGACGACTAAATATGGTGAGCGATAGTCCGCCCAGGGTTGCGGAGGTAATTTACCTTTGCTTCCCTGAGGGATGGCAGGCCACCTGCTGTGATCTAAATAAGGCACAAAATGTTATAACATTGGTGTGAGCTGTTTTGAGAATAAGATCATAACTTTTACGCTTTTAAGTAGTTCTTTCCTCTCTTGTTTTCTCCTTCTCACTCTCTAACTGTTGTTCCTGTTTCTTTTTTTTCTCTTTCTTAAACTTAGAATTTCTCTCACATCTTTATCCATGTATCCATACATACATAAATATATATATATATATTTTTTTTTTGTGTATATATATATATATATATATTTATGTGTGTATATATATATATCTATATATATATATATATATATATATATAGATATATATATTTATGTATGGATATATGGATAAAGATGTAAGAGAAATATTTATATTTATATTATATAAATATTTATATTTCAATCTCTTTTTATTCGAGTGTACTATTTGTTGTCCCTTGACATCTCGATGTCCTTCAATACATCTCTGCGTTTCTTATGTTTGTTTCCAGGTGTCAGTGTAGGCACCTCCCTAGCTCAGCCTCCCGCGCCCATGTGCAACTGTAAATGCACCCATTAGGAATCCCATTCCTCTTAACAGCGCAGGCAGGAAATGGAATCTCACAGTGCGGATCAATAGGCGGCATAAGAGAATCTGACAACCTTTGGTCGGAATAAGGAGAACAGATAGCATTAATTAATTCACTGACTCGTAAAAGAAAAAGTGCATCCTTCATAGCGCTGACAGACTGCAAAATGCTCCACGCCAGCGCGAACGCCTGCTATTGATTCAAATTGAAAAACTGAAAACAATAAATTTTCGAAAACTTTCCATTTTAATTCACAAGTCTCTTTTTTACTTTATTTCTTGCTGTGCGTTTCACGCCCATAAGGCAACGACACGCCTATTTTTGTCTCTGGTTGGCCTTCATTATCTTTAAAGTTCTGAATGTCAAAGTTCATTTATATTTGTTTTGCAAATAGGCTCGTGGATATTTATAATAAAGAAGAATTAGGAAGCAATAGCAATGTATATCTCTGTAAAGAGCTTTTAAACCATAGTTGGCATCAATGCGTCATTGTAGTATAGGGATATTACAAGTTCCATCAAATGAGGTAATTGATATTTTGACATCAGGCCATTCCCCGACCAGCAGTTTCTTATCCAATCCAGAGGAATTCTTCCTTCTACAGTCTGCATCTGGATGTTCCATCCCCAAGATTCCACCATTTTTGGGGAGCCGATTATGTCATATTGAGAGGAGTCAACACCCCTCCCTAAGGCGTCAGTGTTGAGGAGTGTTGTCCAGAGACGAGATCTTATGGAGATTCTGCATCAATTATAAATTAACACATTTATGGAAGTCAATGCTTTTGTCTGCCAATACGTTCTACTTATGGGTACTGTGCGTTATGAAAGAGGGTACTGTTTAGGGTGACATGCATGATACCCCAACTTCTGTTGAGGTTCAGAGCTGTCAACATTCTGCCAGGGGTACTGTGGCGAGCATGTGCTTAATGCTCGACCAGCCCTACCATTCAGCACATAGCCAGACATTATACAGGTACCACTGGGAAGAGTGCAAAGGATTAATAGCTACCTCCCATCTTCAGGCAAGGCACCATAAATATCTGTGGACAGGAAGGCAATAATTCGCCGGGCACTTAGCCTCTCAGCCATGTGGCACTTAGCCAGGCAAGTGGTAAGTATGTGGAGGTACCCTCACAGGGAGTTCTGCCCACTCCCACCTTTCTGAACTTAGCAAGACAGTCAACGAGTATAGCAGTGAAAAGGCCCCAGGTTGTCCAACCCTCCCCATGATACATCACTTAGCCAGGCAATGTACGGGTGCTTGGGTGAAGCTAGGAATTCACTCTGTTGTCCCCCACCATCGGGCACTGCTCATAAAATCTAAGGATACATTGGATGAACACCCTTAGAGCACTCTTCCCTCTCTAACATCCAGCTCCTCACCAGGCCACAGAATGATGGACAAAGTGATAAGACTCACAAAACATACTCAGCAAGGCACACATACGGGAGAGACTAAGGCGGTCATTCCAACCCTGGCGGTCCGAGACCGCCAGGGTTGGGGACCGCGGGAGCACCGCCAACAGGCTGGCGGTGCTCCCATGGGCATTCTGACCGCGGCGGTACAGCCGCGGTCAGAAACGGAAAACCGGCGGTGTACCGCCGGTTTTCCGCTGCCCCGGGGAATCCTCCATGCCGGCCCAGCTTGCTGCGCCGCCATGGGGATTCCGACCCCCATACCGCCATCCTGTTCCTGGCGGTTTTGGCCGCCAGGAACAGGATGGCGGTATGGGGTGTCGTGGGGCCCCTGGCCAATGGCATGGGCACTGCAGGGGCCCCCGTAACAGGGCCCCACAAAGATTTTCAGTGTCTGCCATGCAGACACTGAAAATCGCGACGGGTGCAACTGCACCCGTCGCACCCCTTCCACTCCGCCGGCTCCATTCGGAGCCGGCATCCTCATGGAAGGGTGTTTCCCGCTGGGCTAGCGGGCGGCCTTCTGGCGGTCGCCCGCCAGCCCAGCGGGAAACCCAGAATAACCGCGGCGGCCTTCTGACCGCGCAGCGGTATTCTGGCGGCTCCCGCCGGCCCTGCGGTTACCGCGGCCGGTGGGAGTCAGAATGACCCCCTAAGTCACCTCAATTCTCTCTGTGAGTTTATCTCTTCAACTCAATGTATCTGTTTTTAAAATGTATGCAAATTAAAAATGTTTTTTTGTGCGTCAGCAAAACACAAGTTTCACTTTCCTTCCACACAAACAAAAACTACAACCATTAGTAGTGAAAACTTCTCTTGTAAACATAGAGTGTGGGCTGGCGGGTCGGTGCTGTAGGAGAAGTGGCAGTTTTGGCAGGTGATGGGTTCTTTGGAAACACAAGGGAATTTGGTGTGTCTTTGTTGTTGTGGCACCCAGGATTCATGTCTCTGAGCTTCTCAGGGGAGTAGCGGTGGGTGGCTGGAGCGCCAGGGTTCCTGGCACTGGGCGGTCCAAGTGCGGATGGGTGCAGATGGACTTGCCTTTGGTGCACCTTTGGTGCGCTCGCTGCACACGACTGCTCTACAGCCTCCATTAAAGGGGTCCTGGTGGAGGGCAGGGTGCTGGTTGGTGGGAGGTGGGAAACGGCAGGAGGAAGTAAATGGGGAAGAGAACAGAATGAGCACAAGGGGCAAGTAGGGTAAAAACGAGCAGAAAGGAGTGGAAACGGAGCAGAAAAAAAACTAGAAGAAAAGAGGGTAAAGAAAGAAGAAAATAGTGGAAAAAGGAGCAGAAAGCAAGCAGAAAAGAGGGGAAATGGATGCAGAAAACCAGCAGAAAAGAGGGGAGAAAGTTGCAGATTGAGGGAAAAAATTAGCAGAAATTAGCAGACCAGAGGAAAAAAGGAGCTGGTAATTAAGCAGAAACCAAGCAGCAGAAGGTGTCAGTTGTCGAGATGGACAGGAGACTGTCATGGGGAGCTGGCATGAGAACCTGCTCAATGGGGTCACGCTGTGGCCTCCATTAAGTAGGTCTTGGGGGAAGGGCGGGGTGCTGGATGGTGAGAGGCAGGAAAAGGCAGGAGGAGGGAAATGGGGAAAACAGGAGAAGAAGAAGAAAAAGCAAGCAGGCCAAAAACGAGTGAAAACGTTGCAGAAAACAAACAGAAAAGAGGGGAAAATGTGCAGAAAACAAGAAAGAGGGGAATGGAAAAGAAACTAGCAGAAAACGGTGAAAATGGAGCAGAAATTAGCAGAGCAGAGGAAACAATGAGCAGAAACCAAGCAGCAGAGGGTAGTAGTAGGCAAGCTGGACAGAAGACTGTCACAGTGGAGCTGGCACTAAGACAGGCTCAATGGGGTCATGCTGCGGCCTCCTTTAAGTAGGTCCTGCGGGGAGGGCGACGCTCTGGGTGTCAGGAGGCTGGAAGTGGCTGGGGAAGAGAAATGGGGAAGAGAGGAGAAGTAGCAGAAAAGGCGAGAACAGTAAAAATGAGCAAAAAGGTGTGAAAACAGATTTAAAAAAACGAGCAGAAAAGAGTGGAAAAAGAAGCAGAAAAGAGGGAAAAGGGGCACAGAAAACGCACAGAAAAGAGGGAAAAGGGTGCAGAAAACATGCAGAACAGAGAGGAAAAGGGTGCAGAAAATGAGCAGAAAAGGGAGAAAAACAGAGCCGAAAGAACAGAAAAGAGTGAAAACGGAGCAGAAATGAGCAGAACAGAGGAAAAAACGAATAGACAAATGGGCAAGCTGGACAGGAGACTGTCATGGGGGATTTTATCATGTTTTGTCGCTTCTAAGCTAGGGTTCATAAATATCCAGCTCAGTTTCTGGTGGTTTACATTTATAGTGTCTTTTTCAGGATCCAGTTAAGTTTTTACCATGAGAAAGCTGTGCACCTGCTAATCTGGATTTCAGTTTCTGTCATGTGTACTCTTATTTGAAGCAATGCATGAAGAAAACCTATGGAAGTCATGACATTTGAAGGGGAGGTCAGAATTAGATGGGTATTTTCATAATCCAAACATCCTGTTGCCTTACAAAGCAATATTGCACTTTACTTGATCTGCTAAAAAAAAGTGAATGTCGCCTTCATATGAGCGTGTGTGAGTTTCGTGTTATGTCTCCAACAGTTCACCCTTTCCAGTGTGGCCCAATTCAACCACGTTGTATCTTCATTTTTAGAGCTACCGTTTACTAAGTTTGTTGTTCAGTTTCAAATTATTTTCAACTTTTTCCCCCATTTTATGTTTCATGTACTGAATTGTTTTACATTTCTTTCCCCTCTACCCTTCTGAAAATAGGCCTTTTGCTTGCCATTAAAACATAAAATCAAACCGCTTGGTGACTTTAATACTTTATCGTTTGCGAAACGGAAATCTGAGTGTGACATCCAATTTGGAGATCGTCCTCATGGAGTCTTCACAGCCCATTCCAAGCCCCACGTTCTTAGTGAGAGAGATGAAACTTCGCTGTATTACACTTCCTTTGAGTAGAGGAATAATTTAAGGGGTCGCCAGCCAGCTGTGCTCTCCCGCGGATTTGACTCAAGACCCTCTCTTTTCAGAAGACCGATTTCACAACCTACATTATCCTCTTTGCAGCAGAGAATGGTCTACTATTCAGTTTTAAAGCACACCTTTAAGAATCAGTACATTAGTTTTATGGCATCATTTTGAAGTATCTAAACACCACCCAGACGTTGCTGAGAGCACGATGAATAGTTGAGAAGCATCCATTATATGCGGAAGCACCCTGGAGGCTTATGTTGGTGGAATCCGGGGATATGAAGTCAGCAATTCCAACAGTTTCCTATGTTCTGCTTTGGGAATCCCACTGAAGTGTTCACTCTGTTAGGTGGCGTTTAGCCTAGCAAATTATTGACATTGACTGACTGATATTTGCCCTAGATTAGGAGTTATCATTAACTTTTTCTCAGTTGCGACAAGATATAGGTACTACATACTCTGTGACACAAAGAGATGTGTTGCTGTAGAGGAGCAATCCCCTTGGTGTTGTGGTAGTCCTTTAAGTGCAGTATCAGTCAGTTTGATGAGCTGCCCTTCTGATCTTTTTGTAATATCTGAGGATCTTTAGCAGTTGACCCTGTTTTAAAAAAGTATTGTCAAAGTCAGTACGTTTGTACATCATGTGAATTAGGCTAACCTTTGCCAGACAAATGCCAGAGCTACTCGCTTTGGCCTTGTTTCTTTACTCAACAGCAGTGAGGAGTGAGAGCAGACAAAGGGCCTGATTACAACTTTGGAGGAGGTGTTAATCCGTCCCAAATGTGATGGATATACCACCAGCCGTATTACGAGTTCCATAGGATATAATGGACTCGTAATACGGCTGGTGGTATATCCGTCACTTTACCGTCACTTTTGGGACGGATTAACACCTCCTCCAAAGTTGTAATCAGACCCAAAGTCCCTTAAAATGAATGTTACAGAAAAATGGTTGTTTCTTTCGGCGCAATCTGTTTATCAGATACTTTGGTAAGTGTGAGCTTCTCAGAGCTACTGGGCTATTTGCCGACTGATTTCAGATGTGGATAGTCCTTTATTCATTCTAATGGAGTTGAAAGGACCCTTTCAAACAGCCTATAGAAAATGGTAAGCCTAAAGCATTCATGTGGACAGAAGCAGGGTGGGATTATACATTTTTAAAGCAGTGGCTGAAAATGCTGGAACAAAAGAAGTCAGTGGCTGAAGGAGACTGGCCTAAAATGAGTATAGACTATCTTAAGCTTGACTTAAATGGCGCACGTGACATACATGTCAGTCCTAAAAATGCTGAGTTGGGTATTCCTCCCCAACCATCCTTAGAAACGCTTAACTTTCTTCAAGTTACTTGCACAGTCAAACAGGACAGCCGTTCATGCATGTTATTTTAGTGAAATCAGGCCAGTGTGCCCAGCGAAAACCTAAAAATACAAATTTCACTCTGATTGGCTTGACAACCTGCAGTCTGCCCATTCAATCCTGGGTCAAATGGCTTTGCATGAAAGTTGCTACCTAAACAAAGACGTTTCCTCATCTTCAGAATTAAATTCCAAGACCCAAAACATCGACAAATTAGTTCAACACTACGCCCAATGACATACCAAATTTATGAATTGGTAATGCTTTAGCGCTTGCATAGTTTGACAATGGAAATACCTTACTCTCTTGCTCGTGTAACTGTATCCTGTTTCCATTCAATGTTACACTACAACATGCAGCAGGAAGCATCAGCAGACCTCAACCCTTCTCCTATAAAGCTCCCTCCCATAACTTCACAGGTCAATAATCCTGCAATACTGATTGTGCCATTGCCATTACATCTCTAACCTTTTCCTCCTTTAACCACCTCTATGGGACTATCTGCAAAACCTTCTTCTAATCAGCCACTGTCGCAGCACCACCCAAGCTCTTCCTCGCTGTCTTGGACTACCAGTGCCGTCTATCACGGAATGCAATGTCAATCTTTGCTGTTCTATGATGCTCTACATCAGTCTATCCCTGCAACGGCAACTTTCCTGAACTTAAACGTAGGGCTCATCAACACGGAGTTAGCCATGAAACACACACAAGACACACATGACTCGCAAGGCGAAACCAACAGTTAAGATTTGAGAGGGAAACATCTCTTGAATGGTGATGGACATGCACCCCTGCCCTGAGTGCCCCAGCTGCATGGATATCTGATCTCTGGTACTGACGTTTGGTAACAGGCAAACATGGATTATGCGTGTGAACCATTACCTAGGCCTGTCTCATGGTCATAAGGTCTTGGTAGACCATCAGGGCTGCACCAAGTGCTAAATTGGTAGAAGGCTACCACCTGCACTTTGAATTAAGTGGCACAAGCGGTGTGGTGGCTGCATATCTGTTTTGTGTTTAATATTGATTAGCAATGTGAACAGGCTTGTTTACCTGTGTCACAGGAGTGGAACCTACCGGCCCACTCTTGTAAAGTTCCACTTCTGTGTACTTAACTCACCCTTAGTCTACTTGATGGATTGGGTGTAGTGCTGGACAGCACGAAATTCTTGTGGGTCCGTGCTGGGATGTATGTGTACCTGTACATGAAACATGACATGGAGGCCTGTGGGTTTCATCTAGAACAAGGCATGTGAATTGCTGACATTCGTGAGGGCTGGCATGGGAACACACACTAGAGGGAGGGATGCAAAGCATACTCTGCACATCAAAGGTCTCTTTCTACTTGTCGCCCAGCCAGCAAGAGGGTTATTGAGGACTAAAGACCGCACTTTTTAAGTAAGGCATGACAGTGCATAAATCAATAAATATAACTATGGAGTCCCAGACATTAATTTTCTACTGGGTCTTCTAGTAATGCTCCATCACAGAAGAACGAAAGGCGCTTTGTTCCTTTTCAGGATTAAAATATATGACATGCAGCTCAGACAAACGTTGGCAAACAATTTACTGACCCATTTTAACAGCCGAGGAAAAAATGGAACCAAACTATGGGGGTCATTCTGACCCTGGCGGTCCATGACCGCCATGGCGGAGGGCAGCGGAAGCACCGCCAACAGGCTGGCGGTGCTTCCTGGGCGATTCTGACCGCGGCGGTAAAGCCGCGGTCAGAAAAGGGGAGCTGGCGGTTTCCCGCCGGTTTCCCGCCGGTTTCCCACTGGCCCAGGGTATCCGCCATGGCGGCGCTGCTTGCAGCACCGCCATGGGGATTCCGACCGCCTTCCCGCCAGCCTGTTTCTGGCGGTGTCCACCGCCAGAACCAGGATGGCGGGAACGGGTGCCGTGGGGCCCCTGGGGGCCCCTGCACTGCCCATGCCACTGGCATGGGCAGTGCAGGGGCCCCCTAACAGGGCCCCTCAAAGATTTTCACTGTCTGCTTTGCAGACAGTGAAAATCGCGACGGGTGCCACTGCACCCGTCGCACCCCTGCAACTCTGCCGGCTCCATTCCGAGCCGGCTTCATTGTTGAAGGGGCTTTCCCGCTGGGTCGGCCGGCGATCTTCTGGCGTTCGCCCGCCGGCCCAGCGACCCAGCGGGAAAGGCAGAATGGCCGCCGTGGTCTTTTGACCGCGGAGCGGTCTTTCGGCGGGAACCGCTTGGCGGGTGGCGACCGCCGACCGCCACGGTCAGAATGACCGCCTATGTCACTTTAAATAAAATGCATTTCAATTTAATCTGGAAATTCAAAGGGCTACGATCCCTCACATTAAAGAACAATTAACACGATGCATCAGAACCTTGTGTATATGTGCAGCATTACGGGAGAGTCCATTAACAGAACTACCCGCACAATACTAAAAACTAGTTTTTATATTATGCTTCACATATCAATTGTTGCTAGCTATTATTCGCCTATTTAACTATGAAAGGCGGGATGGCCTTGCTGGCTTCGCTCTCAAGCCCTGCACATCAAAGCATTAAACAATGGCTTCTGACTTTAACTAACTGATCAGCAAAACGACTTGAGATGCATGCTCGCCTCGCACATATGCATGCTGTGATTTTCAGGACTTGGGTGCCTGATGTAAAAAACCTATTTTGAAGTTTCAGACCCTGTGTGTTGCAGAATAGGTATGTCTGCGACCGTCATACAAGTTTTTACTATATACTAATCTCACACAGTTACCGAGTCATAAAGTGTGATTGTGAATTGGTATGAAATGTATCAGTCTTTTGAAAACTGAACATTTGCCGACAATCTAGTTTGGGAAAAAATGTTGGGAGTAGCAGTTTTCCAGGAGATGACTGCAAACCCTCAAACAAACTTTTTTGAAAAAGTAAAGTTTTTTCCCATTTGCAGCCCATTTCCTTTAAGGAATATGAGTGGCATTTAGCAAAAAACGTCCCTGTGATTTCAGCCAATCACAAGGGGAATTGCTTTAACCCCTTTGCTGCCAGGCCTTTTCTCCCTCCTGTGCCGAGCCTTTTTTTGGCTATTTGGGGCAGTTCGCGCTTAGGCCCTCATAACTTTTTGGCCACATAAGCTAGCCAAGCCAAATTCGCGTCCTTTTTTTCCAACATCCTAGGGATTCTATAGGTACCCAGACTTTGTGGGTTCCCCTGAAGGAGGCCAAGAAATTAGCCAAAATACAGTGAACATTTCGTTTTTTTCAAAACAATGGGAAAAAGTGGCTGCAGAAGAAGGCTTGTGTTTTTTTCCCTAAAAATGGCATCAACAAAGGGTTTGCAATGCTAAAATCATTAGCTTCCCAGCTTTCATGAACAGGCAGACTTGAATCAGAAAACCCAATTTTTCAACACAAATTTGGCATTTTACTGGGACATACCCCATTTTAAAAAAAATTTGTGCTTTCAGCCTCCTTCCAGTCAGTGACAGAAATGGGTGTGAAACCAATGCTGGATCCCAGAAACCTAAACATTTCTGAAAAGTAGACAAAATTCTGAATTCAGCAAGGGGTCATTTGTGTAGATCCTACAAGGGTTTCCTATAGAAAATAACAACTGAAAAAGAAAAATATTGAAATTGAGGTGAAAAAAACATACATTTTCCTCTACATTTTACTCTGTAACTTTTTCCTGCAATGTCAGATTTTCGAAAGCAATATACCGTTTCGTCTGCTGAACTCCTCTGGTTGCGAGGATATATAGGGCTTGTAGGTTCATCAAGAACCCTAGGTACCCAGAGCCAATAAATGAGCTGCACCCTGCAGTGCGTTTTCATTCTATACCGGGTATACAGCAATTAATTTGCTAAAATATAAAGAGTGAAAAATAGCTATCAAGAAAACCTTTGTATTTCCAAAAAGGGCACAAGATAAGGGGTTGGAGAGCAGTGGTTATTTGCACATCTCTGAATTTCGGGGTGACCATACTAGCATGTGAATTACAGGGCATTTCTAAAATAGATGTCTTTTTTACACACTCTCTTATATTTGGAAGGAAAAAATGTAGAGAAAGACAAGGGGCAATAACACTTGTTTTGCTAATCTATGTTCCCCCGAGTCTCCCGATAAAAATGATACCCCACTTGTGTGGGTAGGCCTAGCGCCCACGACAGGAAACGCCCCAAAATGCAACGTGTACACATCACATTTTTTTAAAGAAAACAGAGGTGTTTTTTGCAAAGTGTCTACCTGTAGATTTTGGCCTCTAGCTCAGCCGGCACCTAGGGAAACCTACCAAACCTGTGCAGCTTTGGAAACTAGAGACCTAGGGGAATCCAAGATGGGGTGACTTGTGGGGCTCTGACCAGGTTCTGTTACCCAGAATCCTTTGCAAACCTCAAACTTTGGCTAAAAAAACACATTTTCCTCAAATTTTGGTGACAGAAAGTTCTGGAATCAGAGAGGAGCCACATATTTCTTTCCACCCAGCGTTCCCCCAAGTCTCCCGATAAAAATGATACCACACTTGTGTGGGTAGGCCTAGCGCCCGTGACAGGAAATTCCCCAAAACGCAACGTGGACACATCACATTTTTTGAAAGAAAACAGAGGTGTTTTTTGCAAAGTGCCTACCTGTAGATTTTGGCCTCTAGCTCAGCCGGCACCTAGGGAAACCTACCAAACCTGTGCATTTTTTTAAACTAGAGACCTAGGGGAATCCAAGATGGGGTGACTTGTGGGGCTCTGACCAGGTTCTGTTAAACAGAATCCTTTGCAAACCTTAAAATTTGGCAAACAAAACACATTTTCCTCACATTTTGGTGACAGAAAGTTCTGGAATCAGAGAGGAGCCACAAATTTCCTTCCACCCAGCGTTCCCCCAAGTCTCCCGATAAAAATTATACTTCACTTGTGTGGGTAGGCCTAGTGCCCGCGACAGGAAATGCCCCAAAACGCAACGTGGACACATCACATTTTTTTAAAGAAAACAGAGGTGTTTTTTGCAAAGTGGTACCTGTAGATTTTGGCCTCTAGCTCAGCCGGCACCTAGGGAAACCTACCAAACCTGTGCATTTTTGAAAACTAGAGACCTAGGGGAATCCAAGATGGGGTGACTTGTGGGGCTCTGACCAGGTTTTGTTACCCAGAATCCTTTGCAAACCTCAAACTTTGGCTAAAAAAACACATTTTCCTCACATTTTGGTGACAGAAAGTTCTGGAATCAGAGAGGAGCCACAAATTTCCTTCCCCCCAGCGTTCCCCCAAGTCTCCCGATAAAAATGATACCTCACTTGTGTGGGTAGGCCTAGCGCCCGTGACAGGAAATTCCCCAAAACGCAATGTGGACACATCACATTTTTTGAAAGAAAACAGAGGTGTTTTTTGCAAAGTGCCTACCTGTAGATTTTGGCCTCTAGCTCAGCCGGCACCTAGGGAAACCCACCAAACCTGTGCATTTTTGAAAACTAGAGACCTAGGGAAATCCAAGATAGGGTGACTTGTGGGGCTCTGACCAGGTTCTGTTACCCAGAATCCTTTGCAAACCTCAACATTTGGCTAAAAAAACACGTTTTCCTCACATTTCGGTGACAGAAAGTTCTGGAATCTGAGAGGAGCCACAAATTTTCTTCCACCCAGCGTTTCCCCAAGTCTCCCGATAAAAATGATAACTCACTTGTGTGGGTAGGCCTAGCGCCCGTGACAGGAAATGCCCCAAAACACAACGTGGACACATCACATTTTTTTAAAGAAAACAGAGGTGTTTTTTGCAAAGTGCCTACCTGTAGATTTTGGCCTCTAGCTCAGCCGCCACCTAGGGAAATCTACCAAACCTGTGCATTTTTTAAAACTAGAGACCCAGGGGAATTCGAGATGGGGTGACTTGTGGGGCTCTGACCAGGTTCTGTTACCCAGAATCCTTTGCAAACCTCAAAATTTGGCTAAAAAAACACATTTTCCTCACATTTCGGTGACAGAAAGTTATGGAATCTGAGAGGAGCCACAAATTTCCTTCCACCCAGCGTTTCCCCAAGTCTCCCGATAAAAATGATACCTCACTTGTGTGGGTAGGCCTAGCGCCCGCGACAGGAAATGGCCCAAAACACAATGTGGACACATCACATTTTTTCATAGAAAACAGGGCCTACCTGTGGATTTTGGCCTCTAGCTCAGCCCGCCCCAGGGGGGGTCAGAAATGGCCTAAAATAAATTGGTCCCCGAACCCCCCCCGGGAGCGACCCTTGCCTACGGGGTCGCTCCCCCTGCGTGACATTGGTGCCAAAAAAAAACCCCCGGTGCCTAGTGGTTTCTGCCCCCTTGGGGGCAGATTGACCTAAAATCGGCCAATATTACCCCAAGGGGGGCTGAAATGGTCTACATACAATTTGCCCCCCAGGGGAGCGACCCTTGGCTAATGGGTCGCTCCCCAATTCTAAAAAAACAAACAAACAAAAAAAATAACACAAAAAAAAAATTGCCCTGGTGCCTAGAGGTTTCTGCCCCCCTGGGGGCAGATCGGCCTAATAACAATAGGCCGATCTGCCCCCGGGGGGCAGAAATGGCCTAAAATAAATTTGGCCCTCAACCTCCCCCAGCAGCGACCCTTGCCTACGGGGTCGCTCCACCTGCATGACATTGGCGCCAAAAAAAAAATCCCCAGTGCCTAGTGGTTTCTGCCCCCTTGGGGGCAGATTGACCTAAAATCAGCCAATCTGCCCCCAAGGGGCAAGCAATCCGGCTTTTGAAACGCTTGGAGACACTTCAAAGGGAAGGAAATAAATTTCCTTCCCTTTGAAGCCTCTCCGGGCCTCCCCCACGTGATCGAAAGAGAAATGCAAAGCATTGGGGGAGGCCCTGTGACAAACAGCGCGCGCTCGCGCGCTGATGTCACAGGGGGGTGGGGAGGCGAGGGTGGAAGGGGAAGGGCTTCCCCTTCCATCCCTGCCTTTGTGGGGGTGGGCGGAAGCACACAGAGGGAGCGAGAGCGCTCCCTCTGGGCTGTGTGCCGAGGACGTAATGGTTACGTCCTCGGCACAGCAGCACTGTGCCGAAGGACGTAACCACTACATCCTCGGCACAGTACCAGTTAATGAATATCAATAGGAAAGTCATTCTATGGCCTCCTGTGATTCTGTATTTTGTGTACTGACCTATTAGTACATAGGATGGCTTGTATAAAGTTGCTCTATTCACAAATCTTTGGTGCACAAATCGCAAAAACCTCTAGCAAATGAAATAATATTAAACTAGTCCATTGATTCCTAATCACAATAAGGTCAACCGATACCAATTTCTTGCTGTCTGTAAATCCAATGGCAAGACATTAAGGGGGTGATTCTGACCGCGGCGGACGGCGGTCGCCACCCGCCAAGCGGTTCCCGCCGAAAGACCGCTCCGCAGTCAAAAGACCGCGGCGGTCATTCTGGCTTTCCCACTGGGCTGGCGGGCGACCGCCGAAAGTCCGCCCGCCAGCCCAGCGGGAAACACCCTTCCCACGAGGAAGCCGGCTCAGAATGGAGCCGGCGGAGTGGGAAGGTGCGACGGATGCAGTTGCACCCGTCGCGAATTTCAGTGTCTGCAAAGCAGACACTGAAATTCTTTGTGGGGCCCTCTTACGGGGGCCCCTGCTGTGCCCATGCCATTGGCATGGGCACTGCAGGGGCCCCCAGGGGCCCCACGACACCCCATACCGCCATCCTGTTCCTGGCGGGTGAACCGCCAGGAACAGGATGGCGGTATGGGCTGTCAGAATCCCCATGGCGACGCAGCAAGCTGCGCCGCCATGGCGGATTCCCATGGGCAGCGGAAAGTCGGCGGTACACCGCCGGCTTTCCGCTTCTGGCCGCGGCTGTACCGCCGCGGTCAGAATGCCCGGCGGAGCACCGCCAGCCTGTTGGCGGTGCTACCGCCGACCTCCGCCATGGCGGTAATTACCGCCAGGGTCAAAATGACCCCCTAAGTAATACTAAGAACTGTTATTTGCAGTACTGTGGATCAAAAAGTATGTAATGTGATGCACTAAATAGAAAAAGTTATTCTTAGAAAAGTGTTTGACTCACTATACCATTTTACTTAAGTAAATATGCAGCAGCCTTTGCACATATATGCAGGTACAAGACTAGGGCCCTCATTACAAGTGTGGCGGTCTCCAGACCGCCACACTTGCGATGGTGGTCGGACCGCCGCAGACAAGGCGGTCCGACTGGTCTATTATGACCGTGGCAGATGTTCCACGGTCTGACCGCTGGCACCGCCAGGTTGCTGCCTGTCAACAGCCTGGCAGTCTCGGTGGTCGCAATCCACCAGGGAAGCGCTGCAAGCAGCGCTGCCCTGGGGATTACGAGTCCCCTTTCTGCCAGCCTCTGCACAGCGGTCTCACCGCCATGCAAAGAAAGGTGGAAAGGGGGGTTGGGGCCTCGTGGGGGCCCCTGCACCTCCCATGCACTTGGCATGGGCAGTGCAGGGGCCCTCATGGATAGCCCTGTCGCACATTTCACTGCCCGAATTAAGGGCAGTGAAATGCGCGACAACGCACCACAACATTGGCGTTGGTTCAATTTCGAGCCAGCGTCAATGTTGTGGTGAGTTTTCTGCTGGGCCAGCGGGCGGAAATGCTGTTTTCGCCTGCTGGCCCAGCAGAAAACTCCGAATAGGGCGGGCAAAAGACCTCCATTACTGGCAGTCTTTCGCCTGCAGCGGCTTCAGCGGTCCTGTGAAATTACAGCCGAACTTGTAATGAGGCCCCAGGTGTACATGATATATAGCGCTTTGTATGTTTATGTGCAGTACTATGTTCACAATGACCAGTATGCCCCAAGAGACTCATTGCTCACTTAACTAAAGCGTGTTTTGTTAAATCCCTTGATTGGCAAGAGGTGAAAATAGGTTACCAGTGATTAATGAGTATCAGAAAACAGAAGGGTGAACTCAGACTGAATGACAGGTACTGGCCATAGGGAATCACCTCTCAACTAAGCTACCAGTAGTGACAGGGAGTGTGCATGAGACAAATGTGTAGAAGAGAGAACCGGAAATAAGGGAATCTGTTTAAAGTACATAAGAAAGTAGGATAAAAATGCAAGAAGATCCACAAGGAAAAGGTAATGTTAGAAATGGGATTTCTAGTTGGCTAAGGTATACACCTAAGCCAGACAGAACCCTCCACTCTAGTCAGGGCAACAAAGTTACATGCTAAATATAACCTGCGCTCACCCTCGGGTAGCTTGGCACCAAGCAGGCAGGCTTATTGTTAGAGGCAATGTGTAAAGTATTTCTGAAACACACTCACAGCAATACAGTAAAACACCACAAAAAGACACCAAACAAGGTTAAGAACATAGTAACTTTTTATATAGTGTTAGACCCGACAGCCTTAGGGTGGTCATCTCCCAACTTTTTTGCCTGCCTCCCTCCACTTTTCAGTCGATGTTTTTGCTGGTTTAAGGACTCTGCACACTTTATCACTGCTATCTAGTGCTAAAGTGCACATGCTCTCTCCCTTAAACATGGTAACATTGGTTTACCCAAATTAGCATATTTGATTTATTTATAAGTCCCTAGTAAAGTGCACTACATGTGCCCAGGGCCTGTAAATTAAATGCTACTAGTGGGCCTGCAGCACTGAATGTGCCACCCACATAAGTAGCCCCTTAACCATGTCTCAGGCCTGCCCCTGCAAGACCTTTATGTGCGGTTTCACTGCCTCTTCAACTTGGCACTTAAAAGTACTGGCCAAGCCTTAAACTCCACTTTTTCTACACATAAGTCACCCCTAAGGTAGGCCCTGGGTAGCTCATATGGCAGGGTGCCATGTAGGGAAAAGGCAGGACGTGTACATATGTGTTTTATATGTCCCGGTAGTGAAAAACTCCTAAATTCGTTTTCCACTACTGTGAGGCCTGCTCCTTTCCTATTCTAGCATTAGGAATGCCCTCCTATACTTTTTGAGTGGTAGATTCTGATCTGAAAGTATGACCATATTTAGTATGGCCAGAATGGTAATAGGAAATCCTACTTATTGGTGAGGTTGGATTTAATATCACTATTTTAGAAATGCCACTTTTAAAAAGTGAGCATTTCTCTGCACTTAAAACCATCTGTGTTTTAGACCATGTCTCCGATCAACGTCAACGTCGGGTCTGTGCTGGTTGAGATCTCCCTTGTGCATTTCACTGAGACAACCACAAATATAGGACACTCAGGCCCATATTTATACTTTATTAGCGCCGCATTTGCACCGCTTTTTGATGCAAAAATGGCACAAAGTTACAAAATACAATTGTATTTTGCAAGTTTGCGCCGTTTTTGCGTCAACAAATGGCGCAAATGCGGCGCTAAAAAAGTATAAATATGGGCCTCAGTTGCATCTGCATACTGAATGGTTCTTCCTGGGCTGGAAGGGTGGAGGGCCTGACACTTACATTTAAAAGTCCAGGTGACCTGCCATCCCTCATTGAACTGATAACACCTTACTGGGACCCTGGCACACAGGATTGGGCTGAAAGTGGAACTTGTGCACTTCTAAACCACTCTTTGAAGTCTCCCCTACTTCAAAGGCATTTTTGGGTATATGAACTGGGCCTCTGACACCACAAACTCAGCCACTTCTGGGCCTACACCTGCACCCTGCCATAGGAGCTGCCTGGCTGCCCAAATAATTCATCTGGACTACTTAGCTAAGAAGGATTGCTGCCCTGCTGTTGCCCTGCTGCCCTGCTGGCCCTGACTTTCCTGGAAGGACTCTGTCTTCCGCATAAGTGCTCTCCAAGGGCTTGGATTGAGCTTGCCTCATGTTTCTGAAGCCTCAGGGCCAACAAAGACTTCACCCCTTCAATAAATTCCTTGTGCATTGAAAACCGGTGCAACGCCTGCAGAAATTTATGCAAATCCTGCATTGTAACCGAGAAATCGCCACATCACCAACTGGAACAACTCAGCCTGACTAGAAATTTGATGCAGCACCTACCTTGCGATGGAAAATTAGATGCATCGCCTACTGGATCGACACAGCACCTGTTTCTTCTTCCAGCACGTCAAGGATTTTCAATGCATCGTCCCTGGGTGTAAAAATGTCCCTGCATCGTAGTAAGAAACCAAGACTGTACTCCAAAAACCGGCGCCAACCCCTTGCAGCTTGGAAAGAAACAACGCATCATCTGTGCCGGGTCAAAAACTCGGACGCAACACTTTTTTTTCTACTCCTCTGCGGTCTCCGTGCTCGTTATTTTTTACACATCCCCGGGACTGTGTGTAACAAAGAGACAACCGTTTATTTCTAACGATTGAGACTCTTGTAAACCTTTTAGAAGTGATATTTCAAATTGTGCTTATTGGATCCTTCTTGTTTTTACCTTATTTTATTCAGATAAATGTTAGCTATTTTTCTAAACCTGTGTGGTGTATTTTTGTGATGTTTTCACTGTGTTACTCTATCATTTATTGCACAAATTCATTACACATTGCCTTCTAAGTTAAGCCTGACTGCTCAGTGCCAAGCTACCAGAGGGTAAGCACAGGATAATTTGGATTGTGTGGTGACTTACCCTGCCTAGGATTGTGGCCTCCACTTGGACATGGGTATATACCTCTGCCAACTAGAGACCCATTTTCTAACAAATAGGAAACACAAGACCTGATAGAGCGTTCCGTCCTAATAAATTACCTGTATTTGGACGCTCTTGGGTCGATGAATCTTTTGACCAAGTGGGGCTCTCTTCACCCGAGATTAGTCAATTTAATCAAATCAATAATAAATAACGAACATAAGCAATGCCCTGATCAACATAACACTTCACAATTAATCCAGAAAACATTTCGGCGAACCATGACCTTTCGGTCATGAATAACCACACCAGTTCATTCAAAGTTAATGAATTTATTTCCCTATATTAACAAAGCTAGCACGATATAAATGTGTCTCAACACCAAATGGTATATGTAAATGAACATTAATAGCTGTCCATAACGGCGAAAAAGATGCAATCTATGCAGCATTTGAATAACAATGCATTCGATAGTAGCAACGCAAACCACTAAAACTATAATCTGTAATGGGCTAATTGCATACATTAGTCAGCATAACAAGGTCTCAAATTGCATCGTGCAACAAATGAATCCTCATCTAACCTCAAATTAGCATCTGCATGTGGGACTTCATGCAAAAAACAATTTAGCAACATTAATTTGGAAAACTCCTAACTAGGGCTCTTATCAAAAATCAGCAGTTGGTTACCTAAAAAGAAACACAATACAATTGTACATTTTCCTTTCATATTTACCAAATTCAATCAGCATTCAAGGAAGTCTTCGTCTCACAGGTACCGGTTTCGATCAGCATGGGACGGGGGCAAAGGGGCAGGGTGGACGGGGCAATTGCCTCACAGCGGCAAGATAAAGAGACAAAACTACTACTTCATGCAAAGGGGCAAATCAAAGTTAAAGTCTCTAGGGCGAGAATTACTTAAAGTCTCTTTCTCTCGATTAGAGAAAGCATCAAACATCAATTGGCATCGTAGAAGATGGCAAAATGACGAGGTCGGCAAGATGGGCCATAATGTCCGCAATGTCCTGCAAATGGCGGGTAATGGCTAATGGCTAATGGCAAATGGCTATGGCCAATGTCCGATGGGTAATGTCCAATGGCAAATGGCAAATGGCAAATGGCCAATGTCCGATGGGTAATGTCCAATGGCAAATGGCAAATGGCCGCTTTCTTCTTGTGCACCAGGTTTAAATAAACAACAGTTCAAATCCAGTAGGGTCTTCCATTGGAGGGTTCATAGGTTGGCTTCAAATTGTCCAATCAAAAACAACAATTCACAAGCTTCTACCTAGGCATACATTATCCTTGGAGTCGGGAACGTAAGTTGCAACATATTTTACCAATTAACTCACTTTCAGAGCTTCCATTGTCAGCACCTGCAGATTGACCTTGGAGCAAAGAAGAAGATGCCAGGCTGGCACGAAACCTTAAAGATAAGCATGTGAACCGATCTCACTGGAAAAGTACAGCTTCAAGCAAGAATACACGTTTTATTAGCACATTAGAAAAACACGAGCCTCTAAACCGTGAGACAAGGCAACTAGGCCGAAGCCTCCACTAAAGTTATGCTAAGTTAAAACAGTTCAAACAAGCAAATCATGGCACACGTTTACGGTTATGTCAGATTAGTACAATTCTAATACATCACGTTATATAAAGCACGCTTATAAATGTTGGCGAACTACTCTGAGGGCACATTTGTCCCCGTACAATCTTTATTAGTTTGGTTAAAGTCACACTTGATTATTGCAGCACTACGTTTATGCGCTAATAAATGTAAAACCTTCATTTCTGCGTCATCAGACCTAAACAACAAAAATTCAATAAATAGTTTAGGAGTTAGGCCTTAGAATAGATCTGGTCAAAATAACATTAGGCCAAGGCAAGAAATACGAGTCTGTGATGAATCCACGCAGTGGATAAAATATAGATGCACAAAAAAAAAAAGGAATTAGCCAGTATCTCCGAGTATGTGGGGCTCGTATTAAGTCCTTTACAGTAATGTCAGGAGATGCAAAGTGAGGTCTCAGGAAAGAACAGAGGGCTTGTTAACAAGCCTTTGGAGTGAGTCTGGAGCTGGTTTAAGGTACATTTTGCAGGACATAAGTCAGCAGGCAGCAGGGCAGCTCAACAAGATGCAGCCCCAGTTGTACGCATGTTAGCAGCAACACCTGTATACACAGTCATACACACATGATCTGGCCACAGTGATGACTGTGAATCTCCATTCTGCCACAGGCTAGGGTCATGTGGCTGGATAGGCAAAATTATACTGCAGGTCATCAGGGTGAAAGGTTTGGGACGAGTTTTAGTGATCCCTGCTGTGACACTTGCCTGGATTGGGCTTTTCAATGTTGTATTGTGCACACTGGAATGCTGCAGTCATCACATGCAGCACAGGCATGCCCAAGCAGGGCCCTTGACAGGGCCTGGCACTACCATCAGGTCTGGGTCTAATGCTGACTCTTGTAGCAGCTGTGCGCATGTTGGGCCTTTTCAATTTCAATTTCAGGTTTAAATAAGTGTATCTGCCTGCTTGCCTGAAATATTGGACTTGAACGAGACACGGATATCAAAGAGCTACACGTGTCTAAATTGACACTTGTCGTCACACTTGTAAAGAAACAAAAACATATCTATGAAAACCTGAAAGTATTATTTGGGGAAGTAATGCAAAATATAGACTGACTTGGCCCCTGCATCCCCCCCACCTCCCTTATGGCTGCAGACTTGATAAGCACTCTTGTCAATACTTTTTCGAATATCATGTAACATACATTTCACTCCTGATTTTCTTTGTGCTTTTTATATACAACTTTTGTTTTCTTGTATTTTTTATCTTCTTGTTTGATTTCATGGAAAATGCTGTTTACTTTCTTGGAACCAATTGGGTATGGTAGTTTATAATTTTCAGAATGATCAAGGAAAGCAGTTCGTCGGTCAGGGGCAATGAGGTGGCCTACATAATAGAGCTGAGTAAAGTTAGTGTGCTACGGTTGCATCTGATTTCATAGAAAAACAAATTAATGGAATACTTTTACTGAGAAACCATTTAATCTGTACTGTGTGAAATTTTGTAAGATAGCATTTACCATTTCATAGAAACTTCTCAGAATGCCTTTTTTAGGTCTTGTCTAGGATAGCGCATAGTCTATCGCTTGCAAGATCTTTTGTTTTCGATTCAGTGGGCTTAGACCCCACGTATTACTTACCTTTGGTTGGCTTCCCCCTACTTTCATTTTCTTGCATCTTATTGGTCAGTTGCTGTAGACTTCCTTCCTTTTTGTGTGTGTCCCCCCCCCCCACCCAGGAACATGGATGCATTACTTGTGCTCTTCCACTGCTCACTTTTTTTGGCGCTACTTTTTTATTTGTGTTGAAGGACTTTGCAAGAGTGTGTCTTTTTTAACTGGCTCCCTTGTGTACTTCTTCACCATCTGTGTTGGCTTTGCTCTCCTCTTTCTCCCACTGTCCTCGCTGGCTTTGCCCCCTTCCAGTGCTTAATTTGTAAATACAGAGGTGCTGGTGCCCAAAGCCCTCATCTTAAACACGCGGCTGCTGCAATTACATGTGCGAAAATGGAATACTGATGCAGCGTAATCCTGAAGCCATCTCGGACCTCGTCAAATCCATTTAAAGCCACTCCCTGCCCCATCAGCTCACCCCTGCAGCTTTCTACTTTTATCATTGTGACGCTTTTTCGTTTTCCTCTTCCTCCGTCTTTCCCAAATGTGTCTTTTGCTTGCAGCAAATGCTTGAGGCGGAAGACTAAGCGCCGGCCCTCAAAAATAAGTGCTGGTGCTCAGCACCGGAAACAACAATCACAAATTAAGCACTGCCCCCTTCCTCTCTCTGTTGGTATTGGCTTTGCCTCATCCTTCATTGTGCTGTTCATGTTGTCTTGCCCTCACCATACGTCCCCTTAGCTGTACATTTTTCCTTAGTACCACCTTCTGTTCTGGTGATCATGTTGCCTTGCTCCCATCAGTCCTCCCTCTCAACAAACACATTGCTCTCCCACCTGCCATTTAAAAAAGGTATGTCATGGACACCGCTGGCCACATCATAGCGATGTTTCACGCTCCCCATAGACTACTGGGTAACATACACATTTGTTTCGCCAATTGTAAAAAACATTAATTTAAACATGTTTAATGCTTTTAGGCAAGAAGAGGCAGGAGTAGTTCAGACACAAGAGCCACAAAGTTTGAAATGCTTTCAAAAGATGTCTTCCACCAATGGAGCTCCAGAACAATTCTTTAATTGGTTGCCAGCTATTTTCCATACTTTGGTACATTAGTGTATTACCCAAGGGATCTTTTATTGCTATTATTTGGAAAGTAATTTAATGGAACCAAAGAAGTGAGACGTAAGGCATACTGGGGTTGTATACTTTACTTTATTCCCCTTCATTTGAAGAGCTCATCCTGCCTCATTGCCTAGTAGTTTATGTATTTTTTAAGATGTTAACTATTATTTTTCCAGTATTACACAATAAATACAAAAACCTCAGACAGTGTTGTAATATCACATATAAACACATACAGGAGTTGCAAAAAGGGTCCTGGAAATAAAGATCCAGACGTGCACAATATGGGCATGAGGGCTGAACAGTACAAATACACAAGTTACTATGTTGATCCGTTCATAAATACATTTGAAATACATGATTATTAACTATCAGGAATCATCCAGTTTTTAAATATACATAGAAGCACTGGATTTCTACATCAAACGTTGCACGTGTATAAAATTGTATGGAACCATTGTTATTGATAAATATGCTTGGCGTAGACGCTTGAAAACATTTTATTTGGGAATGTTTAGCCTGAACCTCTTCTTCAGTAATTTTCAAACATGCCGATCCACTTTGTGACAACTGATTATAAAAATAATGTGAATTTATACCTGATGTAAGACCCTCAATAGATTGCATTCAAAAGTATTCGAGGGGGCATATTGAAGATTTGCTGATAGCATAAGAACAGAGCTTGATATCTAGAAGATGACTCAGTCACTCCTAATTCCACTTGGACTGCCTCAGGTGATAAACGGATCCTAAGAAACGTGCTCAAGAAACTGATTTAAAGAACATGCATTACCATAAAGCACTACAACTAGTATTTCTGCTGTGCAGGCAGTCAATAGATGTTGTATATTATGCCTTCCAATTACAGTGAAAAGTGTAATAAACCCATTCCCACTAAGGTAACCTTCGCTAATGACAATAAATATATGTTAAGAATGGGATACATTTCTACTAAATGAAAAACTTAAATATAAATATTCTGTAACAACATTAATTACTGTTCATTTGATTTCTAGGCAAATTATTACTCCTAGTACCAAATAGCATTATTTTTGTTTTCTGTAGGTTAATCTGTAGTTTATGCGATTATACGATTCTGCATAAAAACACATTAAGTACAACTAAATCTGTAGTCTAACAGAAGTAAGGTCTAGAAGAGCAATGTTCTCAAAATACAATATTATTCACGGTGGACGTCCACCAAGGATTAGTGCGAAATGTTGAACTTGGGGAAGTAAGATCATCCAGTTGAACAAGAAAAGCCAATGGGCGAGAACCCATACTTCCTCTTGTCTCTACTTGTATTTTGTATCAGTGTGTAACTCAATAAGAATCAACGAGGCCAGATGAATACCCCATGATGACAGTTTGGGTGACAAAGCTAAGAAAAGGGCCAACTTGTTGGAAACTCAAAAAGCCAATAAAAGCAGCATGGGCCCTTTGGTGTTGTTAATTCTCAATTATGAACTTCATGGCAAGAGTATTGTCAATGGTGCTGCAGTTTTGCCCAAATATGGATTGCTGAAAACGATAATACCACTCTTACTTGTCCAACTGTGCAACAGTTTTTCCCAAGGTGCCTAAATGGGCAAGAGGGTTGTGATGGGCACTTTCATAGCTACAACCCCTTAGTTATCGGTATTGTGAAATTCTTAGTCCATGGCTTTTGGTCCTTCTGATGGAATATGACCGGTAGGCTATATTGGTCTTGCTGCTGCGAGTGTTTATAGTGCTTTATTCCTTTTTTTAACTGTTAATTGGATCGCCTCCCCCAGACTTTCAAGAAACATCACAAATTTACACAAATATCTTGATTGTTTTTTTTTTATCTCGTGTACACTATATGAATCAGGAAAGTGGAATTTACACCTTATTTGCCAGAGAGGGACACATTTAGGAATATCGCTTTCAGTTTCACAGGCAAAATTAGACCGAACATCCACATTCCTGTTGCACTTTAATTTTGTACAGTAACTATGGTCACAACTTTCAACTAAAAATTTTAAAATGGTTGTTCACATATTATTGGTAATTTAAAGAAGGGAAAATATCATTTTCTCAAATGATCATTTAAAGTGTGCTTCAAACAGCAATTACGGGTCTCTGTTATACAAAAAGAAACTGAATCCGGCGCTACTCACACAGTGCAGAGTATTCCATCCAGCTCTACTATATGGGTGGATAGAAACTCATCGAGATTTATTGCCACAGTGAATGGCAATTCATCCAGTTCTAATCTCACAATTCATCCAACCCTAATATCAAAGTGCATTGTAACTCAGTGAGCTTTCATGTCCCTGTGCACTGTAAATCATTCAGTTCTATTCTTACAGAGAATGGTACGTCATCCAACTCTAATATCATGGTGCATTGTATCTAATCCAGCTCGAAGTTCACAGAGCACTAAAATTAATCCATCTTTAATCTCACAGTGCATTGTAACTCAACGAGCTCTAATCTCACAGTGCATTGTAACTAATCCAGATGTGATCTCACAGTGCATTGTAACTCAGCGAGCTCTAATCTCACAGTGCATTGTAACTCAGCGAGCTCTAACTTTACAGTGCATTGTAACTAATCCAGGTGTAATCTCACAGTGCATTGTAACTCAGCGAGCTCTAATCTCACAGAGCATTGTAACTAATCCAGGTGTAATCACACAGTGCATTGTGACTCACCAAACTCTAATCTCACAGTGCATTGTAAATAATCCAGGTGTAATCTCACTGTGCATTGTAACTCAGTGAGCTCTAATCTCACAGTGCATTGTAACTCAGCCAGCTCTAATCTCACAATGCATTGTAACTAATCCAGCTCCAATCTTGTAGTGCATTGTAACAAATTGAGCTATAATTTCACAGTGCAATGTAAATCAACAAACTCCAATCCCACAGTGCATTGTAACTCAGCAAACTCTACTCTCAATGTGCATTGTAACTGAGCAAGCTCTAATCTCACAGTGTATTGTAGCTCAGAGAGCTCTGTCACAGTGCATTTAACTCGAGTTCTAATGTCACAGTACATTGTAACTCAGAGAACTCTAATCTAACAGTGCTTTATAGCTTATCCATCTCTAATGTCACAGTGCATGTAACTCAGAGAACTCTAATCTAACAATGCTTTATAGCTAATCCATCTCTAATGTCACAATGCATGTAACTCGGTGAGCTCCAATCTCACAGTGCATTATAACTAACCCAGTTCTAATCTCACAGTGCAATGTAACCCAGTGAGCTCTAATATCACGGTGCAATGTAACTCAGCGAGCTCTAATCTCACAGTGTTTTGTAGCTAATCCATCTGTAATCTCACAGTGCATGTAACTCGATGAGCTCTAATCTCGTTACCCAGTTCTAATATCATGGTGCACTGTAACTCAGCAAGCTCTTTTCTCACAGTGCTTTGTAGCTAATCCAGCTCTAATCCCACAGTGCATTGTAACTCAGTGAGCTCTATACTCGTAGTACATTTTAACTAACCTACCTCTAATGTCACAGTGCATTGTAACTCAGTGAGCTATAATCTCACGGTGCATGGTAATTTGAGGCATGTGTAGGTTTTTTTTTTTTTTGGGAGGAACAATCTTGAAAGCTATTAACAATGTCTCAGACTAATGGGGAGAACTACTGCCCTTACAAAATATCAAATACATTAAATTGCACAAGGAAAAAATCCTCTGGCATGCACAATATAGAACTCACTCCCATGACTTTAACGACAGTATAGACTGTAATAGAGTCTGGCCAGTGCCATTTTGGTGACTAACTATGTTCTTGTTGAAGATCAGCCATGGCATGTTTTTAAAGGAAGAGTAATATGCGTGACAAAGTGCAGGGGCATATATTATGTTTTAGGAGCCCCCTGCAGGTTTGCAAACTGCCAAGGCCTCCTAGTCTTGATCTAGCCTCATGTATTTTTATCTCACCACCGTGCACTTTCTGTCTCGTTGGCTAGTATGTTTATTTCTATTTAGGTTTTATATATCGTGGGCCGCGTCATGTCAATACTGAGCACTTTACCATGTTGCAAAATTGGATATGTAGTAAAAGATCGTGTTCTTCACAGTGTTTCTTAAAATCATTCTTTAAAAAAAATCATAGAACAAAAGCATAAAGACTTCGATAATCTGATCCTCAGGTATGCATTCATAGTTAATGTAAGAGAAAATGGTTTATAAAATCATCTTTGAAGTTCAGTTAGGTAATTCGACCAGATAGGTTTGTGTCAAGTGTTTAGATAGGTCCGGATCCCCAAGAAGTGCGTGCCAGTGTCCACCGTCGGCAACCAATGGCACGAGTTAAGAACTGCCCGAGAGTGTCTCCCAATTTATCACAGCTTGCATGAGGATTCTCTGACATCCGAAGGCTGGTCTGGTGGAGGAATAGTTTGCGGGATGACAGCTGGAGATTGGCAAATTTGCAACTGAATAACAATAATAATAATATGGATTGACACTCCAAAGGAAATCAATTGGTGAGCTTTGGATGTACGGAGACAAAATACTTTCACGTTAAATGACAGAAAATAAGACAAAAAAACAAAGAAAAAGAGAGAGAGACCCATGCAAATACGGCCAGGCACGCATCACTAAATCGCCGAGTCAGGCACACATCACCTTGTAAAAGATATTTACAAAGACTTGCTGAAGCAGAAAGATAAACCGAAAAAGAGGCCCAGAGAGTCTCCGCCACGTGCACAAGGAAAGACGCACGCACAGTAAACGTGGCGACTGCAGGAGCTTTCAGCTGACTCATAATCAAAGCACGACCTCTCTTCAAAAATGAAAATGCAGAAAGCCCATGAAATTTATCACATTAAAAGCGCTCAGAGGGGAAAAATGCATCGGTAAACAATACGGCGAAAGCTGCATTAGGGAGGAGGGCGGCTGGGAGGGCCATCTCTCATCCTGTGAGAGGCGGGCGGATATTCGCGCTGCTCCGAAATTTACTAACATTTTGGTTTGCTGAAGGATTACGGCTCCGCTGGGATCCGGCCCTTATTGATGGTTTAAAGTGAATCACGAGCTCCAAGATGGATGGAGGACTAATCCGCAGAGCAGAGACAAAGCTTTTAATGGGCGCAGCAGAGGCGCGTGGCATTTCTGGGTACGCAGCATGCTCACCTGGTATTGGGGTTCTTCTATGGCTCCCACACTGCACTCTAAAGGCTTAGCACAACCATCTCCCACGGAGTAATGTCAAACAACCCTCCTGAATTCAGTGGTTGACAAAGATTCACACTCACTGACACACAGGACTCCCTAACATTACATACTTTATAAGGCGTAAACCACCAAGGTTTGAACTAAAGCTATAATTGCCATTCTCTGGAAACTTGACAATGGAGTATAACAGTGAACGCAATAAAAAAAAATTTGGCAATGAAATGGTTCTCGCATTTGCTCAAGTTAGAGCTATTAACGTTGTAAACTCCTAACCGGACTTTTCTTGCCACATAAATTGAAAATGAAAAGTAATACAGTTTCACAGCCGATTCACAGTGCCACGCCATGAGCTAAAGGAGACACACAAAAGGAAAAAGAAGTTTGCTCGCAGTGATGACGCTGAATTGAAGGTTTTACATTTAATAGCGCTTAAACGAAGTGTAGCAATAATCAAGTGTGGCTTTAATCGAACTAAATAAGATTGTACGGGGACAAATGTGCCCTCAGAGTAGTTTGCCAACATTTATAAGCGTGCTTTATATAACGTGATGGATTAGAATCGTGCTAATTTGACATAATCGTAAACGTGTGCCATGATTTGCTTGTTTGAAATGTTTTAGCTTAGCATAACTTTAGTGGAGGCTTTGGCCTAGTTGCCGTGTCTCACGGTTTAGATGCTCGTATTTTTCCACTGTGCTAATAAACGTGAATTCTTGGTTGAAGCTGTACTTTTCCAGTGAGATCGGTTCACATGCTTATCTTTAAGGTTTCGTGCCAGCCCGGCATCTTCTTCTTTGCTCCAAGGTCAATCTGCAGGTGCAGACAATGGACGCTCTGAAAGTGAGTTAATTGGTAAAATATGTTGCAACTTACGCCAACTCCAAGGATAATGTATGCCTAGGTAGAAGCTTGTAAATTGATGTTTTTGATTGGACAATTTGAAGCTGACCTATGAACCCTCCAATGGAAGACCCTACTGGATTTGAACTGTTGTCTATAAAAACCAGGTGCACGAGAAGAAAGCAGCCATTACCGGACATTATTGCCATTAGCCCATTGCGGACATTGCAGCCATTACCCGCCATTTTGCAGGACATTGCAGCTATTATGGCCCATTTTGCTGCGACGCCATTTTGAAAGAGACTTTGATGCTTTCTCTAATCGAGAGAAAGAGACTTTGAGTAATTCTCGCCCTAGAGACTTTAACTTTGATTCGTCCCTTTGCATGAATTAGTAGTTTTATCTTGCCGCTGTGAGGCAATTGCCCCGTCCACCCTGCCCCTTTGCCCCGTCCCATGCTGATCGAAATCGGTACCCATGCTGATCGAAACCGGTACCTGTGAGACGAAGACTTCCTTGAATGCTGATTGAATTTGGTAAATATGAAAGAAAATGTACAATTGCATTGTGTTTCTTTTTAGGTAACCAACTGCTGATTTTGGATAAGAGCCCTAGTTAGGAGTTTTCCAAATTAATGTTGCTAAATTGTTTTTGCATGAAACCCCACATGCAGATGCTAATTTGAGGTTAGATGAGGATTCATTTGTTGCACGATGCAATTTGAGACCTTGTTATGCTGACTAAATGTATGCAATAAGCTCATTACAGATTATAGTTTTAGTGGTTTGTGTTGCTATCATCGAAGGCATTGTTATTCAAATGCTACATAGATTGCATCTTTTCTGCCGTTATGGACAGCTATTAATGTTCATTTACATATATCATTTGGTGCTGAGACATATCTACATTGTGCTAGCTTTGTTAATATAGGGAAATAAATTCGCTAACTTTGCATAAATTGGTGTGGTTATTCATGACCGAAAGGTCATGGTTTCGCCGAAATGTATTCTGGATTAATTGTGAAGTGTTATGTTGATCAGGGCATTGCTTATGTTCGTTATTGATTATTGATTTGATTAAATTGATTACTCTCGAGTGAGGAGAGCCCCACTTGGTCAAAAGATTCATCAACCTAAGAGCGTCCCAATACAGGTAATTTATTAGGTTGGAACGCTCTATCAGTAGATGGTAGCAGAGGACGGTTTCGCCCTTTGGGACCCCACAGTCGAGAAGTACATGGTGTTGAATTAACGGTTTCGCCCTTTGGGACCCCACAGTCGAGAAGTACATGGTGTTGAATTAACGGTTTCGCCTTTGGGACCGCAATCGAGAAGTTTGAATTAGATTTTTCTTGGGTAAAACAGATTGGGAGAATGATGATGGGCTAAGTCCCCCGCGACTTTCCCGGGATCTCGGAGCTTGCGAATGGAGAGAACGGAGGTGTGGAATCAGCGTTGGCGGTACTAGTGATGGTATGAGTGAAGTTAGGATTTTGCGCTTGCACAGCTTATTGCCGCAGATTGTGTGAAAAGGTTGTGAGGATTTTAGAGAATAGCGGAGGTGCGACTCCGAGTGTAGGAGTAGAGAAGTCGTCGAACTTCATAGAAAATAGCGGAGGTGCGACTCCGAGTGTGAGAGTAGGGAAGTCGTCGAACTTCATGTGCACGTGACGCTTTGTGCAGAAAAAGGTCCACGTGGTTGTTGTTGTTGAGACGGGCCCTGCGAGGTCAAGAGACTCCGGAGTATGTTGAAAAGTGTATGAGACACTTGTTTTATGTTGTGGTCTGGTCGGTTTAATAGGTTGACCGGGCGTGGTCAACGAGTCGGTACGTGTGTTAAGGGAGTGAAAGAAACTTCGACTTCGGGCTTTGACAAATTCTAAGTGCACTAGAATAGATCATTGACAAGTTGAGAGCAGAGTCTGCGGGTCAGATTTGCTTGCGAAAGTGGGGACCGAGAAAGATGGAATAACTGCCGAGGCTAGTGAAAAATCCCTAAGGTCCTGAAGCGATTGTGTTACCCCTCCTGTAGTAAACCGACAGATCTGTTTTATTATTATTTGGTTGCTCGCGATACATGCTAGAAGTTGGTACGAGAAGAGCTGAGTGAAGGAGGACTAGCCGCGAGGCTTTGTCAGCCGCAGTGTGTGTGAGTGTGACGTCACTAGGAGCCGCGCTGGGATAGGTTGGTTGCAGAGAAGGGTCGCGCACGGATTGGACGCAGTCCGTGGGGCTCGATTGGAAGGGGAAAGGCAAGCGAAGAGTATTCCGGGAATTAAAGTCACCTATTGATTACAAACTTTGTGAAATAAAAGACGAGAAAATGAAATTTTTCAAGGTATTCAAGAGTGCGATGAAGGGGGAGTCTTACATTAAAGCGAGTGTAGGAGAGGAGACGCCACCCGAAGGTACACCAGCTTACATTGTAATGGAGGAAAAGGGGGTAGCTCCGTGCCTTTGGCTCAAGCAATGGCACAAGTTGACAGAGAAACATGGGAGCGTAGCGTTCCCGATCCATGGGACATTCAATATAAGGATCCTAGAGAATTTGAGATTCGCGATGTACGACATGAAGGTACCTCCAAGGCCAGCACAGTTTGAGGCTCTAGCGATTTGGGAACTAATGGCTAGACAGCAACAGCAAAAGAAGTTCGAGACCAGGATGAGAAAGGTAGAAAAGACACTAGTGGACGCTAGGTGGGATAATGCACAGAAGGTGTGGAGGTCAGATGTATTGCAAGGGATAAAATTGTTTCCCGCAATTGCTAAGGAAGAAGAGGCGACAGGTAAGAAAGCTACCTGTAAGACAAACAGGAGGTGTTCCAAAGATAGAGAGGAAGACGAGTCAGAGGATGAGGAGTTCATCATGCAATTGCTGAACGACCGTCCACCACCTTATGCAGAGAGTGGACAGGGTCCAAGTACCAGTTCTGCCCCTCCGGCACCGGTACAGATTAATGAAACTCCGAATTCAGAAACGCCATCGGGATCTAAGGACCCGAGTTTACTGTTCACCCCGCAGATACCGCAGGTCAGGAGAATATATCCAGATGTGCCTGTATTGAAAACAGCAGAAAGTTATCAGCAGCAGGTCCCAAGGTACTACAGCAGTGGTAACAGTACAGGAATGATTTTAGACCCAACCGTAATGGGAGTACAGAATGGTCGCAACCCAACATTGGCACAAGCTGAATCAACCCAGTTTTTGATGCCTCAAAAGCAGATGCATGGGGGAAACGCACATGCTCAGATGACGGGGAGTCAGACGGGCATGCCGGCAATGATGACCCATAGTGTGGGAATGAACATGCCCCAGAACCTAGGGAATGGACAGAACCCAGATGCGATATCCCTACCCATTACTGTAGGTCCACCGGTACCTTTGTACAGTCAGCCTAACTCAGGTGTGAGCGGTCAAGGATTAGTGGTACAGAATGGGATGGAAAGGAGGTGCATAGAAAACACTCCAGATACGACTCCGATAGTGGCTCAGCCAACTGGATCTGGGTCCTTGATGGAGTTTAGTCCCATATGTGCTCAGTCAACAGTGGTGAGGTCGAGTCCCCCACTGATGATACCGCTGTCATCGAACACTGAAAAGTTGCCGCAACCGTCAATGGCAGTCGATGTGAATGCTACGCTGATGGGGTTGAATGCGCAACAGCTGACACAGTGGTTCAACAGTCTGAATTCCACACAAAGCTCAACCAGTGGGAAGGGAGAAGACTATCTGAACAGGGTAAGGTTGAAGATGGAAGCAGACGAGTTGGTGGAAGGGACTATGGGTGTGAATAGGCTAGAGTCCTACTCGGAAGAAGAGTTGAGGTATCTATGTCCCAGAATTACGAGAGAGGTGAACAAGGTACACAGAAGGTTGCAAGAAATAGCTGACAAAAACGGGGTTGAGATAGATAAGACAAAACACTTGAGCCGGAGCTATAGGTTGGATTTCGGGATCACAGATTTTGAACACATGAGGTCAGCAGGCATGAAAACGCACCTTAGAGAATTGCTGCAGAGTGCACAAGTGTGGAGGTGCTTAGACAAATGGGAGAGCAGGTGGGCAAAGAAAAAGGAAAAGAAGAAAGACAGTGTCCCAGAGCACAACGAGAAAAGACCACAGAGTAGTGATGCAATAGCCATGTTACCAATGAGGGAGACAGCAGGGGGAAAATTAATACATGTGCCGTGGCACAGAAGCGACATTCAGTCCTTTACGGATGATTTTCCCAAACTGAGAGAGAAGCCGATTGAATGGTATCAACAGACTGATAGGTTTGTGAAGCTTGCAAAATGTCTTTGGGAAGACCTGAACACCCTCTTTGAGATTGTGGTTCCGGCAGATTTGTGGGAAGAATGCAAAAGGGCTGTAGGTTGGCCGACAAGTGAACCAGAGAGAGACAGGGATACGGGTGCACCGTCACCTATGGTAATGAGCTTGTACTATAAGGTGATTGAGCATTTGAAGACGAAGGTTGCCGCGAAAAATGTGGATTGGCAGAAGATTGATCGAACTGCCCAAGAGGCTAAAGAGTCGATTCATGGTTACTATGAGAGGTTGTTGAAGGCGTTCAAGAACTACAGTGGTACGGAAACAATAGAGGCGAAGGACATGCTTCATTTTGTGTTTAGATTTGTGGAAGGGTTGAGACCAGAGATAAGTCAGATGATAAAGACGCATTTGATTTGTTGGCAGTCGAAACCTATTGATGAGGTGTTGAATTATGCGAAATACTGTAGCGACGAAATTGAAGTGAAACAGAAAAGGTTGAAGGAGAAAGTGATGATGATGCAGCTTAAAGCAGCTCAGACAGGTTTGCAGGGATTTCAGGGGTTTCAACAGCAGATACCGCAGCCGCAGCCGCAGGGAAACATGGTGTTTTAGCCACAGGCGAGAGGCAGAGGCAGAGGAGGCTTTGGGAGTAATGGTCCGGATTTGAGCACTGTAGTGATTCAGAATGGTGTGCAGGCAATGAAAAAGGTGATGCCGTGTCACGCGTGCGGAATAGTCGGTCATTGGAAACGCGAGTGCCCGATGATGGTGCAGGAAGGTGCAGGTGTTGGTCAGCAAAACAATGATGTCAATGCATTCCAGACAATGAGGGGACCGAAAATGAGAGGTCCAAACCCAAATTTTCAGACCATAAATCAGCTGCAGGGATTACAGCCCATGCAACCGCAGCAGATGCAGATGCCCTGTGTGCAGATGACGCAAATGCAGCCAATGCAACAGCAGTTACCCATGGTACCTAATCAGCAAATGCAAATACCTTTGGCACCAATGAGTCAGCAGCAAGTGATGGTTCCTCCACAGGTCTCGAGTCAGGTGATGAGTACAAATGGCACAGTACAACAGTTTCCATTACACAGTGAGAATGGAATAAACGATGGATGGGAGAGTGAAAGTTCAGATGAGGAGGGAAATTGTGTGCTTGCAGCATCCTTGGAAGTTGATCAAAAGGGTCCGTATGTGGAGGGAAGAGTTATGGGTCATCGAGTTTCATTCTTGGTTGACACAGGAGCCACACGTTCAACTGTTAGGAGCATTGAAGTACCAGATTTGCCCCTCTCAGGGAGAACAGTTCAAGTGGTGGGAGTAGCAAACAGGTACCTGACGAACCCAATCACAGATCCAGTACCAGTCAGAATTGGTAACTATCAAGGGTTACATAATTTTGTGGTATGTGACTCAAGCCCGATAGCACTGTTAGGGAGAGACCTGTTGTGCAAACTGGGATGTTCAATCATGTGTTCATACGATGGAATTAGAATTCAGACGAGCAGTGATGGGGAAGAAGAGGACAGTGTAGAAGGGGACGAGATGGAAATTGACGATGGAAAATATCCTCTGATTAACCTTCTTCCGATGATAACTGAAGAAGATATTCCAGCTGCATTACGGGAAACAGTCGGAAAGGAAGTGTGGGATATGACAGGAAAAGAGGTGGGATTGGTGAAAGGAGTGGAACTAGTGAAAGTGACCGTAAAACCCAATGTAACATTTCCCCAGACCCCACAATACCACATGGCACAAGACACCCTCATGAAAGTCGCCCAACTGATTGACGAGTTTGTAAAGCAGGGAGTACTGAAAGAAGTGTTAAGCAGTCCATGTAATTCACCAATCATGGGACTAATAAAGCCAAGTGGAAAGGTCCGAATTGTGCAGGACTTGAGGAAAATAAATGACATTATAGTCAAATGCTGCCCTGTAGTGCCAAATCCAGCTGTGATAATGTTTCAAGTCCCTTGCGATGCCGAGTGGTTCTCAGTCATCGACTTGTCACAAGCATTCTTTTCGGTGCCTCTTCATGAGGACAGCCAATTTCTCTTTTGTTTCAAATTCTTAGACAGAGTTTACAGTTGGTGTCGAATTCCTCAAGGGTTTTCCGAGTCACCGTCAATTTTTAACCAGATTCTAAAGAAAGACTTGGAAGCGTTAGAATTGCCATTCGAGTCAGTCCTAGTACAGTACATTGACGACTTACTGATTGCATCTAAGACAGAAAGTGGCTGCACAGCCGACACCATTGCCCTACTGAACCACTTGGGAAGGAATGGACACAAGGTGTCTCCTTCAAAGTTGCAGTTCTGTCAGAAGAAAGTGAAGTACTTGGGTCATCAAATAGAGAAAGGGTCACGGAGAATAATGAAGGAAAGGATAACAAGTGTACTTCAGATGAGTCCACCAAAGACGAGGAGGGAAGTGAGGAAGTTTTTGGGGATGGTGAGCTACTGTCGCCAGTGGATTCCCAACTTCTCAACTCTAGCAAAGCCTTTACTGAAACTGACCCAGAAGGATGCATTGGATGAAATTGAGCTGAAAGGAGATGAGTTGGATGCTTTTATTGAGTTGAAAGAATGCATGTGCAGGGCTCCAGCTTTAGGTATGCCTGATTACACAAAGCCTTTCACATTGTTTTGTCATGAACGTGATGCATGTTCTTTGTCTGTCTTGACCCAAGCCCATGGTGGCGTAAACAGACCAGTAGCATATTTTTCAGCTACTCTGGATCCGGTTGCAGCAGCACTACCTGGGTGTTTGCGCGCCGTAGCAGCAGTTGGTATCAGCCTCACTCAGAGTGAAGGAATAGTGATGGGACACCCATTAACAGTCATGGTCCCTCACTCAGTTGAGATACTTTTGACCCGCTCCCGAACGCAACACATGACTGGAGCAAGACTAACAAGGTATGAAACGATAATTCTGGGCTCACCGAATGTGCAGCTGAAAAGGTGCACTACGTTGAATCCAGCAACCTTGCTTCCCGGTGAAAATGCTGAAATTGAGAACGCTGAAGACGTCGAGCATGACTGCCTTCAGGTGACTGAATTTTGCACAAAACCCCGACCTGACATTAAGGATACTAAGCTTGATGAAAATGACCAAATTGTTTTTGTTGATGGGTCATGTTTAAGAGATGCATTGGGAATATTGAAAGCAGGATATGCTGTATGTACTGTAACAGGTGTCCTAGAAGCGTCCTGGCTCCAAGGAGTCTATTCCGCACAAGTAGCAGAACTTGTAGCCCTTACAAGAGCATGTCAACTGTCTGCTTTGATGAAAGTTACCATTTACACTGATAGTCAGTACGGGTTTGGAATTGTGCACGACTTTGGGCAACTATGGTCACAGAGAGGTTTCCTGACTTCTTCAGGGTCGCCATTGAAAAACGGGGAGAGAATAAGGGAATTGTTACACGCCATCCAAATGCCAGCCGAAATTGCAGTGGTAAAGTGTAGTGCTCATACAAAAGGACAGGACTATGTTTCCTTGGGAAATGCATATGCGGATCAGGTCGCAAGATTTTGTGCCTTGAACTGTATATTGCTCAGGGATGAATGGAATTCAATAAATGAGCCAGAGCTCGAACCAGCTGAAGCATTTGCCTTGAAAGTCGTAGATACAATGGATGAACTAAAAGCATTACAGAATAGTGTCAGGGAGGATGAAAAAGCTTCCTGGATTAAATCACAATGCATAAAGAGACCAGATGAGATATGGGTTTCAAATGAGGGAAAATTTGTCTTACCAAATTGTCTCTTATCGCAGCTAGCGCGGTTTTTATCATGGGCAGGCTCACCTAGGGAGAGATGCCATGATAAGATTGTTCAAAACTGATTGGTTTAACCCCAGATTCCGTCAAGTTGCAGAAGCAGTTTGCCACCGTTGTGTCACTTGTCAGCAGATGAACCCAGGGAAGGGAACAGTTGTGAACATGGGCCACATCGGTAGGGCAGGCGGCCCGTTCAGCCGGATGCAGATGGACTTTATTGAGATGCCTGTGCATGGAGGTCTGAAGTATGTGTTGGTGATTGTGTGCATTTTTAGTCACTGGATTGAAGCATACCCCACACGTAGAAATGACAGCCTTACAGTTGCAAAACTATTGCTGAGGGAGTTAATACCACGTTTCGGATTCCCGATCTCTTTAGAATCAGATAGGGGAAGTCACTTCAATAACGAGGTTATAAAGTTACTTTGCGAAGCGCTGAACATTGAGCAAAAACTGCATTGTAGCTATCGCCCTGAAGCATCAGGACTGGTGGAACAAATGAATGGTTCACTGAAATCAAGAATGGCGAAAATTTGTGCATCGACAAATTTGAAATGGCCTGACGCATTACCTTTGGTGTTAATGTCAATGAGAAACACCCCTGACAGAAAGACTGGATTGTCCCCGCACGAAATTCTCATGGGCAGGGCCATGAGACTTCCTGCAGTTCCCACAAACGCGTTTTTGAATATTACAGATGATATGGTGTTAGACTACTGCAAAGGTCTGGCTGACGTGGTTCGCTCTTTCTCTCACCAGGTGGAAGCAACCACCTTGCCACCGATCCAAGGTCCAGGACACACACTGAAAGCGGGTGACTGGGTCGTGATAAAGAAGCACGTGAGGAAGTCGTGTCTGGAACCCCGTTGGAAAGGCCCTTTCCAAGTGATCCTGACGACCACTACCGCTGTGAAGTGTGCGGGAGTTCCCAACTGGATTCACGCCAGTCACACAAAGAAAGTGTTGTGTCCCACCGATGAGGAAGTTGAAGCGCTGAAACTGCCAGTACCTGATAATAAAGTGCCGAGTGCTGAGACAGAGCAAAACAGAACTAGAAGCGAACAGGCAGAAATAGACGAGAGAGAAATATTCTCTGAGGACGAAGAAACAGATTCACTTGGGGAAGACCAAGGAGAAACCTCAGACAGCGACGAAGCAGCTGAGGGTAACAAAGAGCCTGAAGCAGCTGAAGGTGACAAAGAGCCTGAAGCAGCTGAAAGTGACAAAGAGCCTGACGAGAGTAACGGTGACGAAGGGCTCGAAAGAGGTGAAGAAGCAGGAGAGCCTGATCAGAGGAGGGCTTTCCCAGAAGCAGACGGTACAGAAAAAGAAAAGGAAAACGCGATTGACTCCTCAGGAGGAGGGAACAAAACAGAACAGAACGCAACTGTTCAAACCCCTCCAGAAGAGGTCGCAGGTCCCTCAAGTGGACACAGTGCAAAGAAAAGACCAAGTATATCACCAGTAAAAGCAAGAACTGGAGAAACATTGAACGACGGTGAAGGGCCAAGAGTGAAAGAGAAAAGAAAGGAAGTGTCTGTCGTGGTACCAACATCAAGTGCCGAAAAAGACTTGACTAAAGAGGAAAGTACCAGTGAGGCAGAGTCAAAGAGAGATGCAAAATTGAAAAGGAAAAGGATACCAAACAGGAGATATTCCGGTCCAGAATGGGCATATGTAGTTCATGACGATTGGACTGACGAATTTGTATCTCTTAGCCTCGAGAACGAAGAAGAAGAAGAGATACCAACAGAAAAGAAAAGTTTTATGGACACTGTTGATTGAAAAGCTGGTAAATGACATTGCTTGCTATAATCTAACGTGATACAACCAGCTGAGACATTGCTAAACCGGATGAGACATTTGCTAACTTGATAAGACTTTGATAACCTGATTGACTCTTAAACCTGATTTGAGACAACGTTGCCAACTGAAAAAAAAAAAAAAAAAAAGAGAGAGTGAGTTATTGAACTTTGAAAAAAAAAAAAATAATAAAAAACTGAGTTATTGCCGAAAAGAAACTGAGTTATTGCCGAATTGAGACAAATGCTGCTAACCGATAAGTGACTTGGCTCCTGAAGAAGACTGTGTGAACATTGCGCTCGTTCAGCTTTGTAACTGAATTGCTAAATCGTTTCTTTTATAGGTGCTTCTAGCTCTCTGATTCTATACAGATCATGACACAAAACAGTAGAGTGAAATATTGTAAATATGTGTGTATAGGCTTGATAGTTGCATGTATACTAATAATAATGGCAATAGTGCTTGGAATGCATGGTAAGGGTGAGAATGAGAAAATTGATGCTTCTACTTTTGCTCCTGTTACTGTCACTGAACTAACAGCATTGAAAAGACTAGAATTAGATGAGAGACACTTGCATGATAAGAAGGAGCTTTCATATAATGTTTTCTATCGCTTGTTAACCAAATATGTTGAGACTATGGATGCGAAAGATTGTTATGTGTGTACACAGATACCGACATCGGTAACGGAAGGGGTGACTTATCACCACATGCCTCTTACATATGGGATTACATGTAGTATAGTAACTTCTAGATTTTATGGGCAAACCAACATACAGTATTTTTATTCAAATTATGATGTTACTTTTGCATATGTTCCTATAATCACGCAGCTTAGCCAGATTGCTAAAGATTGGGATGCTAAAATTATGAGGGAATTTTTCGAGCCAATGCAACCTTTTGAAACGGCTCACGCTCATAGGGAAAACCTTACCTGCTCCCTCTCCGCAGTAGAAATAAGCTTTTTAGATCGCACAGATGATAGAAGGGCACAAATGAATGCGAAATTAGAAAAGGAGCTACATAAGAGGACTTCAGTAGATAATTATGATTTTGCCGCAATAAGAACACAAGGGAAAATAGCTTTAGATGCTTGGCATGTAGGGAAATTTTGTATATATCGTGGTGAGTCTTATTATGATAATATTTTTGTGGGAGCGAGTGAGTGTAAACATACGTTTATCTTTAAGGCCAAATGGACATTCATGCTGAACGGACTTGACCCTGTCATACCAGGTGTATATTACATTTGTGGGCATAATGCCTATTATCGTCTTCCAAAGGGATGGTGGGGGAGATGTTATTTGGGTATAGTGTTCCCAAAGGTTTATCAACTGGATGACCTATCGGTAATTCCGAAGACGTCTGGAACCCATCGTATCCAGAAAAGAGAGACCGCAGCTGCTGTGGTAGGAGATATATTTGGAGCCATGATTCCTTCATTGGGAGTTGTGTTGAATTCCATCAAAATAAGAAAGTTGTCTACTATACTGGATAACATGTTGACAAAGTTTTCAGGTGCTATAATCCTGATGGATGCTGAACTTGCAGCGGAAAGAGCTATGACTCTTCAAAACAGGCTTGCCTTAGACATTCTTTTAACAAAGGATGGCGGCGTTTGCAAAATGCTTGGTGCGTGCCACTGTTGCACTTATATTCCGGACAACAGTGTGAAGATTAAAACAATGCTTGCAAATTTAACGAAAGAGAGTGCAGATTTGAAGGAATTGAAAGAACCAGGAGTTTGGGAGAAAGTTGGAAAGGGAATTGCGTCAGTGGGGAGTTGGCTTGGTGGCATTTGGAATGGAATATTATTAAAAATAATACAGGGAATATTAATAGTACTGATTTGCATATTTGGAATTTGGGGAATAAAAAGGGGAATAATAATGATCATGGAAAGAATTAGAAGAAGGAAGGAAGAGAAAATGATGAAAAGAATGGCAGAAGAATACAAAGCAAAAACAAGGGGAACTAAAAGGCAGAGGGAACTGACAGAATTTTAATGGCATAAAATTTGTGGGAATGGTTTTGTGTGATGACAAGTAGTCATCAGAGGAGGGATTGATGACGCTGAATTGAAGGTTTTACATTTATTAGCGCTTAAACGTAGTGTAGCAATAATCAAGTGTGGCTTTAATCGAACTAAATAAGATTGTACGGGGACAAATGTGCCCTCAGAGTAGTTTGCCAACATTTATAAGCGTGCTTTATATAACGTGATGTATTAGAATCGTGCTAATTTGACATAATCGTAAACGTGTGCCATGATTTGCTTGTTTGAAATGTTTTAGCTTAGCATAACTTTAGTGGAGGCTTTGGCCTAGTTGCCGTGTCTCACGGTTTAGATGCTCGTATTTTTCCACTGTGCTAATAAACGTGAATTCTTGGTTGAAGCTGTACTTTTCCAGTGAGATTGGTTCACATGCTTATCTTTAAGGTTTCGTGCCAGCCCGGCATCTTCTTCTTTGCTCCAAGGTCAATCTGCAGGTGCAGACAATGGACGCTCTGAAAGTGAGTTAATTGGTAAAATATGTTGCAACTTACGTTCCCAACTCCAAGGATAATGTATGCCTAGGTAGAAGCTTGTAAATTGATGTTTTTGATTGGACAATTTGATGCTGACCTATGAACCCTCCAATGGAAGACCCTACTGGATTTGAACTGTTGTCTATAAAAACCAGGTGCACGAGAAGAAAGCAGCCATTACCGGACATTATTGCCATTAGCCCATTGCGGACATTGCAGCCATTACCCGCCATTTTGCAGGACATTGCAGCTATTATGGCCCATTTTGCTGCGACGCCATTTTGAAAGAGACTTTGATGCTTTCTCTAATCGAGAGAAAGAGACTTTGAGTAATTCTCGCCCTAGAGACTTTAACTTTGATTCGTCCCTTTGCATGAAGTAGTAGTTTTATCTTGCCGCTGTGAGGCAATTGCCCCGTCCACCCTGCCCCTTTGCCCCGTCCCATGCTGATCGAAATCGGTACCCATGCTGATCGAAACCGGTACCTGTGAGACGAAGACTTCCTTGAATGCTGATTGAATTTGGTAAATATGAAAGAAAATGTACAATTGCATTGTGTTTCTTTTTAGGTAACCAACTGCTGATTTTGGATAAGAGCCCTAGTTAGGAGTTTTCCAAATTAATGTTGCTAAATTGTTTTTGCATGAAACCCCACATGCAGATGCTAATTTGAGGTTAGATGAGGATTCATTTGTTGCACGATGCAATTTGAGACCTTGTTATGCTGACTAAATGTATGCAATTAGCTCATTAGAGATGATAGTTTTAGTGGTTTGTGTTGCTATCATCGAAGGCATTGTTATTCAAATGCTACATAGATTGCATCTTTTCCGCCGTTATGGACAGCTATTAATGTTCATTTACATATATCATTTGGTGCTGAGACATATCTACATTGTGCTAGCTTTGTTAATATAGGGAAATAAATTCGCTAACTTTGCATAAATTGGTGTGGTTATTCATGACCGAAAGGTCATGGTTTCGCCGAAATGTATTCTGGATTAATTGTGAAGTGTTATGTTGATCAGGGCATTGCTTATGTTCGTTATTGATTATTGATTTGATTAAATTGATTACTCTCGAGTGAGGAGAGCCCCACTTGGTCAAAAGATTCATCGACCTAAGAGCGTCCCAATACAGGTAATTTATTAGGTCGGAACGCTCTATCAGCAGTCAAACGTATTGGCAAAAGTGCAATTAGCCATGTAACAGGATAGATGTCCAAGCCGGTAACCAAACCATCCTAAGGAGGGACAAACATAAAGCACTTACCAATGATAACAAAGGATTTTTGAGGGCAACCTCATGAAAGAGCGATAGTGATTGGCGTGAGGTGGGCGTGGTTAAAAGCCTAAATAGATAACAACACTTAGGAAAAAGCAGGGCATGCACGCTGCTATGCTCAACTAAAGATCTACTCCAAGCTATGTGCCTACAAAGAACAGGTTTGGCCCTTGAAGGCAGTTAAGAATTCAAAGGATTCTCAGTTCATCTAACTATGGAAAGAATTTTTGTTCCTTACGATGGGGACCCGAACAGTGAATGCACAACCACCCATGTGCCTTACTTAAAGGGCATCGTACAAACAATGCCCTTGTTATAAAGACCAAGCAGCATAGTCACATGTCCCTAACGCCACATGAGCATCACTTTATGTGATGCTCCGGTGGTGCTGTGCACTGTGCCATATTTACAAGGCAGCGCTAAGCCACTTTTTGTGGCTTAACACTGCCTTGTAAATATGGGCTCTCTGACAAGGTTTTCTGCAGCAGATGGGGGTGCCACAGCCGTTGCTGTGGGTGTTTCACCGGAACACCAATTGCTTTTTTGTTGCCCTAGATCTACAAGAATTCATAAATCGGTGGCAGTGCCAAAAACTAACGCCAACCCAGGGATGGCATTAGCATGGCGCAATGAGAGGAAGTTCTTTTATTTCTCCTCTTATTTGCTTTTTCATAGAAGTAACAAACTGCTATTGTAGATTGTTTATGTGCAAGAAGGAACACCTTTCTGAACATAAAGAAACATTCCCTTCAACTCAGACACCGTTGCACTATGGTGCAAGGAAGTCTGAGTTGGCGCTGACAGCTTAATTTAGCGCCAGAGATAGGGGAAACACAAGGGTGCGCCATATTTGTGTAAATACGGCACATCCCTGTATTTCACAAGTGATGGGGCGCTGCCAATTTTGGCACAGCGCTGCACCACTTCTGTGTAAATATGCCCCCAAATATCTTGACCGGGTCTGGAATGGTTCACAGAAAGGTTGGCCCTGTGCATAGGCACAGAGACTTAGATTTAATCCATTCAGCCACATGCAAATAAGCATGATACTTAAATTATGGGTCACACAGGGCCTCATTTACGAGGCCCTTGTGCCACCGAATTGTCACTTTTAGCGACACTCCGGTGGCATAATGTCTTACGTCATAACTACAAGGAAGCAATAAGCCACTTTTGTGGTTTAACGTAGCCTTGTAAATATGACCCCTTCGTAAGCATCACTTACTGTGGAAGGGGCGTGCCATAGGTTGTGCTGTGGGTGTTCCACTGCAACACCCATTGCATTTTGACGCTACCACAGATTTACGTGGAATCGTAAACTTGAGGCAGCGCCAAAAACTATTGCCACACCATGGTTGGGGTTAGCATGGCGCATCGGGGAGAAATACTTTTATTTCTCCTCATTTTTGTTTTTTCTATGTGTACTGCATTCTGCAGCATACATAGAAAGAGCAAAATGCCATGAATGATTGTTTATGTGTGGGAAGGTGTCCCATCCTGCACATAAACTATCATTTAAAGATGATTTGCTACTTCTATGTGGGCTGCAGAATGCAGCACACAGAGAACTAGCAAATTGCCGTTATTGACTGTTTATGTGCTGGAAGGGACACCTTCCTGCACATAAACAATCATTCCCTGTGGTGCAAGGGTGCCTGCGTTCGTGCTAGGCAGGTAAATTTAGCACCAGCGCTAGGGGAAACACAGGGGTGCATCGTTTTTTTGCAAATATGACGCTTCCTTCCGTTTCTTAAGGGCCACTATGCTGCAAATTTTTGCAAATTTGGCAATATCATCAGGTTCATAGGATACGACAGGTTTGATTGTTTAGAGAAATTAGTTCTCCTATCCTGGCACTATATGCTCTGTTGGACAGCCTTGTTTCTGGGAGTGTTCTAAATCAGTGGTTCTTAACTGTTTGACTTCTGTTGACCCCAGTGCTTTAAATGGAAAAATTGAAGTGCAGGTATTCTGTACCAGAGTACCTGCTTGTTTCTGAGAAGTGCCGGTACTCTCCTATTAAAAGTATTACGTTTTTCTTGAGATATGCCGGTACTCTCCCTCTCAAAATAAAAAAGTGCCGGTACTCAGTACCGGAGAGTACCGGCCCATTTAAAGCACTGGTTGACCCCCATTTGATCACTACTGGAATCCAGGTAGCCCCACTTAACCATTTTTGGAATACGGGACTCCCAAGGAGTCATGACTAGGAGCCGGAAACCCCAGCATGAGGATTTTGACGCTTTGAACAGCAAAACAATACACAAATACATAAACAGACATGCATCAAACAAATACACAAATGGTGAAGCAGTTCACTTAATTCATAAACACATTAAAAAAAAAAAAAAATTTTGAAGGTTGGAACATTTTCCATCCTCATCGGCCATACTATATTCTATATGATGCACTTGCAATACTCCCAGAAATAAATCTGAGGATATTAATCTCATTTTTAGAAATTCATTCACATTTACAGAACGTTTCAAAATGGAAATGAATAAAAGCACTTAAAATATGGGGAAACGAAATAATTACCATAGTGAATGGCAAACCTAAAAATCTAGCATGGAATCAGCCCCTGTGGACCAGCCCTTCAATACGAACAAGGTTGCCTAATGTTGCAGAATTCTGAGATAAGCTTGGTTAATTCTCTATAAATCAAATTACAGATTTTCCATAGGCTACTTCCCATCTTTGTACGACCTCTGCCACTGTTGTGAAATATGTTATAATGTAGTGGTAGATGTATAGAGGGAACCTATCTAGGGAACAAAAACAAAATGAGAGCTAAAGTAGTCCTGTAGCAAAAACCAATGATGGTATATTTAAATGTGTTCCCTATTTGCGGAGCAAGGGCCAGATGTAGCAAAATGCAAAATTGCGACTTGCAATTTGCGAGTCCATCCGACTCGCAAATTGCAAGTCGCAATTTGCTATGCAGTACGGTGTCTCAGACACCGACTGCGACTCGCAATGGGGTCGCAATGACCCACCTCATCAATATTCATGAGGTGGGTCGCAATTTGCGGCCCCATTGCGAGTATAGGCACTCGCTAACATGGAGGCCTGCTGACGTCAGCAGACCTCCATGTTCGTGACCTGCTTTTAAATAAAGCAGTTTTTTTTTTTTTAAATGTAGCCCGTTTTCCTTACTGGAAAACGAGCTGCACTTAAAAAAAATCCGAAACCTTTAGTTTCGGTATTTTTTCAGGGCAGGGAGTGGTCCCTTGGACCACTCCCTGCCCTGAAAAAATATTTCTGGGTCCAGTCACAAACTGGAAGGGGTCCCATGGGGACCCCTTCCAATTTGCGAGTGGGTTACCATCCACTTGAAGTGGATGGTAACTGTGATGCCATTTGCGACCGCGTACGCGGTCGCAAATGGTATTGCATCCCACAGCGACTCGCAAATAGGAAGGGAACACCCCTTCCTATTTGCGAGTCGGAAATGCATATTGCGAGTCGGTAACGACTCGCAATATGCATTTCTGCATGGCAAACCCACGTTTGCGACTCGCAAACGGCGATTTTCTCCGTTTGCGACTCACAAACGGTTTGCTACATCTGGCCCCAAGTGCCTAAGTTCAATGTGTAGAAGACAAAACCACCAGAAAAAAGTCTCCAAAGGAAGCTGCATTCAAAGAAACTACGACACTAACTAGTTCACAAAGGTAGAAAATAGATTCTTATGCAAGCTATTCAGGTTGCTTAGGTCAAGTGAATCTGATGCTGTCTAAGCAGATTGGAACTTCAGGAGTGGCACAATTCAAATGCCCCTTCTGCTTACGTGTGGGTGGTGGGGCGATTTGGGTTGAAACCCAGACCAGAGAAACACACGCTATCACACTTTGCTTAGCTGACAGCTCAGCTTTCTTAAACAGCCTAAGGCCCATATGTAAAAATATTTTACAGACATTTTAACAGCTGTTTTAGTCCCAACAGTTATGCCTTTTGGAGCTGAAACCTTGGTAGAAACTGTTTATTTAATACATATATTTGCATTTTATAGGAAACGGATAACTGAACAAAGCTATACTAAGAGAAAGTTCTCTTCTAAGAATTTGAAGGGGTCATCGAACCCCGATTGATACATATACAGAACGCATACACAAAAAAATCTTAATTACAAGACCCAGGTTCCATTTATTCAGACTTAAAATTGAGGGGTGCCCATAGTTTAGGGTGAAACACGATCATTTTTAAGCGTGTGCATTAATATGTAATTCACACAAAAAAATCTATTTTTTTGTATTTATGATGATTAGTTACAAATGGGATATCTAATCCTGAAATACGCCCAATGGAGGAACACCCCCTTTGCATACATTATGCAAAGGATTACAAAGTGGCGCAATGCATGCATTGTGCCACTTTGTAAATATGGTATATCACCACATTAGCATCAAACAAATGAGGGTAATGTGGCGATATATGGCGCAAGGGGCTCTTAAATCTGCCCCTTAAAATCTGGTGAAGACTCTCATCCAGTGATTGATAAGCCACTGGTGCAAGCAATTTGCGGAGTTGTTGAGCCAGGTACTGATATCTCAGCCAGTGCTTTGCCTCATGATGCGATTAACATGGTCAAAGATGCAAGAGCACCATTAAAACTGCTACACCCACGAGAAATTAAATGACACTTCAACTACCACTTTTGGGTAAGTAATAGGCTATCATGTTTTAGTTTTAAAACTGTAAAACTGATTAAGCTCCACCTAAAAGGAAACAACCCCCACCAGTGCAAATATATAAACACTGATATACTCCTGCACAATTACAAACTAAAATGCTGTTCAAAGAAAGGAAAGTGAGAGAATTAGTGATTTTTATTTCTTCTAGAAGGGGCCAACTCAATGTAACTTTGTTAAACAAGGTAGTAGCAAGAATGAGCGGTTTTAAGAATATTCTGCTTGACATATGCCATGGGCACACCTGGCAGCTATGATTGTCCAAATAACAACAGCACCATCTTAATGTAGTCGGGCTAAGAGTGCAAAAAAGTGGCATAAATGCTAAACCATTAATCTAATGTAATTCAAAATTAACAGATTTCACAAGGTACTGTGCTGTTGGCAAGGTTGACCACCCTTACAATGTCCTGCTATTCATTGAGGAGTAGGTGAATGACCCTCAACTGTGTTGAGGATTTTTTTTAATTAAACATTTGTATATTTTTACTTTTTCAATCCATTAGGAGTCATGTAAACCAGACACAGTTTATCAAAAGTGAACGTGAGAGGTAATGAGATGTGAATGTAAGTAGGAGTGCTATAAACAGATGTTCGATGCTTTAAAAAAGTTCATTGTAAGTCTATTGGACACAATGCCAGTGGGAAGACACTACATACCATGTATTACTTCTCCTTTAAATTATACAAGTGCCTTTTAACACTCACTGCAAAAAGCAACATGTTTTGTAAACACCGGAAAACACAGTTTGTGCAGCTGAATAAGCACTGATAATCACTGATTTCAAAAACTTTGGAAAACACTCTAAAAACAACACTGAAATCAACATAAAAACTCCGAAAACTTAACAAACTAAAAATAGTACTACACCAGTTATGGCAAAGGTAATGCCATGCTGACTATAGGTAAGATGATACTGTTATGTCAATTACGTGGAATTAAATATTACTACACCAATTATAGATGAGGTAGTACTACTAGTCTAGTTACCATTTAATACAACCAGACAACTCGTAAGGTTACCAAGCCACAAAAAAGTAACAATGTTACACTCATCGTGATTTCAAGGCACTGACTATAAGCCAAAAATTACCTCTACTTTTGGATGGATACTCTAGGCAGATACATTATTACTATGGCTACAATACTGCTACCTTTTCTGCCAAATTACTGCTGCTTTTCTTGAATCATTTACCTGTTAATATTACTAAGCCCTGCAGTGGAGCATGTTTGTTCCTGTTGTTACTATTATTCTATGAATACTCCTTTAACTCACGGAAACTAGAACATCCTGGCGACCATGATAATACTCTTGCTACAGACACCACTATGACTATAACAACTACATCAACTACCAGTACGCGAACGCTAACAACTACAACTACTGTATTTGCCCATACCTATAAGTGATACTGTATAATAATTACAATCACTACTGCTACTCTGGCTTATATTCTGATTTCGCCTCAAATCAAATACATCTTTTGTCTTTGCTGTGTCATGGCTAACTTGTACAACACAACTAATATAGCAAAGTTGACATTACTGTCTATGGCTTGGGAAACGACACAAGCTATGTCTCCTTCACATACAGATATATAAAAATGACTCTATTATGCTGATGAAAAAACAAGTAGCAACGAATCATAGAGTGTTTTTCATGAACAGTGATTGACAGCTCGCTGAATTAAAGACAGTGATCAGGAAAGCCTGCCTGCTCTAGGACTACTGGGGAAGCACCAATTCATCGTAAGTTACAGAAAATTCCTTCATGGTCCTCCCCAAGAAGGAGGGTCAAGCAGAATCATTTGTGAACAAGAACTAACCCAATGGCACAGTCAGTGTTCCTGCATCAGGCTTCCAGTGAGTTCCATGTAGACACGACTATTACATCTTATAAAAATAATGATTCAAAAATAATGATTATCGGGTTAGTCAACGGAAAAAAATAACGTTTTCAAAAAGCAAGTTTGTAAGTAATGATTATACCAGTCTTCAAAGTGTTCTTTGTTTCGTTTTAATAATAAATACTTATAATTCTAAAGAATTATCTAATTATGGAAGGAACCACCAAACAACACTGTTTTTTTAAGTTTCCTTATTGGGTGTTGTTGCCTTGGCTACTCAACTCTGTTCTACTCGCCCTTATCAGCTTTGGCAGTGTGTTGAAGAGAGTAATTGAGACAATCTAATCCGACATGGTTGTTGAGACATCTGGTCGATCCTGCCTCTTTTTAAAAAGTACCACAGGATCCTCTTTTGGTTTTCCCCTCCCTGCCTCTTGCAACCCACATCCTGGACCTCTGGTGCTGGAACTTGTTTGGCTCAGTCTCTTGAGCGCCAGCCTGGCACTCCCGCAGACTCTCACAGACTGTAATATGAATGTGAAGACGCTGGAGTGCGCCATGTGTTCTGCTGGCTGGCAGCTTCCGGCTCTGGCAAGTGCTCTCATCACCATTACCGGCCTGCCCGTGGGTCCTGCAGGCCGCTCCTGCCCCACTACTCAGGTCATGATGCACAGAGTTCCACCAGCTCACATGCCACCCAACCGAGACAGGCCCGCTTGCTGCACTCTGAAAAACGAACCCTGGTTTACATTTTTTAATCGACATTTAAGAAATACTGTCATACAAAATGCACATTTTGTTATTGTTGTTAATAATCCTTTTTTTATAATATGAACGTTTTCCAACTAACATTTAAAGCTATTTGATTCAAGGTATATGTGACAAACATACTACCCTCCAGGTTTACAACACCTACCCTACAGGTCCGTGTGAGTCTCAGCTGCCAGCGTGGAACTGTCCGGTAGGTGAGAAGTCAAGAGCTGGTCAGCACTTGCGAGTGCTACCTATGGAGCAGCGCTCCAGGGACGGGGCCTGCTAAACCCTGCACTGGTGGCAGAAACAGGACATCATCCCTAGAAAGAGATAAGCAGGTACTAGGCATCACGGAGAACCAGGCAAGCACATTCCCCTAGGCCCACTATGCGAGTTAGCCCACTCTCAGGTGATGGAGAGGAGTTGCCAGACTTACTTGGGTAGGCAGGAAGTGGGTTGCATGCTGTGTGTCTCCACCAAAGGCCAATAACATCATTAGTGAATTACAGGACACTCTAAAGGGACATTAGATTTCTGTAAGGGAGGCTAGGTTTTCCTTCCCATTCTTAATGGCTCAGAGCCATTGAAAAATGTCTCTTAACGTCCAGTCAGGAATTTAAGGCTTAGCAGGCGACAGTAGCTGCCTCACCATTTTTTGAGTTACCATGTCAGAGTAGGGCATGACACTTCTGGACAGTATACCATCAGGAAGGGAAGAGGTACTCTTGACTTGATGGATTAGAATGGACTGATAACTCACTACTGCGAGTGAGCCACTAGGAATGACAGTGTGAGGTGCGGAATGAAGGTCTTAGTATGACCTAAAGAGTTTTGTACTGAACTTTCCAGAGGATGGTGGTTGTTCTAACCTACGATTACTCTGCGTGACAGTGGGCTTGTAAGTAATGCAAGTAAATAGCCATCCTTGTTTACGTGATTCTTGTCTGCAGGATAAACCATGACAAGCCTATAACCAGAATGACCGCAATATGACTGTTTTATATACCAGGGGCCATATTTACTAGGCCCATGGTGCAGTGTGGCTCAGCAAGTGCCTTGCTGCACTGCCCAGTGCCACCGCGAAAGGACAAAAATGTCCCGTATCTATAAGTTATGGTGCATTTCTGTCCTCTCCCCATGTGCCAGTGCACAAATTGCTGCCATGCGCCGATGCATGCACCCTTGCACCACGGTGCAAGGGTGCATGCATTGTGGGTATGATTGTTTTTGTACAGGGAGGGACACCTTCCTGCCCAAAAAGAATCAAAGGAGGTGATTTCTTCCTTATATGTGTGCCACAGAATGCAGCACACATAGAAAGGCACAGGCTTTGACACATTCCAAGGTTTATAAAACCTAGTAAATCTGGGAATGCGTCTAAATCCATGGGTGTTACATGGGAACACCCACACAGCACTCATAGAAATGCCTCCCTGGCGCAAAGTAAGGCAACGCAGCAACTTGATCTGCATTGCCTTACTCCATTTCTACAAGGCCATGTAAAGTCATGCAAGGTGACTTTGCGTAGCCTTGTAGATAAGGGTGTGCAGCCTGTGCTGCCAGTGAGTCACTAAAAGTGTCGCAACAGCAGCTCAGGATGCTTGTAAATATGGGTCTAGGTGTTTTGTCCTTATAGAACAATTAACACATGGAATAGAAAGTTGCTTTTTCCTGTGGGGGATAGCTCCAATCTGCAGAATGGGAGACGTGTAACTGGAAAGGGGTTTGTAGGGTACTACCCTGGAATATGATACTACATTCTAATGGAGATGCAATTGAAGATCTTATTGTGATCATCAATTAAACTAGCTCAGTACTGATTTTAGATAGTCATGACTTTGACAACTGATTGGCTAACCACTTCACAACAAAGCTCAAGTGCAAGGATTACACATTCAATAGGTTTTGGAGCAACGTAGAGTTTGCTGCCGCTTATGAAGTCACAATCATAACTTGTATATACCCATGGTGTTTTATAAAATGTGTATTTTAACAGCTCACTAAGGTAAGTTGGTGCACTCAAAGTCAATAATAAAGTGCGTTCACTTTAGTGCTAGTGAAAGTTGTGTATTGAGTGTATTAACTGAATTAGGTGAAGTGTAATCAATGAATGTATTCATTTAACCATCCTCACATTTTTTATGTATTTGCATTGAAAATGATAACAACTTATGTAATGGGTACACTAATGTTTGAGGTCTAATGGTGAAAATGTACTTCTGTATCACACCTTTGTTTATGTATTAGTAAAGTCTGCATTCTTATTAACTGTATCATGCAATCCTGATTGAGAAAATGTAACTCACATTATTATTAATGTCAAATTTAATATGTGCACAGTATAACATGAATTTGAAAATGTATTAGTTTAGCATTAACTTGACTGGGCCTGAATTTCCTTAACATGAGAAACTGTCATTCTTTTTGTTAACATGTCATTTTCATTGCAGGTGCATTCGTATAAATTGTTAGTTTGGAAATAGACATGCTATTATTTTACTTATAGAGAATCTGAGAGAAAGGCCATAAACATGGGACACTGAGAGCGCAAGCATGAAATGCCTGTCCATTATTCATACATGATGCAAAAGATGTCCAGAGAACCAAGGAAAGCAGTGTTCACATGACTGCTGTGGGAAGCTGCAGATGATGTTTCAGGTTGCACCGTGGGACAGGAGAGCACAATGGAGTCATAGTGGCGTGATGAAGAAGTTGTTACCTAATTGATTTTGAGTTATTAAATAAGGCCTTTACTGATTGATTTAGGACTACTACTACTACTGGACTTTGAGGGGTACGGACCTCTGACTTTTCCCTTTCCCCTATTTTTGCTGAGTATGGCTTTGGCTTATATTTAACTCTCTCTCTCTCTTAGTAGACTTGACAGAGCTGCTGAAAAGCTGAAACCTTCCTTTGTAATTTCCCCTTCATTTTGACAGATCCTTTTGTCTTTTTTAAGTCCTTACTTTTTGCCTTTGTGTTTTCTAGTTAGACTTTTCTTTTTCTTGTTAGATTTGATGTTAAGGAGATTTCTCTTAGCTGTCCATAGTTTAACATAGCTAGATGCTTTTAAATTGCACTCATGTGTAATAGAGCTGGCCAGAATTTATTTTTGGAGCAACAGATATTACTGTTACTATTCTGCATTGCTATTACTGAGTTTTTGGCTTGTCTTATGTTAATGCTTCTAAATTTCTTCAGAAGATTGGTTACCCAATGTTATTCTGTATCTTTAAAGTATGGTTTTGAGATTTGCTTACATTCACCATAGTGTTAATTTGTAACAAAGCCCTTTAAATGTACTTCCGTTTCCAGCCCTTATTGTGTAACAAAATTGGTTATACTATAAATTAAATGCTGATTAGTCGTTGCCTGATTCCCTTGCGAAACCCTGTGCATTAATCCAAAGGTTCACTGGCTTCATATCAAAGCATACAAAATGCTCCATCAAAGCTAGTAGCAGAGGACGGTTAGGTCCTCCGGGAGAGATGACAGAGATAGGGAATCATGGTTTGGTCCTTAGAGAGATAAAGATAGGGAATTAGGTGCCCCATTATGAAAGTGCTCAAACACAGTCCAAATTCTCACCTTATTACTCGATCGGAGGATTGATGGAGCTTCAGTGTCCTTCCAACTCAGTAGATGTGGGAATATTGATAGGGTTGAACTTTGCATTGCCTATGCTTAGATGTGGGTGACTTGTGGTGATTGTGAAGTGTTTTGCAAGGATATCTGAAGTTGTTGTGTGAATGCAGCGCTTATTGCAAAGAAGTTGAGATGGTTATCGGGTCTGTCAAGGCCTAAGGTCCCGGTATATATGAGAACAGTGTGGAAGACACTTGTTCTTGACTGCTGTTCAAGCGGTTCTGTTTGTGAGACGTCATCATCAGTACCACCAGAAAGGGAACTTCATTTGTATGATTGTGAGAGGTTGGTATAGTGAATCTCAAGTGCACAGGGAGGAACTGTTTCAATCTGAGTGAGACCCGGTGGTTGACGTTTCAATGCATAAGTGTAGGTCGTAGAGTGAAGCTCCGAACCATTTTGAAGTGATTGATTACCACAGACCTTTAGAGGATCAGACCATGTTGTTGTTGAAAAATTGCTTGCATTATTTTTGCATTTAGGTTTGAGTGAGAGAGGCAAAAGGAATTTGTAAAGGATTGTGAGCCACTGCAAGGATTGAGATTTGATGTCACATTGTGCCACACTGCTGTAAGCTGATTGTGTGAAGGTGCGCTAGTATTGGTGGATTGGTGGACTATGTCATAGAGAGTCGCGCTGTTATTGGTTGTGAACACTGAACAGAGGATTGTGGGTGAAGAATTTCTTCCTGATTGTAAACTAAAAGTTATTCTGTAAATTGTAATTTCATTTAAAAAATAAAATAATTTAAAGGATTGTGAAGTCTGATAAAGGGAGCTGCATTTATTCCAGTTAGAGAGGGAGTGAAGACTCTTCCCGAAGGTACGTGAGGTCATTATATAGTATAGAATGTAGGGCTTAAAACATTTTTTTGGGCTTGAACAATGGCAGAAGGTCACTGACATTTCCACGTTATGGAACTCATAATTTGAGAATTATTGCAAATTTGAGATGAGTATGGGATGAAACTGCTTGTTAGACCTGCACAATTTGAAGCACTTAATGCTTGGGAGCACATAGCACAGAAGAGACAGAGTGAGAAATATGAAGGATAGGTCAGAAAAGTGCTGTAGACTTGTGCAGATGCAAGATCGGACAATCAACGAAAAGCTTGGAGAGCAGACATATTTGAGGGAACTAGACTATATCCTGCCTTGACTAGTGAAGAAGAGGGGGAAAACTAAACCGAAGAAAAGAAAAAGAAAGAAGTGACACAGGAGACGGATAGTCAGGATGACAACTGTGAAAGTGATTCGGACAATGATTTTATAAATGGGTTATTGTAGAATGGCCCACCACCTTATAACATGGTTCAAACAGGAAGGAGAACTGAGACAATAGGAAATGAGAATTTTGACATACCTACTGCACCAGTAGAGCCAAATTCAAACCAGACAGGAGGAAACTTAGGGTTGACAGTCCCTTGGAGCCAAAACACTTTAGCAGCTCCAGATACTCTGACAGTTACTGTGACAATTTGTCCTGTAGTTCCATTTTATGGACCAGGAGCAACAGGAAATAATGCATGTACATTGGCCATTTCTACAGTTCTGGTAGAATGGAGTGTCCTGAATAATAATAATGCAGGGATTTCGACAATGAGATTTTCTTCAGTCCAGAGACAGATAACCCTTACACTCCTTATAGGCCCTGACCCCAAGAGAAGTCAGGCAGGATTTACCCTTCATGTATGGTTTCCTCGTGGATCCCCACAATTGTTCATACCAAGATCAAACCCTATTCCAAATGCTTGCTTTAGTACTCCTAATAGGAGAACATCTTTGCACAGGCCAGATTCTGCAAAGTCATGGCAAATATCCCAGATCATGCAAATTCGAACACATCCCATGGAGAGGCTTTACTCAATTATCCTACAGAACAACCACTGTGCAAGAATTTGATAACTACTTACAGGTATAGACATTCCAAATGAGGCTGGAAGTTCAAGATACAGTGGAAGGACATTTCAAACCCCAGATAGAGAAAGGGCATTACATGTATCTGAATTGAAATTTGAATTAAATTAAACGATATTGGGTGCTCTTGGCTTAACCCAATTTAACACTTACAGAGAAGATGAACTACTGTTCATGGGCAAGGACATTATGAGATGTGCAGGACAAGCTCATGAGAGATTAGCTGAAGTGGTCTGGAGATATGAAATTGATTAGGATAACTCAAACACATCACAGAGAAGCTATTGCTTGCATTTTAGCGATCAAGATATTACCAACATGAGACCTCCGGGAGTGAAATTACAGATTAGGGAACTAATTGGCTAATTTAAAAATGGAGTGAATTAGATGAATGGGAAGGAAGATGGGTAAAGAAGAATTATCCGAAGAAAGTGAGGTGACAGATGCCTCTGACAGGGGCATATGAGGATGATGTCCAGATGCTTCCAATGAGAGAAGTTCCAGGTGGATGCTATGTTCATGTACCCTGGAGTACGAGTGATATTGCTTCATTTAGAAATGATTTCCCAAAATTGAGATAGAAGCCTGTGGAATGGTACAGACAGAGTGAGCGGTTTGTGAAATTTTCAAAAGTTCAGTGGGAAGATTTGAACACCTTGTTTGACATTGTTGTTCCAGCAATTTGTGGGATGAATGCAAAGTGTTGTTGATTGGCCTGACAAGGAATCTATGAGACATCCAACAACTAAGGCTACATCTCGAATAGTGATGAAGAAGTATCATCAGGTGATATTGTTCTTGAAATTGAAAGGGTCTCCTAAAACCATTGATTGGGTTAAGATCAACAGTACAACCCATGAGTCTATACATTCCTGGTATAAGAGGTTCTTGTAGGCGTTCAAACAATACAGTTGGACAGAGACTACTGAGGTGAAAGACATGGGACATTTTGTGTTCAGATTTGTGCAGGGGATGAAGCCTGAAGTTAATTCAATGATTCAGCAGCATTTGGTATGTTGGCAGAGTAAACAAATTGACAACATTTTAAAATATGCTATGTTCTGCAGCGACTAATTGGAAATAAACAGAAGAAGTTGAAGGAGATTTTAATGGTAGCACAGTTGAAATCTGCACAAAGGAGTCAGAATCCACAGTTTGTAGGGAATGCTGGCACTATGCAGGGAGTCCGACGTTCCAGAATGAGGGACTCACTTCAGTTGTGAAGTATTTAAATTACTGTCTGCAGCATTGTAAGTGGAGCAGTGACTACATTGCAGCTATCAACCGGAGACTTCTGGTCTTGTTGAACAAATAAGTAGAACGTTGAAATCCAGACTGGGTAAAGTAAGTGCTTTCACTTCATTAAAATGTCCTGATGCACTGCCTGATGTGTTGATTAGTCTTAGCAGTACTCCAGATAGGAGAACAGGATTGTCACCCCACGGGATTCTAATGGGGCATGCCATGAGTTTACCAGCTGTGTCTGCAAATATGCTTGTGAATATTACAGATGACATGGTTCTTGATTACTGTAAAGGACTGGCTGATGTGGTTCGTTCTGTGTCAAAACAGTTTGGAGTATCTACTGCTCAGCTGCAGCAAGAGCAACATCATGACCTCAGCCCCAACGACTGGGTCATGGTGAAGAAGCAGGTGTGCAAATCATGCTTGGAGCATCAGTGGAAAGGACCTTTCCAGGTGATATTGGTCACAACGACCGCTGTGAAGTATGGAGGTCTCCCCACATGCAGCGCACACTCGTAGAGTCCCGTGTCCTCTTGATGAAGCAACATCACCTGTCTCTGAAGGGACGGTTACAGTGAGATGAAGAGAACAGGTTAGTCAAGCTGTTGGGGACATGCACGTAACTGGGACAGCACATGTTCAGTCTGAGTGGGGTCTGAGTGAGTGAGTAGAAGAAGTTGGTACAGAAGGGTCGAGAGAAGAGACGTTGACTGCGCAAAACTCAGATGCTGACAAAGGACCTAGTGCTGTAGCAAAACGATTTGTGCCTGCAGGCCAGTGGCCAAGAAAGCAGACTGTGCCTGAAGTGCAAGTTTCACAAACTATTCCAGAAAAGTCTGAGGAGTCTGGCCAAAAGTGACAGTGATGGTGAACAGCCAGTAGTCCGGAGATCAAAGAGCAAAAGTACCTTACTGGAGGTATGCCTCACATGAATGGACATATTTTGCTGCAGTTGACTGGGAGAGAGAATTTGGAATCATTTTAACAATTCGAATCCAGCTGTGCATTTTCAGCTGAACTTTGTGGCAGAACTGAGCTTTGAGATTGCATTGCCACTTAATAGACTGTGACATTATATGCTGGATGTGATTACTAATGAAATTGAACTGTATGTTTGTCAAAGACATTTTATAGACCTTGTAGAGAATAAAGAACAGTACCAAGGTCCGAGTATGTATATTCATCATAGGGTTGTAATTAAGAAGAACACGGAGTAGGGTTAAGAAAGACTAACAAAGATATTGCCATTAAGATTTGAACTTTGTCACAGAGACAATTGCTTGCTACTGCTTTGCTCAACTGAAAGACTGAAGAGACTATTGCTGCTGCTGCTGTAATTTGCTAAACAGTCTACATTGCGAGAAGTCATGGAATCCAGAAACAATAATAAATGCAAACACACATGCACAGGGGTGTCGGTATTGATAATTATAGTAATGGTCGCTTTGCTTTCAGGGTTGAGCTTACCTTCTAGAGTAGAAAACATTAGATCAACAAGTGCCCCTACTGCCCCTATTCCTGCTGGCAATTGAATGCATTCAGTGAGAAAAAATTACACGTGGATACTTCTAGAGGAGATCTTACATCAAATGTATATTATAAATTACTTCATGAGTATGTTGACACTATGGATGCAAAGAATTGATACATTTGTACACAATTACCTATATCAGCTGCAGAGAGAATAGCATACTACCATATTCCTTTGAATTATGGTGTTACCTGTACCTCACTGACAAGAATTCTGTATGAACAAGAACATTTTCAATATAATTATTCAAATTATGATTTGATCTGTTCAGATGTTCTCATTTTGAAAGATTTAAATGAGAATGCCAAAACCAAGAACACAGAGACAGTTGGAGGATTCTTTGAACCTACTATGACATCTGGTACAGTTTATGCCTATTGAAACAACTTAACATGTTCCTTGACAAAGGTTGAAAAGGATTTTTTAAATCTAATTGAAGACAGGAGAGGAGGAATGAAAATAAGGCTACAGTATTACGGAGTTGGTGGAGGAAAGAAGTGGAACACTCAGATGCAGGAAACAAAGCTACTTTCACACTAGACTGGCAACATAACGGGAAGTTATCCGTATACAGGGCAAAGTGAAAGACTGACACGAGGTTTGTGGGAAAGAGTGAGTGTGAACAAGCGCTTGAGTTCAAGAACAGTTGGATATTTATATTATCTTGACAAGGTTCTGCCATACCTGGAGTGTATTTCGTTTGTGGAAATTGTGCATACTTTAGGTTGCCTAAAGAATGGCATTGGATATGCTACTTAGGTATAGTTGTTTCAAACATTTATCAAGTAGAATAGTTTGATGATCCTGTATGGGAACCAAAAGCACATCCAAGACAAAGAGAGATGTTAGTGGTTCAGAAATTGTAGGGGATATTTTTGGTGCATTGATCCCATCTGTAGGAATGATTTCGAATGATCTCAAGATAAGAAAGTTGTCAACTATGGTAGATAAGTTAGAGGTGTGGCCTGCCCCGTGACCATGATGGCCACACAGCAGTGAAGCTCTGTCGGAATATGCCCTCACAAAACATTTGGAAAGCCTAGAAAACTGCTCAAAGATTGGCCATTAAGAACAAGGATTTAGAGGCATGAGGGGACGCAACAACCTGTGGATCTTGGAGGATATAAGAGTCCACTAATACTGAGCGCCTGGATCTATTTGTCAAAAAGCTGTTGTATGAGTTACTGGATAGACAAAACTTCACACCTATCTCTGTAGTATAATGAGCCTACAGATCGTTGGGTTCACAGCCCCTCCCCGGCTGCCCCGCTTGACTAATTATTGCTAGACTGCTCAACTATAGGCACTGTGATACAGTGCTGTGGCTTGCCAGGGAGTATGGCTTGCTACAGTGGAAGGGATCCAAGAACTCAATTTTCGCGAACTTCACAATAGCACTGCAGGATGGCCGATGGAAATTCATGGAAGTCAAAACCTCACTGCGATGACTAGGCCTCTGATATGGCATGCTGTACTCTGTGCGGCTTAGAGTGGATGTGGAAGGCAAGACTCACAACTTTGACACACCTTCAGAAGCACATTTCTTTTGCAAGCACTACTCATAAATCATCCACCCTCGGGGGGGCACTGGACGGATCGCTGCCGGATATCAGCTCAGGTGCCAGTGCAGACCTTTTCACATGGGGTGACCCCGCTACCTGGCTGACTGGCCTCTACCTGCGTTCTACTGGCTGTATTGTTGAGCCACTGTTAGAGGGCCAGGAACCTTTCCCACTACACATCTTGCCGCCTGCTGCCCAACACACAAATTGTTATCCATTTCACTAACTGACTACAGAAATCCGACCATACTTGGGCTCTCTGCCGTGGCATCGCCACCCCAAATCATATACACAGTTATGAAAATCGTTTTTTCTTCTCTTTTTGTATGTTTATGGATGTAATTGTTGGGGATTCACCCAGCCCCTTATGGCCGGGTGTGGCTGGGTGGAGCGAAGGGGGGACTTTTCCTGTTCATAGTTGTTATTACCTCACAACTGATTATTCTTAATCACACTGCATACAGCCACCATCCCTTGACTATTCCATGTCACCCAATGGTAACCACACGATCCCCAAAGCCACAGCCCATAGAAATTACATTTCTTTCATGGAACGTCTGAGGCCTAAACAACCCCCAGAAGGGTAAGCAAGCTCTGTAATATTTCATGCGCTAAGGAACGCAGATTGCCTTCTTACAAGAAACTCATCTCTCACCCAGCCGCCCACATGCGGCTTACATCGCTACTACTAATCTTACAGTTTATACTGCAGAGGCGTTTGCACCCTAATACATAAAACTCTGCCATTCTGCCTAACTGACTCCTACTTAGATGAACATGGAAGATACATTTTGGTCACAGAAACTTTAGCAGGGCATTCCATCCTTTTAGCCAACATTTACGCCCCGAATGTAGACTCACCTGCATTCTTTAAGGGACTCTAGGCCCGAATAGGAAGTATGACATTCTATCACATACTTATGGGAGGGGACTTTAAATTACTAATGGATTCTACACTATACACCGTGGAGGTCTTCCCAGTGGGTAAACCTCATGCACTTCATGTCCTGTGTGACATCTGTGACAAATATGCACTCAGGGACGCCTGGCGACTGAAAGACACCCCCAAACTGGCATATACACACTACTACATTCCCCATAGCATCTGGTGCTGCATTGATTATTGGTTCCTATCTGCCACCCTGGGCCCATGGCTGGACATGGTTCAACACCTTGCTCACATACCACGGCCCAGTCTGTCTCCCCCAACACCTCCCATTTGGAGGCAACCAGGAGTGACAGTGGCGTTTTCCTACTTTGGCCCTACAAGATGCACTGGTCCGCTCAGAGTTATGTACTGCGGAGATTGATTACTGTTGCCACAATGAGGGCTCAGTAACTACCCAAGCCACCCTGTGGGAGGCATTCAAAGTGTACATTAAGAGCATTTGTATCTCTAAACACCATGGGGTTCTGAGGGATATGCACAGGAAATTGTTGAGCATCGAGAAGGAACTGACCGACATCGACTAGGCTAATGTGTGCCTTGAGTGTAGTCCAATCCTCACCTAATACCATGGCCTTGCAGACTGCCAGGTCCTCTTCTTGGGAAAATACACCCGGGCCTGCAGATATGGGCAGATGAACAACCGGAACACACATTTGCAAACCTTCTACGACCTGGAGGGGCATCTCTTATATAACTGAGCTTCATTTAGATGGGGGAGCTAGAGTAACCACAAATTAAGCCATTCTATCAAACCTACTTCAATTTTACACAAACATCTATGCAGATGGAATACCTGGAAATGATAGCAATGGTTGTGGCTGCCCTGCACACACAGCCAGTTCCTTATTGAACCAATATTGAGTGAGTTAAAAATACAAGTTATCGACTCCCTGGATGGTTCCAAGGGACCCAGACTGGATGGGGTAAGTGGGGAATTTTACAAACATTTAAAACATCTCCTTACCCCTCTGCTATTGGCCGTATATTCAGAATCTCTTGAGACTGTCACACTCTGCTGACTCTCCAGAAGGCCGTAATAACCGTACTCCTCAAACCAGTTAAATACTTGCATTATTGTGGATCCTACAGGCCATTGTCACTTTTCAATTTTGACAAGAATTACTGGCTATGGCACTCTCCAATCGATTCGCTCTCCTGATGGAACAGATACTGCTCCTTGCACTGTCAGGATTTATTCCTCACTGCTCTACCTCCTTAAACTTACATAATGTATTCTCCGTCCTCAACAGGATTTCCCCTGACACTCAAAAGCAGCAGTGGCTATCTTGGATGGGAAGAAAGCATTTGACTCCCTTGAATCTTCTTTCCTCCATGCTACTCTATGCAAACTAGGCCTTCCTCACGGCTTCCTCTTCCTGATTAATTTATTATACATGGGCCCTACGGTGCGCAGCAGAGCCAATGGCTCACTCTCGCCTCCCTTTTTTATGACCCAGGGCACTAGGCTAGGTTGACCCCCATCCCCACTGCTCTCATCATAGCTATGGGCCAGCTAGTCCGACTCCTCCAACTGACCCACGTGTACTGTGACCTACAATTTCCCACTGGTCCTGTTCTTATTTCTCTGTAAGCTCACAACATACTACTATTCGCTCGACACCCAGCAGATAATCTAGACCACCTGCTAGGGGAAGTGGTCCACTTTGGATGTCAATCTGGTCTCCAGTTTAATTGGGCCAAATCCAACTGTTTCCCCTTATGGCAGCCACCACTCCAATTCAAACTGAATTCCCCGTACAATGGTACGGTGGCCCAGTTAAGTACCTAGGCATCTTTCTACACTGCGACAAAGAGTAGATGGTGCGCTTGCACTATGGACCTGCTATTGACATGCTCACTACCCGAATAGACAAGTGGATCTGTCTACCGCTGACCATGAAACTAATTTGGGCAGGCAAGTGCCCCTGTGTTGGCTGGGATAAGCTGGTGCTTCAATATGAGAAGGCCGGGTTCAGCGTACCAGACCTATACATATACTATTTAGCAGCACAGTACCAATATGGACATCATTGGTTTCATGCGGATGCCAGACTATTCTATACTAAAGCTGAAAGAGATTTAGCCACACCGCCGCCTCTGGCCTCTATCCTTCCCAAGGGGATCCCCCTAGACCCCAAGGATATCCAGACTACCTGCTGGACATGGGAGAAGCTACAGCTTATTCTGGGGGGCTCACTATTTTACTCGCCATCACTGGCATTGATAAATAACCCTTGGCTCTCAATCACTTGCGAAGCCCTGGTGAACACACTTAATAGAGGTACTGTCTTCACACCATCGAGGACCTATCCCCAGATCGCCATGTACTGGTACGGTCTATGGACACCCGCTTCACTGACCATTTTATAATGCACCATATACACAGCACACTGCATGCAGCTATTCCATCGTACCCAGTTGCGTGGATGAGATCATGGAGGTTTCTCTGGAAAAGTCCAGAGTTTCTGAATGGCAGAGTATCGTCTAACCAGAGTCCATGGTGCATCCAAAAACGAGTAGGTCATACTCGTAGCGGTAAGGCCTTGCTGAATCCAAGTATGGAGGAAGTTAATACTTCCAACAGGTAATGTGCTTTGTGCGCACGTGATTCATGGTTTTTCCGTTCACAGATGTAAAGCGTTCTTTTGGCTCAGTGATTCAAAGCGATTCAGTTCACAGAGATAACGCGCATAGTGCACATGTAATTCATGGTGTTTCCGTTCACAGATGTAAAGCACTCTTTTCGCTCAGTTATTCAAAGCGTTTCAGTTCACAGAGATAACGTGCATAGTGTACAAGTAATTCACTGTGTTTCCGTTCACAGATGTAAAGCTATCTTTTGGCTCAGTGATTCAAAGCGATTCAGCTCACAGAGATAACGCACTTAGTGCACATGTAATTCATTCCCCCGACTGGCTTCACCTTAACTCTGTGCTATAATAGCTTTCTGAGTTGGTGACGCCGGGAGGTGGACCTTTTGTTTAGCAACGTGCAGATCCTGAGGAAAGGACCCCGTGACAGAACATTACGAGTTTGAAGGAAGACCTATCGGAGTTAGAAGCAACAGCTGCATGGGAAGATATAAGTAGTCGATTTTCAGCTTTTGGCAGATGATTTGGGGTATAGGGAGTGTAATAATTGGTAGCATCTTGAGACTGTTGCTGGTCATTGCCTTGTGTGGATTAGTCATATTTGGACTTTACAAGCTGTACAAAAGAGTGCAAAGGAAGAAAAGAGGCAAGGACAAAAAAGCGGAAATGAAACTTGAGAATAGATGAAACATATATTAATGTGACATTAAGCAGTTAGAGGAGTCCAGAAGATCTTTCCTGGATCGGCCTCTGAGATTTTGAATTGTTTCTCTGGCAATAAATTGCAGATTGATGTGATGGCTTGGTTCGCCATTAAAGGGGGGACTGGAGCAGCATAGACTTTTCTGCCACTACTGACGGCACAATCATAAACTATATGTACCCATGACGTTCTATAAAATCTGTGTGTTTTAACAGCCCACTAGTATAAGGTGGTGCACTCAAAGTCTATAATAAAGTGCAAACTCTGTAGTGTTAGAGAAATGTGTGTACTGAGAGTATTAACCTAATTAAATGTAGTGTAATCAGCAAATGTATTCATTTAACCATCCTGACATTTTATAATGTATTTGCATTGAAAACGATAACAACTTACATAATGTGTACATTAATGTTTGAAGTCTAATGGCGAAAACGTACTTTTGTATCACACCTTTGTTTATGTATCAGTAAATTATGCATTCATATTACCTGTATCATGCAATCTTGATTGAGATAAAAAAATTCACACTTATATTAATGTGGAATTTAATATGTGCACAGTGTGACGTGAATTTTAAAAAGTATTAGCCTAGCATTAGCTTGACTGGGCCTGAATTTCCTTAAGGTTAAAAACTATTTGTCATTTTTTGTTAACGCTTCATTTTCATTGCAGGTGCATTCCATTAATTGATAGTTTGGAAATAGATGTGCTGTTGTTTTACTAATAGAGAGTCCGGGAGAAAGGCCTTGAACATGAAACACTGGGCACTCAAGCAAGAAATAGCTTTCTCTTATTTATACATGTTGCAAAAGATGTTCAGAAGACCAAGGACAGCAGTGTTCACAGAACTGCTATAAGAAGCTACAGGCTATGTTTTAAGTTGCACTGTGGGCCAGGAGAGCACAATGGAGTCATAGTGGAGTGGTGAAGAAGGTGTTATCTAATTGTGTTCATGCTGTTAACTAGGGCTTTCACTGATTGTTTTTAGGACACTTTCCCCTAGACTTTGAGAGGTACGGACATCTGAGTTTCCCCTTTGCCCCATGTTTGCCTGAGTGTGGCTTAGGCTTATTCTTAACTCTCTAAGAAGATTCTTGACTGAGCTTCTGAAATGCTGACACATTCCTTTTCAATTCCCCCTTCATTTTTCCAGATACTTTTTTCTTATTTTTACTCCTTACTTTTTTGACCCTGTGTTTTCTAGTTAGAATTTTCTTTTTCTAGTTAAATTAAAGTTTAAGGAGCCTTCTCTTAATTGCCCATAGTTTAACTTAGATAGATGCTTTTAAATTGCACTCATGTGTAATAGAACTGGCCAGCGCTTTTTTTCAGAGCACCAGAGATTGCTATTGGCATTCTGTCTTGCTATTCCTGTGTTTTTGATTTGTCTTATGATAATGCATCTACATTCCTTCAGAAGATTTGGTTACCCAATTGTTATTCTGTATCTTTACAGTATGTTTTTGAGATTTGTTTACATTAATCACAGCGTCAATGTGTAATAAAACCCTTTAACTTTAGTTCCATTTTGGGTCCATATTGTGTGGCCAAACTGGTTACACTGTAACTTAAATGTCGATTAAGTGTTACCTGATTCCCTAGCTAAACCCTATGCTTGGATCCAAAGGTTGATCGGCCTCTAATCAAAGTTTACAAACTGCTCCATCAGTTTCGTGTTGCTCAACCCTTTCTGCAAAACCCAGGCATTTTCAAAGATGTGTCCACTCAAGGTTTTAGATTGGGTGGGATCCATTATGAACTCACTGCAACTGTATGTTATGAGCTAGAACCTTAATGCAGTTGCCAACATTGGTAGCAGGTGTTGGTGCCATGAATGCTCCCAATATGTCAAACATTGCTATCAGTGCGCAGTGAGTGACATCTTTATGCCAAGAATGGACGGTACTGCCAGACACATCATTGTGACATGGGTGACTGCAATTTTCCTGGAAATACCGCAATTGTGCCAGGATCAGCAATATATGCTAGGTGGGCACAATAGATGCCCACTTTATGCTATGAACTACCACCATACTTTTAGCGGCACCACTGTGTAATTTGATGCACACAAAATGGCAAGAAGCATTATCATTCTGTCAAGACCAACATTTTGCCAAAGACAGATGCCATCATAACATGGATGACAGCAATATGTTAGGAATTATTACCATTTTAGAGGGCCAGGATTTTGCAGTGTGGAATGTGAGTCATCTCGGAGGTGCACACACGTTGCCAGAAGTTTCCACCATTGAGCTAGGACCAGCGTTTGACCAGGTGGGCAGACAACAGAAGACTCACACACTCCTCATTAATGCGCACACAGGCACAGACATGCACATGTGCACACACATACATAATGCATACACAAAGGCACCAACTCTCACACACACACACATCATTTTTTAATTGTCAGCAAAGGTGCTCTAACTCTCACTGCCTCTCCAGTCTGCCTCTTCTCTCCTCTCCCATGGATGTCTGCAGATCCCAGTCAGTGCACCTTGGAAGATGTACGGGCTGATGGGAGCAACTGAGCTGGCAAAGGTGTTAGTCTTTAAATAGAAGTGCGTGGGCGGAGCGGAGGTGGAAAGTACTAAGTTGGATTTCCTGGATGGGAGAAGGGGAAGTGGATCAAGCAGCAGTGTTGGGTGAGAGAGGGGTCTATCAACAGTTCTTGGGAAGCCTGTGGCTCTCATGTTTCCTGCAGATAGGAGAAGCTTAGACAGAGCTTTCTTCTCCAGCAGACTGATACATTTTTGTGTTAATTTTCCCTTTCTAGAATCGTTAAAACTGGGGATTTATTTTCCTCTATTTTGCTACACATGTGGTTGTTTCTTCCACCTGTAAATCAAACAATGTAATTTGTGTTGTCTTGATAAAATTCCAAGATGTGGATATGGGAATCAACCACAGTAGATCTTCCTCAAGGTAATGCTAGGCAGCCCCACAAATGAGAAACATCAAAAGGACGTCTTTCACAAGATTGCTGTTTACACACTGCAAAGTATGTGGTGATGCTAAGATCACGATATAATTGTGTGGAGAAGCCATGGCTGAAATAGTTCCTTTTCAGTACAGAGGTATACATTTCTACACTTTCACTTCCACATTTGCTTTTGAGGAGGTGAATGACCTAGTCAACGGAGCTCTAGCACTTGCAGAGTAATGTTGTAGGAAAGTTCCCCTTTGTATATGGTCACCCCCCACTGTTTGCACTAATGCTGATGGTTATAACTGTGTTAATGCACTGAAGCCTGCTATTCAGGCCCCAGTGCTTGTGCTGTCTCTCCAAAAATGACTTGTCGATAGGTAATTCTCTATTTGGCAAATACTTTACCCCTGTATAAGTCCCTAGTATATGATATCTGGGGTACCCAGGGAATAGGTGGTAAAGGAGTCCCTAGGCTGCAGCATGAGTTGTGCTGCTCTAGGCGACCCAAGCAAACTAACGATAGCAGGCCTGCCAATGCAGCCCGCAGGAGGAGTGCAAACTGCGCGATGTTGACTGTGTCCTTGCCATGTGTAGCACTGTCCAATGCTCTGCCTTATATATATGTCAAACAATCCTAAGGAAGGCCTATTCAGCCCAGGAAGCAGGGTGCATTATTTTTAATGTATAGACATGTAAGCATGAGTTTATATGTCACTATAGTGTCTTTACCCTTAAAGTACACTATAAGTGATAGCAGGTCTGTAGGATAACATGGGACTTACACCCGGGCAGACCCGGGTTGCTATCTCCATTATGGTACCACCTACATATGTTGAGGTTGGTGTCAAACAACATGCCTTCTCTCTCCTGTCATAAATCTGGTGTCAAGGGCCGGCTGGTATGTAACTAAATGGCACCTTAGAGGTTACCCACCTGTTTTCCTCAACTTCTTTTTGCTCTGGCTGAGCAGCCTGCACTTTCCTGTGCCTGCTGCTGCCAAGACAGGCTTCTTATCACCTTCCAGGTAGTGTGATCACTCCCATGTGCCAGAAACAAAGGGTGAGACAGGAAGGAGGACACACCTCCCGCCCCAGCCAGGCTAGTCATTTAGCACTTCAAGACAGTGAGCTACGAAGGTTTCACCACCCTGATAGGCATCTGTGCTGTCCCACCAGAGAACCACACAGCTCTCCCCTAGGCACATCTACTCATGGACAGGTGGGAAATTAGCTATGCAGGGTAGTGCACACCCCTAGAAGACTGACCGCACCTCTAGGGTGAGAAGCCCTGTCCGTGCATTACATTTTGATTTCTGCCAAATTAGGAATGGCAGAATAGAGGGTTCTGGGTAGTTAAAGGTGACCCACTCCACCAGATGTGGTCACCTCAGCAGCAGATTAGCTGCAGGAGCTAGCTGCCCATTGGCCACTAGCCTCCACACCCCAAACTCCACTAAATCTAAAATTTAAGGGAATCTCCTGTCACCATAACCTCAGAACTGAACCACTTACTTTGAAGAAGGACCAAGAGGATCCCTGTGTTGCTGACAACAGGACTTTGCCCACTGCAACAAAGTAAAAGAGAGACACTCTGGTGGTCATTCTGACCTCGGCGGTAAAAGGCGCCTACCGCCGGTCAGAAATCCTCCATAATCCCGCCACGGTCGCGGAAACCCGCCACGGTCATTCTGACCCGCAGAAGGCAAACCTCCGAAAATCCGACCGCCACAACAGACCGCCAGACCAGCGGTCGGCGGAAAAGTGGAGGTGACAAAACCTCCACCGTCACGCCAACAGAAATACGCCCATGCCATTACGACCCACGAATCCACGCGGCGGTCATTCAAACGCGGTATTCCATTGGCGGGACACACCGCCGCGGTCAGAATACACACAAACGAACAAAACTCAGCCACATTGGACGATTTGAATCCCACACACCTGATACACATACACACACCACTCCCACACACACAATACAATATAAAACACACACCCACATCACCCACAAACCCCTACGCTAAAAAATTCTGAAAGAAGGCCAGAGCGAGACACCAGCATCCACAAACTAACAGCCACAGCCACTCAACACCATCACCCACACACTATCCACACACAAAACAACACACACCACCACACTCAACTCACTTAAATACACATACTCCACCCCACACATCATACACACCACCCCATGGCACCCCAAAGACAACCCCGCTTCACAGACGAAGAACTCAGGGTCATGGTGGAGGAAATCGTTCGGGTAGAGCCCCAGCTGTTCGGCACACAGATACAATACACCAGCATTGCCCGGAGGACGGAGCTATGGCAGAGGATTGTCGACAGGGTCAATGCAGTGGGACAGCACCCCAGAAATCGGGAAGACATCAGGAAGCGATGGAACGACCTACGGGGGAAGGTGCGTTCCATGGTATCCAGGCACAACATCGCCGTGCAGAAGACTGGCGGAGGACCCCCACCTCAACCCCCACAATTCACATCATGGGAGGAGGAAGTCTTGAACATCCTGCATCCTGACGGCCTCGCAGGAGTCGGCGGAGGAATGGATACTGGTAAGTTGAAGCTTCAATACTGCTTCCCCCCCACCTGCATGCCAAATCAGACCCCAACCCTCACCCCCATCCTCGAATCCCACCCTCGCCCCCACCCCCATCCTCACCCCCACCCTCACCCCCACCACCATCCTCACCCCCACCCCCAGCACACCTATTCCCCGCCAATGTCTCACCATCACAACCCACACATCCCAAAACCTAGGCCTGCATGCGTCCACTAAGCATGGACACCCATCACCAAAGCATGCCCAATGCATATACACATCCCCCCCACAAGCCACCCTCACCAAAGCCCCCACACACGAATGCCAGCACTTGGGGACACGAGAACCCATAGATACACCCATATGCCACTCATTGAAACTATAACCATACCTCTATACCCCTGCAGGACCCGACCGTCAACACACCGCGGCGGAGGGGCCAGAATTCTCCACACCCCCCACCCAAGAGGCCGTCAGCGATGACAGCAGCTCTGTCGACCTGGACACCGATGACCAGCCCGGACCATCGGGGACCTCTGGACAGTCGGTTCCCCTCACACAGGCACAGGCCACTACAGACCCAAACCCCTCTGGGAACACCAGCACAGCTCCCACCCAGCGGGCCCATGCCTCTGTCTCCAGGGCGCGTCAATCTGCGGTGTGTCTACCACTACAGGGCACCCAGGATAACCCACCACCCCAACAACAACAGGGACCTGGGGGCAGTGGTAGTGGGCACACCGGCCAGGGGGCAGAGGCCCAGGGAAACAGGGGAACTCGGAGGGCAGCTGTGCGACAGGGGGGGGAGGAGAGGCCCAGGGAACCCACTCTCCACGAGGTCCTCACCACCATCATGGGAGCATACAACCGCTCCCAGGAGACGATGGCGACGGTACTGGCCCGGTTCCAGGAGATCCAGGTACTGCAGGAGGAACACTATCGGGGGTACAGGGAGGACATCAGAGCCATCAACACCACCCTGGTTACCATGGAAGGGCTGCTGCAGGACCTCGTCAACACCAGGGCGGACACTGAACAACACCCAAGGGCCCCTGCCACTAGCCTGGACCAAGAACAGCCAACCACCTCCGCCGGCGCTAGTGGACAGGAGGCCCCCGCACAGCAGCAGCCCACCAGACCCCCACCTCCTGCAGGAGAAGAACCACCCCGCAAGAGGGCCCTGAGATCTCGCAAGAAGACAGAGTAGGATGTCAAGACCCCCGCCAGCAATGGATACCACCTGATGTCATCCCACTGTCCCACATTGTCACCCTGTCCATCCTTGAACTGCCCATGCTCCATCTCTCCACAGGCCTCTGGACAATGCACCAGTGTGACTGTTACTCTGGACTCTGCCATGGACATTCCTTCACCATAGCCCCCACCCACTTGAAACCACCCATCCCATTTTGAGCACTTAAATAAACACATATTTTGCACCAAAATATCTGGAGTCTGGCTGTGATTTCAATATATTGTAATTGACATGACAGTGCAAATGTGTCCTTGTACATGGTGAAGTCAACAAACAGCTGCCACAAAGCTGTAGTCCATGGGGAAACGAAGCACAGGACTCGTAGTGGGGACCCCAGATCTGAAATAGGGAGGGAAAAGCCAAAACTCAGTCATCATACACTGGGGCAAATAGACAGGCAGCAGAGATGCAGGAGAGTAGTTAACATTTACTAAATTATCTTTGAAATGTTACCTGTGTCCTATTGGAAGTACTGTTCAATGATTCTGTCCCTGTTGTCTGTTTCAGCCCCGTTGTCTTCCTCCTCGTCACTCTCCTCAGGTTCCACCGCTGCCACAACACCACCGTCTCGACCATCCTCCTGCAGGAAAGGCACCTGGCGGCGCAAAGCCAGGTTGTGAAGCATGCAGCAGGCCACGATTATGTGACACACCTTCTTAGGTGAGTACATTAGGGATCCACCTGTCATATGCAGGCACCTAAACCTGGCCTTTAGGAGGCCAAAGGTGCGTTCGATCACCCTCCTAGTACGCCCATGGGCCTCATTGTACCGTTCCTCTGCCCTGGTCCGGGGATTCCTTACTGGGGTCAGTAGCCACGACAGGTTGGGGTACCCAGAGTCCCCCACTAGCCATACACGGTGTCTCTGTAGCTGTTCCATCACGTAAGGGATGCTGCTATTCCTGAGGATGTAGGCGTCATGCACTGACCCAGGGAATTTGGCATTTACATGCGAGATGTACTGGTCAGCCAAACACACCACCTGGATGTTCATTGAATGGTAATTTTTTCTGTTCCTGTACACCTGCTCCCTGTCTCTTGGGGGAACCAAAGGCACATGGGTCCCATCAATGGCACCAATTACGTTGGGAATATGTCCTAGGGCGTAGAAATCACCCTTCACTGTAGCCAATTCGCCCACCTCAGGGAAAATGATGTAGCTCCTCACGGATTTCATCAGGGCAGACAACACTCTGGATAACACCTTCGAAAACATGGGCTGAGACATCCCAGAAGCAATTCCCACGGTTGTCTGAAATGACCCACTTGCCAAGAAATGGAGTACTGACATGACCTGCACCAGAGGGGGAATCCCTGTGGGTTGGCGGATGGGGGACATCAGGTCGGGCTCCAGCTGGGCACACAGTTCATGGATAGTGGCACGGTTAAGACGGTAGGTCAGGATAATGTGGCGTTCTTCCATTGTCGACAGGTCCACCAGCGGTCGGTACACGGGAGGATTCATCCGTCTCCTCGCCCAACCCAGCGGACGGTGCCTAGGAAGGACAACATGGAGCACACAGTCAAGCAACCCACAGGTACGTACTCACAGCTAGCACAGTAAACGATTCTCTATGCAGTGAATGGTGTGTCTGAGTGGCTATGCAAGGCCTAGGCCTGTGTGACGCAGTTGAAATTGAGCCATGTGGGCCCTGGAAATGGCGGCTGCCTGACCTGTGAAGTGTGACAATGGGATGTGAGGTCAATGCGCTGGCGTGGCACACCGCGGCGGGCGGCGGGCCAAGACCGCGGCGCCAAGCCGCATTGGTTAACATTGAAGCCTATGGGTTTCAGGAGCCAATGGCGAAGGGCGCCGGCGGTGGCGGGACGCACCGCCGCGGTACGCACCGCCGCGGACGTGACCGCCATTTTCTATCTACTTATCCACTTGCGACTTGAACTTTCACAGGAGAGGACCTATACTGCAAGTGTTGCTGTGACCTCGGTCTGGAAGGGACAATGGCTGCTGCGCCTGGGGAAAGGGCCCCTGCCTTCACTGGAGAGGAGTTGGAGAAACTTGTGGATGGGGTCCTCCCCCAGTATGCGCTACTCTACGGTCCTCCAGACCAACAAGTGAGTTTAATTCAATCTGGATTTGGGGCCACTGGCTGGCTTGGGGGCCTGGCGGGGGGCCTGGCGGGGATGGGGGGCATGTTGGGCCTGGCGGGGGGCCTGGCGGGGGGCCTGGCGGGGGGCCTGGCGGGGATGGGGGGCATGTTGGGCCTGGCGGGGGGCCTGGCGGGGGGCCTGGCGGGGATGGGGGGCATGTTGGGCCTGGCGGGGGGCATGGCGGGGGGCCTGGCGGGGATGGGGGGCATGTTGGGCCTGGCAGGGGGCCTGGCGGGGATGGGGGGCATGTTGGGCCTGGCGGGGGGCATGGCGGGGGGTCTGGCGGGGATGGGGGGCATGTTGGGCCTGGCGGGGGGCATGGCGGGGGGCCTGGCGGGGATGGGGGGCATGTTGGGCCTGGCGGGGGGCATGGCGGGGGGCCTGGCGGGGATGGGGGGCATGTTGGGCCTGGCGGGGGGCATGGCGGGGGGCCTGGCGGGGATGGGGGGCATGTTGGGCCTGGCGGGGGGCATGGCGGGGGGCCTGGCGGGGATGGGGGGCATGTTGGGCCTGGCGGGGGGCATGGCGGGGATGGGGGGCATGTTGGGCCTGGCGGGGGGCATGGCGGGGGGCCTGGCGGGGATGGGGGGCGTTGGGCCACTGGCAAGGAAAATGCTGACAAACTTGAACGTGGTATTTCTCCCTCCCTGTACGTGTCACATAGGTCCGCGCCCATGAGAAGATCGGGATTTGGCGTGCCATCGCCAAGGAAGTCCGGACCCTGGGGGTCCACCATCGACGGGGCACCCACTGCCGCAAGAGGTGGGAGGACATCCGCCGCGGGACCAAGAAGACCGCCGAGTCTCTGCTGGGGATGGCCTCCCAACGTAGGCGGGGTGCCTGCCGTCAACTGAGCCCCCTGATGTTCCGGATCCTGGCGGTGGCCTACCCTGATTTGGATGGGCGCGTGAGGGCAGCACAGCAGACACAAGGGGGTGAGTACAAGCATTATCTACTCTGTTGTCGCGCAGTGGAGGTGTCTGGGTGGGGGAGGAGGGCTGGGGGTCCCCCTAGGCCAGGGCGATATCTGTAGGCTGGGCACCCCCGTAAGCCCCTGTGTCCCCAGCCACCACCCTCAGTAGTTTGTCAGTACAGCCATCCCTGGGCCGTGTCATCCATGGGTGCAGTTGTCAACTCTAGGCGTGTAGGGCATGTTCCACGGAATGCGTAGCGGACCCCAAGTGCGCAACTTAGTGCAGGGGGCATCTGTGTCTGTCATGTCCGCTAACTGTACCGGAGATCCATGTAATCAATATCCCTTTATTTCTCTCTCCCCCCCCCTTTTTGTTTGTCTTTCTGTGCTTGTGTGCATCAGCATCATCAGGCGGAGGAAAAGTGGCATCGGGGCAGGAGGGAGCTGCATCTCACATGGCCCAGGAGGGCCATGCCACAGAGTCAGACTGGACCAGTGAGACGGAGGGCGAGGGGAGCTCCACGACGGGGACGACTGGACCCTGCAGCGACACGGACACGTCCTCGGAAGGGGGCTCCCTTGCGGGGGTGGCACCATCCGTGCCCCCCGCCATTACAGGTACAGCCGCCACCCAGCGCACCATCTCCGCCCTCCCAGCAGCCCCTCAGCGTTCGCCCCGTGCCCGCTCTGCCAGGAAGCCGGGCATCTCCTTCGCCCCAGGCACCTCAGGCCCTGCCCCTGTTACCCCCGCTGCCCTCAGTGAGGAGGTCATTGACCTCCTCCGAACGCTCATTGTTGGGCAGACTACCCTTTTGAATGCCATCCAGGGGGTGGAGAGGGAGGTTCATCGCAGCAATGCGTACCTGGAGGGCATTCATTCGGGTCAGGCTGCCCATCAGCGATCGTTCCAGGCTCTGGCCTCAGCACTGACGGCAGCCATTGTCCCTGTCTCCTGTCTGCCTCTACTAACTCCCTCCTCCCAGTCTCCTGTTCCTCTGCCTGTCCCACCCACACCATCAGACCAGCCTGCACACACCTCAACACCCAAGAGAAGCTCATCCAAACATAAGCACCACAGATCACGCAGACACTCACACACGCAACATTCCGATGCAGACATGCCAACAGTCACTACCACCTCTGTGACCCCCACCTCCTCGTCTCCCTCCTCCCTCCCTGTGACGTCTACACTCACACCTCCATTCACCTCACCATCAGCCAGTGTTTCCATCACCAGCACACCCTCCACTCCAGTCCGCACACGTGCAGTCACCACCCCCACTGCCATTTACACGTCCCCTGTGTCCTCTCCCACTGTGTCTGTCACCCCCTCTTCCACACCACACAAACGCAGCCACCCACCCACCCAACAGCCATCCACCTCACGACAGCCTATCCCTCCTGCACCTGCACCCAAAGACAGCAAACGTGACTCACCTACAACCACATCCTCTCCCTCCACTCCCATTCCCACTGTACCTACCACTCTCCATTGTCCCAAGAAGCTCTTCCTCGCCACTACTAACTTCTTTCCTGACCCTGAGCCCCCCCCTCCTTCTCGTCGGGGTAAGAAGAGCACCTCAGCCATCACCAGCCCTGCAGCCCCCTTGACAAGGGTGCAGGGGTATTGGAGCCCGCCAGCCCGCATGTCTGGATCTTCGCCCAGCAGCAAGGGGACAGCCAGCCCACCCCCTGGGAAGAGGAGCAGAAGGCGGAAGGGTCGCCGCAGGAGCCCGCCTTCTACATCCCCCCCGGACACCACCCAGAGACAGTCACCAGCCACAGCTCCAAAGGGAGGAAAGGGCCACAGGCCCACGACTAAGGAGGGCAAGGGCAGCAAGTTGGAGAGGTCAGGCAGCAGGCCTGCTGCCCAGGAGGAGCCCACAACCCCCATAGCCGCTGCCCCGGGAGGAACCGGCACAGCTGCCCCGGGAGAGCCCACCACCCCCGTAGCCGCTGCCCAGGGAGGACCCAGCACAGCTGGCCAGGAGGGCCCCACCACCCACAGCCCAGGTGGGCATTGAAGGAGCACCATCCCCGCTGCCCAGGAGGGCACCACCAGGCAATTAGCAGTTGGCCATAGACCGGCCGCCGTCTCCAGAACCGCTGAACTGGGCCCCGCCGTCTCACGCACCGCTCCGCTGGGCCCCGCCGTCTCAAGAACCGCTGAACTGGGCCCCGCCGTCTCAAGAACCGCTGAACTGGGCCCTTCAAGGCAAGGACCGCTGAACTGGGCCCCGCCGTCTCAAGAACCGCTGAACTGGGCCCTTCAAGGCAAGGACCGCTGAACTGGGCCCCGCCGTCTCACGAACCGCTGAACTGGGCCCGCCGTCTCACGCACCGCTCCGCTGGGCCCCGCCGTCTCAAGAACCGCTGAACTGGGCCCCGCCGTCTCACGAACCGCTGAACTGGGCCCCGCCGTCTCACGCACCGCTCCGCTGGGCCCCGCCGTCTCAAGAACCGCTGAACTGGGCCCCGCCGTCTCAAGAACCGCTGAACTGGGCCCTTCAAGGCAAGGACCGCTGAACTGGGCCCCGCCGTCTCAAGAACCGCTGAACTGGGCCCTTCAAGGCAAGGACCGCTGAACTGGGCCCCGCCGTCTCAGGAACCGCTGAACTGGGCCCTTCAAGGCAAGAACCGCTGGCCCTTTGGCAGACGTGGCAGGGCAGGATCTATCTCGGGCAGGGCTGCAGGATGTCCTCTGGCCAACTTGCCTCCTCCTGTGGCAGTGGGGTCTGTTATGGACTGTATGGACTGTGGCTTTGCTCTCCCCAGGATGGCCCAGTGGGCAGGCCACCCACTGTATGGACTGTATGGACTGTGGCTTTGCTCTCCCCCGGATGGCCCAGTGGGCAGGCCACCCACTGTATGGACTGTATGGACTGTGGCTTTGCTCTCCCCAGGATGGCCCAGTGGGCAGGCCACCCACTGTATGGACTGTTTGGACTGTGGCTTTGCTCTCCCCAGGATGGCCCAGTGGTCATGGAGTCCCCTCGTGGATCTGGCGTCGTGTACTCAAGTGACTGAGGTGCCCCCCCTTCCCTTCCCCCTGAGATGCCTGTCCTATTTTCTTTCTGATGCCCCTGCAGTGTTCTCTCCGTGGAGTTCTTGTCGTGGGACTGGGCCTTGCCCCTTTGCACAGGACCCCTGTGATCCACGGACAGTGGTTGGACTACATTTAGTAGCTGTATATATTTTGTACATAGTTTATTTATTTATTGGGATTACTGGTGTACATATTTCAATATATCTGCCCGTTTATGATCTCTTCTTTTGGTCTTTGCATTATTTCGGTGGGGGGTGGTTTGTGGGTTGTGACAGTGATCTGTGGGAATGCATTGATGTGTGTGTTGTAGTGGGTGTGGGTGGGTGGGTGTGTGCCGGTAATCTTTTCCCTCCCCTGTGTCGTAGGTGCAGTACTCACCGATGTCTTCCGCGCCGCCGGGCGTGCTCCTGGTATATGAGCAGGTATAGGAGTGCGGGGATGACCTGCAACTCTGGTTCCATACTGCCGGAATCTCGCGTGGAGTGCGTAGAGGTGAGCGTTTTCCCGTTCGTAGTCTGTTTCCGCCGTGTTCTTATCGGCGGTGCTCCCGCCCCGGAAAAGGTGGCGGATTGGTGGGTCGTAATAGGGTGGGCGGTACATTGTCTGCCGCCTGGCTGTTGGCGGGAACCGCCGCGCTGTTTGTTTGTACCGCCGTGGCGGGCGGAGTGTTAAGTTGGCGGGCTGTGTTGGCGGTTCCCGCCAGGGTCAGAATTGCATATTTTAGACCGCCGGCCTGTTGGCGGCTTGGCCGCCGCTTTATCACCGACCGCCAGGGTCAGAATGAGGGCCTCTGTCCCTATGGCAACAGATTTGGAACCGTGTGAACGACCCTCGTCCACACTCAACACTAAGAACCAGAGGGACACCTGTGGATGCCAGAAGCATCCTCAGTCTCCCTTGAACTAGTGGCACTAGTCCCTTGCAAACTGCAGGTAAAAAATGCTTGCAAGATCCAAAGATTCACCAGCCATCAGGCCCTCCTTGGGATTGCCTAAATACAAGTGTCCCAGTGTCTTCTGGGAGTTGTAGTCTCACCTGCCCAAAGTTTCATGCTGCTACATCACTCCCATGGAACCTATGAAGTTCCCAAAGCTTTTCTTTGTGTTTACCGCTGCTAAGGCTTGTTGGTTGCCAGTCTGGTAACAGACCCCCTCACTCGACGCTGCATCTGATGGGAACACTGGGCAGCCTGCATCCAACATAGACAACCCAGCCCCTGCTGTGTTTTTGCATCTGGTTTCTTCCAGCACAGAGTAAGAGGTGAAATCAGCACCAGTGCGGGTCCCGTTCAGCACCCCAGACAGCCAAGACAACTCTGCACCCGGACTCTACTGGCCAGGTAAAACTGAACTATCTGTTGGGGCCTGGTCCTAGGACCCACACCACCTTAACCCACCAAGGGTTCCACGTAACTCAACCTCGAAGTGGCCAATTTTCACCAGTGGTTTTCTCCATTGACTGAAACATCACACTTAAATGCCCATTTCTAAATGTCACATTTTTAATCTTGCTTCTCAAATCTATAACTCTGGTTGTACTGATGCAAGTCTGTTTGTTTGGGTGTCTAAAATAAGATAACAATCAGCTCTATTTTTATAAATTGGTGTGGGATTTCTTTCAAGTCATCAATTACTTATGGTCCATGTTGGAGCTCTGAAAAGCTTAACACATGTTCCTCTAGTAAAGCCTGACTGCTGTTTGCCACACTACCAAGACTGAGCTAAGCATTTTTGTGTGTGATTCCAAGGACCATCTGTGGGGTATTGTGATAGTATCACATGGTGAGGACTAGCCCAGGCACCACATAATACTCCACTTTCCTACAAATGTCACCTGCAAAAAAGTGGTTCTAATCATTTTCTTTCCCAACATCAGTGTACCACACCCCATGGCAAATACTGAACATGTCTGGAGATGACCTTGCATGGCAGTTAGGGATGGACTGTTCCTAAAAGAGCATGACAAAGACCGATTTGCATATGGCTGCTGTCCCTTTAGCATTTCACGCTGCACAAAAAACAATAGACTGGAATTACAGGAGGGTGAGATCAATTCAAGCACTTCTTCCATTACTTTGTTGTTCAATGTAGTAGACTTTTGGAATGTAAAACATTACCTTAATAGAACTAATAGCTGCAGCTGTCTTTTTTGCCCAGAGCTAAATCAATGCTACCAAGTTGTGTGCCTGTCATGTAAAACCTCACGCTCGTGCCTTGCATTGCAGACAAGAAATTTTTGAATACCTTTCTAGGCCCTGATACTTTATATTTTTTAATCCATTTTTGCATCTGTTAGAAAGTCAATTATGCTCTAGCCCAAAATTTCACTTTCTACGCCTGCATAGCTCTTTTGTTTCCGTTTCATCCATTGAGTGGGAAAACATGCTCATTTGAGTTCTGTGATTGTGCGCTTTAGCTTTTATGCTCATAGGATTCTTCTAGGGAAGACTTGTCACCCGGCTCTGTGATTCATAAGATTATTTTCTCTGTGTTAGTAAACATTTTATGAGTTCTAGATCGACGTGAGAGCAGATTTATTTGACAACAATCCATGTGCAATACGTAAGCCTAGACATGGGCCCTGTTGTTAGTGCGCCATAGAACTAAAGATGCACTTCACTAATGATGCTCAAGAAGATCAAAACAGGTCTGGAGCTGCTGGTGCTTCTGTGTGAAGGATACCTGAGCTGGCATCTCAGGCTGGACTATTTCAATGGGAGCAGGACCAAGACCTGTTTGCATACAGTGATATCTGTCTAGACCAGCAGTGTGTGAAAAATATACCATGGGGTGCGGAACCGTGTGGTCCCCAGTGGCTAAATTTAAGTCCAGCATTCCTTCCATCACTTTGTTGCTTGTTGAAATAACAAGAGCATTACTCCAACTGAGATAGCAGGGTCAGCTGTACAGGCATCAGTCCTGGCTGCTGTTAAATCTAAAAATGTGAAACATTATCGTGACTTGATGTCACATCGATGCCCTCCGGCACACAAGCAGCTGGGTATAAACAAAACACAAACAGTTTCTCATGTTTCAGAATATCAGAACCAAAGATATCGTGGGACAGAATATTGTGTCAAGAATATCGAAGGCAAAAGTATTGTGATGGTAAGTTTCTATAGGTACTTTTTCTACTATACATAAAACCACAGATATGTAGCTTGACGATATATATATCTTCAAGGTACATAGATGTGGAGTTAACAATAGTAAATCTATACCTATCTATTTGCACTTACCTTCTCAGAAGTTTGGTCCTCTGTGTGTTTGACACAATACTCTGTCTACCCAATATTGTTAGGTCTTATATTCCGTCAGTGATCCCTGTTTCTGACTTTCACCACCCACTGTAATAATAAAAATTGTGCACTGCTTCAAATGTACAAAAGGAGACCATCATGAGACCATTAAGCAGAGGGATTATCTAAAGTCTTGTGAAAACTTCCTGTAGACAGGAGTAACAGGAAGTGGAGTACATAACAGTTCAAACCATGAGCCTAGGGACAGCATAGAGAAAGACTTGCTCTCCCACACTGCAAGAAGAGAACAAGAATCCAGTTAAAGCTAAGATAATCAGGCAGTCTGGCACAAAAACCTTTGTCTGCATCTCCTTGTTTCAAGTGTGACCTCACACATGCCAGCATCATACTTAGGACCAGATTTACAAGGCCTTTGCGCCCCTTAGCACCACATTTGCAATGGTGACGCTAACCAGCCACTACCATAGTGCCATGTTTACGGGGTGGCGCATACGAGGGTTGCGCCACCTTGTAAACCCTTTGTGCCACATCATGATTAATATGCATGATGTAAGCAAGAGGGCGTTCCCTTGTTAGAGGGTCTCTACAAATGGTGCAATGGAATCTAGAAAATTCTGTTGCACCATTTCTAGTGTCATTTTTAACATCTACTTAAAGCAGACGTCAAAATGAGGATCCCATAGATTTCAATGGGCCTCTTAACACTATACTGGATTAGCATCATTTTTTCAACGCAAATCCAGTATTGTGTTACAATAGCGTAAAAAAAAAAAATTACGCTATTGCTCCTAACATGCGCCATAGTGCATAGTATTGTAAATACGGCATTACCACTGTGGCGTTAGGGGACACAAGGGAGAAGCAAGAAAAGTGGCACATCACTAGTGATGTGCCACTTTTTTGTAAATATGGCCCAAAGTTTAACATCTATCTCCTCCACCCGAATTGAGATCAGGGCATTAAAAAGAATCCTGCATTGATTGGGGATATGCAGCTGTGAAGGGAAAAAACGATGTTAGCAGATTGAAAAGTATTCTGTGGGGCATGTTGACTCCCTGGCTGTATCGTGAGGCTTTACATTAGGATTTGAGCCGGTTTCTAAACCCAGTCACAAGTTAACTTGTCTTTTAGGAATTAAGGTTTTTTTGTAGTTTTTTTACGTATCTCTAATCTAGTCTGCTTTTTGAATGGTTTATTCAAATGAAGAGCTCTTCCACGCATGAGGTGGAGTGCAGACCGAGATTATTTTATTTCAATCAATTGTTTATCTTATTTGTAACCTCGGAGTCCAGACCCTCTGGGGCATATTTACAAGAAGTGGCGCAGCCGCTCTGCCAAAATTGGCAGCGCCGCACTGCGTCACTTGTAAAACACAGGGATGCACCATATTTAAAAGAATACATTTTCAGCCAAGAGCCAACCCAGCCACCCTTGGTGCAAGGTGCAAGGATGGCTGCGTGGCAGAGGAGATTGCAACAAAAAGTGCAGCTCAAGTGGTGCTAGGGGCTTGTAAATATGCCCCTCTATATCTTAAGGTGCACCAGTGACACAATCTGGTGAACAGGGAGAACCTGCTACCAAAAGCATCTTTGTAAGACTGCGTCCGAGGTAGACCAGACTGCAATCAGAGCAAAGATGGCGCCCTTGTCTTGAGTGGAGACCAGCAATAGGCATATCATGGATTACATTAATGTTCCCTCGCACCAGCTGTTGGTGGGAATGTTCAATTTAACCAAGAGTCAACCTCCCAAGAGGAGGCTTACATCTCATATCGACTTTCACCAGCAATTAGCTAACTCCCCTGTGGGCCGCAGCAGCTAGTGCTTCCTAATTTGCACAACTATAAGCAAAGGACACGACTGGGCAGAGATCAAGGGCGGTGATGCTTGCTGGAGGGGCGTGGTCAGCCTAAAACAACCATGCAAAGGCACATCTCGACATTTGAGAAGGGGTACGGAAAAGCAAAAGTCCTAATTTTGGATGATGTTGAAATACGCAAGCTGGCTGCTTGGGACAGCTGCTCGCTAAGTGTTTGGTGCCAGGGCACTCAGAAAACAACTGGCATCCATCTTTCGTAGCCTTTTTAGGAGTGGTGAGGGTCTCTGATTTTCGTGTATTTGGAATGTGTTTTTCGAGCTCTCTTAGGCTGCTTGGACTCAGGTGGGGGATTCACGGATACGGGTGGGCTAAGTGGGTAAGGCTCTGTATCTGTCTTTTGATCTTAAACTCCTTGATGGGGAGGAAGTTGGGAGGGGAGGTGGGGATCCATTTACGTGTCTCTGGGGTGCTCACTGAAGCTACGACATTGTTCTGGAGCCGATTCAGAGGACAGCAACCAATACGGTTCATGTTCTGTACTAGAAATCCAACGACGTGAGATGTAGAGGGTGGGGGCTTAACTCTTCATTAAGTCTGCCTGGGCCAAAGATTCGCCTCATTAGTACCAGCTAAACATCTGATTAAAGCAATCAGTATCTGAATGGTGACCAAATAACTTTCTCAAATGGTTTGCCACTGCAAGGCAACACGAGCTACACGTTTTTTAGTTACTTTTGATCCGTTGCAGTTATAAAAAGCATTTCTTTGCTATTGGAAATTGCAAATTGTGCAGCAGATTATGGATTAGTGAAATAAATTGGGTAAATCCATAATAATGCAAACGTCGCATCCACAGAATCTCTTAACTTCAGTACTCCTGCTCTAGACCTAGGCATCTTGCAATCGACTTATGGTGGTTATCACAGAGATAATGGCAAATCTATGGAACCACTCCCTCCCCCAGCAAGACTGAATATCTGTGAACCAGTGGCGTGACACAAAATGACGTGGCCTCCTAAGGAATGTGATGAGCGGCCATCGAGTCTCCCACTTCTCGCAGATCACCGATCAATCCAGTAAGCTTCCTTGGGCCATGTGACTTTTTCCCCTACTCGGGGCAGTGGAGACAAACACGAAGGAGGAGTGGAGCCTGGGGGCCCTCGTTGGTGCTGCAAAGGCTGTGTGGTCCCATCAGGTCGGCCACATTTGGTGGTACATTTGAGCCACATGGCGCACATTGACTTGGTTGGAGTGGTGTATTTAGCAAGGGACACGTATGACTTTGGCCTGCTCGGGAACTGTGGCAGGGCCCACAAAGACATTCTGTGCAATAAGGCATCCTCTAGCTAGCTCTGCTTTGACAGGGCTGCTAGATATGTGAAACAACCACCTGCTCCACAGGGGTGCTCCAGAGATGCTTGCTCTGCTTCTCCATTGATCAGATGGAGTTGGGCACACTGGTGGGCTGAACTCCCACTTCTGCCCGCACCTATATTCCGGCATTCCCGCCCCATGAACAAGGTATAGCGAGAAACAAAACAACCAGCTCTCTATACCAGCAGAAAATAGATACATTTACAAAGCAGACAACCCTGGCAGAAGATGTTGTCACGATGAGGGGTGGTGCACCACCAGTTGAGGGGCTTTAGACAATCCAGGACCTAAAAGACATTTTGGAGAGTTAAATGGGGTCACTTGAAGATGGATCTTGCCCTCATATGTCAAGAGTTGTGGAACATGACATAACGTTGGAGGCCACAGTCTCCAAAACCAAAGATGCAGTCAAGTCGCATAAATCCCGCCTTGTGACCCTGCATCACTTAGTGGGGCAGTTGGAGGCCCGAGTGGAAGATGCATAGGTCAGGTGGAGGTGCAACAACTTGTGAATCGTGGGTATCCCTAAGAGTACAGAGGGGAATGCACCTACCTCATTAATCTATGACTCGTTAAAAAGCTGGGTGCCTGCAATGCAGGTCTGAAACTGCTTCATTTTTGAGAGAGCACACCATGCCCTGACCACTAAGCCAATGGTGGCTGCCCCATACCGCCCTTTCATTCCTTGAGTATTAACTACGTGGATCGCAATGCCATCCTTCAGGTGGCATGCAGTGCAGGTACGCTGTCTTGTCTGGCCTCTCCAGTGATGATTTCCCCTGGAGGGTTCAGCAGCGGCGATCCCTTCAGCAGGCAAAGCGGAAACTCTGAGCCATGGACATTGCAAACATGCTCCTGAAAGTCATCTTTCAGGATAAGACCTTTTTCTTCACCACTACTGAGGCATATGAGGACTGGACAGAAGAAAGCCCCAACTTGAATAATAGGGAGGCCTCCTCCCATGAGAGAGGGAAGGCTGGGAAAGGAGGGGGCCCTGTAGGCCCTCCAGGCAAGTGATGCACTACCCTGAGGTGGTGGCCGCACCACTGGGAGCAGAAAGCTTGATCATTTGGGCCAGAGAGAGACCTCCTAGACAGCATGACACCTCTACACTGACCAAGGGCCCGCTTGTGAATGCTACATCCACAGAACATTCACTAGCACCTCCAGACCTCACATAGAGACCCATGGGACTATAGGCTGGAAGGTATTCTAACACACAATAGCAAAGGTGCAAAGTGACTGCACACTTTTCCCTACAATACAACCCCATTACTTTTTTTAGTGTGTTTGTGTTTGTTTCGTTGAGAGCCTAGTCCTCTTTAAGAAGTTGGGGAGGGAGTTTCTCAAGAGGGGAAATTTACATCTCAGGTAGCCCAGTTGGCTACAGTCCTTAGTTGCATCACAACAGGTACTTCTGGTTTGCGAAGTATGAGGAGGGTGTAATGGGTGGGGAGGGGTTCTTTGGTTTTATCCACTGTCAGTACCACATGTTCCACTGGCACACCTGACACAGGAGGAACCCCCACTGCGATTACCTACAAAGCTGCGCTATACCTGGCATAACAGAACATGTAAACAGGAAGCAGGAAGCAGGGGTGTGGGTCTCTAGGTAGGCTGTTTGTCCTCTAATGAAACATAAATGGCATGCTTGACAGGATTAACATGGGGCGATGCTCAAAGCAGCCCACCGATCTTGATCTGACAGCTTTCTACTCCAAGATGCCCATTTTTTAAGTAGTAACTGCCTGGTGAGGAGTCTTGCAGGTCTACCACTTTGAGATTCCACCAAGGCTTGTGGAGTGTGGCCATCCTGGTACGCAAACACATCCCTCTAGTGGTGTTGAGGGTGTGGCACAATGGTCTGGGCCAGAAAGTGGTGGTGACGGGTGCACTGTGGGGCTTTTTGATCTCTATAATCTGGGTATACGCACCCCCACCACTAACTGTAGACTTTCTGAGTAGGCTAGGTGGTCTTCTTTGGGAGATTTCTGACACTCCGTGAATCTTGGCGGGAAGCCTCAGTGGAGTGTGCAACCCTGGCCTGGATTGCCCTGCTGCTCCCGCTGCTGCTGGTGATGGCCCCAAATTACTATCTCCTTTTTTACACAACATGTCCATCGTAGACTTGTGGACCGTGCATCACTCGACTGAGCTGGGTTATACCTTTTACTCTGGGCCCCACTGATCCTTTTCCTGCTTAGACTATTTCTTTTTGCCATGTTGTGAGGGACATTGATTTCTTGATGTTCATCTATGAGCACAAGGCCTTTCCAACCACTCCGTGGCAATGGATTTGGCTTGGGGCCTCTCCAGGTCTGCGGCGGGATGGTGCCTGAGCCGATGGTGCATTCAGTGAGGTAGTTCCAGGAAGTTTGCCTATAAATGTGCCAGGAATTCTTAAAAAAAAAAACGTGGGTCGTCGACTCCCAGCTCATCCTGTGGGAGGCCTAAAAAGCCACTCTCCACATCAACATTATTAGTTTCTGCAACGGTCAATGTGACTGTACCCGATGAAGGGTGGGGGATCTTAAGACACAGCTGCTCGACCTTGAGGGATGCTATCTTGCCACCATGGAAGTAAGATTAACTCCTCTGTGATTCCCTCCATGCTCAAACAAGATCTTTTTAGGAGGCCATGCAGGCTTGGATGGCCACCCGCAATCATGTATATCAATGGTGAAAACAAGCAAGCAAAACACTACACTGGCTATGCACTCCTAGTGCAGTGAGCGCTCCAGTTGCGTATGTTGGGACTAACAAGGGCTCCCGCCTCACAGGCAGCAATGACATAGGGGTCACATTCTCGGCCTACAATGGCTTCCTATATAGCTTGGACCTTGCAGGCCCCCAAGTCGTGGAAGATGTGCTGATACCCTGCCTGCCTCCTGAGGACCATGAGTCCTTGAAGGGGAGGTCACCTGCCACCTGTCCTTGGTCAACTTTACATGGGTAGGGCTCGTAGACCTAAATGATTCCTGGCTGAGCTCTGGCATTTACTCTGGCCGCACATGGGTCTTTTGCTATTACATACCTTCAATGAAGCTCTTAAATGGTGTGAATTGCCTCATGACCTTAGAGCGGCCGAGATTGGAGTGATCCAAAACCAGGCCTTCTTAACGGCAGCAAATGTGAAGAATAACGGACGATCTTTTTGCTGAACTTGGAGGTAAAATTCTGGGCCAAGATGCTGGCCACTCTGCTTGATGGAGTTATTTCCCACCTTACCCATCTGGAGCAATCCAGGGTAATGCCCCTTCGGGCCACATGGCACAAAAAAACCAGGGTCCATAATCATATAGAGTTGAGCGGAGGTTTAATGGCCATCAGGCCCCACTTATGATTGACTTTCAGAAAGCATTTGACTCAGTTGATTGGGACTATCTGTTCGCCCTTCTCAGTCGATACGGCTTTGGCCCACATTTCAATAGCTATAGTTGCTTACTCTATACCAATCTCACGGCAAGCGTACAATTTAGGGGGGGGTGGGAGTTTTTGAAGGGTTTGATATAAAGAGGGTCACTCATCAGTGCTGCATCCTCTGCCCTCTGCTATTTGAATTAGCTGTCGAGCCTTTAGCAGCCTGGGTACACATTGACACATTGTTTCACTGCTTCCAGTGGCCCACAGGGTTGAGTCATTGAATATCCCTCTATGCAGACCTCGTCCTCCTGTTCTTAAATGACCCGGATGAGTCGGGACCATGAGCTCTTCAAATCCTCTGGACCTTTGGGTCCTAATCTAGCCTCCGCATGAACAAGGCCATGTTGTCCATTTATCCAATTGCTCCCTTCCCGCCGCTCATGCCCTGGGTGCCTGGGTTGCAGGTGCGCGTGAAGGGCTTCAAATACCTAGGGGTTTTATAACTCCAGATAAGGCGCAAGCGTACGAGTCTAACTTGCAGTCCCAGCTGGATGACCTCGCTAGAGACATGAAATTTCGTCCCACTCTTCCACTGTCCCTATTAGGTCGCTCAGCCATCTTTAAGATGGTCTGCCTTCCAAGGCTCCTTTACTAACTCCAGAACTACCTTCTTCCCAGTGGAATGCACCTTTTTGATGAGAGTCAGCACCTTAATTCAAACTCTGTTATGGGTTGTGGGCATGAACCACTGCATGGGCCTGGAGCGCCCAATATACCTAGTGAAAGGGTTCCCCCAGAAACACCACAGATTTTGAAAGGAATCGGCAGATTTTAAAGGCATCACTTTGGAACCATACCTGTCTTTGCCCTAGTCCATGAACAGGGACTTGCTTTCTCATAGAGACATTTTGGACTGTGCAGGAGGGTGTCGAGCCACCCAGGGTCCACCATGTGGTGCCAGATTAAAACAGTGCTTTGGTATAAACTGTCATGGTGAACTCTCTGTCAATCTACAATGTCTTGTTGTACTTTTACACTACTAGCTATTTGTTATGTACCAATTGTTGGAGTTGTATTATTTAAAAAATGTATACGTTTTTTTATTAACAAAAAATACTTTTATTACTCTGAAGTAATCGAAATTCGGCTTGTGCCTAGAAGGACGTTGTAACACAGGTGTTCAAGAACATAAACAACCTAAGCAGATAGCGTGGAAACACTAAGTACAGTAGCCCAATAAAGAGCTACAGGCACACCCAACTTATAACTAATGTGAAACAAACACATGAGAGGATACCAAGGTTGCATCCTACAGATATTAGTCCTGGAAACATGTTACACAAATCCCAAAAGGCTGCCAAGCTCCCGGAGTAATGTCAAGAAATAGAAAACAAAGGTGTACCCCAAAAAAGCATAAGCTCAAGCAATTGGTAAATAAAACAAGCTACTCATTATGAGTACTGTAATCTTATCAACAATAGGACCTAGGTCACAGGAAGCAAAAGGAGCATCCATTTTATGAAAAGTTTTGGAAAGTAGACAAATAAACTCTTACTTCTCAACCTACATGCAGGAAATTAAAGGACTGATCGGATAGGTCAGGACCCTCAGCGACCAAAGCAGACAAAATGGTGTCCTGAAAAGGTCACAATCTTAAGCCCAAATGTTGGAGAAGGCCTTAACACCAATTCCTCTAAGAACTCCGAATAAGGTTCCCTACACAAAACAGCCCTAATTTCCAACAGATTGCTAGCAGATATATAGCCACCAGACAGGCTAGGTTCCATATCAGAAGTTCAGAATGACACTGTAGAAAAAGGCTCAAAAGGAGCACTCATCATGGGCCCGTAAAGACCAGCAGGAGATCCCACATAAGAACCACAGGATGAACGCAACCCTGTGTTGGGCCGACTCATATCCCTTCAACAGATGAGAAACATTCCCCTCCAGGGCATCAAAAAACTACCTGATGGCTGCTTGTTGGGCTGGTAAGGAAGATGTCGTTAACCCCAGCTCAAAACCATCTTGCAAGAAGTAAATAATTCACAGAGGGTTACAGCCAAGAAGGGAAATATTGTTAGCCTCACACGAGAAGCATAAAGAACTATATTTCTGCATGTATGTCCCCGTCATAAAAGGTGCACCCACACAACTGTATAACATCATCCATCACTTTGAGCATACCAGTCTTCAGCAGATCCAACCTTTTAGCCACCAAGCTATTAATCATGAATGATACAAGCAACTGAGAGCTTGGACTGAATATCAAAGTGTTAAGGGAGACAAGGGAAGAGGTAATTGCGGCTTGACTGCCATCAGATTATGACTGATTTTGGAAAACTCTAGGCATAAAAGGGAATATGGGGAAAGGCATATTACAAACCCTAAAGCCACTGAAAGGACAAAGTACCCACCCCAAGCCCCATAACATTTCGTCTTCTGCAGGACACTAGCAGCAGAGCATCCTATCTGGAGAAACACCTGTTCAACCATTGATTCCCCAAGGTCTCTTGAAAGACCTACAAATTGATCGAAATTTGTTGATGATGAAAAAAGTCCCACTCAGCTCATTGGTCTGCGTGTTCACCACCTCGAAGAAAATACGGTGCATAGTTATACTTCTTGATGCAAAACTGTGCTAACGCAGTTTTGCATCAAATTCCTTAGTGCCTGCTAGCTCCATTCCATAGCCGCAACGGTGCGCCATATCTATGGATTGACGCACGCTGGTGTTAAGGAATGGCTAGAGTAAAAAAAAAGATGCTAGCTGGGTGGGGATGGCGATAGGGACAAAGGGGCTAGTGGGTTAGAAATGACGCTAGGCTAGTTAGTGACAATAAATATCCCGCTAACCAGCCTAGTGTCATTTTCTTGCACACTGGCACCCAAATATGACTCTTGTCTCACTAAAGACAGGAGTCATGCACACCACCCCAACGGCCAGCACAGGGGACCAGTGTCCCCTGGGCAAGGCCATAATACCCAGTGCCAGGCAGGGGGCCCCATGTCAGGAGCCCCCAATGGCACACCAAAAAAAATATATACTTAGCCAGGATGGGGTTCCCTATCCTGTGGTGTCCTTCAGGTGTGGCTGGGGGTGTTGCTGGGGCTTGGAATGGGCATCTCTGGGCCCGTTCATTGGTGTTTGGCCATGGAAATGGGTCCACAGGTACCCTAATGCCTGATCTGACCCAGGAGTTAAATAATGGTGCTAAGGAGGCTTAGCACTAATATTTGGGTCCATCTCCTACGTGCACGTCGTTTCTGAGCCAGAAGACAGATAAGGTGCTAGGTGGTTAGCGTCATGTTGTGGACGGGAACGTCTACCTAGCATCTAATTAGCGCAAGTTAGTTTGCCGCATCCACATGAGCCTAACTCTGATATTTTGATGCTAGAGGGGTCTAGCGTCAAAATATAAATATGGAGTTAGATCAGCTCCATTTTAGCGTCAAAATAAATGACTCTAAAACAGTGCAACCCAACTATAAATATGCACCGAAATGTCATGGAATGAATAAAAGTGAAATTCCATTCAAATCAAAATGGAGTGCATCAGCAGTGTCAAGAATAGTGACCTGGTGAGTCCTGCTTGTTGATTTAAGATTTCATTACCTGTTTGTCTTTCTGAACAAGAAGGGCTTGCCCCAGGAACTGGACAGAAAAGGGATCTTCTGTCCAACTGGAATACATATATTCTCATGGACATATTCTGAGCCTAGACAGTCTCCTGAGAGTACCCTCATGCTAGCATCTCTTATTATGACGACATGATAAAACAAACATTGATTTCTTAGAGAGATAAGCTTTTACAAGTTACTACTAAGAGAAACTTCCAAAGTTGAAGAGACTGTAGCTCCAAGGCACAGGATCTCAATTCTCCAAATCATAGAGGGCAATAGGCTTGAGTTAGAATCATGTAGTCAAGGGTATGCACATATATTGGAAGCTTTCTCACTGTGCTATAAGATCAATGTTATACCTCACGGATAGCACCCAACAAACCCAAAACCAGTCTGAAAGTTTGATGGGTGACAATATCCCCCTGCTATCTGTGACACTGGTTGCTATTTTATATATATATATATATATATATATATATATATATATATATATATATATATATATATATAGAGAGAGAGAGAGAGAGAGAGAGAGAGAGAGAGAGAGACAGAGAGAGAGAGAGATAGAGAGAGAGATAGGGGAAATAAATACATGTATATATATATATATATATATATATATATATATATATATATATACACATATTTATATGGGCAGAAAATATGACTATATTAGAGATAAACCATCAAGAGGAATGGATTGTGATCCAGTGGTTATAGCCAAGGAAGTGGCTCATCAAGATTCTAGGAAGGATTTGAGAGAAAGTGATGACAGTGAAAGAGATGCATCTATACAATTGGCTATGGGTGGAGTAAAAGACACAATTTTAAAGGAATTTGACCTCATAGCCCGGGGGAGACTAACAGGTCAAACAGGAAGAGGAACAGCAAATCGTCAAGGTCGGGTAAGAGGAAAAGGTGCAAACACAAGAGGACGAAGAAGAAACTTAAAGGGAGGCCCAGTGGGAGTTCAAACAAGAGACCAGTTGACAACAAAATGATGGACAAACTGGCTGTGGTGAATCTCTACAGAGTCTGCTGGACTGATTCAGAGGTGGAGGTACTTTCTTTAGGGTTATCCTTTTGTCCAATGGCACAGTTTGATTATACTCTGAGTTGTATTTATTTGTTTCATTTCAGTAGAAAATTAAAATCGATGGAGTGGTTTGCTACCAAATCAGAAAAAGTATAGAGGCAAAATCAGATCATACTATCAAATCTACATATACGGGATATTGAGATGTTACATACCATCTGTGAGTTGGATGAGGAAGTAGATGTAATTTCTGACCCAGTCCTAAATCTAATAGATATGGGAATAGATACTGAGGTGGGCTGCCCGAGTGGTTTTAAGCCTAAGTCAATATTTTTGCCCATATAAACAATGATGCTATTAACATTTTTGAGAAGGGCATCATTAAGGAAATGTGAAAGTGGGGGTATGTGAAGAGGACTCAATATGATAATCTCTGACCTCGACACAAAGAAGCGATCAAATCACTGCAAAAGAACAAGACCATTGTGATTAAGAAATCTGATAAGGGAGGAAATGTGGTTGTGTTGTCAAGAGAAATATATTTGCAAGAAGACCTAAGACAATTACATGATGTTAACAGCTATGAAATCTCAAGTAGGGGTGAGGTGACACAGGCAAAACCAGGATACTTTGAGAAACTGAAAGAATGGAGAGAAAATGAACTAATTGAAAGGGAGGAATATCAATATTTGAGAACAGAATTCCCCAAAATATCAGCTATATATTTTTCACCAAAACTACATAAAGACGCAAAAATTCCCCCGGGTAAACCTATTGTTTTGTCATAGGCAGTTTACTTGAAAATACTTCTAAGTATGTGGATTTTTTCCTTAATCCTTTTGTGTAGAAGTTGTCTTCATATATTAGAGTTATAGGGGATTTTTTAAGGATAATTAATGGAGTAACTTGGGAGGAGGATTTCCTCCTGATGAGCCTTGCTGTCAATAATCTCTATACACCTATACCCCATGATTGTGGAATTAGAGCTATTAGATATTTCTTGAGAGCTCGATCTTTGTCATTTTAGATTCATACAGAAATGTTACTTGACATGATTTATATTTGTCTCACCAGTAATGTTTTCATTTTAGATAAGGCAATATATCGTCAAACCCAAGGGACTGGGATGGGCACCTGTTTGCACCCAGTTATGCTGATTTATACCTCGACTGGAGGGAGGAACAGGTTGTCGGGAACATTGTTGAGTTTGAAAAACATGTGTTCCTTTGGGTTAGGTACATCAACAATATTTTCTGTATTTGGAAAGGCAGTGATGAGTCTGCTTTACAATTTATGACCACTCCTAATAACAATTGCCTCAATCTGAAATTTATGGGGGAGATCCATTCAGAAACAATTGAATTTCTTAATGTGAAGATTTATATTGCAAATGGCAAAACGAAGAGTGCTCTGTATAGAAAGAAAACAGCAGGAAACAGCTTGCTTCATGCAAAGAGTAATTATCCACCAAATGTAATACAGAGTATCCCATAGGGTGAATTACTGCGAGCCAGGAGAAATTGTAGTTCTGATACGGCTTTCATTAACGAGATTGAAATTATGATGAAAAGATTTAAAGAAAGAGGTTACCCTGAGTTGACTAGTAGAAAAGCAAGCCAGTAGAGATGTGGTTAAAAAGATTGGTGAGGAAATAGGTGAATTTATGAGATTTATAACAACTTTTCACAATAAAATAGGAGAAGTGAAAAAATATTTCAAATGTTTGGCCGGTTCTACATACTGATGAAACTATGCCAAAATATTGGATGGATGTCCTAGATTCACATTTAGATGCAGTAAACAACTGAAAGATTCATTGAGTCAGTTCTTGCTACCCGAAATTGAGACCAGTAAACCTATCAGTGATTTTTTTTCACTTGTGGAAATTGCAAGGCTTGCAAGTATAGTGTGAACTGTAAAGAGGTAAATTTTCCAGAAACATTGAAACCATTTGCTATTAAAAAAAACCTGTGTCCTCCAATTCAGATTATAGTATATACGCTTTGCATTGTCCATGCAATAAATTCTATGTGGCAGTACAATTCATATAGCAAAAAAGAGAGTATTTGGACATATGAGAGCAATTACACATGATGACAAAACCTACCCAGTGGCAAGACATTTTAAAATGTATCATGAACAGAATAATAAAAAGTTGAGATTTGTGGTTTTGGACAGGATTCCATTCATGAGAGGGGCGGTAACAGAACATTAGAGTTGAGAAAATTAGATTCAAGACTGATCATTAGTCTTAACACTCTACATCCTGCTGGACTGAATAAGGACAAAGAGCTGCCAGTCCATTTGACATAAATGAGATTATCAGGATAGTGAAGTACTGAAAGTTGATTCTGGAATATGTGTAGATGTTTACACTGATTTGGATCAAATGTGGAAGTTTTAACAAAAATTATTTAAAAAAATGCAACTGATGTTTTTTTATTCAAAAAAAGGGGTGCACATTTTGAATTATGATATAAGGATGGACTCCGTAATATTGGTTAAACCTACTGTTGTGCCATTGGACTAGAAGAGCAAAAGAGCTATTGTATCCTTTAATAAATGCCCACTTGGGGGGTTAACGTGACTACTCCAATAGAGCAGGAGATAGAAATTAGCTGACTGTGGGAAGGAACGACATTAAAGGTTAAATTAGAGAAAGAAAGCCACAGATAAACTACTGGGGCAAAGAGAAATGAATTATTAGTGCCCATAAATAAATGAATGTTGGAAATAAAAATGGAATAATTAAGAATCCCTAAGGAAAGTATCAATGTTCAGTTGTGAAGGTTGAATTTGTATTGTATTAATAGAATACAATACATTCCAAGATGGTCAATCCTCTGTCACTATAATAAGGAAGTTTGATACGGATAGTCCTGTTTTTGGTGTTGAAAATAAGAGAGCACTGTGTTTTAAATATGGTAGAGGAATGTTATGCTGTTTATCCGTGATCAAGGAAACAGAGTTTTCCCGAAACGCATTGAGTGTTGCCAAACTAACAAATCATCTTTCTGCTTCATGAGATGAGTGTGGTCTTGGCTGTCTTCCATTTTGTGGATTTGCAATATATGTATTTTCCAGAAGGAAAGCTGTTGGATATGGTATAGTGGGTTTGCGACCCTGCCAAGGCTTGCTGTGATAGAGCTGGGACTAAAAGTGACATAAAGGTTTGAAATACACACACATATATATATATATATATATATATATATATAAAGCTGTTTTGTGCTTGAATATCTTTTGTGCCGCTTGAGGAATCTTCACGAAAATTTCTAAATACATTTGACAGTCACATGAGTTGCTCTCTGGAAAATTTCAGGGTGATCCATCAAGCGGGGGCCGAGATAAGGGGGGGTGAAATTTAGAGTGTTTCCAATATTAATTCCCATTGAACAGTGATAGCACAAAAAACACTGGATGGAATTATGCCAAATTTGGCAGAAAGGTAGCTCATGGTCCAGAAATTATTGGTGTAAATTTGTTCAGTAGTTTTTGAGAAATTCAAGGAAATCCAAATTTGTATATATAGGGACGCAAAGGATTTGCGACCCCTCCCGATCTCTGGCTGAGATCTGGTTGGCTGCCAACATTTCAAACCAGGAAGTGTTGGCAGTCATCTTGGTACTTTGCTTGAGTCCCAGAAAAAAAAAAATAATAATAATAATAACAAATACAAAAAAAGCCAAGGTAGGAACACCCTGACCCCTTAGCTCTGGTGCTGGGGTCCCAAGCGATCCCCCTACCAGGGCTAAAAAGGTTTTGTTTATTTTACGGCCAGAACCGCGGTGGATCCGTGGATCTGCCATAAAATAAAAAATAAAACAAAGCGCTGTCTCCCGCGCTTTGTTATTATAAAGCCCCTGGGTTGGCCATGTCCCGGGTACATTTTTAGAATAAAGCAGGGAGCATTCTGGCCCCCTCCCACTGCCCCGGGGATCACCACTTCCTCAGGGCTTATGAATAGTATGCGGGGGCGTGAGTCCCCCGCTGCTCCAGGGACCACCACCCTTGGAACAAAAATGGTTTTGATATGTGGGGGAGGCCCAATGGCCTCTCCCACAGCCCCAGGTACCACCACCGCCCAGGGGCTACAATGAATTATGAGGGGGGGTGCGCAGCCCTCATGTTCAGGGGACCACCACCACCCCCAGGGCAAAAATGTTTTTGGTATGTGGGGGAGGCCCCTCATGCCTCAGGGATCACTACCCCCCGGTGCACATACTAAATAATGTAAAGGGGTCCGTTTCACACGCCCTGTAGCTCCTGGGATTACCACCTCCTATGATTGTTGGAGGGGGGCTGCGCTGCCCCCCTCGAGGAGCCACTGATGACCCCCCAGGGCCGGCTCTTGCTATGTCCTGGGGAGCCCATCCCCGGGACACAGGTGTTTGCTGTGGCTTGACTGCAGCTTTGAAGCTGTAGCCAAGCCACAGCAAACAGTCCACTGTTTGACAGCGGGACCTGTCAAGCAGGTCCCGCTGTCAAACAGTGGAGCTTTTATCACTGTTCCCTGCATGCGTGCAGGGGACAGAGATGAAATGCTTCAGCAAGCAGGGAGCTACAGGGAACATTTACATGTATCTTTTACATTTTATTTTAAATTGGGCAGAAATATCTCATTCTAAGTATATCATACATCAAATCCTAAAAAACTCGCAATCTCTCTCCCTCTAACTTTCTGTCTCTCTTTCTGTCTCTCTCTTTTGACTTCCACTCACACACGCTTAAGCACCCATTTACAGACCCACATAGACACTCACTCACCCACTCACAGACCCACTCAGACCCTCATGCACCCACTCACAGCCCCAGTCAGACCCTCACGCACCCACTCACAGACCCACTCAGATAGTTACACACCCACTCACAGATCCACTCTGACTCTCACAGACCCACTCACAGACCCATTGACAGCCTCATACACCCACTCAAAGGCTCACGCACACATTGACGCACATACTAAAACACTGAAGTACGCACTCTCACACCAAGACAGACACTCTCACCCCAAGATAAACCCTCTCACACCTATTCTCCCACCCAGAGAGGCTGCGTTCAACTCCTGCTGCACGTATCCAAGGGACCGTGCACAGCACGGTGTTGGGTGATTACGGGGTTGGCCGTAGGGTCTGGCTGCAGGCCAGGTCTTGCGGGCAACCTTTGCTATGCATGGGTGTAGGATGTGAATGGTGCAAGGCTGGGTGCCTATATGGGCTTGGCCGCAGGGCCTAGCCGCAGGCTTGACCGTGTGAGGCGGTGGTTGGATTCAGGGATAGTAATGAAAATTACCATACATTTAAAAAAATATAGAAATTCACTGAAAAAAGCAAAGGTTACAGGGATGTTATAGTTAGGGAATAGAATTTTTAAAAAACATAGAAATTCACTTCAAAAACTAAAGGTTACAGGGACTTTATAGTTAGGCTCACATTGTAAATGTACAAAACTATAGAAATTCACCAGTTATAGTTAGAGTTACCTCAATTAACTATAACTTGTGCCCTAGGTAACTATAACTCGCACCCTCACCATACACTGCTATTTAACCCACACATTACGCCACTCATGACATCTTTGATAACATCACTGATCATATCAATGTAATATTTGCAGTAACATTTTAGCGAAAAAAATGTGCATGGTGAGGGCACAAGTTATAGTTACCTTAGGGCATGAGTTATAGTTATTTGAGGTAACTCTAACTGGTGAATATCGATGGATTTGTACATTTAAAATGTGAGCCTAATCCTAATGTCCCTGTAACCTTTGTTTTTTTAAGTGATTTTATATATATATATATATATATATATATATATGAAGCACAATTCATGACAAACATCAGCTTTATTTTCCATGCTTCGTGGCAGCGTTTCCTGACGTGTTTCAGCTGTTAGAATGCAGCCTTGTTCATAGGTGAGCCAGCTAGTGATGTAGGAAGTCCCACTATTTAAATTCAAACCAGTACCTGACTCATGCAAAATACTACATTTCCCAGAATGCATTCAGTGTAATCATATTTTCCACACTGCAGTACACATCTTAATTATGCTAATTATGCTAATTTAAATGTGTACTGCAATATGATTACACTGCATCACTAGCTGGTTCACCTGTGAACAAGGCTGCATTCTAACAGCCGAAACGCATCAGGAAACGCTGCCACGAAGGATGGAAATTAAAGATGATGCTTGTCGTGAATTGTGCTTCAGTGCTGCTGTTTCATTTAGGATGATTAAAGGGGCTTCCCTAATAACTGAAGCTGCCCTGCGGGGCTGGGGGCTCCCATCAACCGAGAGTTGTTGCTTGGAATATATATATATGTGTGCATACACACACACTGCTTTCTGTTGTAAAAGAGATAGGCCCTCATTACGGCCCTGGCAGTTGGTGATAAAGTGGCGATAATACCAACAGGCCGGCGGTAACTACCGCCAAATTATGACCATGGCGGAAAGATCTCCGACGGACAGCCAATGTACCACACCGACCGCCAGGGTGGAAACAACAGGCACCACAGCGGTAGCCACCTACAGCCAGGCAGAATTCAAAGTTATGTCCACCATATTATGACCAGACAATCCGCCTCCTTTTCCAAGGCGGTACCAACGACACCGAAAGCCTGGCAGAAACACTGCACAGAAGTGAAAGGACTCACCATCGGAGATAAGGGAAGAACCACCCCGCCATGGAACCTGAACTGCAAGTATTTCCGATGATATTCTACGTTCTGCTACACCACGAGCACCAACGCCGGCAAAGACGATGACGGTGAGTACAGCCGTCTAGCACACAAGGGAAGGGGAGGAAAACGAGAGTGACACACACATGCACCATGCACACCCCACACACACACACCATACACAAAACCAGCTGCACAAGAAAATAAGTATACCCCCCCCCTAAATCGGCTGAATAATGCAAGGACAAAAGTGATTGTAATAAGATCAACACAGTAGAAGTAATAATTTAGCCAATGCTACAGATATTTACAAATGTACAGAAAAAGGGACACTGCCCAGTCCTCAGTTCGCGTGGGCCACATGGCCACAGGGAAAAGTCCAAGGCCCCACTTGTCATTTGCATCAATACGGAGAGAACGCTCCAGGGGCATTAGTTCGCAAATGGGGAGGCACCTCATGGGGGGCACCTCAGCCAGAAGATGAAACAACATCACTGGTTCTGGAGGGGGCAACATGCCCTGTGCTTGGTCCTGGGGCGTGAGAGGCCACAGTCTCTCTAGTGGGTGCCTTCCCCGCTGGTTCTGGAGGGGGCAACATGCCCTGTGCTTGGTCCTAGGGAGTGATAGGCTACAGTCTCTCGAGTGGGTGTCTCCCCCACTGGTTCTGGAGGGGGCAACATGCCCTGTGCTTGGTCCTGGGGAGTCATAGGCCACAGTCTCTCGAGTACGTGTCTTTCCCCACTGGTTCTGGAGAAGGCAACATGCCCTGTGCTTGGTCCTGGGGAGTGATAGGCCACAGTCTCTCAAGTGGGTGTCTTCCACACTGTTCTGGAGGGGGCAACATGCCCTGTGCTTGGTACTGGGGAGTGATAGGCCACAGTCTTTCAGGTGGGTGTGTTCCCCACTTGTTCTGGAGGGGACAGGCCGCACAGCAGCCCCTGGAGGCTGGATCACATTTTGTCCGCCGGCGGTGATGGCTGCACTCTGGTGGTGATGATGGGAGGCTCCTGCACAGCCCCTGCACCCTCGGATGGCTGCATTGTCGTGGTGCTGGTGGTGGTGGTGGGAGGCTCCTGCACAGCCCCTGCACCCTGCGATGGCTGCACTGTGGTGGTGCTGGTGGTGGTGGTGGGAGGCTCCTGCACAGCCCCTGCACCCTGCGATGGCTGCACAACCACGGTTGGTGTTGGTGAATCCGTGACAGCTGCTGTTGCAGGCTCCTTGCCCTTCTTGCCTGCTGGTGCAGGCTCCTTGCCCTTCTTGCCTGCTGGTGCAGGCTCCTTCCCCTTTCGGGTGGCAGGTGCAGGCTCCTTTACCTTCCGGGTGGCAGGTGCAGGCTCCTTCCCCCGGTTGCCTGCTGGTGCAGGCTCCTTCTCCTTTCGGATGGCAGGTGCAGGCTCCTTCCCCTTTCGGATGGCTGATGCAGGGTCCTTCCCCTTCAGTATATGTAGCCTGGAATCCTTTCCACCACAAGTAGGTGTGGATGGAACTGGGCCCGTGGACTGTGTGGCTGAAGTGCTTGGCTGATAGTTCGATACCCTTGCTAGGGAAGTGGTCAATGGTTGAAAGGAAAAGCTTTTTGGGGACATTGGGGTGGGAAGAGGGAGAAGAAATGGGAGTGGAGGATGAGGGAGCCGTTGTTGGAGGTGTCTGTCTGATGGATTTGGGTGCAGGTGCAGGTGCATGGGCTGTATGCTGTTGTGAGGTGGATGGCTGTTGGGTGTCTGAGTGCTTGTGTTTGTGTACTTTAGCAAGGGGGCAGACACAGTGGGAGGGGACACAGGGAATGTGTGCATGGCTGTTGTGTAGGTGTCTGTCAGTGAGGTGTGTGTTCTGCATGGTGTTGTGATGATGCAGGTAGTGGATGATGATGTAGTGCATGCAGGTGTGAGTGTGGATTTAACTGGGTGGGAGGTGGAGGAGGAGGAAGAGGGGGTGACAGTGGAACTAGTGGATGTTGTTGTGTCTGCAATTGGATGGTGTTTGTGTGAATGCCTGTGGGATGAAGGGTGGTGCTTGTGTTTGCCTGTGACACTCTTGGGTGTTGTCCTGTGTGCATGCTCGTCTGGCTGTGTGCTTGGGATGGGTTGGGGTTGAGGGGAATGAGACTGGGAAGTGGTAGTTGGAGGGGGGACAGTAGAAACAGAGACAATGGCTGCCATCAGAGAGGAGGCCATAGCCTGGATCGATCTCTGTTGGGCCGCCAATCCAGTGTGAATGCCCTCCAGGAATGCATTAGATTGTTGCAGCTGGGCTGCCAGCCCCTGGATGGCATTCACAATGGTTGACTGCCCTACAGAGATGGATTACAGGAGGTCAATAGCCTCCTCACTCAGGGCAGCAGGGCTCACTGGGGCAGGGCCTGAGGTGCTTGGGGTGAAGGAGATGATCAACCTCTTGGGTAAGCGGGCACGGGCAACTCACTGAGGGGTTGCTGGGAGGGCAGTGCTGGTACGGGGTTGGTGGCTGTACCTGTAGCTGGGGTGGTCACAGAAGTGTCCGCCTCCAATAGGGAGCTTCCATCAGAGGAGGTATCTGAGTCTGAATTCTTCCCTCCAGTCTCCGCCCTGGTGCTCCCCTTGCCCTCCGTCCCACTGGTGCCCTCAGTGTCGGTGGACTCTGCCTCCTGGGTCCTGTGGGATGCAGCGCCCCGATCGCCGTGCCTCTGCTTCTCCGCCAGATGATGCTAATGCACATAAGGACAGCATGACAAAACAAGAAAGGGGGGGAGAGAGACAAAGGATACACTGGGTCAATAGCTGCACCAACACCACTGTTGGTGTACACAGTGCCCTCACACACAGGGAACAGGCTTACACACTATGCATTGCAACACCACTGATATTGCTAGCCACAAATGCATGAAGAGGGGCGCACACCTCCTACTGCTGCACAGCTAGGACCCACATAACCTTGACCAGTATGGTTACAAACTAGGTAGGCAGGATTATTCCTTCTGAACCCTAGCCACCAGAGGACCTACGCTGCTATGTCAGGCCTGGCGTAGGGCCACCCACTAACACACATCCACCACCCGGATATCACCTCACCAGCCGTAAGTTGTAATGATAGACACTGTACCTACCCCCTTGTGGCTGCTGTGATGCCCTCAAGCGCCCATCCAGCTCTGGATAGGCCACTGCCAGTATGCAGGCCATCAGGGGGGTCAGGGTCTGACGGGCACCCCTTCCTCGTTGGTAGGCCATCCCCAGCTGGGCCTCCGCTGTCTTCTGTGCCCAGCGTCTCAGGTCCTCCCACTGTTTGCGACAGTGGGTGCTCTGCCTGCCACAGTCCCTCAGGATTCGCACGTCCTTGGCGATGGCACACCACATACCCTTCTTTTGATGGGCACTGACCTGCAGAGGCAATACACGCAGGAAAACACCATTAGACAAACAGTCCAGACAGTTACACATATGGCCCACCATACCCGTTTCCATCACCATTGGCACACACATAGCCCAGCACACAACGTGTACACCGCAAAGAGGACATCCACCCCCCCTTACACGAGGCCTTCACACACACAACTCCATGCATTCATGCCACAAGCATCGTGCCCACAGTGTACTCACCTGTTGGTACAGCAGTCCGTACTGGGGTAGGACCCCATCCACCAGTCTCTCCAACTCCTCCAAAGTGAAGGCTGGGGCCTTTTCCCCAGTCACACGGGCCATGGTAGGTTCCAGACACAGGTCACAGCAGCACATGAAGATTAGGTCCTCTCCTATGGAAGGTCAGGTAGCAAGTGAGGAATCAGATAGAAAACGGCGGTCACGTCCGCGGCGGTGCATTCCGTCACCGCCGGCGTAGATCACCATTGGCCACTGTAACCCATAGGGCACAATATTAACCAATGAGGAGTTGCACGGCGGTTCACGACCGCCTCCCGCCACAGCGCACAACGTCAGCAGAATTACCTCACTTCCACCTCTCCTTCCACACAGGACAGGCGGACACCATTTCATGAGGGGGCAGCCCTATGGACTCATGCTGCGTCACAGGAGAAATAGGCACATATTGGACAAATCACAATGACCCATTACATGTTTACAGAATGAAAACTACTGTTGTGGCTCCAATGTTCAGTCTGTGACTTAGATACCTACCACTGCAGATGAATAGGAGATGAAGACATACCCCCGTGTACAGACCCCTGGTGGACTTGGCTACACTGGAGGATAGGAACATTATCCTCACCTATAGACTTGACAGGGCCACAATCACAGAGCTGTGTGCCCAATTGGAACCTGACCTGATATCTTCTATCCGTCATCCGACTGGGATCCCTCCTCTTGTGCAAGTGCTATCAGTTCTCCATTTCCTGGCAACTGGTTCTATCCAAGTGACAGTTGGCTTGGCAGCAGGAAATGTCATAGCCTATGGTCTCAAACGTGCTGACAAGAGTGTTGTGTGCCCTGATAAAACATATGTGCAGCTACCTTGTTTTCCCCCAGGTTGAGGATTTGACCATAGTGAGGTCCGAGTTTTAGGCAATGGGACATATCCTCAACATAACTGGGGCGATTGATGGTACACATATCGCATTTGTCACCCCAGCAGAATGAAAAGGTGTTCAGGAATCGTCAGAGTTTCCACTCCATGAATGTTCAGATGGCGTGTTTGGTGGACCAGTACATCTCCCATGTCAATGCTCAGTATCCTGGGTCGATGTATGATGCCTTTGTCCTAAGGAATAGCAGCATCCCAAATACGATGGGCCAACCACAGAGGCACAGGGTGTGGCTAACAGGTGAGCCCTGGGTCCCGCCCAGTATATGTTGGTGTATGGGTATGGTGTGGGCCATATAGGATAGTGTGTGGCTAAATGTTGTCCCTCAATATTTGCAGGTGACTCTGGTTACCCAAACCTATCATAGCTGCTGACCCCTGTGAGGAATGCCAGGACAAGGGCAGAAGAATGTTATAATGAGGCACATGGGTGAACCAGAAGGATCATTGAGAGAACCTTTGGCCTCCTGAAGGCCAGGTTCCGGTGCCTCCATCTAACAGGTGTATCCCTGTGCTACTCGCCCAAGAAGGTCTGCCAGATAGTAGTGGCATGCTGCATGTTGCACAACCTGGCCTTCGTATGCCACGTCCCTTTTCTGCAGGAGGAAGAGACTGGAGATGCCCCTGTGCCAGTAGTAGACCCTGTGGACAGTGAGGTTGAGGAGGCAGAGGATGAGGATGAGGACAACAGAACATCTGTGATCTGTCAATACTTCCAATGACACACAAGTAGGACAGTGTAACTTTACATTTCAATGTCTTTGGTTGCAAACTGTGTGGCAATGGCATGCTGATATTTCCCACTTCTATGCCCACTTACTGTTCCCTCTGGCAATTCATTTTGCAGATGTTGGTGATTTGACAAATACTCCTGGTGTGATCACTACAGCCAGCTACAGGTCATTAATCTATGCTCATTCTATGTACAGTTCATTTGCAATGTTTGTACCTGTTTCAAAAAATACATATTTGATATACATAACATACTCCAAATGGATTATTTTCAAAGGCTGTTTATTGAAGTGCTAGCATATAGGGGGGTGATGATGGAGGAAGGTCCAGGGTATTGTTGCAGTCTGTTTGTAGCACAGATGCATTGTCCAAGGGGACATAGGAAAGGTAGCAATGGCAGTTCCAGGTGGACAGGGTGACTGAGTGGGACACAAGGGGAACAATCAGGAGAGTCTCATTTCCTGGCGGGGGTCTTGGCATCTGTCTCTGGCTTCTGTCTGGATCGCAGAGAACGTTTGCAGGGTGGTTCACCTTTTGCAAGCGGAGGGGTGCTGGTGACCTCTGAGTCTTGTGGCGGGGCCTCCTGGCCACTAGCGACACCAGAAGTGGAAGGCTGTTCAGATGTCTGGCTAGTGGCAGGGGCCCGCTGGGGAGAGACTGCCTCCCTCATAATGTTGGCTATGTCTGCCAGCACCCCTGCTATGGAGATCAGGGTGTTGTTGATGGCCTGCAAGTCCTCCCTGATCCCCTGGTACTGTCCATCCTGCAGCCGCCTGTTCTCCTGCATGTTGTCCAGGATCTGGCCCATCGTGTCCTGGAAATGTTGGTAGGCTCCCAGGATCTCGGAGAGTGCCTCCTGGAGAGTCGGTTCCCTGGGCCTGTCCTCCCCCTGGCGCACAGCACTCCTCCCAGTTTCCCTGTTGGCCTGTGCCTCTGTCCCCTGAACCATGTGCCCAGTACCACTGACCCCAGGTCCCTGATTGTCTTATGTGCAGGGTGTGGCCTGGGGTCCCTGTAGAGGTGGACACACTGCTGATTGACGTGTCCTGGGGACAGAGGTGTGGGTACGCTGGCTGGGTGCTGTGGTGTTGTTTCCTGATGGGGGAGGCTCTGTGGTGGTGTGTGACTGGGCTTGGGTAACAGGCTGTCCAGTAGTCCCTGATGGGCCAGGTAGATCGTCCAGATCCTGAAGACCAGAGTTACTGTCATCACTGTTGGCCTCTTCTGTAGGGGGACTGGATAGTGCTGGCACATTCTCTCCGGTGACATTGGCTGGGGTACCTGTGGGGATGTAAATGATGTGTTATGGTTAATGTGTATGACATATTGTACATCCCTGGCTTCCCCTTTATGGTTGGATTTGCACTGCCAGCTTTCACTTTTGTATGTTAGTGTAAGGCGGGATGGTTAGTTCTCTATGCTGTGCATGATTTAGTGATGAGTGTCCATGCGGGACTGTGAGGAGTGTCCATGCAAGGTTACAGCATGCAGGGCTTGGCAGGATTAGTGAGATGTGATGGTGGAGTGATGGAAGTGAGGGTGAGGGTATGTGATGGCGTGCAGGTATGGGGGTGATAATAGTAGAGAGTTGACTTACCAGAGTCCAGTCCTCCACCAACTCCGGCCAGGCCCTCAGGATGCAGTATTGCCAAGACTTGCTCATCCCATGCTATGAGTTGTGGGGCAGGAGATGGAGGTCCACCGGCAGTCCTCTGGATAGCGAGCTGGTGTCTTGCTGCTATGGAACGTACCTTCCCCCCTTGGTCGTTCCGCCTTTTCCTGATGTCATCCCTAGTTCTGGAATGCAGTCCCACGGCGTTAACCATGTCCACGATTCTCCGCCATAGCTCCATCATCCTGGCTATTGATATCTGCTGCACCTGTGGTCCAAATAGCCAGGGCTCTACCCTGACAATTTCCTTAACCATGACCCTTAGCTCCCTCTCTGTGAAACGGAGGTGTCTTTGTGGTGCCATGGGTGTAATGTGAGGTGTGTTGGTGAGGGTGTGTTGGGTAATGTGTTGGGGTGCGTAATGTGGAGTGCGTGAGTGGTGTATAGGTGTGAGTAGTGTGTGTATGTAGTTGTCTCAGTGGTCTTGGTGTCTCTCTGGTGGCAATGATTTGTATTTGTAAAGGGTTGTGGGTAATGTGGGTGTGAGTTTTATAGTGGTGTGGGTGTGTGGTGTGCCTATGGGTGTCAGGTGTGTGTTGTTTAAATTGTCCAATGTGGTGTTGTTTTGTATGTGGGTGTCCATGCTGAGCGTGGCGGTATGTACCACCAATGGTTTACCGCCTTTGAATGTCCGCCGTGGTGATTCGTGGGTCATAATGTGATGGGCGTTGTTCTGTTGGCGTAACGGTGTGCGTTTTGATGCTGCCAGTTTTTCACTGACCTTTGGTGTGGCGGATTTGTGTCTGTGGCTGAATTATGTTGGATTGGTGTGTGTGTGTCATAATATGGTGAACGGATATCCGCAGCCGACGCGGTAAGTTGACGGCCGTCAGCGTGGCGGTAAGTGGCATTTACCGCCAATGTCATAATAAGGGCCATAGTCTAGCTGTTACTCCCACCTTTTGCGGATTTCAGCACTCTTTTCTTGGCTTTGCCTTCTTACCTTTTACAAATTGTTACATTGTATTTCCTGCTTGTTACTCCCCCTCTCTACTACAGTATGACTTGCATTGTAGGCTGCCAGTTTTTATAGGGAATCACTGGGAGAGCTTAACATCAACAATGGTTGAAGTTCGATATGTTTTTTTTATATATATGCCAATAAAAAGATTCAAACACAAAACCAGATTGAGATTGTTTATCTTGCCCTATGGAGGGAGCCTAACCTGGCATTTACAGAGGACGGTTCCCCTGAGGAGCAGGGTCAGTACTGATCTCGGTACGGGGTGCCTCTGTGTTCAGTGGTAGAGCGGATTGGAATGCTACAGGAACAATTGCTAGTGGTTTAGACTATTTGAAAGCATCCCCTCAGATTTGTTTTACATTACAACAGACCTACAGCACCACAAAAATGCAGCCTGTCTTGTATTCTTGCAAATTCAGCCAGGGGAGGAATTGAGCCATTTCAAGATTCAAAAGATACCCAGCCCATATTGTAAGGCTGGCTTATTCTGCTCCCTGAATCTGGGAGAAAAGAAAACAATCTCGGGTGTAGGCGTGTAGCCTTCGAAGACAACTTCAGCACCTGTCAGCAGTAACAAACTCCTCCTAAACCTGAATGAATGCTAAGAGGCAGCCCCTACAGAGAGGAAACCTTATGCTGGCCTCCGACGAAGAGGGTCTGTATAATGAATCATGCTGGTTCCGAGTGACTTTTACATTTCTGGCAGAAGCCTTGACTATGACCAGCACAAAGATGAGCATTCTAATCTTTAACGTTTATTTGAACAGGAAAGTAACCAGGCACAGCAGCACACCCAAGCAACTGCTGGAAACCTCAGCTCCCAGGGTTCTCACCTGAGAAGGCAAAGGAACCTTCTGAGATAACCTTGTCAGGAATATGCTGGCCAGGCCACATTAGGAATGGAAGAGCAGGAGTCAGAAGGGGAGAGGATGGGAACAGGTGGAAAATGAAGGAAAGAGAGATGGGGAGGAACAAATAGGTTATGAACCCAAGATGCAAACGATGTCACAAAGACCTCATGTGGGGAGTCTGCAACACAACTAGGCCCACCTGCTGCAGAAGCCCAAAAGCACACAGATTTAAAGCGGGGGTACGTTGGTACTTCTTATCAGTGGGCTATAAGTGAGGGCAATTCGCATTTTATGTTAAACCACATTCATGTTATTCTGCTTGTACATAGAGGGTTAAATTTCTCTAGTGTACACCAGTACGAGGAATAGTGGAACGCTGAGAGAATTTTTCATAACAGTGTTTGCCAATAGGCCCAAGAGATTTAACAAACTTAAGAGGCGCGCTGGGATTTATAATTGAAACAGAGGGGGGAAACACTCACTCTCGGGTTAATGATCATTACAATAGATTCATAAAAAGCCCCCATCTCCACAGAACTTTAATTGAAAGACTCGGCGCCCTCCCCCTTTCGTTCCTCTTTAGTGTCTGTCTGCCCTCTCATGTGGTAATGTCTGCCGCCCCCCTAGGGACTCTGGGGAATCCATGCTTAATTGAAAGGGGTGGGTCGAGCACTCCCCGCCACTTTCCTCTTTAAAGTCTGTTCGAGCCTGCAGACCAGGACCCTACGATATATGACAGAAATGATAATTCAGACAGTACAATTAACAGCGCAGCCAGAACTCTCGTCTGCGAGACATTTGATGGCGGCCCCGCAGCTGGGCGCACCTGTCTCCAATTTTCTCATGCCTGGGTTGAACAGGTGACTCTGCTTGCATATTTTATTCAGGACTCATACGGGCTCATAGCTTCATGTTGTGACAACCTTTTCTGATTAGTGATTTGTGCTGGGTCAGTCACGGGTCAGGTAGGCCAGACGCGCCGCTGACTTTGTTCCACTCCAAAGGCTTCTCAGAGAGACCAAGAAAGAAGAGAATTTGTGTGTGATATTTGTGAACTTCTAGTGGCTTTTCTCAAATCAACTGTCGGTCCCAAAGATCGCACACATTCCCCTCTTTCTTGGTCTCTAATTTCCATTTTAAATTCACCTTCTCATTGTTTTAAGGCGACCCAAGGGTGGCATAACGTGCTATAAAAAATATATGTACAATTTTCCCTATTTCTTTCTCCACCTGTTTCTCTTCCACTTCGCCTTCTTCGCCCTCTTTCTTCTCTATTTCTGTTTTAACCCTCTCGCTCCACCCCTTTATTCTCTGTCCTTTAAACGTCTGCCCCTCATCTCACTTTCCCTCACCTATCTCGAGCGAACTGCATAAGGAGACGGTCAAGGCTGATAATTTAAGGGAGTGGCAGAGCGACTCCAGGAGCCCAAACACCATCTGTGCCAAACCTCAAACGAGTTCCAAGACCTATGATTACCACCGCTAGCGAGACTGGAGGGGCCCGCAGAGAGAGAGACTTGTTCTAGTCTTTCCGCGGGCACATTCGGGAGGACAGGAAGTCGTGCAGGAGCGCCGTATTGGTTACAGGTAAGTGGGGGTGGGCTTTTTAGGATGAGTTTATAAAGGGGGTGGGAGGGAGGGTCGGCCTCTTTTCACGCCGACCCTGTGAGGAATAGCGTTTTTTTGAGGTGCCAGGCGAGTTTAGGGTTCAGGTATTAAGGGTATAGTGGTTAGCCAGAGCGGGTGGGTTTGCAGCGCGGAACCGTTAGTTTAGGTGCAGTTTTTCCATTTAGTAATTAACGCGCGAGGCTCCGCGGCCCGGCGTTGTTTGGGGAGGGGTAGAGTGCGGCAGGCGAGTTAGGTAACCGCGAGGCCAGAGCGGGCCCCGCAGCTGATCCTGATTGCACGCAGCTTCGCCGCTCAGACCAGACAGCGTCACGGCAACCAGCCATGACGCTGAGGCGGTGAAGGCCGCGCTTCGCCTCTTGGGCGAAGCCGGCAGGTCAGACCTGCTCAGGCCTGGGGTCCTAGACCAGGCCTGGGTAGGAATGACACAGCTGACGCGGGCGGTGTCGAGCCGCGTAGCGGCAGCAGTTGCCACGTGTGATTCCCTAGACTCGGATGGGGATGGGGAGGGGGGGCCCATTGAGGAAGACACAAAAGCGCTAGTGGAGGCGCTTAGTGAACATAGCGCAACAGACACCAGGGGAAAAGCCACGGACAAGGAGGTGGCAGATACCGGGACCCAGGGGGAGAAGGAGCCAGATGCAGGAAGGGAAGGGCCCCCAGGGGCCAAAGGGGACACGGGGAGGGGCAGGGCCCCTGTAGTATTGTTAGAAAAGGGGAGCAGCCCTCCCCGGGGACTAGTGGGGAGTGGGCCCCCTTAGACCTAACATGCCCAAAAGGGGGGCCCAACAATGCTGTGGGCCATGGGGCCCCAGCAAAAAAGCAGGGAAAATATACTGGGAAAGCCAGGGGGGGGATGGGCAGACCCAGAGCCACCCCGAGGCAGGTTAGGTCAGCAAAGTCCAAGGCAGACAGGGAGGCTGGGGCCATCGGATCGCTGGGCCCCTCCGGTTATGGTGGCTGGGACAATGCGGAGGCCTTGGATCTGGAAGCCAGGATTAGAGAGCAGCGGAGGGTTGTGGCTGAAACCGAGCAAGGTGGGCCCAGTTGTGCAAAGACCGGGAGGCAGCAGAGGCACGAAATGAGATAAGCAAGAGGAGCAAGGAGGTTACAGACGCTAGAGGGCCACAGCCACCCAGTGCAGGGACAGGGAGTTGGGTCTGGGTACCACATGCAGTAGTTGGACAGGGACAAGAGGCTGGTGCGGCCGAAGGGGCGGTAGGCGCGGGAAGTCCCAGTGGTGCACACGGACAGATGGGAAGAAGTAAGTCAATGCCAGCAGCTGAGGTTGGCAGAAGAAGGGCTATGTCAACCGGGCGCAACACGGCCCAAACACGTTGGTCCGAAGCAATAGAGGGGTCTGCGGCGGCCTTCTCTACACCGCAGGAGCATGGGTATCACACTGATGGTTTGCTCCATGTGGGTCAAGAGTCAACAGCTGTAACGACAACAAAGCCGCGGGGGCATGGGGAGAGCAGGTATGAGTGGGGAGGAGATGAGGAGTTGGAATTGGATTATGACGAAGACGGGGATGATTGGGAAGACGGAGAGATTCGGGAAGAGGAGGTGAGCGGTGTCAAGAAGGGGGGGGCGAGGGCGCAAGTGCGGCGCAACCTCTTCCTCTGTTTTTGTTTTACAGGACGCTGTGGTGGCTGAAGGGCCGTCAGGTATACGACAGGCGATGTCACGTGGTAGATCAACGAAGAGAGCGCCATGCACTTTGGGGGAAATGGACGGAGGTAAGGGGATGGTGGTCAGTTTGGGGGGATGGGGGGGTGATCGCTAAGGTTTCATGCACAAGCAGATCCATTGGTGTGGGGGACGGGTCGGTTTTGGATACAACTGGGTTGATCTCAGGACAGAAGGGAGATGCAAATAAGGACAAGGAGGCCACATTCTTAGCAGTTACAGCAACAGGTAGTCAGAAGACAGGGGAGGACACAGGGCAGAGGATAAAGAGGGGGGAGGCCATAAGAAACGGCTCCTGTACATGGGGCTGCCAATGCCCCTGGGGTCGCATGTGGCAGACAAAACAAAGGCGAAGATATGGAGGCACGAGTATGTAGACGTATTTAAGCTTTTGCATAGGGACATACAGGCGAAGGAGGTATCCAAAGAGGAGGCATGGGAATTAGCATGCAGGCCCAGGGTTTCTATCTCGATGGATAATTGGACATCAGTGTTTCTTATATTCGCCAGCATATATTGTGAGAAATATCCAGACAGGGCTATAGCACTCCTAAAATACATGGACATCATAAGGAAAGCACGGATGCATTTTGGGGGCTTTGCATGGCTGAGTTATGATGAAGAGTTTAGGGCTCGGTGTGTGTAAACCCGGAAAAGCCATGGGGTGACGTAGCCCCAGAATTATGGATGCAATGGATGGCATCGGCACAGTCTTCAGCATCCACACATACGGCAAGTGGCTTGCCAGTAGTATATAAGCCTTTTCAGTCCTGTCCCGCCCAGGAAGGGGCGGGCGTTGCTACCAAGTCCCCAGTGCCCACCACCGGGGCCTGTTGGAATTTCAACAAGGGTTTCTGTTCACGACAACAGTGTAGGTTCAAACATGACTGCTCCAAGTGCGGGGGTCGTCACCCAGTCACTCAATGTTTTTCCCTCTCCAGCCCGGCCAGAGGTCGGGGCGCGCAGGGCGCTACTGCCCCAAAGGGGTTCTACGCCTGTTAGACAGGAGGTTCTTCTGCCTTGGTTACACATTCATCCAGAAGTGGACAAGGCTTTCCAGTTGGAGTGGGGGTTTCGCGAAGGTTTCCGGGTGGGCTACCAAGGTCCTTGGAAGAGGAGGTGGGCAGACAATTTGCGGTGCGCAAAGGAACAGCCTCAGATAGTTCGTGACAAATTGGCGAAAGAGGTGGCATTGGGTAGAATAGCAGGGCCATTTTACGATTGGCCGAGCGAGCATCTGATGATATCCCCCTTGGGAGTGGTACCTAAAAAAGCACTGGGTGAGTTCCGTTTGATACACCATTTGTCTTGGCCTGAAGGAGCGTCGGTCAATGATTTTATTGCACAAGAAGACACCAAAGTGGTCTATGCCTCGGTGGACGATGCCGTGAAGTTAGTTTTGAGGTGCGGGCGGAAGGCAGAAATGGCAAAATGTGACATACAATCTGCCTTTAGGTTGTTACCCATTCATCCAGCGGATTTTGACCTACTGGGTATGCAGCTGGACGGAGCTATATATGTCGACATGGTGCTACCCATGGGTTGTGCAATATCATGGGCGCTTTTTGAAACCTTCAGCACTTTCTTGCAGTGGGTTTTTGTCAGGATGAGTGGCCACAGGACAGTGACTCACTACCTGGACGATTTCCTATTTGTAGGGACAGCTGAAGCCGGGTCCTGTGGGCAGGCGCTGGCAGAGTTTCAAAGACTGGCTCAGCAGTCAGGAGTGCCGTTGGCCCCTAAAAAAGACAGAGGTACCGCTATCAGTTTTGACCTTTTTGGGCATTGAATTAGACGCAAATCAACTAGTGGCCAGACTGCCAGTGACAAAAGTTGCGGAGATACTTGAATTTTTGTCAATGGTGTGGGTACTTCGCAAAATGGACTTGCGAATGGCTAAAAAATTGCTGGGATACCTTAATTTTGCATGCAGGGTGGTGAAAGGAGGAAGGACCTTTTGCAGGCGGTTGGGGTTTTCCATGTCAGGTGCTGTACTACCACACCACAGGATAAGAGTTTTGTTGGCTTTGAGAGAGGACATCAGGGTATGGAAAACTTTTCTCAGGAAATTCAATGGGGTACCCATGTCTTTCAGTGATCACGATACGGTGTGGCAAGTTCAAATCTTTTCCGATGCAGCATGCGCTTCTAGTTTTGGTATTTACTAGGACGGGAGGTGGTGCGCGGAGGAATGGCCGCCGCAATGGTTGCAGCAGGGGAGGAGTATTGCTTTCCTTGAGTTCTTCCCACTTTTAGTGGCCCTGGCAGTCTGGGCCAGGAACTGGCCAACAGGACAGTGGTTTTTCAGGTGGACAACATGACAGTAGTGGAGTTGGTTAACAGACAGCAGGCCAGGGATCTTAGAGTGTTGCGCTCATTGCGCCAGTTTATGCTTAGATGTTTATCCCTAAATGTTATTTTTAAAGCTGCGCACATACCCGGCATTTACAATGAGATTGCAGATTCCCTGTCTCGTTCACAGTGGCAGCGTTTTTGCGAGTTGGCGCCAGGAGCGGAATGGAACAAGACTGCGGTCCCGGCAGACATTTGGGAGTGGGGGGCGTGATGATCACGGGGCTGGTGGAGATGTCTTTAGCGGTGTCCACGTGGTGGAGTTACAGGCTTGCATGGTTGGGGTTTCAATCTTTTGAGGTGTTTGTGTAAAATTTTTGGGCACAAGGGCCACAGGCCCTCAAGGCACGTGCTTTACGTTTTGTGCTTTTTCTGATTGAGGAGGGCTTATCCCCAGCTACCATTGGGGGGAAGCTGGCTGGGGTTTTCTTTTACGGAAAACTCTTTTTTGGTTCGGATCCAGTGCGCAATGACCTGTTAGGAAGGATGTTGAAAGGTTGGGGCAGGGTCAGGGCCAGTGCGATCAAACTAGCGAGAGAACCCATTACGTTTGAAATATTGCTAAAACTGTTACATGTATTGCCAGTATGTTGTATGGATGATTATGAAGTGGGTTTATTTAGGTTGTGTATGATTTGGATGTTTTTTGGCGCCTTTCAAGTATCTGAATTGCTGGGGGTAGGGAAAGAGACAGGGGTGAAGGTTAGAGAGGTCTGCATGCATAGGAACAGGTTGGGTATTTGGCTCAGGCGCTCAAAGACGGATCAGTTACGGAAAGGAAAATGGGTCTGGTTGGATAAAGGGGGGGACGAGTTGGCGTGCCCATTAAGTGAATGGATGATGTTTAAGCAGAGATTACGCATGACAGGAGAGAGTGGGGTGTTTGTACATGGGACAGGGAAGAAACTCACTAGCTATCAGTTGTTGCAAGTTATGAGGATGGCTCTGGGGCGGACAGGTCGTTGTTCATTGGATTTTGGCACGCATTCATTTAGGATTGGCGCAGCTACAGTGGCAGCTCATCTAGGTTGGGACTGGGCTACAATTAAGGCCATAGGTAAAAGGAAATCAAGATGCTGCGAACGCTATGTGAGGCGTTTAATGGATTTGAGGAGAGTCTGACGCAAGGGGTAGGAGAATTGGGGGCGGTTTGGAAGTCTTACATAACATCCTTTACAGTGTTTTTTCTTTGCAGGATGTGTGGCTGGGCCACAAAAAGACAAGATGGTGACATGTGTGGTCGGCCATTCTTTCCTCCACTGGGCGGCGAAGTTTGCCGAGAAACAAGTTTACGGCAGGGCTATGGGACTGCCTAGCAGAGGCCACGAAGTTTGTTGGTGGGGGAAGAGCGGCATGAGGTGGGGAAGTTTGCTTCCATTAATCACAGCTAGTTTGCCGCAATGGGGATGTCCAGATTTATTACTGATTCATCTGGGGGAAAATGACTTGGTAAAGCTATCAGGCTCACATTGATACAACATATGCAGAGGGACTTGGAGCTTTTGAAACAGAAATTACGCGGAACATGTTTAGTGTGGACAGAATTTGTGCCCAGACGAGTGTGGAGAGGGGCAATTAATCATGGAGCCATTGAGTGGGCTCACAAAAAAACTGAACAGGGCCATGAGGGTATTTTGTTGGGCTCAGGGGATCAAGGTCCTGCGGCACGAGGACATCAAAGAGCATGACGTGAGATTGTTTAGAGCGGATGGGGTGCATTTGTCACAATTGGGAAATGCTTATTATTTGACAGAGTTGAGGTTGCTGCTGGAGGAGTTATGGGGGGATAAACTGTGGGTTAGGGAGTAAAGCTGGGAGTTAAAAAAAAAAAAAGTAAATGAAAGGGGTGTAACTCTGAGGATTTCTTGTTTTTCCTTGGGTGGGGCAGCAAAACGCCAAGAGGGTTTTGCTGGATGGCAGAAGATGGGGGAGGGTGGAGAGCCAGATGCGGGCTTGTCCATCCTTCCAAGGGGAAAAACAAGGAGGTGAAGGATCAGAGTAGGGGGGTATGCTACAAGCAAGGAGGGCATGGGAGGAATAGGGGTGTGTCTAAGGGAGGAGAATCAAAGAGACGTTTTGGAAGAGGAAAAGAGCATCAAGGGAAGCGTTAAGAGTTGGGGCTTATAAAATGGCGAATACAGTTTGAAATTGATTGATGTTTATGTTAAAAATCCTGTCCTAAATAAATGACCTATTACACTAATGATGGGTGTCACTGTATGTGTGTCCCAATGACTTTTACTCACATTCCCACACATTTACAGCTACAACTCACTCTCTCGCTCAAACTCGCACATGCTCTCTCCAAGTCCCACACACTTCCTCTCCTACACTCTCACTCGCGTATTCTCACTCAAACTCCCTCTCATTCACTCGCACTCACACTCATTCACAAATTTACTCTGCTTTATTGTTCATTTCGTAGGATTTCTCTGTCTTTCTTTCTTACACACATTTTCTCTTCTCCTTTGCACACTCTTCCTCTTTCTGAACCTGTCTCTCTATGGTTCTCGTGCTTTTGTCTCTCTTGTTTGTGTTTTTCCTCTTTTATGTTTTCTCTCTCCCCGTCTCTATCTCTCCCCTACTCTATTCCCACCTCTTTCTATCTTTCTTTTGTTCTTTCTTTCTTTCTTTCTTTCTTTCTTTCTTTCTTTCTTTCTTTCTTTCTTTCTTTCTCCTCCTTCCAGTCTTGACCACATTACTAGCACAGCAGCGCTCGAAAGGCCATGTCAATGCCGGAGAACCAAAGGAGGCCGTGGATTGCCCTGTGTTCGACACTGTCTTCAAAGCAGCCAGTGGTGCTGGGGGTTGGCTTTGGCGCGGAAGAGGGGCAGGCCACGTTATGTGTTTTTGCATGTTGTAGACCCTGTAATAACAAGCATTGGCAATGGCAACAGGCCTCACCTAAGCAAGAACTGTTGGTGTTGCCAATGTGTTTTAGCCATGTTTTACACCATTGTGGCTGCTGTTCAGCAAGGCAAAAAATTTGTGCCATAGAGGAGAATGGAGTGATGTAGAGTAGGTTGTTGTAGAGTGGAGTGGAATGGGGAGGTGTCGTGTAAAGTAGAATAAAGTGTCATATAGTGTTGTAGAGTGAAGTGGAGTGGTGTAGAGTGGAATGGCATGAAGTGTTGAACTGCGGAGTGGAGTGGAGCAGAGTGGCATAGAGAAGAGAGCTGAAGAGTGAAGGGTCCTTAAGGGTAGGGGTACAGAGTGGAAGGGCTTAAAGTAGAGGGGCGCCTAGTAGAATAAAATGTTGTAGAGTGGAAGGGCATAGAGTGGGGCAGAATGGTGTAGAGTGGTGTAGAGTGGAATGGTTAACCTCTTGAGGGCCACGGACATAATGGTTACGTCAGTGGCTGCGCCTCTCGGGCGCCACGGATGTAACCATTACGTCCGATTACCGGCCCTCGGGGGAAGCGCTAGAACTCTCCCCGAGGGCCGCCCCCCTACCCCCCTGGTCAGGGCTGGAAGGGGAATGGCTTCCCCTTCCACCCCTGACCCCCCGACCACCCAGTGACGTCTGATGACGTCAGCATGCTTCCAGCACAATTGCGGAAGAGAAATGCTCAGCATTTCTCTTCCACTCGGGAGGAGGGGGCCAGCTGAGGCATGAAAGGAAAGGAAAGGCCTTTCTTTTCCTTTCCTTTCATGTCTCTGCAAGCATTTCTGCTTCGATGCGGTCTGGCAGCAGAAATGCCCACTAGACACCAGGGATTTATTTTTTATTTGAAATTGACATGAGGGGAGCTGCCCCTGGGGCAAGGGCCGCTCTCCCAGGGGGGGGCAAATAATTTTTAGGCCATTTCTGTCCCCCCGGAGGCTGAAAACACCTAGACACCAGGGATCATTTTTTTTTTTTTTTTATGTGTAGAGAGTGACCCCTTCGGCAAGGGTCACTCCCTGGGAGGCCAAATTGTTTTTAGGCCATTTCTGGGTAGAAAGCTCACCAGAGACCAGGGAAGATTTTTTTCAAAATAAGAGGTTGGGTGTATGACCATAAATGGGGCCAAAGTTGTTCTGCCCACCAGTGGGCAGATGGGGAAATGACCCCCGATCCACACCCCGGGGGGGCAGAAAGTCTACTAGATGGCATGGAATTAAAATAAAGCAAAAAATAGTGGGGTGGTGCCTACCAACCAGTATTAGCCTGGTTATGCCCCACCCCAGCTGAAGGGGGTAACAGTCTTTCAGCTCTCCCCTGCACACTAAAACATCTTATCCCACAGCAAGCAAGAAGACATTTGCTTATTTTGGGTTTTGGTTTTACATTTGGGCCATGAGAGCTTGGTAACTCTCAAAATCGCCCCACTTGGAATGGTGAGGGCTGCACTTTTTGGACTTTGGGACGCTGCCATGTAGAAAAGTCCACAAGACCCAGACACATCTGAAAAATAAACATCTGGTTGATTCCATGGTGGCGTGCTTCACTTCCATCCCGCACAATTTTCTTACCCACAATGCCCTGCAAACCTCCAAATTTTCGGGAAATCACACATCATTCTCACATTTTTGTGATGGAACCTTCTGGAATCTGCAGGAAATCCACAAAATTCCTACCACCCAACATTGTCTCATCCATACCGATAAAAATTCTGCTGCACTTGTCAGCCTAAAAATTTCTTTTTTCAAACTGCCCTTTTGGACCCACTTTGGTTCCCCCTCAATTTCAACATGTTTTTGGCTCTTCCCTGGTACTTGGCCCACCTACACAAGTGAGGTATCATTTTTACCGGGAGACTGAGGGGAACGTTGTGTGAAAGGAAATTTGTCCCGGTGCGGTGATCCCATACAGAAATGTGGGGAAAAGTGATTTTTGAGCTAAATTTGAGGTTTTCTGAGGATTCTGGGTAAGAAATCATTGGAGGATCCATGCAAGTCACACCTCCCTGGACTCCCTCGGGTGTCTAGTTTTCAGAAATGTCTGGGTTTGGTAGATTTCCCTGGATGTCTGCTTGGCCCAGGACCAAAAATGCAGGTGCCCCCCCCCCCAAAAAAAACAGGTAGTTTTGTATTTGATAATTTTGATGCATCCAGATAGTGTTTTGGAGCATTTCCTTTCGCAAGCACTAGGCCTAACCACACAGGTGAGGTACCATTTTTATCGGGAGACTTAGGGGAACGCTGGGTGGAAGCAAATTTGTGGCTCCTCTCAGATTCCAGAACTTTCTGTCACTGAACTGAGAGTAAAAAGTGTTTTTTTTGGCCAAATTTTGAGGTTGCAAAGGATTCTGGGTAACAGAACCTGGTCAGAGCCCCACAAGTCAAATTACCCCTTGCTGAATTCAGAATTTTGTCTACCCTTCAGACGTGTTTAGCTTTCTGGGATCCAGCATTGGTTTCACACCCATTTCTGTCACTAAGTGGAAGGCGACTGAAAGCACAAAAAATAGTAAAAATGGGGTATGTTCCAGTAAAATGCCAAAATTGTGTTAAAAAATCGGGTTTTCTGATTTAAGTCTGCCGGTTCCTGAAAGCTGGGAAGATGGTGATCTTAGCACAACAAACCCTTTTTTCTGGGAAAAAAACACAAGCCTTCTTCTGCAGCCCTTTTTTCACATTTGTTTTGTAAAACAAAATGTTAGCTGTATTTTGGCAAATTTCTTGGTCTCCTTCAGGGGAACCCACAAAGTCTGGGTACCTCTAAAATTCCTAGGATGTTGAAAACGTCGCAGCCAGACTTGTCTTTAACCTCCCATGCCTAGAACATATCTCCCAGCACCTGAGAACCATCCACTGGCTCCAAGCTACTCACTTACACATACAAAGCCATACACAACGTCAGACCGGCCTACCTGAACCACTGCGTCTCCTTCCACACCCCCGCCCGATATCTCGGCTCCACTCAACTGGCTCTGGCCACTATCCCTCGCATTCAAAATACCACTGCCGGAGGACGATCCTTGACCTACATCGCAGCAAAGAGCTGGAACAACCTGCCCCTATGCCTCAGACAAAGACCATCGCTCACCATCTTCAGGAAGAACCTCAAGACGTGGCTCTTCAGATGAGGCTCCACCCTTCCCCCACCCCCAGAGCCTTGAGACTCTCATGGGTGAGTAGCCACGCTTTACAAAAACGGATTGAGATTGTTCCACTTCCGTTGCTCTCTCATACCTTTTTTGTCTCACACTTTTCATACACTCACCCATTTCTGTCCTTCCTCTTAGACCCTGCTCTTTGTCACTTCACTTCCCTCCAGATCGCTATACTCATCTGGACTCTACTCCACCTCACAGTCATTCACTACTGCTTCTCAGACAAACCTTCATCATATTTTCCTTTCAGGTATCTCCTGTCCTTGCCTTCTTCTACCGCCACTCCTGCAAAGATCCTTCGTTGTGTTCCACACACTCCTCTTACTATCCTATTTTCATTCTCATGCATTGTTATACAATCAGCCCTAAATGAAAGGCTCCTCTCACAATCACACATGCACACATTACCTTCCATCTTTTGAATTCGCCTTTCCTTTGCCAACCCCACGTACTTGCCTTTCTCACATACTCAGCTTCTATTACACTGTACTTTCTCTTGCCTATAGTTCTCTCTTTCTCTCCTCCTATTTCTCACAAGCACTTTCGTCTCTTTGCTATCTCCGTTACACATACACTCTGACACCTGAGGGTGGCTGTGTTTTTATGCTGTTTATCAACTGTTCACATGAAGAATAATCACATTAAAAACCTCGCTGGGGAAAGAAAAGCTGTGTTCCACGATTTGGTAACTTCAACTTAGAGGCCCTGTTGTTGAGGTCTGATGTGAAAATTCTAGGCAGGGTTGTAAACTTAAAACAATACAGTGATGATTTCAAGATGAAATGTCGATATTTAGTTGTGAACATGGAGCTTACTGAAGGAGTGGTGGAATTTATAATTTGCTAGAGTTTGTGCTGATTCTATGTTTGCTCATCCCCCAGAGTTCATTGTGATTTGCAGCAGCCCTGCCACAACCTAGGTAACTATTCTCTAAACAGTCCCTTCCATGCCTACCTCAAGGATTTGCATGAGCACACCAGTCTCTGTGCTTTACCACTCCTGGAGCTGCAACCTGTTCAAAATGTTGAGGGCCGCCACTTGAGCATCTTCAGAGAGCTCCTAACCAACAAGCCTAGTGACATGTTTTGCTACAGAATGCAGCCCTTTCCATATTAAGAATATGCTATGCATTCTTTACAGATGCTCAACAACCTCAAATAGGTTTGAGCATTTATCTTGCACTCTGTGCTCAGTTTGTGCTGGTGGAAGCAGGTGGTGGTGCTTATTTGTTGGACCAGGTTTTTTTGGTCATATGACTCTGAGTCCGAGCAAGAGAGAGGGATGCATAAAAAGGAGAAACAAGGAGAGTGGGAAGGATAAAGATAGAAAGGGACAAAGAGAGAAAGCAGAGATGAAAAAGCATCTGCAGATGTATAGAGTGGTCAGACAAGGCAGCCTTGGTACTTGGTAGCCCTCCAATTCAGTATCGCTGGCAACGGACTCCTACAAAAATCTTTGAGCCCCTGTTTGTTTGTTTTTTTACATTTTAACCACTGTACAGATGTAGGGACACTACCTGGCATTCAGGTTGGACATATTGGTCGAGGAATGACAACATATTATTGCAATTAAAAAAATGTTGTTGCCATCTTGAACAAGAGTTACAAATTGTCCAATTGGTCTGAACCACTGTAGTCCTATGAGGAGTATAAATACCCTGTTTTTGCTCTTGTTACCTCGCACCGTGGGGTCCTAGTAGGAAAAGTTGTTCGACACCCAAAGACTTCAGCAGTCATCCATACTTTAGTTTTAGATTTTTTTTATTGGCATTTGGATTAAAGAACAAAACAAAAAAGCACCCATAAATAACTTCCTAACTCCCACCCCATTAAACACTGATCCAGTCCCTTCCTCTCTATTCAAAATGTACCTTCCCATGCTTCTGGCTGAGACGTGAAATGGGGCTACATGATGCACTGGAGGTAGGCTGCTTGTTTGGCTCAAGGAAAAATACTGTTTTGGCCTCTTCTGAAGCCATTAAAGACATTCGTGAGGAGGGGAAGCAACACGGGGCAATTGTCTTTTAAAAAGTGACTGCAAAGCCATCTGGACCTGGGCTTTTATCTATCCTTAGGCTCTGGCTCGCCACTTAGGCCTCCTTTCTTGGTAATTGGTGGCTCCAGAACAGCTGTAACTGCCTTGCTAAGTTTGGGAATGCTGTGGAACCCAGATAATATAGTGTGTTTTGGACATTGGTGGCTTCTGCTCCATGGATAGATCATTGTAGATTTTATGCCTCCTGGTACAAGATTCTCCTTGCTGATCTTTAATTTCCAGGCTGTGAAACCAGTCCTAAAGAACTCTCAGTTTAATTAGCCATGAGCCCACCCACTTTATCATTCCCCTTACCGTAGTGCATGCCTAGCTTGGTAAGGATAAAGATTGCATTGTCAAGCTCTAATGTCAAAATGTGCCCCTGTAGAGCTGTTAGTTTCTGCCACAGCATCCTAAAAAGGGAGTGTGTATGCTGACTCACTGTCTCCTGGGTTTCTTGGCCACATTTGGTAAGCAATGGTTCCCTCATTGCTTTGAGTCTAGCTACCTCTTTGAAAAGGATCATCAAATCACTGCTTTTAGTGAATCCCGCACCAGCTTTGCCCATATTTGGCCTCATTAGCCAGGTATAGCTTGGTTCCAGTGGCACAGTGGGCACACGAGCTACGTCTGGCATATCTGTCACACTCAGGGCATTAAAATCATGGTGATGAAGGGAATCTAGGGTGAAACTGGTCCTGCATTGCTTGTGTTCCGGTTCAGGTAAGACCAGGTCGGACAGCCCTTTGGCGTCATTTTACCGCATCATTGATGCAATGAAACAGCATTAAATAAAGGGTTTTACTGGGAAAGGTGTGGTTTGAATAACACATATCTGCCATTATTGTTGCATGATTGTGCTCGGAGCTGTATGGGAAGTAAAATGTCTCACTGATGTAGACACTTTCTGGAGCCCAGAGAGACTAGAGGGATGCTGTACACCTCTGAAACCTGTGTCTCTCAGTCCCATGTCTGTTTCTTTCTGTTCCCAGTGCCTTTTACTCTCTATCATTATGCACGTGTTTTCGGTCCCATTTTCTGTTAATCCACACCAAAGTGCCCTTGCATCATGTTCCATGTACTTGACTCCTTGTATCTCTCTCTTGTATGTGTGTCTCTCCTTTACTCAGCGTCTACATCTCCCGTTCCACTGTGCGTGATTCCCTGTCCCAAATCTGCGCCCCTCCCTGTTATGGCATACATGTTTTTCCTCACCTAACCTGAGTTTTTCCATCATGGTGTGCATGTTTCTGTAGATCAAACAAAATAGAGGGACGGGGAGAAATTAATGGTCCAGTGTATATTCTCCCTAATGAAATGCACTTAACAACAGGATACACTGTTCCAAAAGAGGCAGTAGGAGGGAGGAGTCCTAACTATAGGAGCAAGAAACCTCACACACCCAAATGGGTGTCATGCTTCATCATCATCGGAATTGCTCCTCGTCAGGCTGGCACTGCAATGCTCTTTGCCGGAGATCTTTACTCGATAATGCCAAGACCCCAAAGGTGAGCTTGGAAGAGAGGAGAAAAAGAAAGAGAGTGACAATAAAGAATAAAATTGGCTCAGAACCCTCCACCTAGGGATAACAGTTTTATTTGACCACGGAGGGTCAAGGCCAAGACTAAAACTAATGAGGAGAGTGGAATGAGTATAATGGTCAGAACACTCTCAACCACATATCATGGAGAAAGGAACGTGTGGAATTACCAAGCCGTCCCTGAAACAAGGGTATCTTGTTGTTAAGTGTTAATTGTTGTTAAGTGCATGTTTCTGGGTCAGGTGTCTATGGTTTCCCGTCTCTGCCTTCCCTAACTCTGCATCTCCATGTATTAGGATCTGTCTCTCTTGGCATGAGTGTCTATGGCTCCATACACCACCTTTGTGTTACTGTGTATGTGTGTTTCCTGGAGGTCTCGGGCCCAGTAGGCCTGCATCCCAGTTCTCGTGCACGTCTTCCAGTACTCACACAAGTCACCGCATACAGGTATCAATCTGCATTACAGCATTGTCTGTACATGTGCACAAATGTATGATGGAACAACGAATTCTGGAACCATGCATGCCTAAACAACGCGGTCGGAACAACAACAACATTGTTACCATGAATGCCTTTACCATGTATGCCTTAACAATGATTTTTCGTTGTAAAGGTATGCCTAGTGAAGGCATGTGTGGGAAGGCATGCATGGTTCCAGCATGCACTCCCCACCCGTCATAAAGCCCAGAAGTACCTCACTCCTAAAACTAAAACAACCCGACCCCCCACCTTCGCCCCCAAAGCTAAAACTACCCTGACCCACCCCTAAAAATAAAACTACCATGACCCCCCACCCCTGCCCCAAAGCTAAAACTACCCCACCCCTAAAACTAAAACTACCCTGACCCCCCTGCCCCTAAAAACTAAAACTACCCCAACCCCACACCCGCCCCTAAAAACTAAAACAACCCCAACCCCCACCCCTAAAAACCAAACTACTCGACCCCCCAACCACTGTCCCTAAAAACAAAACTACCTTGACCTCCCCCAACATCCTAATACTAAAACAACCTGACTCCCCACCCCTAAAAACAAAACTACCCCAACCCCCCACTGCAGCCCCTAAAAATAAAACAACCCCGACCTCCCACCCCACCCCTAAAACTAAAACTACCCCGCCCTTAAAAAGTAAAACAACCCCGCCCCTAAAACTAAAACTATCCAGACTCCCACCCCACCCCTAAAACTAAAACAACCCCGACTGCCCACCCCACCCCTAAAACTAAAACAAGCCCGATCACCCACCCCCACCCCTATAAACTGAAACAACCCCAACCCCCCACCCCTGCCCTAAAAACTAAGACAACCCTGACCCCTTCTACCCCACCTGTAAAAACCGCGTCCTCTCCCGAAACTGACTCCCTTTTTCTGTGCCTAAACCACGCATGTACGTTGTTCAGCACATGCATGGTTAAGGCACAGAAAAACTAAGTTGTTGTTCCCGTAAGCGTGGTTCCTCTTGCGTTGTTCACAACTTCATTGTTCCGGACGCACTTGAGAGGCTAGAGCCTCAGTATAGAGTTAATCAATATAGAGATGATGAAGGATTAGAGGTGGTACCAGACACAGTAGGAGTAGTGCAGACACCAGGGGAGGCAGATGCATGTCAGAGGCCAGAGTCTGAATGTGTAAATTGTGTACCCATAGTTGCACTTGTGTAAGATAGCCAGCAGTGTGTGCTGGGATGTCATTGAGTACACAAAAAAGTGATGGATAGACTGCGCAAAGTAATCTCATCCACTGGTAATCACTGGGTTGCATTCCAGCCCATCATTATTTTGTACATTTGTACACCATGCCACAAGGTACCTAGAAGCAGTACCCCCACCCTACCCCCTGAACATGGCTCATCAGCCAGGCATAGCCTGGTTCCATTGACAGTGTGTGCACGGGATCCCTCTCTGGACATACCTGTCCCACTTAGGGTGGCACACTAAAGTATACAAAAAAAGCCATGGATGCAATGCTTGAAATAATCTCAGCCACTAGAAATCACTCGGGCGCTACACAGTCCATCATTGTTATGCACACCATGCTTCCACCGTTTGGAACCAGCCATAGGCAAATCAGTCTTGAACCAGCAAAACCCTAATGGAACCTGCATTTGTAAAAAATCCAAAACAAAAAAGTAACATTTGATTGTCCCATACCCTCCACCAACAGAACCTGGGCAAACCATGCCAAGTTCCCCCCAGCAACTATGGTTTTGTTAGATTTGAATAGAGAGCACTGGAAGAAAGACTGATGTGTAACATGTTTGAAAGCATGCAAAAGTGATATGTGAAAAGTGAGCCAGGTTGTCAAAATGTTTAATTAGACCACTAATCAAGAATAATAACCACATTCCAGCAGGTCTAGCCAGATACCGACAAATTTAACATCCTGTATACAGGAAAAATAAAAGAGTGACCTTCTCTCATCTAATGAAGCAGTCTTCTCTCTGATCATTAAATGAGTTCCCGCCCAGCAAGTAGCACTGAATCCACTTTAAACTCTCTTGGTATGGAAAAGTCCCTCACACAGTGGTGGACGTAAACCCTTGGGCTTAGTGCCACAACTGCAATGATATATGTATCCCTGGTGCTGATTTTTTTTTGTCATGGGGGACTACAAATCATGCTTGTGCGCCAAGACATAGTCCTGTCTCATGGACTGCAGTCTGCTTGGACCAGAAGGGGCACCCACATTTATACCCTCATAGTGGTGAAAGGCTGCTGCCTTTTTCACAAATGAAGCAGTGCAAGCACGGTGGTGTCATCATACCATGTAATGATCAATAGAAATGAACAGACCTTTTTATCTGTGTTACCGCAGTTAGGCTTGCAGGCTCACTCAATTAAAATTCTGCTAATGTATGTGCTTAACTCACACTTGGCCTACATTGGATTGGTATGTAGTGTTTCACAGTACATGTGTGTTATATACATGAGCTGGGTGTATGTGTACCTATGAATAATACAATACCTGAAGGATGCTGTGCTAAGCAGTGTGTGTATTTTAAATGACTAACAGGTGTATGTGTGCATGTGAAGGGCACAATACATGGAGGATGTATTGATGTTTAGTGCATGTGCTGGATGTGTGTGTGTGCCTGTGAAAAGTACAATTCATGGAAGATTCTGGGTCCATTGTTAGGAGACCCACGGCTAACTGGAGGAGCATGAGGAGGTAGATAAATCCCCTCAGACAGATTTGTGCATTGCTTCATTCCTGTGTTCTGGGTGGGACACAGCAGAGGAAGCGAGACCCAGGTTCTGCAATATACTTCAAAGGGTGCTTGTTGATAGAGAAATATGTCACTGGAACGGTCCTGGGCACATCTCAGGAAGGAGATGGGGTTGTAAAAGAATCTTAAAGAGTAGGGAAGAGGCACCTGTGTAATTGTTTGATACACATATCACTGTGGCTGACTTCCAGGTGTGAAATTCTAGTCACTCCTATGGCCTTTGTTGGATTTGTAGTTGATCCAGCAGTGAAAGGCTGCTTTCAAGAGGAAGGGCAGGGCAGAGAACAGGGTACTTCAAACTGAAGCAGACACCCAACATAAATTTCAAAGAATCAGACCCTAAATCACATTTGGTGTCTGGAAATTGATTATAAGACTGGGAGATCAAGCCCACCCAAAATTATCAACTGTCAAGCAGCCAGTAGGGCTGTGTGAGGAGAAGCTTTGCTAGACTACCCCTTGTCACCACAACTAGAGGCTAAGGCCTGCCAGTCTCTGAGCTGGGTGAGAGGATATCACCCAGTGCAGTGATTCCCAACCTGTGCTCCATGGCCCCCTAGAGGTCTTTGACACATTCCCAGGGGGTCTGCAGGTCTGGGCCAGCAGGAAAGCACTTCTCCAACTGGGGCCTCTGACAAACGTGTGTTTTCATACGTATTACTTCCTTTGTACAGCAGTTTTAAAAGCACTGCAAAGTCTCTTGTACATCAAATATTGACCTGGCAAAAATAATAGCCTCAAGATAACTCTGGTGATTAATGTTCCTGCTGGAGAAAGATGGGAGTTTTGTCTAGTGGCAGTTTTGACTCATCTAAGGTAGCACAGATGGTTAATATGCCTGCTGCAAAGAACGTGTATCATGCAAAGAGCAGTATTTTATGTGCATAGCACAGTGGGTTACTGCTTTTGTCATAGAGATTCTTTTGTTAATGAGCAGTTCATAAGTTACATTGGTAACCCAGTAAAGTGAGCTATAAACTGCCATCAAAGAGCTGCATGCAAACTGTATGGCACATATTAGGAAACATATGTTTTCTTCAAAGTCTTTCATCTTGCTTATGCTGCTAAAAAGGTTTGCTTGCATAGAAATACACTCTTATTATTAAAGGCAACACTAACCACTGTGTTATGTTCTGAATCCTGAGTTAGTGCTTCTTCATACCAAGCACTCTTAGAAAATGCCTACCAGTGTGGGTGACATGTGACTCCTACACCTTGTAATCCCCTGTAAAGTGCTCTGACACTCTACACTGGTATAAGGTGCTATAAAACAAATGAATTAAATTTGACAGAGAGGCTGTGGAGAGGTGAGAGGCCCTTATGGTTTTACTTCCTTTCTCTACCACATATTTATGTGAAAAAGCTTTCTCAGATCTTACGTACCTAAAAAATAAAACCAGAAATTTCTCGGGAAATGTAGGATCTGACCTGAAGATTCAGCTTTCCTAAATAATACCAAACATTGAAAAGTTAGTCGACTAGATGCAGCACCAACCTTAGCAATAACATTTTTCAATTTTTGCATATTTTTTCAATTTTGTTGTGTACTTGTTTGTCTATTATTTTGCAAATTACTGTTTTAATGTTTGAAATTTAAATTGTACAAAATGCTTGGGGGTCCCCGGCTTCCAGTAATGATTCAGTGGGGGTCCTCAGGAGTCAAAAGGTTGGGAACCACTGACCCAGTGAGTCCAAGACCACCTGCCCCTGGAGTCGGGCACACCAGTTCCAGCCTGCTTGCTAAGACCAGTGTGCCCTGTGGGGAAGAGCAGATCTCTGGAGAGAGTGAGTTCCAGTGGGAGATTCTGGTGACTTGATCTCTGGATCGAGGTGTGAGGAGACAGCTTCTGCATTGATTTGGTCTTAGCCCGTTTACAGAGGGAAGTTGATGTCCATGAATGCCAAATGGGGCCGCTGTGAAGAATCCTGATGTGCTGATCGGGTCACCGCCTATGTACGGAATGAGGACAGTGACAATGCATGTCAGATGGAGCCATTGGTAAAATGGCTAGAAGCATAGTGTGGTCGAGCCAGTCGTTGAGAAGAAGAAGCCACCATGGTAACACCAAAACAATTCCTTCAAAAGCCACACTACAATTCTTGATCCTCAAACCATATCATTTTAACCAATTATATCTTACACAGTAGTATGCTACCCATCCACCAAAGTGCTCTGATTCCTCATCACAGACCTAAAGCACTATGTAGAGCAACCGTCAATATGTTATTACAAAGCAATATAGTCTACTTTGAGCCTGAGTGAATGGAATTACACTGAGAGGAAGAAGCCAGGTTCCCATACCAGTAAGATATAGAGGTCTCTCATATCCACTGGCCAACCCAAGGATTGAGTCACACTCGACATTTGATGCTAAAACCAATGAAATGATGTAAACTAGGTATGCCCTGATCTTCTGGTGGTTAACTCTTTGGGAGCAAGTCATGTCTGACATCTGCTCCTGAAGAGAGCTAAACAGAAATGCAGAATATAAGGCAAAGCTCTCAAAAACATCAGCAAAGTAGATATGCTAGCAAACATTATGCAAAAGGAGATAGCTATGTTTTGGGCTTTTGCAAGTCTTTGAATACTGGTGGCCTTTGTCAGGGTTTTCTGGTGGTGATCAGGCACGGAGGCATGGAGGACCTCTGCTGCATATTTTCAATGGTTCTGGCTGTGGTTTATTGTCATGTCAGCGCAGATCATCAGCTGACACCAGCCCAGGACATATTATGTTCATGAAGACCATTGATGAAGAATGGCGTCAAAGTACAAGTTCTGGCCTAAAGCATTATGGGATGACAGACCTACAAAGTGTAGCAGGATATAACAACATTGGGCCCGATTTTGAAGTACCATTACTATTGAATAATCCATGTCCCATTAACACCATCAGAGTGCAATCACAATCGTTTCACTATGAAAGAGCAGACAGAAGCTCTTTGGTTTTAGTAGACCGGACCAGTACCTAACACCCCCACAGAAGGTGAAACTATGGCCCAACACCACTGTAGAGGCAGATAATGGACAAATACTATACTAGTAATGACCTATCACCATCACTAAATAGAAGTATAACACCAAACACAACAACCAGAGGAACCTCAATCTACTGGCAACATTTGAGACAACATTATTTAACAACTTAAGTACAAACCAAGAACAGACACAACCACCCACAAACTGACCGTAGCATCACACAACCACTTCCAAGGCAGGCCTTTATGCAACACTACTTCATTGCAGGCAAGTAATGCCTTAAAATCTGTGCTTTCCTAAAAAGCCACTGTTGCCATTACCGACACCAGCTACAATGACAACATGGTAGAAGACCGGAAATTGAGCCTTTTCTTGGGCGATGATACATCTTGAATTGGACAATCCATAAAAGCTTTCATTATTCATCCAGTGATTAACTATATAATTTTGCTGTAGAGCTTTACATTTAATAAATTAGTGGTCTCCTAGAGCTATTTGATTGACTTTGCTCTGCTCAGCCAACTCACATTGATTATTTCAGCGCCCTTCCCATAAATAATAAGAAAGGGACTCAACATTGATCACAGATTGCTCTGGCCTCGTGGATGCTTGGTCAGCAGAAACTACTAGGTAAGCAGAAACAAGGATCATAGGATCATGCTGCACTGACTGATACATTTTAACAGTGACATCTGTGTTCACACAGGCAGACCCATCTAAATAAGAATACAACGTTATTACAATTCATGTTTCCATTGTTATTTAATTTGCATTTTATTTGCTTTCATGCTTAATGCCATTATATGTTCCTGCACATGTGAGCGAGCAATCGAACTAAAGGCCATCAGACGCAAAGCTAGCAACATCACGGTCTAGCTTCCCAGACATTGAAAATCAAGACTATAGTCACCGTAATCTAGAAACTATAGGGCCAGGTGTACAAAACCATTTTGTGATCTCAAGCCGTACCATTGGCAAAATTACCTCGTTTGCGACCGTAGAAAGGTTTTTTTTTAATTTATTAAATCCATTGTGTTATTTGTCAAATAGGAGGAGGGCATGTATGGGGCGTCCCCCTACTATTTGCAATGAGATGTGTCAATGATTTGTGACTGCAACTGCGACCTCTAATCATTCAAATGTTACACACTGTTTTAAAGGAGATGGAAACTGATTGTTTCTCAGACGGGAAGCTTTCCGGCTTCTACTGGTTCCCGTTTAGGAATCGTGTCAGACCGCCTCATTGGGATCAGACAGTGGTCCACAGAATCATTACCTGCTCCCACGATGTCTTCCAAAGGGGACTGTTTATTAAGAAGTGCCAGCGTCTGTAAGTAACATGGGCAGATGTTATTCTGCAAGCTCTTGTGGCTGAAGATTTTGTGATACAACCTATTAGTGCATAGGCTGCATTGGTAATTTAAGGAATGGTCACAAAATGTCAGTGCACACATTGCGACCTCAATGTGATCTCTTATTGAGAGGAGTCTCTTCATACATCAGGCTCATAGTTCTATTTCTGACCAGGATTAGATGCGGAATTGTCTGAGGTCTTGGTGACATGAACTATCAAAGTCACGAGTCACTTCGAAAGGCATTTAGAGCCATTATAGGCAGAATATTGTGAAGGAAATTCAGAAGCAGCATTCTACTTCATGCAGAAATGGGATGGTTTGAAGTTCCCTCCGAACAATAAATAATGTTCTTTTTCACTTCTTGTAGATTTCACTGTAGATTTCACTGCACAATTTTTGCAGGCCTCCTAATGCGGAACGCCCCCTTGCATACATTATACCTGACACAAGCACAATGTGGTGCAAGGGGTTGCAAAGTGGCGCAATGCATGCATTGCGCCAATTTGTAAACATGATGCGGCGAAAATTGCCTCCTTGAGCCATATTAGCGTAAAAAAAATTACACTAGTGTAAGGTGGCACTAGGGCCTTGTAAATCTGGCCCTCTGTTCTTATTGCTACATTTCTGTATACCCACACCCTCTCTCTTTCAGTATCAACTGATTCTATGTCACTTATGTCCCCCCTTCTTAATACACCTCTCTAGCCCATCTCTTTCTACCACTCTGATGATATCTGTCTCTCTCTACAACTCTCTGAACCTACCTCTTCCTCTCTACTCTCATTCGTGACTTCATCTCTATCTCCACCTCATCCTATTGTTTGTACTTCTGTTTCTATCTCACCTTCCTGTATCTCTCTACTTTACTTCTCTGTCAACCTCATCTGTCCCTTTAACTGGCCTCTCTACGTATAGATCGATTTCACCATACCTCATTCCTTTCTACCTCACATCTCTATCTCACGTCTCTCTCACTACATCAGCTCTCTCTACCCAAACCCTCTCTCTTTGTCACTACCTCTACAGTTTCTCGATTTATCTCAGCACTTGTTTCCTACATCATTACTCCACCCGTCCGAATGCTGTTTCTGCCTCTTTTCCATCTGAATTACCCCACCACTGCTTTACATCTTCCTTGCTGTGTAACATTCTTTACTTCATTTCTCTACCTTTACCTCCTCTCTCTTATTCACCTCTACTCCTCTTGTACTCAAATCTACTCTCCACCATTCAATATAAACCTCTCCTACCTCATGTCTATGTTCTAACATCACTTCTCTTTTCCTACCTAACATTGGCCTCTCTAATGCACTTCTTTCCTCTCTTCGTCTCATCTTTCTTACCACCAGTCGCCCATCTACCTTTCTTTCTGCCTCACTGATCTCCTTACCTGAGCTATCTTTCTTGAGCTCCTTACTTATGTTCCTCTCCTTCCATCTCAGAACTCCCTACCTTCTACCCCTATACACTTCCCTCACTAACTCACCTCTCTACCCGTCTCTCCACCTCTCTCTGCATCTACCACCTCTAATTCGCCTCTCTTTCTGCATTACTCGTTGCGCTATGCCACCCATGGGGTACCCAACCACTCTCTACATCGCCACATCTGCTTTCTCCTGTTTCTAGCTCTTTCTCGCTCTCACTCTACAGCCTTGTCCATCTATCTCTCCCTCTCTCTCTGCCTCTCTCTCTTTCTCTATATACATCATCGTTTTTCTGCCTGTGTCTTGCTTATCGGTCTCCTCATATTTCTCTATTTACGTTTTGTCTTTCCCTACTGTATCTATTTGCCTAAGTTATATGTATCTCTGTGTCCCTTGACCCTCTGGGACATCTCACGCTATATTTTTGTTACTCAGCAGAGTTGGCAGATACTTTCTAGCCTGAGAAGTGCACACAACGGAAGAAGAGACGAGGGACAAGGCATGGGAGGAGAATTAAGGAGAAAATGGTCAGATTTCACCAAGTGAAAATGTGAAAATCTTGGGTGCATTGGTTTGAAGTTCATTTTTGCACTTAGAACGTTACTTGTGAAGGGAGTTTTATTTGTGATTGTGACTACCAGGCAATGGAAACTACACTTTCAAAAGCTATGTGCATATGTCTTATTTTATTATGTGCTAATCCGCTAAAAATCCACCAAATCGCCCATGATGTTTCTTTCCTGCAGTGAGAAGAACAGGCTGGTTAGACCTTGAATTCTGTGTAAAATATAGTTCCAAGACAAAAAAATCTAGATCCACTTTAAAAAAGAATAGGATTATTCAATTCGTGATTAGCCTTTCTTTAGGTACTATTTGGCTAGGATATGCTGTGCAGTATAAGATGTTAGTTGTTAGTTGTGAGCCTTTTCCTGAAAGTTTACTGGATAATTCATTATTGTTCTGCTTCATGAAATAGCTGAAAATGGATGCAAAATGTAAATGTAGTTCTAGACTGAAGAAACTGGAAATATATTTTGCCTGTGGCCCACAAAATCCTTGCACTGCCTGCATGTGTTATTAGTGTTGTATAGCATCACAATACGCTATGCATACCTAGAGAATATTGTCTTATTAGACTGTTTTATACATTTATTGCATTGATCCACCAGTCATCCAGCTGAGGATACATACAACTCAATGAGTTACAACTCAAGGAAAAATGTATCCACAGTGGTTGTACCTATGATCCGACAGCCAGTGTAAACAAAAAAAACGATAGGAAAGTGTATATCTAGTGTCTGGTATGATAATAAACACAGCTAAAGCCACCTTATTTTCTGGACTCACTTGAGGTCTAACTCGTTTGGTCAAGCCTGCCTGGCCAGATAGGCGAGTCTGAGTCCAGTCAGGTAAGGCGTAAGCTTTTCTGGCACCCATAGCAAAATAGCATTTTGCCTTTGGTTACATTCCGAACAACTAATCAAAAGGCCATTCAAAGGCTTTTTTTAAAGAAAACCTTGCCTCTTATTGGTACAGCCTCTAAGTCCTTCGCTCACCAATGGAAACACCCCATTTATATGCTGGCCCTGCCTCTGATCACAGTGATGTCATTCTACACATAAGAACTGCACACTACTATATAAATACCGCCAGATAAGCACAGCAGAGGAGCTCTGGAGTACATATTGGCAATGATTACCCAAAGAGAAACATGCAAAATAAACTGGAAATTTCGCAGTTTTTGACATTTCAAATTTGCAAAGATAGTGGTCCCCTAATCTGCAAAACAAAAAACACTTACATTTTATGTTATGTTTCAGGAGGGAAGTTGCGTACACTTACCTCACCCAATTCCACTACACATGTGCTTTCTGCATTGATGGTGTTTGTGAAAAGAAAACCTCTACTTTTGCCTGCTTCCCTCACTTCAAAAACAAAGGAGTTGAAAGACCCACCTGGCAAGGGAGGGAAAGGGTCCATCAGTCCCAACCCTCTTCCTTAACCTCCGCATTGAGGCAATAGCAAACTAATGTTTCAGATGTGCCACAATGGCGAGGTGGCCTTTGTGATGTGGAGACGACCACGACCCAAACAAACACAGTGCACCCAGGGGAGACTAGACAAGACCACCAAGCACATTTACCTACCCATAAGGAAACAACAAAAGTGGAGGCCAAGATGAATCTTGAAGATACCCTTAATTACACGTCTAAATTGTATGGTATTTTTCTAGATTCGTTTGCATGTAAGTTATACCACTGCTACATTGACAGAATTTTCTATTTTAAAATGTTATCATCTGAAAAAAATGAACTCTCTACAGATATTTTCCCAACTTGTATTATTTTAGCAACAAAGATAAATAAAGGTAAGAGTACATGAGGACCGTCCTAATGTTGACACCACGAGGACCTGTTATATGAAAAAATCTCTTACTGGAATAGAAACTTTTCGATGCCCATGTGTGCTCTAAGGACAGGTATTTTTCTGGTGAGTCCCCACAAGACCGTTTTTTTAACAATATACACTCAGTAGATAGGTTTTTTGCTACTGTGCAACCACTGGGCAGATATTTTACCAGAGGATGTCCAGTGTTTATGTATTTTTCCTTTATGTGCTCAGCAAACATGTATTTTGCCAGTGCTCGTTAACTAGACGGGTATTTTTCTCGGGCAAACTGTTACGACGTGAACAACCTTGTAACGGCAAAATTACTTCCACCCCCGTCCTGAGTACCCCGACTGCTTGTGAAACTGGTGTCCTGATTTCCTTTGTCCCGACCACACAAGAACTCCTGCGTATGCACAGATGCCTATGTCCAAAATTGACCACAAGAACCAAAGCCAAGCACTGATATCAGGAGGGACACCAAAAGCATACTCTCCAAGGCCTGTGTCATTGGGATATGCACTGTGAGCAGTGGTGGCAGCATAGCATTTTGAATCCATGGTATTGACAGGCCTTCTTATCAGACTACAATGCTTACAGGCCCTGTGGTGAAGTTCCACTTGCATATCATGTTCAGGCATTAACATTCCTGTGTCTATGTCAAGACCTTTTATGTGTGTGATGCATGAACGCAGGACTCTGTGTTTTTTTTTGCAAGTGTTTAAATGCTGAAGCCAATAGGATGCATTTTGGACTGCCCCTACTTTAATACGCAAGATTGAGATTGTTACAGGCAGTGGAAGTGTGTTGCCTGCTTTCTTGAGCTGAAGAATGTAGCCCTAGACAATAAACTGTTGAGGAATGGAAACAGGGCTGATTTGGAATTCTACGGTAGGCTTTTCAACATGATTGTCGATCAGTCCTTCCTCAGCATTGATATTAGATTGCAGAGGGAGAAGAGATATGGGGGTCGGTCAGAAGGGTTAGAAGTTAATGGGAAGGAGTTTTCTGGTCAGAGGCTGATCATTTTTTAGTATATCTCAGTAGGCTGAGGACTAGCAGGAGCAGAGCTTCACACTTACTATGTCCAGGTTATTCCTACATGGAGCCATTTCATCACTGCCTGATGAGAGATCCTCACCTTACACAAAGACTCTGGAGGCATATTTATAATGCCCTAGCGCCACCTTGCGGCACAGTAATGTAATTATTTTTTACGTTAATGTGGCCCAATGAGGACAGAATCCTCGCACCTTATTTACAGGGTGGCGAAATGCATGCATTGCGCCACTCTGTAACCCTTTGTGCTACATTATGCCTGCAACATGCATAATATATGCAGAGGGGGCGTTCCCCCATCAGGGGAGCCAGAAAAATGGTGTAAGGAAATCCATGAGATTTCCTTGTGCCATTTTTAACGGCACTTTTAACACCTGTTAAAGAGCAGACATTAAAAGGGGGCTTCCATTCTTTAGAATGGGGCCCTATGTACTCTGCAGGACTAATGCCAATATTTTGGCACTACTTCTGCAGAGTACATCAATAACGCCATGAAAATTGACAGTAATGCCCCCTACCCTGAGCCATGGTGCGCCATATTTTAAATACGGCACCACGATGGTGGCGGTGGGGGGGGTGCTAAGGGGTGCAGGGAAAGTGGTGCTGAACTCTGTGCAGAGCCACTTTCCACAAATCTGCCCCTCTGTCTGCACTGAAGTCAGAAAGAGTATCTGAAAAACAACTGCACCAAAGTGATACCAGTGAATTCGCAACCCCACAAAAGAAAGCCAACTTTGTTAATTTCTTTTAAAAAAACTTCTACAACAAAACATCCCGCCGTCTTCTGTTCCAGTGTGCATGTATTCACACACACAAACAATCTCAAGTTTATTCAAACTGCTCCACTGGGAAATATGCTTTATTAAAACCTAGACCTCAGAAAAAAGACGAGCAAAGAATAAAAGAGGAACGAAAATTGAGAATTCCCCCCAAAATAAAGGTCTTTAATTTTGGCCTGGGTGCTTAAAAGGGCTGTTATCCAGTGCTTAATTTGTACATAAAAAGGTGCCGGTGCCCACAGCCCTCCTGTTAAACACCCGGCTGCTACAATTAAATATACGAATACGGAATGCTAATGCAGCGTAATCCTGAAGCCATCTCGGGCCTCTTCAATCTAGTTAAATCCACTCCCTGCCCCTTCAGCTCACTCTTGCAGCTTTCTGCTTTTGCCCATTGTGAGCTTTTTCGTTTTTCTCATCCACCGTCTTTCCCATATGTGTCTTTTACTCGCAGTAAATGCTTGAGGCAGAAAAATAAGTGCCGGTCCTCAAAGATAGGTGCCGGTGCTCCGCACAAGAAACAACAAGCACAAATTAAGCACTGCTGTTATCGTGGATATGCCTTCAATCTGAAGGGGATATCAGGAAGTGGGCCGACGTTTCCTGTTCTGAACTCCAATCGGCGGCCCCAGGCGCATCTCTCGCTCCTCTGTTCAGTATGAGGGCATGTCGCAGTCCGTGCCACGCACTGCCATACTATGTGCCAGCTTCAAACATCAGACAAAACTGCTTCATTAACACCAGCTGGCGCTACCCTACTGCTGCAGCCCGGGACCCACATGCCTGTGGCGTGCCAAGTACTTCTCCGAGGCTGAGGTAATTTTTCCGCCTCTTCGCGCCAAGGCCGTCACTCCATGGCACTTACAGTCCCTTGAAAAGGACAGGGGCTTCCTTTGTCCCGCTTTACATATCTCATAATATCTAGTCAGGCGCAACTGCCAATAAAACATTTGCTGTCCAGAACTTGAGATCGAACTTTAATAGTAAAAACAATGGAGGCCAGAGATTGGCCATCGTATTGCATTGGTATTTATTTAGGGCTTTCCATACCCCTTGCAAAACCTAAAGCCCGTGTGAATGGTTACTCCCCTTGAATCAGTTATATACCTCTTTGTAGCCCTGACAGGGGCGGGCAGCACGCTGATTTTCATTGGGTCACTCGACAACCCGTATGTGTGCAGTTGAAAAGGTGCTGTTTATTATGTAATCCTCCCTAAATGGAAACAATTTTGTGCAGTGTGTGACGTTTAATGCTCGACCATCATCTCAATTAACAAGCAGGTCTATGCATTGATGAGAAGGGGACAGTGTCTCACTGTGCCCGAAGTCTTCCCTTCAGTCAATGGCGTAGGATGTTCTCCTGCAGTAAGTGTTAGCATTCGTACCGGGGTTGTCTGCTGGAGTGCAAAGCAAAATTATACAGCACCTTCCTCTCATGGGGCCGGCCTCATTGTGCGATTGCGGTAAGTGGCGGGAGAGATACCAGGTCCGGGTTACTTATGTAAGTTGTATTTCAACTTTGATTACCAGCTTTCAAAAATAACTGTGCTTGGAACTGGGGCCTGATGTACGTAGCTTTGGGTTTGCGATTTCCTAATAGCCCATTTTTGTGATTCGCTATTAGGAAATCACAAACAACTATGTACAACAGTGTGTTTCACACTGTTTGTGTTTCCCAGTGGGTTGCAATTGACCTACCTTATTGATATTCATGAGGAAGGTGGCAATTTGCGACCTACTGGGATTTGCTAAAAACACAGGGATGGTGGCCTGCTGGGGACAGCAGACCACCATATCTGTGTTTGCTTTTAAATAAAGAAATGTTTTTTTTTAATGTGTTTTAAAAAAAAAAAAAGTTTTCTTTTCATTTTTTAAGAGTAGGCAGTGGTCCGTGGGACCACACGGACCACTGCCTGCTCATAAAAATGTTTGCACCCACATTCACAAAGGGGAAGGGGTCACTTGGGGATCTGTTCCTTTTTGCAAATGGGTTACCACCAACTTCAAGTTGGTGGTGAACTGCAAATGTTTTGCCAATGAGTTTTGGTAACAAAAAATTCTTACAACCCCCTGCGAGTTGCTATTAGGAAGGGATGCCCTTAACACGCCCCTTCCCAATACCAAATCGCAAATCCATTTTGCGATTCAGTAATAAGGTACTGAACTGCAAAATAGGGTTTGTACATGCAAAAAGGCTTTTTTGCGGTTGCAAATGGCCCGATTCACAAAATCAAGCCAGTTGCAAGCACAAGAAAGCTATGCAACTTCCAGAAATACCAGGTCCATTGCCCCATGAGGTTTGATGATTCTGGGCCCTTTACAGCTCACCTTTTCAGCACAGCTCTGAATGACATGTTATGTAATTATTACTGCGAGGCAACCAGGCCAGCAAACTGGCTGTAAAGAATGCACAACAGAACTGAATTTGATGCATCACAAATTACTTTGATCATTTCACACAGCTGTACCATGGGGGTGCTACTGGGAGCAATAAATCCCATTTTGCCCATGCAAGTCCTTTTCTCTATAACTAATAAACACGCTACCACCCTAAGCTATGACCACCAGAATGCCTATTTCATGGAATTAACCAAGAACGTACCTATACTTAAGTGGATACCCACAATCAGTAGGATTTGGTGAGGAAAAACAGTAGTATATAGCCTGACATCAGAGGGATGAACAGCTCTAACACCAGACCGATAAATGAACCTCCCGTCTCCAGCAGATCTCAGGGAGAAGTAATTTCTTCTCCACCTCCAACTCTCTAATCAGCAATACAGTGGGGTGGGGAAAGCTAACAGTTGAACTGAGACTGGTAGAACAAGGACTTCTATAAATAAAATAATGCTAGCACCTGAATCCTCTCAGTAGTGTTTGGGCAAGGAAAGATCCCAGCTTTATAGGAGTATCCCTATTAGGAAGGCAATTACACAGATCTCACTACATTTCGAACTTCAATTACTTCCCAATCTGTGAGTCAAACTTCGTGCATAGCCTTAGTCACTCTCTCGCATATTGTGAAAACATAATCATATATATTCCTTTATATTGCAGTAATAGTATTTTATATATTTATGTGTGACAACATGTGCAGAGATGTACTTTATAAACAGATAGAGATGTAGTTTTGTATTGTTTTCAAGTATTGATTAGCTTCAAACATGGTGGCTAATATATATTTGGCTATCGTATTCCCAAAATACATGTTATTAATCGTTGTATATTTGCATGCTTCTGTATTTCTAAAAAGCATAACATTACATTCAGTCATGTCAACTTCAAATAGGATTTTTGGAGAATAAAATAAGCTCAGTGTTTTATTTATGAATGATATCTTCTACTCAAGGACGTGTTAAAACATAATTTTGGCTGTGCCATTATGCCTTGCAGGAGTGACACAAAATTGTAATCAACGATGCATATATTGGGTGCTTTAATTCTACTAATATATAGTGGAGCATCCAATGTATTATTGAAGGTGCATTCACAGTAGATGTTTAATAATTCAAATATATATGTGTGTTTTAAAATGGTGATTTTAATATGCTGGATTGTAATACATGTGCACATTTATATTAATGTGTTTTGATAAAGATATTTTGGTAAACTTACATAAATTAATTGTATTCGTATTTTGCTGAAATAATAATTGAAAATTCACGTATGATCATGCATTTTGAATGTGCATTGAAGTATCATAATAAGTTAGATTACAGGCCTGAAATGTTGATCTGTGTGTCTAACCTTCAATGTGGATTTTGCTTGTGAAGTTATCCTGATGTTCAACTCAGGGAAGGAGAACTTGAAGGAAGTGGCTAATTCCGATTGTGCATGGAAGAAGGAAAACTACTGGTGTTAATGATTGTTTTCTCAAAGGTTCTGCAAGGTCTAATTGTTGTTCATTTAGCTAGACAAGGGCAGACCCCTTTTACCCTTTCATGAGAGCAGGTACCCCTGAGACTTAAGGAGGTATAGACTTCTCTAATCTTTATGTGGTTGAGTGGCTTTCTGCTACACAACATCTCTCTGTCAGAACTTCTACTGAGGATTCTGTTATGTGGACACATTCCTATTGATTTCATCATTTCCTGTTTTCTGAGAGATAATTATGATTTCCATATAGTTAAGTTAGAATATTTAGGGTAAACTAGTTTTTCAGATGATTAGGCAAGAGTACCACAACATGTACACTGACCAACAAATCCTATTTCCCATCTTTTGTGTTGCTGGAGCTGAGATCTTTGTAGGACTTATGCTTGTATGATTTAATCTTAGTCGACATTTTACTTCACCTTTGGTAACTTTGCACTTACATGGCATTTTTTTGAGACTCATTTACATAAATTTGGCCTTAAAGTTGAAATAAATCTTTAAACTTAATCTTCGTCTCTGAGAACTAATGTGTGACCAAGTAGGTTACACTGTTAATTGATTTGAAGTTTTGATTTTAACTCCCTTTACCCTCGCAGACTCCTAAACAAGGTCAGTTGAAAGTAGAGAAGCAAGAAAATGGGCCCAGAGTGTTATCAAACATCTTGTGCTTCCTATGGGAGAATATCCTTCCACCTGCTCATTAGATACCTTTTTGCTAAAATTAACACTTTCTGACACCTGATTAGGCTCCATAGACCAGTAGTGAGAAAAAAACAATAGAAACTGTCTTAATGTTATGTGTTTTAGCACCATGCATCTATGGACATTTTTCTAATGAGAGCTCTGGCTCAAATGTTTTTTAAATAGTTTGCTATACTGCTTCCTATTTTGCCCTAAACACAAGTTAAACTTTGGGTTTCCCAATGTGTTTCATTTTATTTTTAACAATATGCACACACAGACCATGGATGGAGTCTGTGTGTAAGCGAGATTGTAAATGCAACTTGAGGAGGGTAGGGGACAGTTATTGCTGTTGCACTGCTGGACTTTTGCAACACTGTCCTTCCTGCCCATGTAGTTTGATGCGGGTCAGTAGGTAAAATAAGGTAATTGTGAAGTGTGTTCCTATTTTCAAGCTGCACTGTTCCCTCTCAGTTGATTATTGTCCTGTAAAAGAGACAGCAGGTGCACAGTTGATCGACCTAATGCACGATAATTTGCATTAAAATAACTTAACCATAATTGAAAAAAAATCTTACCTTTAAGTGGCAATGCATAAAAACAGACTATGCTGCTTAAAGTATAAGTGCCAGACCTATGGATGTCCCACATACATTAGGTGTCAGACTTTGACACATTGGTTGCCCGAGTAAGATGTCAGGACAAAGGATCCCACAGGAAGGCAGAAAGTAGCTCATGATGTACTCTAACATCTGAATGGAACACTGTGTAGGATGAAGGACAGCTCTTCTCACGCAGTGCTGCACTTAATATCTGGCCCTCTGACAAATAACACATTGAGTCACAACAGGTATTTGCAGATGAGCGGGTATCCAGGAAGGCAGGAGAGTCCACATCTCCAGCCAAATCACAGGCTTTCTCCAATCAGCACACAGATGACATTAAACTCTCCATCAGGTCTTCGGCTCTACTACACCATTCCAATCTGCATGGGCACGCAGCAACCACCACGAGGTGCCCATGTCTCCTATGCTGAATCCTTCAGTTTTGCCGTGCAGTGTCTCTGGCCATCGGGTCTATCACTGCCGGTGTTGAACAACTGCAAACGTTCTGCATCTGTGCACTATACACATTCATATTTTCTTAAGATGACCGAAAGAAAGAGGCGCTCACATATATCCACTCTCCCTATCGCACTTGCCATTATGACATGGCTACATTTATTGAAGGGGGAGGGGGAAACTAGTGGTACGAAATAATTTGTTATCGGTTCCCTAGCAGAAAGCAATTTAGTCATTCCGTGCCCTTTGATGGATGTAAAATTGTAGTTCTACTTCTCTCTTTGTGAAATGTCCCCATTTTTGGATTTGCGAAGACAAGCACAGTTTAAAGACTTCATCTGATGAGGCGTAGCTTCTCATGGAGCGGTACCCTCAAGAGAAATGTTTGTTGGTAGGCTGAAATCGATTGGGTGTCCAATGACTGCATTTTTCCTGTACCACTAACAGCTGCCATTAGTTCTGAGGGGCAGCGCATGAACGTCAATTCACCGAAAGGCCAGGGGTAGCGGAAGTGACGTCACATGCCATTTGACCTCGGCATTCACTCCCACACATATGCTTATACATAAACACACAACATACACACACTCGCTCTCATATAAACACAGTCCTATGCACACATGCTAGTGCTTAATTTGAGGCGGTGGGGGGCACTGGTACCTATTATTGGGGGCAGGCACTTATTTTTCTGCATTAGGCATTTCCTGCCAGAAAAAGATACATAAGGGGAAAGATGGAGGAAGAGAAAGACAGTAAAGCATCATAAAGGGGAAAGCTGCAAGAGTGAGCTGAAGGGCCAGAGAGTGGTTGTAAATGGATTAAAGAGGCCCAAGATGGTTTTAGGATTATGTTGCCTCAGTATTCTGTGCTCCCACATTTAACTGCAACCGCCGCGTGTTGCAGAGGAGAGCTTTGGGCACTGGCACATTTTTATTTACAAATTAACCACTGAGAACTGCACACAACATACATATAAAAGCATTATTTTTACTTACCTCAGCTGCCAGGGAGTGTCATTATCTAGCTAATTGGGCTCTATTTTTTATTACACTAACAGTAAATGATGTACTGTTATTCACTATTAGTGTAATAAACAAAATGACAAAATTGGCAACAAGGAGATTTGACCCCCAACCGATGGCCATAAGAATGAGAAGCCCCCTTTCTTTATGGCACTAATTTTGCCACCTCCAAGTCCAGGGATCGTAAAGACAGTGCCTGGGTTAGCATGGCGCAAGTTAGAGGCAGCTGCGACCCCTGGCATCCCCTAAATGACATCTATACGGCAGAGTGGAAATGCGGCAGTCCATTCCCTTCCTGCAAGATGTTCCGCACTAAGCGGCCGGATGTGAGCGAGTGAGGAATAAAGCTGCAGAGCAAATTTTCACTCAGTACTAAACGTCCCGACCTAGAAAGCTGGACAAGCTCTGAGTGGCGAGGGAGATGATTTCTTCTTTATTTAGGGATCATTTTTTTTAACCTTCTCAGGTTCGTTAAGCATGAAGCTGCTAGGGAGACCTCTTCCTCAAGGTCATAATGGATTTTGTTTCCAGTCCTGGACGTTTGTGTGAAAACCTAATGCTTTCTGGGTGGTGTAGTCTTATTTTGCTTCAGTTGAAATAATTAGATTACCAGCCATGAAAACAATAATTTGTAAGTGAAGAAGCACATACCTTAAAAGAGAGTCTGCAAGTCTTGCCATTCATTTCAAGCAGACTGTTGGCCTCATTCATGGTCCAACATCAAATCATTGGAAGTCCTACATTTTTGGCTTGGATATTCTTTAAGATCAAGAAACTGTCTTCATTTTTGGCATCTCTTTGGGTCAGTTTGTGTTTTGAGGTATATTGTGACATCATACACGGGACGGTGGCTCCCTTTATTGAAATTGCAAGGCACGGAGTCTCAAGAAACTCTTTGTAACTAGTGAACAGAGACTGCGTCCTACTGACACCCTGAGTCCAGCATAGCTAAGTCCTTTTAATAACAAAAAGATGGCACAGACATTCCCTTGTCCACAGCTTGAACTTCATCATTGACTGTTTATACCAACCTCGTTCACTCAGCTACGAAGCTGGCTGTCTGAAATATGACTCGCGCTTCCCCAGCCCTACTGCCTTTCGGAGGAACCAGGCGGTTAAAACAGTTATCGATGTCTCTACGAGGCTGGTTATTTTTGCCACAGAGGCCAATTACCTTTTCACCATCCCCCTGTGTCCCCGACCCCACACCCCAACTCTTTCATGTTCAGTTCTTTCAAAGACTGAGCAGTACTGAGCAAAGGTTATTAGAGGTCGGACTGAGCGTTCATTCTATCCGGCATTTCCCGCCGGTGGAGGCCCTCGGAGGCCGGTTTTGAAAGCCCAGGACCGCTCCTGGTGCTCCTCTCTCACTTCCCCAGCTCCGACAGGTCAACCGCAGCAGGTGCGGGGCCTTCGACAGGGAGGAGGAGTAGAGTTCTGAGAGGGCTGTAGGACAGAAGAGAATGGGGGGAGAAACGGTATGAATGGCAAGAGAGGTACAGAGCGAGGAGAGTAATGGAGCGGGTGTTTTTTGGGCATTTCCGCCTGGGCTGCTTTTTGTTCCGCAGTCTGACCCCGGGCCAATTAAAGCGCAGCCAGACTGCCCAACGCCAGTCATTGATCAACTCTATCGCCCATTGATAGAGGGCGCGCTAAGAGTTAACTGAGAGCCCTCACAACAGACTGTTTTTCTGTTTAGCTCAGCAAACCTAATTTATTAAAACCTATTTATGTGCACAGCCGTGCCACGGCATCCAGCGAGGAGATAGCAAAGAGCTAGGACAGAGTTTATTGAATCAGGAGATAGTGAAAGGAGGTAATGGCCTGGCTCGGGGTGAGGGGTGGGGGCGTGAGGTGGGGCACAGAGTGGGCAGCGCCGTCGATAAACATCTCACTGAGGAACATCTGCGTCACTGTCCTGCTTCTGCGAGGTGATTGAGATATCTGCTAATTAGAGCCGGCGCACAGAACTGAGAGCGTCGAAAATTGAGGGTCTCGTGGTACCAGGAAAGTGCATTTAGTTTGAAAAGTGGGAGAGCGAGCTTCACCTTTCTTTGCTTTTCTCGAGTTCTTCTGGGCCTACCTTTAGTGAGCAGTATGGCAGGTGAGTACGTGCAACCATGAAGGCTGTCCTGATGTGTTCTCAACATGATGTCCAGTGACAAACCATGCCAGAAGTGGATACCAGAAAAGAGGGAGACTAAGTGATCTTTCAGAGCAGAGCGCAAGATGTCAAGGGGCATATTTACAAGCCCCTTGCACCTCCTTCGCGCCTCCATAGCGTCATTTTTTTTATGCTAAGGTGGCTTTTCTGCTGCGCCATATGCACAAAGTGGCGCACTACTTGCATTGCACCACTTTGCGACCCCCTGTGCCACATTATGCCTCCATGAGGCATAATTTATGCAGAGGGGCATTCTGGCGCAGGGAGGCCCAAAAAATTGGCACAGGGAAATTTATGAGATTTCACGGTGCCATTTTTAGCGTCATTTTTAACACCTGCTCCGAGCAGGCATTAAAATGGTGCATCCATTATATTCAATGGGCCTCCCTGTGCTTTGATGCACTAGCATACATTTTTTTTTGATGCTAGCGCAGCAAAGTGCCACAATAGCGTACAAAATGTTCATGCTGTTGTGCTAACGACCGCCATGGTGCGCCGTATTCTAAATATGGCACATTCATGCTGTTGTTAGGTGTCGTTGGGGGGGGTGCAAGAAAAGTGGTGCATCATCTATGATGCGCCACTGTCGTGTGAATATGCCCAAAGTACTTTGCCTCAAGGCAGGGGGGCTGCACCTTCTTCCCTAGTGTTTAGAAAAGAAAATAACACAGGACACATCCTAACCACCAACCACAGTGCACCACTTCAAGTAAGAATATGCCAAAAACACTCTTCAATTATTGCAAAGTCTATTTAAACAATTTTACATGTCTATATGTTTTTTAGAAAATACCAAATAAGTTATGCAGATGCAGCTTTATAACTTCAATCTCCATGTTCATCCCAGGGCATTTGTGAAGATGGAATTTGTGTCGATGGTGCACATGGAATTAGTGTTTTGCTCTCAATGGTATAGCGAGGTAGTTCAAGGACCCACTTAAAGTATGTGATAATAGAACATGTTGCAGTTGTGTCAAAGGAGTATGGTCGAGTCATGAAATCTTAAAAAAAAAAAGTTAGGTCGTTTGTTGAGGTGGCCTATTGTGAGTATCACATGTATCAATTAACTGACTGCATGACTGGAAGAGGGCAAGGAAGTACCCAGTAAATTAAAATGCACCCTCCCCCCCCCCCCCACCCGTTTACCCGTTTGAGTCAAATCTCTAAGATCACCGAGTGGGAAAGAAAGTAATTCCGACCCTCCCTAATATCCTTTTTTTCACTCTAAGATCCATCTACCTATCCATTCACCCCCACCTTTTCCTCCCCCCAGCCATTTCTCCTTAGTTCCATCCTTTTATCCTCCAGTCCACCGTTTCACCAGTCTATTCATCCATCAGTTCACACATTGTTTTTTTCACTCCCCACCAACATTTCTTTTCCATCTTTCCATGCTTTGTTATTCCATCCACCCAGTCTATCACCACTCCATCCATCCAATGTGCAATCCTTCATCCGTGAAGTGTTCCTTCCTTTGCTATTTTCAACATGCTTTTTTACCACCTTTCCTTTCTTCCGTGTGTTCTTCCACATTATTGCCCTGTAAAAGAGATAGCAGGTGCATAGTTGATTGACTTAATGCACGATAATTTGCATTAAAATACCTTAACCATAATTGAAAAAAAAATCTTAACTGAAAGTGGCAATGCATATAAACAGACTTTGCTGCTTAAAGTATAAGTGTCAGACGTATGGATGTCCCACATACATTTAGTGTCAGACTTTGACACATTGGTTGCCCGAATAAGATGTCAGGACAAAGGATCCCACAGGAAGGCAGAAAGTAGCTCATGATGTACTCTAACATCTGAATTGAACACGGTGTAGGATGAAGGACAGCTTTTCTCGCTCATTGTTGCACTTAATATCTGGCCCTCTGACAAATAACACATTGAGTCACAACAGGTATTTGCAGATGAGCGGGTATTCAGGAAGGCGGGAGGGTCCACATCTCCAGCCAAATCACAGGCTTTCTCCAATCAGCACACAGATGACATTAAACTCTCCATCAGGTCTTCTACTCTCCTACACCATTCCAAAAGACATCTTTCACCACTTTCTCCACACCAGTTTCTATCTACTTCCTCTCTTTTCTTCCTTCCTCTGCTGTGCTCATTCTATTTGCTGCTCTCCGCCCCTTTTCGATATTTGTATACTTTCTTTCTTTATCTATTGGTTCACTACTTTCACCTCCCACGTTTCAACACTTCCCTGGTAGCCCCTTACAGCGTTTTATGGTGCTTTGTAATACCTACAGACAGGCCCATAAAACGAACACATATTTCGGTGAGATCCAACTAACCAGAACATGGGAACCAGTGGGATCCCCCACTTAAGCTGCAAAAGCTGAGAGAGGGAGGGGCACGACGCCACTGGAGGATGGTGTGGCCCCTTCCTCCTCCTGACCTAGCCTCTCGTAGGCCTAATATTCCTCTAATGGACTACGTTTAGCTTTAATCCTGTGACAGGTCCGATTTCGGGCACCAGAATGCCACTCACGCAGACAAAACCACAGTTGCATCACTCTCTCTCTCTCCGTTTTAAAACACAGGGCAGCGCAGATTCAGGACCAAAGGACGGTTGACTACACTCAAGACTGATGAGGACGAATAGGAAGGGATCGGCATGACCGTGAGCAGTTTCGCCACTTTCACGAATTAATATTCAACTGCTCACAACATATCAGGGCTACTGATCTCCAGCTACTCACATGCAATGACTGTCACAAATCAGCCTCTTGCATCAGAAGAGGGCTGCAGAGTAAGGGTGGGCAGAACTTATGGAGTCTTACTCCGCGGAATTCCACAAAGTTACACAAAAACTATGTGAGATTTAGCAGAACTCCACAAGCGGTCGGAAAATGGAATGTCGGGCTGATTTTTAGCACCAGGAGTTTGTTTCACACTGAGAAATCAGTGTGAATGGCACCACGTGGCATGCCGGAAGGTGCTGCTTCTTGAGTTGGTTTAGCTGCAGCTTGAGTAGATTTTCTATTCAAGCGGCAGCTTTTCCAACGCAAACAGTCAGAACCTCCCCTGACCGTGCACGTTGGGAAAATCTTGTCAGGTGCCCTCCTAGAACCCAAAAATCACACTAGGGGATGCCAATTCTCACTTGCCAATTTACCGTTGGGGGGATGGGCGTGAGAAAAATCACTGTCACCTACCGGAATTTTGGCTAGAACTCTGCGTTACATACATAATGTGGAGGGGCCAAAACTCTGTCGACGAAGCTAACTCTGTCAGCGAAGCAGAATTTCCAGAGCTCTAGCTACTGCTTTCCCCCCTTGATTGTTACTACTTAGGTATTCCCAACACCATGGCACATGTTAGGCCAATGGCGTCAACATTTTTCATGCTATTGTGGTGCTTTGCTGCACTAGCGTTAAAAATTTTGACGCTAGTGCAGCAAAGTGCAAGGAGGCCCATTGCCTTCAATGGATGCGTCCTTCAATGCCTGCTTTGAGCTGGCGTTAAAATAATGCCAAAAATGGGGTAATTAAATCTTGTTGACTTCATTACGCCATTTTTGCGGAACTCCTAATGCCGGATCGCCCCCCTTGCATGCATTCGGCATGACGCAGGCATAATGTGACACAAGGGGTCGCGAAGTGGCGCAATGCATGCATTGCGCCACTTTGTAAATATGGATTTTTGCCATGCAGAGCCACATAAGCGAAAAAAAATATACGCTAATGTGGAGCAAGGAGATGCTAGGGCCTTGTAAATCTGGCCCTACGATTGCCACTAATATCCATCTATTCAAACCCTGTAACTGTCATTAATGACCAGTTGCCAGGGCTAGACTGGCCATATGGGAATCAGAGAAAGGCCCTGGTAGGCTAACGACCAGGGGGTTGGTTTAAGCTGTGTGTGGCCGGGCTAATCAACCCTCGTGCCTTGTAAACAGTCTCGAAGGAGTGCACACAATATTGGTGTGGACAAACACACAATTTTCCCAGTTATCCAAAATACTTCTCAGGCGCTTATTCTCATTTGCTACGCTCACACTGTACAGCATAGAGAAGCAAGAGCATAATTTCCAGGGCTGCTTTTAGCTCATAGTCCACAGCTGCCAGTGACCCACGCAATCAGAATTACAGCTACTCCCACCACATGAAAGTTACCAGCAACTGTCACAAATTTAAGGGCAGTGACTGTACAATGGACAAGATGTGAATTAAGAGAAGTCTATCTACGGTGTCTGCGATGGCTGGTGGGAATATTGCACGGTGGCACTTATTTACATAGGAGATTTAATTGATGAACACAATTACAGGAACGGCTTCCTTTGGCAAGAAATGCATAGTGTGTCTCGAGAGGAAATTGAGAATGCCCACCATGAAGGAAGGAACAGTAATTGTGGAATCCATGTTGGCGTATGGCTTTTGCACTGTTCTTTTCTGCACAGAAGAGGCTGGGCCCACAACCCTTGGTACATACACTGTTGGAGATTTTAAATGAGTCATTTAAAGAATATATTTACCCTCGAAATGTGTCCAGAGAAAGAAGACGTCTGGATTTGGGTTTGTCATCAGCAATACTTCCGTCAGCTGCAGGACCAGCATCCTGAAACAGAGAAGACACTCACATCACCCATTGCTGTGAAGTGCATAGTCTACCAACTCTCAGTACTTGGCTGGTCTTGTTTGTGGCCAGAAAACAAATGTAGGCCTTTTTGGAAATTGGGCGAATTCCTGGTTGCCCAAGACACTAAACAGCACTGGGAAAATAATATAGACTCACTGTGGCATTTCTACCTTTCATTTCGCATTTTGGTCCTCATGCAATGTTTGGCAATCCAAGTTCCACGTGCAAGAATATCATGCTGGGAAAGAAACTACCGAAAATGTTGTTCCGGTTGTGCTTACAGTAAAGGGAAACCTACTAAACTTTTCACCAGGCCAAAAAAGAATTACACAATTTCAAGTAATTCCACTTCTGCCTTAATACCGTGCCTCAGTTACCTCTCATCCTTTTCATACTGTAGATCATATCTGAATCTACTTGTTACTATAGAATGACAGCCAGTTTTTTTGTTACCACACAATGGCACACCATTTTCTATGGGCAGTTTGTCTGCTAACACGATAAAAATATGTTAATTGTTATCCAGCTGTTTTTACTTTAGCGATTCATTAAGCAAGAACGCTGCTTATACCAATAAGACATATCTGCCACTTCTGTCCACCGGTTATACATAGAAGCTTTTAATCTCGATTGAGAAGCATCAAGGTTTTACGTAAATTAAGTGTGTGACGTTCCAGGTAGAGTTCTTTCCATTGAAGTGGCGATCCCCCTCCATTGTGGTTCACAGAAATATGTCTGACCTCCTTCCAATACCCGAACGACCCTTCAACCCCTTTTCCTTCATTTATTAGTGGCAGTGAGCGTGATATTTTACTTCCGGGTTGCTCCACAGCGTCCTTGTCATCGTTTGCCATGTGAATCACGAATGTTGTTTCTGTATTCTAACCACCTTGCTACCTCCACCCAGCAAAGAGAACCATCAGCACTTGCCTTCCATCACCAGGTTAGCACACATGATCCAGGTCCTGTTAGGTTGCATTCCTGGGGTACATGTCATATGTTTTGAAGGGAAAAAGCTGGGAAGATGCTATGATGAAATAGGTACTTTTATACGGTTGACAAAATATTGAGAACCACAGAAAAAAGTCCATGGCAAAACCCAAACGAGAGGCTATCACAAATCAGTCCACATGGAAAAGAGGATTCTGCTGGCATCCCGAATCAAGCCATTCACAAAGCAAACCAACAAACTGTTCAGAGTCGTTCAAGTGATGGTACTGCAACCAACCAAGTATACTCTTTATACCAGGCGCAAGCAATAGAAACATCTAATAGCACTGTATTCTGACAAGGGTGAAAATATAAAGGCAGATATCCAGTTGAACTCAGAAACATCCCACTTCTACCCTTTCTCACCAGTTGCAACCCACTTAGGGGCATATTTATACTCGGTTTGCATCAAATTAGCATCATTTTTTTGTACTCTAATTCGGTGCAAAACTAACTCCATATTTATACTTTGGTACTAGACCCGTCTAGCTCCAAATTTATGGAGTTAAAGTCATTTTTTGGAAGTGGAAACCTACCTTGCCATAATGAGATGCAAGGTAGGTGCTCCTGTGCAAAAAATGACTCTATGGCCTTAACGCCATATCTATACTCCAGACCAAAAATGGTGCACGGGAGGGAGGAGGGGTCAAAAAATGGTGCAAAGCTTGCTTTGCCCCATTTTTTAACACCTGGGTCAGGGCAGGCGTTAGGGGACCTGTGGGCCTATTTCGATGGTGGAACACCAGGGGCACCCACACAAGAGGAACTACGGAGGATGGGGACCCCATCCCAGGTAAGTACAGGTAAGTATTGCAGTTTATTTTTCAAAGTGCCATAGGGGGCCCTGAAATGGGCCCCCATACATGGCACAGGGTGCAACGGCCATACCCAGGGGACCCTTGTCCCCTGTGCTGGCCATTGGGGTGGTGGGCATGACTCCTGCCTTCTTTAAGGCAGGAGTCATGTGGTATGGTAGGTTTAGCATAAAAAAAGATGCTAATCTGGTTAGAGTAATTTTTTTTACTCTAACCTGCCTAAAGTCATTTTTGGTGCTAAAGCCCCTTCTTCCATACCGCCAGCCCCACCCGACTAAAGTCTTTTTTTTTTTACTCTAGCCTACATTTTGCACCGGCATGCACCATTCCATAAATATGGTGCCCTGCTGGTGCTAAAAATGGTGCAAGCTGGTGCAAAACATTTTGGTGCAAAACTGCGTTAGTGCAGTTTTGCACCAAAAAGTATAGAAAAGGCCCTTAGTCTTTACCAAGTTTTCGATATAAATCATCACATATTTAATAAATGCATCCTAAAAAATTAACGCTTCTGAAACAGGGGTCTCCACACTTTTCTGTACTAAGAGCTACTTATGTTCAAATAAAATCATCCCAAGTTATTAATAGTAAAAGAGTTTTAACACTGAGCCCATCAGATGAATTCACATTCGTGGCCACCATTTGGACGATTGTCAGCAGTGTGAGTACAGCATGCAGTAATGTAAAAAATACTTTGGCAATGTAGAATATCTCTGGATGGGTAAAATATTACAGCCATAGCAGCAATGCCCTTTAGCATCAAGTTATTGTTAGTAATACGTTTCCCCAAACATCAGCTCATGTGCCCTGCAAAGATGCATATTTTCATCTTAAATACACACTTTTCAGTTTTGGTGTACATATAATTCACCCTAACCAACATCAGTGAAATCTTCATCCAGAGGACAACAAGAAAACATGATCTCCTCAATCTGTCAGCGACATATGATCGAAAAGGACTGCAAATCCCAACAAGAACACCTGAAAGACTGGCAGCAGTGTCTGAAACAGCACTGTGGTGCTGTTAATGTTTTTCAATTTAGAGCAGTTAGATCAGAATCATCAGTGTTCCTGATCTACAAAGCACACCATCTCTGGCATTCCTCAAAGTTCCTCTGTTTCCAAATGCATTGACTAGAAAAAAATAATTAGTCAAAGTCAACTGAAATTGAAAAGCTATGCGGATGACAACCAATCTTACTGAGAACGTCTCCTATTCCTCTGGATGCAGAAAATGGAAGCAATCACCTACACCCTATAGGAAGCTAAACACCTTGGTGTGTGATTCAGTCCAGAGGACTACTTTGTTATTCAGATAACAGCAATGACAAAGAATGGCAACTTCAAACATATGATGCCGATAAAGGTTCTCCTGATCTTTCAGTTGAACCTTTCAGCTGAACATTGCAGGTCATCTGTTCTTTTCCGGTTGGATTATTCTAGTACAATCTAGGCTTGAATTAAGCAATTCGGAAACCCCAGAGGCTGTAGAACCAGGAAGCGAGCCTTTGGATACGAACTTAATTAATTCTTATCCTCTCAGATCAACTCTTATGGGCTCCACTGTCTTCATATGAGCAAAGAATCAAGTTCAAAATGTTGTACTTGTTTTACAAAACAAATATGGAAAATGTTCAAAATACCTGGGGAAGCTACTTCACTTCGACGTTCATTGCTGCAACCTTAAATTTAGAAATGCAAAAGTAGTTGATCAGCAATATTCAACCAAATGAACCACTGGAAGAATTATCTGGGTGTTAAGCCTGCATATTTGGAATGCTGTTTAACCCTGCTTCTGTGAATCAGGTCAACACACAATAAAACATAATTGGCAAAGCAATAGGTTTCACCTCTGCAAAACCTGTTGGTTTTGTTAATGTTTTTCAACACATTTCACAGCAGTGCTAGCTACCGTGCAGCATGCCTTAAGGTTGAAAAAGGACTGTGACGCGGTCAGCATTGTCCTCGTGATAGCTCTTTTAAAAAAAATCTTTAAACCATGATGTACAGCAACCAGCGCCGCTGTGCAACATGCTTAAAAAAAGATTGTCAAAACCAATAGATTGCGCAGAAACGAAACCTATTGGCTTTGCCAATGCCTGTTATGTTTAGGTATGAGAAAAGTAAGTGATTTGCCTGTAATCACAAAATTATGAACTGAGGCTGAGGCTAGGAAGAGGAGAGGGCATCCTCTGGGGAGGGGATGTGGCGTAAGGGCCAGAGCAGCAGACCATGTAGCAGGGGATGTGAGTTCAAGTCTCGGTGCCAGCTCAAAAGCATGTGATTCTGGGCAAATCACTTCATCTCTCTGTGCCTACAAAAATAAATGTGTCCTAGTATAAAGTAACTGGTGCATCTGTAAAGAGCTTTAGTGGTGTCTGAACTATATAAAAAAGGGAAAAGCATCAATGGGATGTGGGAGAAGGAGGGGATCTATGAATAGTAATTGAGGTTTCATGGGGAAAGCAGCAATGGGCAGGAGGTGGTAGTGGGAGGATGGGTAACCAACAACAAATGCGGGCATTCATGGGGAAATAAAGTCATTTGCCCGTAATTTAAAGATATTTAAGGCCTGATTTATGGAAAGTTAGTGCCGCCTTTGCATTATTGTTTGACACAAAAGCAGAGCAAACTTACAAAATATAAATATATTTTGTAAGCTTGTGCCGCTTTTACTTACAAAATATAATTATATTTAGTAAGTTTGCGCCGCTTTTGTGTCAAATAATAACGCAAAGGCAGCGTTAACTTTTCATAAATCAGGCCCTTAGTTTACGGATGCATAAATAAGAAGGTGTAATAAAAAAACATTTTATAAAAGTACACCTGCAGGCATGTGGGGGAGGAGGGCAACAACAAGCAGTAAGTAGAGATTGCCTGCAGATGCACTCACATGGAGCGCTCATTTGTAAATGGAAAAAAGTACCTGCAAAGTGAGTAGCAAGTGGAAGGCCAGTGGCCAGTGACCAGAAGCTGTACTAGGTCCTAGCTTCACAGCATGAACAGCTAAGCAGAGTAGGAAGTGAAATCAGACAATGTGCTGGCCAACCAGAAACATGTGAATTAGAGCGAAGCTGGAATCAACGAATGGGGCAGTCTCTAAACCCCTTTTAATATATATTTTTTAATACAATAGATTTCGCAAGCACAGCACAAATGCAGTGCAGGTGAAACCTAAAAAAGAATGTAATGCTTGCACATGCATAGAAAGGACATTAGCTTCTCGTGTTGATTGGGTTATGGAGCATGTATACTGGTTTTCTATGAAGTTAAACAAAAAATTTCTAGTGTATGAAGTTAGACTAAAATCTTCTAGGGTATTTTATACATAATGGTGAAGAGCTCCTTACTTATGGTTACTTCTCAAGACTCCAATGTAGAATTATGGTCCTATTTACATTTATAAAACCTACGATGTTTTCATACAACAACTTTAATTTTGCCAGATTTTACCAAATACATCTTATACCTGGGTGAATAACGAACCACCTTAGAGGATAAGCGTACTACAAGAAGCCATTAACAAGACCAAAATCGTAAAAGAAAAAATGTCTAAGCCAGAAGTGATTCTCGACTAACATCCTTCCACGGATCATTCATGCAGCCTCAATCTTGCAGTTTGAAAAGAAGCTTATGACCTTCCCCCAAATTGCCAAAAATAGTTTGTCCTCATTTTATATTGCTCACAATCTCAAATGCTTTCTTATTGCACGTAGTTGTATATCAAAATAAGCCAGATTCACATAAACTTTCCATATAATAACAAATGCTTTATGAAGATAGACCATTTCATGTCAATTATAAATACAAGTTTCAAAGTATATAAATTAGAAAAAGCATTTGATTTCAACATTAAGGGGCATATTTAAGAGCCCCTAGCAGCATTCCAATGCCACATTAGAGTCATTTTTTATGCTAATGTGGCATTAGAAGACCAAAAAAACTGCGTCATATTTACAAAGTGGTGGAATGCATACATTGCACCACTTTGTAACCCTTTGCGCTACATTTTGCCTGTGCCTGGCATAATGTATGCAAAGTGGGTGTTCCCCTGTTAGTGGGGCCAAAAAAATGGTGCAAGGAAATCTCAGAGATTTCCTTGTGCCAATTTATTTGGCACTATTAACGCCTGCTCAGAGCAGGCGTTAAAAGGAGACTTCCATTGCTTACAATGGGCCTCTGGGTGCTTTGAAGGATTAGCTTCAGTATTTTTGTCGCTAATCCTGCAAGGCGACGAACTAGCATAAAAAATTCAGATGCTAGTTCCCTAACTACCGCCATGGTGTGCCATATTTTAAATATAGGGCCCACATGGTGGCATTAGGGCGACACTAAGGGGTGGAAGAAAAGTGGCGCTGCACTGTGTGCAGCGCCACTTTTCATAAATATGCACCTCAATCTATCAATTAAAGTACATGTCTGAACTGGGGCATGTTTTTATATTTCTTTCAATGTGGGTAATAATATCCCCCTCCTGTATCAGGCCTTGTTAAAAGTGGTAGGGCTAGGTGGAGAAATCGGTAGGTGTCAGAACTACTACAAAAAAAGTGGTAATCTACTGCCTAAAACCGTAGAGTTAGAAAGTATTCATTTAATCTGTAAAAAACTAGCCATGACACCGTGCAGGAGGTCCCCTCACACCATTCAGGCCAAGTGCCACTGCACATGGTGCAGCATTGATAGCAATGCCCCTACTGCCGTTTACTAAGAAAATAATTCCTAAATAGCAATATTCTCTGACCTGTTCCAAGGACATACCATTTTATCATTATTTATTCCCTGCTCAAAACTCATAATCTATTTTATTGTAGTCTACCCACAGGAAATGTACATTTAAACATGTAGAAGTACTCTCACATTTCTTTAGCACAGGTCTCACGTTCGCTCTCATTATACAGAAATGGTTTTGCCCCCTTTCCCAATGCTTGGGGCGTTAGTGGACCCATATGGAATTATCATCTATGCTTTCAAAATACAAAGATAACAAGACAGGAGCCAAGAGTTGTTTCTGCAATGAGGGCAAAATTGACAAAAAATATGAAGGGGTCTCTACAGCCTCTCCAGCTTAACAGTGACTCCGGTTTCTGGTATGGCTACTGTATACTGGCCCAGTACATTTTTTTTTGTTTAATCCCTGATAAATCAATCCTAGTTGTGGCAAATGCCTGACTCAATTCAATGAAGCATATGTACAAATTCGGATTGCTCACTAATTGTTTTTCTGCAAGGTAAGCAAACCTTCCACATGGTCCACCATTGAACAATCCAACCTGAATCCTGCATGCACTCATTGCTTTGTGAAGCAGAGGGCCTGATTACAACCTTGGCGGATGGGATACTCCATCACAAATGACGGATATCCCGCCCTCCGTTTTACAAGTTCCATAGGATATATTGGAACTTTTAATATGTCTGACGGGATATCCATCATGTTTGTGACAGAGTATCTCATCCTACAAGGTCATAATCAGGCCCTGAGTATTAATTTGGTATGTATCTTACAAGTCATATTTCCCTGGGTTGTTGGTCTATAATATTTGGAATCGCTTTTGTGACACATTATGAAGATAGTGCCACTACTTTTGTCACACATTTTAGAGATTGGGTCAACAGAACTTCCCTTCTCTCCCCTCCCGTCCCTTCCCCTCCTCTCTTCTCCTCTCCCCAGCCCCACCATACATATGGGAGCCAGAAACCTTTTGAAAAACGAATTTAAGTCTGTAAACCTATTTCTGCCGTATTGATATTCAAGCAAATCCCAGGAACATGTGTTTTTCTAAGCTGCAGTTGCATAAATAATTTAACTTCTTCAGCGAAGGAGCTGTCAGTACTATCTTCACAGTTTCAACACCCCAACTCAGAATTTTCGGTCCCCTCAGGTTCAAAGAAAAGCAGCAACATAAGGGAAACCAGGATGTTCTGGCTTCTCTGAAAAACCATGTTCGGAACCAGGTGGAACATAGCTTAGCTATTTACAGCGAGGCCAAGAAGCCGAAACCATAGCACAATGGCTTCACTGAAAAACTAGGTTTGGTACTAGGAGATTTATAGCTTAGCTATTTAAATTTTGAGTCAAGAAGTCAAAACCAAAGGGCAATTGCAATTCTCCTTTTGGGGCACCCAAAGAGTTATTACATATGCTGAAGTCAGGAAAAAATATAACATAATTTATAAAAGCTTGCAATTATTTTTGAAGCAGGATCCATTGGAGGAAAATGGCAGCTCTATCTCCTTTTGGGACTTTAGGGCCATGGTGGATTTTGCCTTAGGCTAACCTCCTTCTGCTTGTACTCCTGGGTGCAGAGGAAAGTGTGGGGTTTAGCACTCAGTGGCCAAAGTATGTGGCATTATTCTGTATGCAGTAATCAAGCATGTATGTTTTGATCATATGCTTCTTCAGCACCATGACAGTCTTGGTGTATGTTTTTTTTTTCTGCTTGAACGTGCACATGGGAACTATGGAGTAGACCAGATAGAGAAGGGTTGGTGGCAAGGCACACATATGACAAGCAAATCGATCCAATCTTACTGTAAAAGATTTTTAGAAGCAGGACATAAGATACAGTACCATAATTGCACTTAAATAACAGCACTCCCTGAATTGCATTGGTACACTGTTTTCTCAAATATTGTAATTGCGGAGACCATAACAAATTAGATGCTAGTCCTATCCTAATATTGCCTTGCCTCCTCAATAGGTGTCTATTTTTCATGTGGTAACCAAATATCATATTTTTCTTTCAAATTAATTCTTAAATTATTAATCATACTATAGCTCTACAGAGTTCAGCAGCTACTGAAGTACAATTTTGTTCTATTGATTAATAGCAATTACTAGCGTAAACTATTATAGATGTGTTCATGCTCCTTATTTTAGGAGGAAAACAATCTACTTTTTGAAAGAGAGGGAATAGGTCAGTGGTGTAAACAATAAGTAAAGCCAGGAACTAATTTACCACACTGTTTAAGGCCTCTTGTGGCTGCACATTACCTGTAAAATAGGGTTTGCTCCCTGTTTGAACGCGAATGTGAACCTATATATTGGAAGGTAATCTTTGAATGATTCCCAGTGTCTTATGAAACCCAGGACCTTCAGTTTTACCAATAATGTATCTCTGTGCACCATTTGGAATACATCAACATCAACAAAATGGCAATTTTTGCCTCATCACCTTATTCATTATGCCGTTTGTAGACACCACGCAGTCACAAGTACTATGAATTGGTAAGAGCCTATTTGCTGCTCGGATAGAATGTGACTGGTAAGATGCCATTACTCTATTATCTTTCAAATATATTTGGCAATGAGTTTACCAATATCTGACAGAGCCTAGAATCATCTTCTTTACATCCCTTCTGCAACACTTTTTAAAGATATGAACCAAAATAAAATGCTGCCCATCCATGACCCTGAAAGCACTTTTCTACTTATTATTACTTCAAATAGCCTTCATCAAAACAGTTGCAGAGAAAAAATGATTTATTTTAAACTGCCTTTGATATACCATTCGGCCAAGCAGCCCTTCAAGTTTTATTTGAGAGTATTAGTTTCCTAATTTCAGCTTCATTTATCTTATGATTTGCAATTTCACAGATTTGTGCTGAATCTTCATCTTGTTGTGAGCCATTACCAAATAATTCATTAACTAATGCTCTTTAAGATTCCTCGTTTTTCTCCATTTTCTCAGTGGATAAGGTAAACGCTGCTACAATTTTGCAAAATGCCTTAATATCCTTCTCTCTAAAGCTTTCAAAAACGCATTCCCTTTTTTGTGTGCAATAAACTTTTTTTGTTATTTTGTGATCTCATTCAAATTAATAATTTTCATTATCAAACCAGTTAAGTTAAATTGTCAAATTGCCTTATTTTTGCTATGGGTGCATTTACCATTGAACCAAGGCTAAACCTCTTTGGAAGCACTTGTATTTTTTTGTTAGTTCAAGACTAAAGGCCTGATTTAGAGTTTGGTGGATGTGATTACTCCATCACAAAAGTGACAGATATCCCATCCAGCATATGGTGATCCCATTATATCCTATAGGAATCATAGTACAGAGGACGGGATATCCACCAAACTATAAATCAGGCCCTAAATTACATACCGAATTGTGAATATAGCTCCAACACTTCAAGATATCTCTTGTGGAGAGTCAATATAATTTAATCCCCCCATTTTGTACTAGTGCGCACGACTCGATGGCGAGGAGCTCATTCTTCTATTTTATGTTTCTTTTTTTGTTTAGAGAGCAGCCTATGCTGACGTTTCTTAGTAATAATAGAGGTAAAGCTAGGAGTCCTTGTGGATTACAAATTAAAAAGCCGTGTTTTTAATAGCTGCAGAACGAAATATTGAGTATGGAATATTATGCTGCCCAAATATCGTAGTCAAAATATTGAGGAAAAATATCAACATTTAAGTGCACAGAGTGAGGTATAGATTTAGTATTCTTAACTCCACAACTATCTAACTTGAAGATATATGTATATTTAACAACCTCCACATACTTACCTGCAGATTTTTTTGATGCCGATATTATAGCTACCATATTAAGGTATGACGAAATTCCATGCTTGATATTTCAGACCCACACAGTTTTTAATGAATGTAAAAAAAAGACAGTGGTTCTGTTCTGTGAGGAGGGCCAGCGGAAGCTTATTGAGCTATACAGCTGCTGACACTGAAAAGACATGGTCGTCAAAGATGATTTCAGAGAATATAATCCACAACATAGAATATTACACATTTGCCATGTTTCTTGGAGGTAGATCAGGTAAATCTGAGCGACAAAAAGTATTTGATCCACAACCCTCCATTCATCACCCCACCCCAGGTACATTCCGGGAAGTCATTAAAAAATAACTAGTACCAAGGTCCCTGTCACTGAACTCAGGCTTCCTGTTCAATATTGGCTATAGCAAATTAATTTCGATTTGAAAAAGCCTTCTATCCAGTTAAAACATTCTTCCTTATTTCTGCCAGAAGAGCCTGTCCATTGCTTGAACGGGTATTTGAAGTTGTACTCTTACATCATTAGCTTGGTCTTGTTTGATACTCAGTTTGGAGTTATGGCTCCTAAGTGTAGATGCCAAGAATTAAGCATACAAACAGGATCAGTCTTGGCAATCTATTAATTATTGCTCAAATAATCTAGACATAGAAACTGTTTTATAGGCTTTTTTTTAGGCTCAAAGATGGAAATTGACAGGTTTACTGCTTTGCATTGTGTGCATCTGTAGGATGAGTAAATGTTACCCTTGAGTTTCATCTCCGATGGGGTCCTCAGTAGCATTGATTAATTCCACCCATTTGATCAATTTGATAGTTTTAAAAATGTTGGTATATTTTCTCTATTTGGGCAGTCATGATGCCTTCGGAGACATAAAATGGCTACAAATCTATTTAGTAAACTGACTATTTTGACTAAGATTCAGAAGTCCATCTGTCGGTAACTTTCCTGTCTAGGCAAAAAAAAGTCTGCCTGAGGTGTTAAAGACTCCACATGCAGCAACATGAGGTTGTTTTTTAATGCAAATGTTACCTGATAACTTACCGGGAGTCTCCATGTAAGTAGCCAATGTAATCCTCTTAGCTCTTGACCTCATTTGACCCACCCATTCCCCGGTTTTCCACTCATCTTTGATATTCAGTCTGTTACTGATACTCTAGCATCTTCCAACTTGATCAATATTTGCAATAAAAGAGACCGAGTTTTACCCTGTTCATGCGTGCCTGAAGGCATGTTAACTGGCCTAAGTGGATACCTTAAACATTCTCAGTCTTTTTATTCACACTCCAGCTTGCTTGGGTAAAATTCTTATGGCCTACTGTGGAATGTGACTAAGCGGCATGTAAGTTGCTATCATTGGTGACGGCATCCAGATTCAACCTGTTTTGATTTCACTTTCTTTGATCTTCTTCCCAAGCTAACACATCCACTGGTGTGTTATTCTATGGGTCATCATTTACCAAAGCGCCTTTATTTGCTGAATCATTGAAATTATATCATTAAGGTACTTTTACACTAGGGATACTGTCAGTCTGGCTATGTGGGTTATCATCTCTTGTAAAACCCTGAATTGAACAGCTAGCTTTGTGGTACATCAGCCTAAGGCTATGATAAGTGTAGAGAGTGCAATCTAAATATTGTCAAGTTGGGCAGTTATACTATGTTCGCTACTTTTATTTTCCCACACATCTTAGTATTCCCTCTGTTTTTAGAATTCACCAGATTCTCTGAAGTGGCTATACAGGCCCCCTTTTCAATTTGTAATCTATTAGATTCAGCTTTGGTTGAATGAATTATCATATCTTCCACAGGAATCAGCCCTAGGTCCTGATCTTCATTTTAGGTATACTCTAACAAGGAAAAGTGTGCATCTTTCAATTCTCCCTCATCCACCGTAGAGATAATATTAGGATATATTAATCTTGTATTTGCAGATATTTATTCCTTATTTACTACTAGTGCATTTGTATTGACCCTTTTGTTCTGAACTTGTAGAGGCCATCTAATTATGACTAAATTGCCCCTCTGCTCATCTACAACGATTCTGGGTGACAAACATTTTTAAAATAGTGGTCAGTTAAAAGCTTCAAACCTGTTTCTTCTTTAGCATTTCCGAGTGCCGTGCTGTCTTAATTGTTCATAGGAGTATTTGCTTTGCTTCTGGTTCCATGGGATTTACTTTTCATATGCTTTGCTACTACACTTTTTCCAAGATTTTGTCAGAAAACTACATTATTTTCAAGTACTGAAATGGAATAAGACAACCCCAAAATATTCTAATTAGTCTCCAGCCAAACAGCTTTCAGCCATTCATGCTACACTTTTGCATTTTCCATTCATTCCACCAACACCCACAGACACCGCATGTCAGTAGAAATCAAGTTTCATTCCTAAAGTGGCCATATCAACAGCTTGCTTCCCTTTTGATTTCCCATGCCAGATCTAAGGCCATCATCTCAGAGCTCCAGCAGCATGTCCCTTCTTCCTTCGTGCAAACAACTTCTCCGTTCTGCAATGATCCAGCACCTCCTTTCTGTTCAGCGCCACTGAATTAACTTAAGTTTTTGGCAGGGATTCAAATTAAAGTATACAATTATGCTCAAATGTGCTGGGACATGGGAGCCAAAGTAGCATACTCCCCAAGTGGTAAATTCAAGAAAAAATAAATATATATTTTAACAGGATATTTTGAAGATGCAAAGGACACCTAAAGAATCACTCTATGTGAGTCTTGCACATTGGAAACCAATCTTGCTGTAAGCCAGCCTCATTGAATAATTCATAAACTAGAGTCACACATTTGAAATCCTATTTTTCTAAAAAACTATTAAGCAGAAATTTCACTTTCATAAACTTGTGATCTTTGAATTCTTCCCAATGAATTCAAGTAGAAGTGTTGACAGCCTGTCAACTGAGACTCATACAGAGGAAAGCACTCTCGTTTCACCCTCCAAAAAGTACCAGGTTTATAGCTTTTAATATGGTTACCTACTTCGCAAATTCTTTATCACCATGAAACCAAAAAACTGACAGCTATGTTGATAAGACTGACACCTGTTGATTCAACAAGACTGGAGTGGATTTGACTGAGTCAACAAACTAAAATGTCTGGCTCTTTTGCCTCCTCCCGATCTCACAGCACGTCAGAGAGGTCAGAAGAAAACAACATCACTAGACTATGCAAGAGCTAACGGCTTTGCTAATGTGTTTTGCCATGTTGTACACCAGCATGGCTGCTGTTCAGCTTGGCTAAACGTTAGCGGCATAAAGATGAGTGGGGTGGAGTGTTGGAGAGTGAAATAGTGAAGAGTGGAGTAGAGTGTTGTAGAGTGGAGAGGCAGTGAGTGTTGTGTATTGGAATGGCATAGTGGGGAGTCACGTAGAGTAGCACACACTAAAGTGGTATAGAGTGGAGTGTACTGGTGTAGAGTGCACTGGCCTAGAGTGTTGAAGAGTATCGTGGCATGGAGTGCAGTGGCATTGACTGCAGTGGCATTGAATTCAGTGGTGTGTGATGCAGCTCTGTGGAGGGGCGCAGAGTGGAATGGCACAGATGGAGTGGTGCATATTAGAGTAGTGCCTATTAGAGTAGCACAGATTAGAGTGGCTCAGAGTGCAGTGGCATTGGCATACAGTGGATTGATGTAGAGTGCAGGGGCATAGAGCTCAGTGTTACAGAGTGTTGGCGTAGAGTGCATTGGTGTAGAGTGTAGTGTTGCAGAGTGTCATAGAGTATCAGAGTGTCGAAGAGTACAGTGGTGACGAGTGGAGTTGTGCAGAGTAGGTTGGTGTGGCCTAGAGTCGAATGCTCTAGAGTGCAGTGGCAAAAAGTGCAGTGGTGTAGAGTAGAGTGGCGAAGAGTGCATTGGCATAGAGTAGATTGGTACAGGGTTGACTAGAGAAGCGTACAGTGCAGTGGCATAGAGTGGAGTGGTGCAGAGTGCAGTGAAGTGGTGCGGAATAGAGTGCAGTGGTGTGGAGTGGTGCAGAGTAGAGTGGACTATTCATGATGTGGTAGCACGCTACCAAGGCAGACAACACATTTTCAATTAAAATGACCATTACATTTGCACAGACAAACAGTTTTACTAATAAAACTATACAGTGCACAGACGAAAATGTGTGGAAATAGCATCACCAATGTGCTTCATTTGTGCATTCATAAGTCTGATATATTCTGAAATATTTACACAGTTCATTTAAATGTTCTTGTGTGCTTGAAAACAACTCTTTCCTACTCCCAGTATCCAGCATATTTTGTCACATAAATCATTTTACTTTGAAGTCAGAGAAAGAAATGTAAACAAGCGCCCTTGAAAGACAGTGCCTGACATTTTACCTCGGTCTTTGAATGCACAGCACATCTAAGGAGTTAAGAGCAAGATGTACAGCCCTGTTTACAGAAAGGGAGAACTCAGAAGGATTCTGTGAATGAGGTGTTGGCAAGGGAAGGATCAAACTCAAGCTGAACAGCCTAAAACAAATAAAGCCAGCAAATGGGAAGCAACAGACAGAAATCATTCCTAGATCAACTTTCCGAATGTCCCCAGGATGTCTTGAGCAAACCAGACAGCTGCACTGTCTGGTACGCTGCAACCTAAAAAAAGTGACATGTAGACGAAGGTCGCCCTTCTTATTTAGTCCCAAATCTTGTTGATCTTATTGATCTGTTATACTCTGGCACTGAAACGAATTTGGTTAAATCGGCCAACAATAAGCCTAAGTACATAAATAAACTGCCGAGGAGTGCTAACATGTCCTGTCATAGTGTTAAAGAGGGTTGATAACACAATCCTGTCGGTTACAATATGGCCACTCGGCATCTTCACAGGAAGTTTACCTCGAGCAGCCTAGACCAGGCCTCAGCGCAGCCGCCTCTATTAGATTTGAGAGAGCGTTTCCCTCCTCAGGCCAGGCCTCTGGTTCACCTCAGATTGAATTAGAGAGCTGCACAGAACAGGAAGGATCTGCCCGGCCTAATTCCGCTTGATAGATTGCTTTGTCATTTTCCGATGCCAGATTGGAGATAGCAGCCCCTCCCTTTTGGCAAAGAACAGGGCACGCTGTGTCTCTAGGCAGAGAGAGCCAAGTCGACCTGCAGAGGACTGTGTGTGAAGGTGGCTGAGTGGGAATCTCTGAAAGGAAGGAAAAATGGTTGTATTGCATTCCATAAGTATTGGCCAACTCAACCACAGCGTAACAAGGGTGCAGTGGGCACCAGAAAATTGCCCTCTTTCACCCTAGTTGGCTAGTACTAGAAGGGATTTAATGGGATGCCGTCACTTCCTTGCACACTTGGCCCTTGGTGCTGCTGATGCTGCCTCGAGTGACAGAAAAGGCAGAGCTGGAGATAAGCAGTATCTTCAGTGCGACATCAGACATGTAAATGAACAGACTAGAAGTAAATGATGAGACATAATCTGTAGTGTCCTATTTCTCGTGACTTTATAGGGAGAGTGACTATTCAGGGGTTGGCTCGCACATAATGAAATATCTCCTTTGACTGTACATATAGCACAAGCTGCAGATTCAATTGAACCTGGGTGCTTACGGAGCCGATGTTGTAAACTGGAACTGAAAACGGAAGCATCCATACGAGGAACCCAGAAATTGTAGGTCCAACACCACCAAGTTGCCTAGTCCTGAGAGGAGAGGTCAAATGCAAACAGACTATGAACGTCCAGTACATACGCATTATATTTATAAAACTCCTCCCTAAAAAAATACTCGAAAGGTGCACATTAAAGCTGTTTTGCTTTAGTATATCATTCACAAATATTTAATTGTACAAACTGTTGGATTTTTCTGTTCAAAGTTTTTGAGATGTATAATAATATTGAGAAACAAAACAATAAATAGCACAGAAGAAAGCCTATGCATCACCTATGAGAAGTATAAGTGTAATTTGTTTCTATGGGTCCAGCAGTGTCCGCTTTCCAGGAACTATTTTTTCTATTTTGTGAAGCACACTTTCAGAGTTCATATGTTTTCTAGCTGTTTCCCTGGTGTGCTTCTCTTCACACCGCCAGTTCTCCAAGTTGTTTCTCCTCCACTGATCTTCTGTCCACCCATGCTCCATGTTGTTGCATCTCTCCAGAGTTTTTCTCCCCTGCCCTCCCTCCTTTTTGCTTCAGCCTCTGCCCACTCTTCGCCCACGAGGTTCTATCCGATTCTCTAAATTCATCTCCTTAAAGTGACCTGTTTTCCCCTCCACACCCCTCAAAGTTCTACCCGAACACCCACTCTTCCTCAATTTTTACATGGTAGCCTTATCCCTGCTCACGAACCCACCAAAGCTGCTGTTGCTTTTTCCATGTTCACCTCTTCCCTCACTTCCCTCTGTGCCTCAGTTGCTTTTTCCCCACCCAATGTTCCTCAGTTGACACAGCCGTTTTTTCCCATTCACCTTTCCTCCGTTGCTTTTCCCTGCCCACCCCCCCCCTCTGTTGCTGCTTTTGCTGAGTGTCCGACCAGCCTCCACTCCCACCATTGCTGTTATTTATTTTGCCCTGCCTACCCTCCCTCTGTTGCCACTGTTAATTAGTGTCAGCCCGCACTCCAGTCTCTCCATTGCCATTGTTGTTTAGTGTGCGCTCAACCTTGCCATTGTTGCATTCGCCACAGGTTTGATTTTTTTTTAAAGTATACCAAAAAGTGATAGGTGGGATGCTTGAATTATTCTCAGCCACTAGTAATTACCCAGAGCCTCATTCTAGTAAAATTATTTTTTTGCCCACAATAACACCTCAAATTAGACCCAACCATATGCAAATAACCCTTGAGGCAGAACTATTAGGAATAGTCCTAATTGCTAAGCCAGGTCTTCTCTGAACTACAAACAACTCAAGACCAGTTTCGCCCTAGTTGGGTCTCATCTGTTGGGTGCAGCTTGGTTCCAGCCATGGCCATGCCACCTTTGAAGCACCATTCCAGCCATTTGCTGCTAGCAGCAGATGGCCACCCTCCATCCCAGACCCCACCTCTGGTGGGAGGAATGGAGGAAAAGCTAACAAAGGATAGGGGGAATGTCCACCCTCAGCCTGCACCACCACTCAGGTGTAGCTGGCAAGGTGACCACTCCATTTCATTTTCCTCCATCTTGGATGGCAGGAAAATAGCCAACCAGGGTTAGGCTACACCCGCTATGTGACCACAGGAAGTGTCACATAGTGGGTATAGCAACCCAAAGGAAGTGGCTAAATGGCACTACCAGAGCCTCCCTCTAGTGCCCACTGAATACAGTTTTTAGTGGGCATCGCCAGACCTGCAGATCAGATTTGATGGAAACAAGAAACCAACAAAAAGAAGACCTGAGGAGCGAGAACAGAAGCCCTGCTGCAGGAAGAAAAAGGTGCCAAACCCTGCCTGCTGCACCAAGGACTCAACAATCACTGCTGAGAGGTCAACTGGACAATGGACAGACTCTAAGAAACCCCAGAGGACCTCCTAACTTCAAAAAATTGCCAATAACCTCCCCTTGAGTGAAAGCATCACTCCCTGCATCCCACAGGCAAAAAACCAGTGAAGTCCAGTTCACTGACCAGCCACTGACCAACAAACCAGACAACGCAGACCAAATAAATTCCACTCAATGGACCCAGAGGATAAACCCTGCAAGTGTGACAAGCTTGGTGGCACTGTGACCTTCAGTGGTGGAAACATGCCATAGCCCGGGGTACTGGATCCCCAACGTTGGACACCCAGAAGAAAAGTCCACTCCTGACTCTTCAAGGACCAGAAGCAACCACTGGTCGAGGGACTTCAGGACACCCAAGAACCACCCCCCCTCAGAGTGGCCCTGCTGACCTGCACTCCACCCTCAAAGCGACCTGCACCTGTCTCCAAAGGCACCTTGACACACAAACCTTGGCTGACATATCTGCTCTGCACCCCACCTCCCTGGCCCCTGCATCAAAAAATCTGCTATACTCTAGAGGTCCCTGACCACTTGCGACCTCAACCCACCAAGGGGACCCACCGGACTTACCTAAGTCCACCTGTGCAGTGTGTTTCCATATGGCCGCCTTCACCATGGAGCACTGGCTCCAAGACTTTCAGCCGCTGCTCCCACCGAAACCCGGGAGCCACTGGCTCACAGGACATCTTGACAACCTCGACCTGAAAATAAAAGGTGACACTTGTGAGAGCATTGCCTAATTTTATATGCAATTTTAAGGTTTTCTCCCATTGATTTCTAAGGTGTGTTGTTACGCACAAAAGACTATGGGGGTCATTACAACCCTGGTGGATGGTATTAAAGTGGCGGTAATACCGCAAACAGGCCGGCGGAAAAAAAAGGGAATTATGACCGTGGCGGAAACCGCCAACAAAGACAGCCCCTTTAACACTCCGACCGCCACGGCGGTACAGACAAGCAGAGCGGCGATCACCACCAACAGACAGGCGGAAGACAAAGTACCGCCCACAGTATTACAACAGGCCAATCCGCCACCTTTTCTGGGACGGATTCACTGTGGATAAAAACACGGCGGAAACAGCCATTTCAATGGGAAAACGCTCACCTTAACACACTCCACGAGGAAGGAGGGCACCATGGAGCCGGAACTCCAAATACTCCCAGCGTTAGTCTTCCTGCTCCTCTACGAACATCAGCAACACCGGCGCCGAAGACAACGGTGAGTACTGCACCTACGACATAGGGGAGGGGGGAGGCAAAAGTCATGGACACACATATGCAACACCCCCACCCCGACCCTCGCACACTACAACACACACACCAATGCATATCCAAACATAACAGTAACAACCCCCAACACCCCCCGGAAGAATGCAAAGACAAAAGGAAATGAGTTCAACCATTGTAATGTATCAAAATACAGTAAGCCAATATATACAGATATATATACACATTCTAAAAATTATACATCACGATTAGTAGTGCAGGTATGCACCATTCAATGTCCGTGGACCACTGGGCCCAAAATGCATGGGCGAGGCCCACACTAGATACCTGTCCAGAAATGGAGAGAACACTGCTGGGGCATCAGATCGAAATACAACAGGCACCTCAGGGGGAAGGGAAGGGGGGGCACCTCAGCCGGATGACAGCACCACGCCAGATCCACGACGGGGCTCAAGGCCCATTGATGTATCCTGGGGAGTGCAAAGCCACAGTCTCACAAGTCTTTGCAGTGGGTGGTTTGCCCACTGTACCATCCTGGGGAGTGCAAAGCCACAGTCTCACAAGTCTTTGCAGTGGGTGGTTTGCCCACTGTACCATCCTGGGGAGTGCAAAGCCACAGTCTCACAAGTCTTTGCAGTGGGTGGTTTGCCCACTGTACCATCCTCGGGAGTGCAAAGCCACAGTCTCACAAGTGGATGCTGTTCTCCACTGGTTCTGGAGGGGGACTGGTGCCCAGAGTGCTTCATCCTGTTAAGGACTGAGGTAGTGGATGCTGTTCTCCACTGGTTCTGGAGGGGGACTGGTGCCCAGAGTGCTTCATCCTGTTCAGGACTGAGGTAGTGGATGCTGTTCTCCACTGGTTCTGGAGGGGACTGGTGCCCAGAGTGCTTCATCCTGTTAAGGACTGAGGTAGTGGATGCTGTTCTCCACTGGTTCTTGGGGGGGACTGGTGCTCAGAGTGCTTCATCCTGTTAAGGACTGAGGTAGTGGATGCTGTTCTCCACTGGTTCTGGAGGGGGACTGGTGCCCAGAGTGCATCACTCTCCCCGTGACGGTCCCAGTTCCGTCGCTGCCCCTGCCACACATGGGCTACTGGTGCTTGATTTTGCGGTGCTTGCCCTGTTCAGCGGTGCTTGGCATGGCGGTCTTTGCCCTGTTCAGCGGTCTTTGCCCTGTTCAGCAGTGCTTGCCCTGTTCAGCGGTGCTTGACTTAGCATTTTCTGACCTGTTCAGCGGTGCTTGCCATGGCGGTCTTTGCCCTGTTCAGCGGTGCTTGCCCTGTTCAGCGGTGCTTGACTTAGCAATTTCTGACCTGTGTAGCGGTGTTTGCCATGGCGGTCCCTCATTGCCCAGCGGGGCTGTGGCTGCCGGGGCCCTCCTGGGCACTGACTCTGGCGGTGGTCTCATGACCAGTGACGATTGGGCTGCCCTCCTGGGCACTGACTCTGGCGGTGATCTACTGACCAGTGACGATTGGCCTGCCCTCCTGGGCACTGACTCTGGCGGTGGTCTCCTGACCAGTGACGATTGGGCTGCACTCCTGGGCACTGACTCTGGCGGTGGTCTCCTGACCAGTGACGATTGGCCCGCCCTCCTGGGCACTGACTCTGGCGGTGGTCTCCTGACCAGTGACGATTGGCCCACCCTCCTGGGCACTGACTCTGGCGGTGGTCTCCAGACCAGTGACGATTGGGCTGCCCTCCTGGGCACTGACTCTGGCGGTGGTCTCCTGACCAGTGATGATTGGCCCGCCCTCCTGGGCACTGACTCTGGCGGTGGTCTCCTGACCAGTGACGATGGGGCTGGCGGCGGCGTCCTGGGCAGCGGGGATGATGGCGGCCTTCTACACCGTGCTGCTCTTCCCAGACTTTGGCACTTTCTTCTGCCCCTTCCCCAACTTGGGAGGAGTAACAGCTGACTCAACACTCCCCCGGGACCCTTGTGAGCAGCTTGGCCGGCAGGAGTCTTCCCCCTCTCCTGTCAGGCACTGTCCAACTTCTGGTGCTTCACAGGGGGGGGGGCTGGCTGTGCTTTGGCTCCATGTCACACTGGCTGCCCTGGTGGCCGGTGCACTCCACATACCTCTAACAGGCACCACTGGTACCGGAGATTTTTTGGCTGAGGTGCTAGTACAGGACCTATGAATTGGGGGGGGGGGGGGTGGGAAAGAGGTCAACGTTGCTCAGGAAAAGTTTCTGACGAACACTGGGACGGGTAGCTGGAGGGGGTCTGGTAGTGGAGGAAGAGGAGGTGGTTGTAGGAGGTGTAACCTTTGATGATTTTGGTGCAGGTGCATGTTCTGGAGGCTGTCGTGAGGTGGATGGATGTTGGGTGTGTGTGCCCGCGTTTGTGTACTTTGGGAGGGGGCGTCACAGACACACTGGGAGAGGACACAGGGGACGTGTAAATGGTAGTGGGGTGGTGAGTGCAGGTGATCGGGGTGTGGTGGTGCGAGTCCTAGTGGCTGTAGTGGTAGTGCATGCAAGTGAGAGTGTAGACGACACTGGGAGGGAGGAGGGAGACGACGAGGAGGGGGACACAGTGGAGGCAGTGGATGTTGCTGTGTCTGTATGTGGGTGATGCTTGTGTGAGTGCCTGTGTGATGTGTGGTGCCTATGTTTGCCTGAGCTGCCCTTGTGTGTTGAGGTGTGTGCAGGCTGGTCTGATGGTGTGCTTGGGATAGGCAGAGGTACAGGGGATTGGGTCTGGGTGGAGGAAGTTGGAGGGGGGAGGCTAGACACAGGGACAATGGCTGCCATCAGTGCTGAGGCCAGAGATTGCAGGGTTCGATGATGGGCAGCCTGACCAGAATGAATGCCCTCCAGGAATGCATTAGTGTGTTGCAACTCCCTTTCTACACCCTGGATGGCATTCACAATGGTAGACTGCCCAACAGTGAGGGACCTGAGGAGGTCAATGGCCTCCTCACTGAGGGCAGCATAGGTGACAGGGGCAGGGGCTGAGGTACCTGGGGCGAAGGTGATGCCCACCCTCCTGGGTGAGCGGGCACGGGGCGAAGGCTGAAGGGCTGCTGGGAGGGCGGTGCTGGTAGGGGGGGTGGCGGCTGTACCTGTAGAAGTGGGGGGCACAGATGTTGCCGCCATCACAAGGGAGCTCCCATCGGAGGACGAGTCCGTGTTGCTGGTTTCAGCTCCTGTCACCGCCGTGAAGCTCCCCTCGCCCTCCGTCCCACTGGTGTATTCTGAGTCCGTGGTGTGGCCCTCCATGGCCATGTGGGATGCAGCCCCCTCGTGCTCGGTGCCACTGTACCTCTGCCTAATGATGCTGATGCCCAAAAGAACAGGGAGAGCACAAAAAGGGGGGGGGAACAGAAGAAAGACAGGTTGAGTGCATGGCTTACCGCTACCGTTTGCGGACAATACAGACACAGACCCCCCTGCATTAGGCCACGCTGTTGGGCTCTACAGATGCAGTTCCTGGGATATGGCCTACATGGCTATGGTGGACATCTGCACACATAGATGACACAGGGGCATGTATACCTGTACTTGGCACTCTACAGAGGTGGGGTGGAGTGCCACATGGCCTGCATTTTGGAGGGGCCTAGCCTATGGAACTCGCCCTGGCCTAGGGAAACCCACAGCCCTCCTCCCCCACCCAGACCCCTCCACTGCGCGCAAAGTCCGCAGAATGATCTTGTACTCATTCCCTTGTGTCTGCTGTGATGCCCTCATGCACCCATCCAACTCAGGATAGGCCACCGCCAGGATCCGGAACATCAGGGGGGTCATGGTGCGACGGGCACCCCTCCCACGTTGGGAGGCCATCCCCAACTGAGCCTCTGCCGTCTTCTTGCGCCAGCGGCGAATGTCCTCCCATCTTTTACGGCAGTGGGTGCTCCGTCTCTGGTGGACCCCCAGGGTCCGGACTTCCTTGGCGAAGGCACGCCAAATATCCTTCTTCTGGTGGGCGCTGACCTACATGACATGTACAGGGGAAGAAGAGAAGTCATTACCAACTGCACCATCAAAGTGAGTGGCCCACATCCCTACCCTTGCCATGTGGCACATGCATTCACAGTCCTTCATGCTTGCAGAACTCTGCCCCCTTCCTTCTTACATCCAGCCCTCTCCACCCAGGCATAGCCCATACAACTTGCACCCTATGTACTCACCTGTTGGTCTGGAGGACCGTAGAGTAGCGTGTACTGGGGGAGGACCCCGTCCACGAGTTTCTCCAACTCCTGTGCAGTGAAGGCAGGGGCCCTTTCCCCAGACGCACGTGCCATCGTCTCTTCCAGACCGAGGTCACAGCAGCACTTGCAGTATAGGTCTTCTCCTGTCGAAGTTCAGGTATCGAGTGATTGAACAGATAGAAAATGGCGGTCACGTCCGCTGTATCATCACCGCCGGCGCACTTCGTCATTGGCTCCTGGGACCCATAGGGTCCACTGTTAACCAATCCAGCATTGCGCAGCGGTCTTCGACCGCCTACCGCGACGTTGTACAATGCCAGCGCAGTTACCTCACATCCCATTGTCCCAGTTTAGAGGTCAGGCAGCCGCCATTTAAGGGACCCACACGCTTCATTTTCAACTGCGTCACACATACCTAGGCCTGGACTCAACACACATACAGACAACTTTTTGGATTATGTTTCGTGTTCTGTGTAGCTGTGGGTACATACCTCTGAGGTGCTCGACTCTGTGGTCGCTGTTGTCCTTCCTAGGCACCGTCAGCTGAGACATGTGAGGAAATGGCGGAATCCTCCGGTGTACCGACCGCTGGTGGACCTGTTGACAATGGAGGAGCGACATTTAATCATCACCTACAGGTTTGACCGTGCCACAATCCAGGAACTGTGTACCCAGTTGGAGCCAGACCTTATGTCAGCAATCCGCCATCCCACAGGAATCCCCCCTCAAGTGCAGGTGCTATCAGTGCTCCATTTCTTAGCAAGTGGGTCATTTCAAACAACAGTGGCCATGGCATCAGGGATGTCCCAGCCTATGTTTTCCAAAGTGTTATCCAGAGTGTTGTCTGCCCTGCTGAAACACATGAGGAGCTACATCGTTTTCCCTCAGGTGGAGGATTTGGCTACTGTTAAAGGTGACTTCTATGCCCTTGGACATATCCCTAACATCATAGGTGCCATTGATGGGACCCATGAAGCTCTGGTCCCCCCCCACAGGAGTGAACAGGTGTACAGGAACCGGAAGAGCTATCATTCGATGAATGTACAGATGGTATGTTTGGCAGACCAGTACATCTCCCAGGTAAATGCTATGTTCCCTGGCTCAGTGCATGACGCCTACATCCTGCGGAATAGCAGCATCCCTTATGTGATGGGTCAACTCCAGAGGCACCGGGTGTGGCTATTAGGGGACTCTGGTTACCCCAACCTGTCATGGCTATTGACCCCAGTGAGGAATCCCAGGACCAGGGCAGAGGAACGCTACAATGAGGCCCATGGGCTGACTAGGAGGGTGATCGAACGCACCTTCGGCCTCCTGAAGGCCAGGTTCAGGTGCCTCCATATGACAGGTGGATCCCTATTCTACTCACCAAGGAAGGTGTGCCAGATCATCATCGCCTGCTCTATGCTTCACAATCTTGCTTTGCGACGCCAGGTGCCTTTTCTGCAGGAGGATGGTCCAGATGACGGTGTTGTGGCAGCTGTGGAGCCTGTGGACAGTGATGAGGAGGAAGCTGAGGAAGAAGACATAGACAACAGGGAGTCAGTCATACAGCAAAATTTCCAGTGACACACAGGTGAGAACAATTATTTTACTATTACATTCACTTTCACACTTCTACCTCTATCCTGTCTGTCAATTATAAGCAGTATTTGGTAACTGAGTTGTACATTTCCATTACGGTTTCACAGGTGTGGTTACCAACGTGTGTCATCTGCTTGCATCCTTCATGGACTTGTGATGTGTGACATAGGTATGTTGACATTACATTTTCAAACGGATTTTGTCATTGTCATAGCTAATACACATTTTCACAATCACAGACTGACTCCAGGTTGTTTTGTGCTTCAAGGGTGTTTATTGAAGTGCTAAATATTGGAGGTGGTGGTAAAATGGTGATGGGTGATGGTGGAGGAATGTCCATGGCAGAGTCCAGTCTATTAGTCTCACAGGTGCATTGCCCATATGGGCATAGGAAGTGGAGCTGGGACAGTTCCAATATGGACAAGGTTACAAAGTGGGACAGTGGGATGACAATCAGGATGGTCTCATTTCTTGGCGGGGTCTTGCCATCGTGCTCTGTCCTGTTCCTGGATCTCAGGGACCGCTTGCGGGGTGGTTCTCCGTCTGCAGGGGTGGGGTGCTGGTCCTGTGGCAGGGCGTCCTGTCCACTAGCGCCGGCGGAGGTGGTGGCAGTTCATCGTCCAGGCTAGTGTCAGGGGCCCCTTGGAGTTCTGTATGTCCTTCAGCACCCCTACGATGGTGCCCAGGGCGGAGCTGATGGTTCTGAGTTCCTCCCTGAACCCCAAATACTGTTCCTCCTGCAAGCGCTGGGTCTCCTGAAACTTGGCCAGGACTGTAGCCATCATCTCCTGGGAGTGGTGGTATGCTCCCATGATGGAGGAGAGGGCCTCGTGGAGAGTGGGTTCCCTTGGCCTGTCCGCCCGCTGTCGCAAAGCAGCCCTCCCAGTTCCCCTGTGTTCCTGGGCCTCCATCCCCTGGACCGTGTGCCCACTACCACTGCCTCCAGGTCCCTGTTGTTGATGGGGTGGTGGGTTCACCTGGGTTCCCTGTAGTGGTGGACACACAGCTTATTGATGTGTCCTGGGGACGGAGGTATGGGCCCGCTGGGTGGGTGCTGTGCTGGTGTTTCCAGAGGGTGGAAGGTCAGTGTTAGGCTGTGCCTGTGTGAGGGGAACCGACTGTCCTGAGGCCCACGATGGTCCGGGCTGGTCATCTGGATCCAGTTGGCCAGAGCTGCTGTCATCACTGTGGGCCTCTTCTGTGGGTGGGGTAGAGATGTCTGGACCCTCCTGTCTGGTGAGGTTAGGTAGTGGTCCTGCAGGGGTGTAAAAGCATGATTATTGCATCTGTGTGTGGCATGGTGTGCAATGGGTGGGTGAGCGTGTACCCCAGTGCTAGCATTCCTGTGTGGGGGCTTGTGTGATGATGGTTAGGGGGTTTTCTGGGTATGTGCAGTGGGCATGCTTTAGTGATGGGTGTCCATGCTTTGTTGTGTCATGCAGGGCTTGGTGTTGGGATGGTTGGTTTGTGTTATTAGTACATTAGTGAGGAGTTGGAGTGATAGGGGAGGGGGTGAGGGTGGGGGTGTGTGATAGCATGCAGGTAGGGTGGGGGATATGATAGTTAAGATTTGACTTCCAGTGTCCATTCCTCCACCGACTCCTCCGAGGCCTCTGGATGCATGATGGTCAAGACCTGTTCCTCCCATGTTGTTAGTTGTGGGGGAGGAGGTGGGGGTCCGCCGCCAGTCCGCTGAACCGCGATGTTGTGCCTGGAGACCACGGAACGCACCTTCCCCCGTAGGTCGTTCCACCTCTTCCTGATGTCCTCCCAATTTCTTGGGTGCTGTCCCACTGCGTTGACCCTGTCAACTATTCTTCGCCATAGCTCCATCTTCCTTGCAATGGAGGTGTGCTGCACCTGTGATCCAAATAGCTGTGGCTCTACCCGTACGATTTCCTCCACCATGACCCTGAGCTCCTCCTCCGAAAACCTGGGGTGTCTTTGCTGTGCCATGGGGTGGTGTAGGTGATGTGTGGGATGGTGTATGTGGTGATGTGTGTCGTGATGTGTAGTGGTGTGTGGTGTTTTGTGCGTAAATGTTGTGTGGGTGATAGTGGTGTGTGCCTCTGTGTGGTGGGGTTGTCGATGTGGTGCTCTCTCTCTCGCCTTCGTGTATAATTTTTGGTCGTAGGGGTTTGTGGGTGCTGTGGGTGTGTGTTTTATATAGTATTGATTGTGTGGGAGTGGTGTGTGTATGTGTATCAGGTGTGTGTATTTCGATTTGTCCAATGTGGCGGTGTTTTGGAGATGTGTGTGTATTTTGAGCGCGGCGGTGTGTACCGCCAATGGAATACCATGGGTGAAAGACCGCCACGTGGATTCGTGGGTCGTGATAGCATGGGCGTGTTTCTCTTGGCGTGACGGTGGAGGTTTGTTTTCGCCAGTTTATCACTGACCTTTGGTGTGGCGGACTTGTGTGGGTGTCTGAATTTCGGCAGATTCCGAGATGTGGGTCATAATAGCTGTGGCGGAATTCCGTGGCCGCAGCGGTGTCTTGGCGGTCTTCTGCATGGCGGTAAGCGGCTTTTACCGCCAATGTTGTAATGACCCCCTATTTTTGCTAAACTTCGAAAAAATTATAACTTAAAAAGTACTTACCTGATTTTGATGATCCTGGTCTTAAAAATTATATAAAAATCTGAAGTATTTTTGCAAATTGGTCTTGAGTTATTCTTCTGAGTGTGTGTCAACATTTATTGATACTATGTGTACCACAAATTCTTGGCACATCTCCTGGATTAACCTAACTGCTTACCCACACTACCACAAAAATAGAGCATTAGGTGGTCTATTTTGCCTCTGGATACCAAGGTGGGGCTACCTGGACTCTTTGCACAGTGTACATCATTTTTGTACACTATATAGAGAGCCACCCTCCTACAGCCCTCACCTGATGAGGAACTGATTAAAAGGGTGTGTGTCAAGGAATTAATTCCAAGGCAGAATAGAAGGTTGCTCAAAGTGGTGAAACTCTGCTAATCGAAGCTATGTCTTTCACAAGAGAGAGAGAGGGATAAAGTAGAGGGACTGATCTGCTATTCAGCTATTCAGGGATTCCAGATTGGAGGCTGCTGTGAATTTGAGATATCAAAGTGTGGAACTGGAACATGAGAGTCATGTTGGTGTTGTGGTGGCTTCTGAGACTTTGAGAGATAAACCTGTGGAGTTGGTGTACATGTATCATCTTGAGTTTTTCAAGACTATGGAAAGGCTGAGGATGGATTATTGTTGCAGAGTTCAGGCTCTGATGTGGAGAAGAAGATTAGTGAATGTGGTGAGTGCTGATGAAACAATATAGTCTTGAAGACTCATCCCCCACCTATGTGTGTTCAGGATGGTAATCAGCAGAAGGTGATAATCAATTTAGTGGGAACCATTTGCGCTTGTTGTGGTTGACCTGTGCTCATACTGGCCATAGGTGCAGGTGGTGAGAGATTAGTTTAATATGAGTCATAAGATTCCTAGAACATATTTTTCAGGGGCAAGGTTTCACACATGTGATATTGACAGATAATGGTGTACAATTCTGTTCAAAGGAGTGTGAGGAGCCCCAACACTTCTTTGGCATTAGACATTGCAAAAGTGCCCTCTACCATCCTGAGACCAATGGAATGGTTGACAGTGTGAACAGAACCATCATGTAAGGCATCAAGTTGGCAAATGTTTCTGTTCTAGACTGAAACTTGGTTTTCCATCAGTGATTGGTGTCCTACCAGTTGTCCATACAGGAGAGTCACCCCCTTCAAGATGTTCAAAGGAATTAAAACAGACAGTAAACTGGTTCCTGGATGGATGAGCTGGGCCCAGGGATGGAGTGACCTTGAGAGGGATGAAAGTTGGAGAAGGAGATATCTTGATTGAAGGTGAAGAGGAAGGTTGATTATGATATTAGAAAGAGACTGTGTGATGTTGTAGAGAAGATGGGTGACCTGGTGAGAATACGTACCCTTCTGGGAGCGTAATGTTGATCCAAGTTTACTAGACGGGTGTTTGTTATAGAGCTGGTCTGTAATGCTGTGAAGCTGGGAGTCTTTTGTTTTGCCTATTCTGGATGTACATATTTTTCCATGTGTTTGTCTACACCTTTTACCTTGAACACGTTCACGTCTTCTCTCCAACAAAACAAATAATTGGGTAAATGGAACACAGCCCTGTGCCTTGAATCCTCCTGCACCATTACCCTCTGGTGCTTTGCCAGTTCATTGAATCCTCCAGGAGGCAGCAATAGTAAATAGCAAAAAAAAAGTCCCAATTCATATTTAGGATCCACTCCAAACAATAACGTTCTTCATCATAACCTCTCATAAGAGTAGCACTACAATTTGATACACTTATAACCACAGCCAACATGTATTTCAGGAACATGCCCTTTCCTCAAGCCAGGTTAAAATTAACAGATATCAAAACGTTAATAGTATTCTCTTAAATCAATGTCCTTTCTCCCCCCGTTAGTGGAATTAGAAGTCAAAAGACTCTTGTAGACACGCATAAACTTTGATTGTGTTTTCTTAAATTACTGTTCTCTCGCCCCCAGTTCATGGAATCGGAGTTGAGACAATCTCTTTCAAACACACACGTAATCTGTTTACTATTAAGACCTATTTGGAATTAAGAACTCCATTGGTTCTTCCCCAAAATCGTTTTCTTAGAAGCTGCATGGAATTCTGAGAATTGGCAACTGGTTGTGGGTGGCAGGTTTGCAGACAATTAAACATACCTACATTTGCCTACAACTTTACAGCATTGTTCTTGTCTCGTAGCGTCGTACTTTTCAGGTGATGACTATCCACATTTTCACAGGGACTTTCATCAGTATAACCTGGGACCCAGACTAAAAGATTAAACAGTAAAAAAGGGAGGAAAAAGAATGAAGAGAAAGATAGTAAAACCATCAAAAATAGAGAAAACAGGGATAAACAAGAACCCACAAGAGTGATATAAAGAATCGAGAGGTTTAGGGTAGTAAAGGAAAGATGGAAGACCAGGCAGTCATGGTATGTCTCAGTCCTGGCCTTAGGTACTACCAGCACTGGGACTCTAAGAAAATGTATGGGCCCTTGAACTGATTTATTTATGTTTTTATTTACAAATTAAACCCTTGGCCCGACACTATTAAGGGAAAGATTAACTGATCTGAAACTATGCATGTTCTCACTATTCACAACCAGCTCTTTTTATTTTTGAGCTTTGGCTGTGAAATCCTGGCAGGATTTATGACCTGTAATTTACACACAGATGACAGCAACACATTGGGTCCCTTTAGTTAATTTTATGTGGAAAGATTAGTAAGACACATATTGTGAAAATCATTACAGAGCACACTTTATAGATGGGGTTTTCACTTATTTGTATTGCACATGTTTTCATTTGAGATGTTTATTAGGCTTAAAAACCAGGCCTCCAGTTTTCAAAGTCAGCAATTTCGGACAAGGTACCAAGGGCCATATTATGTAATGAGCATATCATTCCTATATGTACCTCAGCGGGCTTTCACAGTGTGTGTGGGGAGCAAACAGGGACAATGTGCCTTTTTACAATTAATGTGCTAGACCTAGAGCAGCATCAAATTCGCTACATCTTTGTGGCACGCACTCAGAGCGCCTTGTAATGACCTCTTTGTCTTTGCACTTATATCCATAATTGCGCGCTGGTGCAGAGGCAGTGTATGTTTTTTTCATTGCATGGGGCAACGCCACTATTCAAATGAAGGAATGCTGCCTCAAGATAGCACTGGCGCTATGTATGCTCTGGCACTATAAGGGCACAGTCGCGATCTGCTTTACAGAAGGTGCCACACAAGCGGCTATTGCCCCTCTTTACTACTAAAGTGCCCCAGGAGCGCAGGAGTGGACTCTAATACCCACTGAGCCCCTGTGCGCTTTACGCAATAGGGGGCCAGTTTTCTCAGATTTTCAGCAACAGTACCAGCTTCCAGCTCCTTGACCCCAGCAGACTTGTGTCCCTGATTCTTGAGATGCATTATGCTTTGGGACTATCCATCGTCTGATATGGTGACCTTTCTGGTACTCTGCAGGGTAAGCAGTGCACTTCACTGACAGCGTGCTGAATGAAATTGGCAGCATGGTGCCAAAGGTCAGAGCAGTGTGCTAAAACTGTCAGCACAGACTCTGCAGTGTCTCATGTCTGCTAAAGACTGCAGTTCATAAACAAATCAGCAGCGATTGCAGGCTGAGGTTACCTTCCTAAATTTCAGCTAGACGTTCAGTCTTTAAAATGTATTTGTAACAGTAACGTGTCACAACCATAAATTAGAGATGCCCACTAAATTTGAGAAAATAAAACAAATCTTTATTTATGAGGAAAAAGTTAACTTTTTATGAGCTATAACAGAAGTAGGCGTTTAATTTAATCTTAACGTGAAAATGAAGGAAATACTGTTATCCCCTTATAAAATATTTCTGAGTCACAGTGACAGTGCCTATGCAAGAGCTATTGGCTTTGCCAATGTGTTTTAACCATGTTGTACACCAGTGTGACTGCTCTTCAGCATGGCTAAAGTTAGTGGCATAGACTAGAGTGTCATGGAGTGGCATTGAGTTGAATGGCGAAGAATGCGGTAGAGTGGAGTGGCAGAGTGGCAGGTGTTGGACTGGCATAGTGTAGGGTTGCGTAGAGTGGCATACACCGGAGTGGCATAGAGTGGAGTGGACTGGTGTAGAGTGCATTGGCATAGAGTGTTGCAGATTAAAGTGGCGTAGAGTGCATTGCGGGAAATGACATTGAATTCAGTAGCATACAATGCAGTGTTGTAGAATGTAGTGGCAAACATTAGAGCAGTGCATAGTTGAGTGCATTGGTGCAGAGTGGAGTGTCACAGAGTGGAGTGCTGCACAGCAGAATGGCCAGGATTAGAGTGGCACAGAGTAGAGTGGTGCAGAATAGAGTGGCATAGAATAGAGTAGAGTGGCGTGGAGTGTGGTGGTGTAGAGTTCAGTGGTGTCGAGCAGAGTAGCGTAAAGTGTTGCAGAGTGGGGTGGTCCAGATTTGAGTGTTATGGAGGGCAGTGACACAGAGTAGATTTGAGTGGCATACACTGAGTGGCGTAGACTGCAGAGAAGAGTAAAGTGACACATAGTGCAATGGCATAGAGTGGTACAGAGTAGAGTACCATTGAGTGGTACAGAGTTGAGCATAGTGCAGTACAGTGCAGTGGTATAGAATGCATTGGTATAGGATGCAGTGGCATAGAATGAGGTAGCATAGAGTGGATAACACAGAGTAGAGTAGCACAGAGCTCAGTGGCAGAGAGTGCTGTGCTGCAGAGTAGAGTGTCAGTGGGCAGTGGAGAAGAGTGAGTTGGAGAAGCGTAGAGACCAGTGTCGTAGAGTATACTGATGCATAGCAGATTACAGTGGTGTAAACTGCAGTGACAGAGGCCCTCTGCTGCCAACATACTGCCGCCACGGTGGTTTACCGCTACCCATATTATGACACACACATGGCAATCCATCACTATACAGCCACACACACAAGTCCGCCAGTCCAAAGGTCAGTGATAAACTGGAGGTACCAAAATCCACACCGTTACGACAACAGAACTACGCCCACAACATTATGGCCCACGAATCACCGCGGCGGACATTCAACCACGGTAAACCATTGGCGGTACATACCGCTGCGCTCAAAATACACACACACATACAAAACAACACTACATTGGACAATTCAAACTACACACACCTGACACTCATACACACACCACACCCACACACCACTATAAAACACACACACACACACTACCCACAACCTCTTACGACTCAAAAATATTGCCAACTGAGAGAGACAGACCAACAGCACCTACAGAACCAGAGCCACAAAGCACCATCACTCATACACCATCCACGTACCTTACAGCACACACCCCAACACATCACCCCACACATCCTCACACACACACCACTCACACTACACCCATGGCACCACAAAGACACCCCAGGTTCTCAGAGGAGGAGCTAAGGGTCATGGTGGAGGAAATCATCAGGGTAGAGCCACAGCTATTCGGATCACAGGTGCAGCAGACATCCATTGCCAGGAAGATGGAGCTATGGCAGAGGATCGTAGACAGGGTCAACACCGTGGGACAGCACCCCAGAACAAGGGATGACATCAGGAAGAGGTGGAATGACCTACGGGGGAAAGTGCGTTCCGTGGTAGCAAAACACCAGATAGCAGTACAGAGGACTGGCGGTGGACCCCCACCTCTTCCCCCACAACTAACAACATGGGAGGAGCAAGTCTTGCCAATACTGCATCCTGGGGGCCTGGCAGGAGTAGCAGGAGGACTGGACTCTGGTAAGTCAAATCTTTACTACTTTCACCCCCTACCTGCATGCCATCACATATCCCCACCCCCACCCTTACCCTCACTCCCATCACTCCACCACCTCCCACACACCCCACCATCACAACCCACCACTCCCACAACCAAGCCCTACATGCAACACCAATGCATGGACACCCATCACAGACCTGCATGGACACCCATCACCAAAGCATGCACACTTGAGACAATCACCTAGTCCACCAAATCACCACTCACACAAGCCTAAGCTGCTTCGGCTATAACAACCATAGAGGGCAACGAACCCATGCACAAGATGGCACACGCGGAAACAATAACACTGCATTTACATCCCCACAGGTCCCCCACCCAACATCACCGGAGAGGAGTTGCCAACAACATCCAGTCCCCCCACAGAAGAGGCCCACAGTGCTGACAGCAGCTCTGCACGCCTGGATCTGGATGACCAACCTGGCCCATCAGGGACCTCCAGACAGTCGGTTACCCAGGCACAGTCCCATACCACCACAGAGTCTCCCCCTCAGGAAACACCACCACAGCACCCACCCAGCAGGCCCAAACCACTGTCCCCAGGACACGTCAATCAGCAGTGTGTCCACCACTACAGGGACCCCAGGCCACCCCACAAACACAGACTGATCAGGGACCTGGGGTCAGTGGCAGTGGGCACACGGCCCAGAGGACAGAGGCACAGGACAACAGGGAAGCTGGGAGGACTGCTGTGCGACAGGGGGAGGACAGGCCCAGGGAACCCACTCTCCACGAAGCACTCACCAACATTCTGGGACCATACCACCATTCCCAGGAGACGATGGGACAGATACTGGCCATGTTGTATGAGACCCAGCGGCTGCAGGAGGGACAGTACCTGGGGATCAGGGAGGACCTGAGGGACATCCACACCACCCTGGTCACAATTGCAGGGGTGCTGGCAGACATGGCCAACACCATGAGGGAGGCAGTGGCACACCAACAGGCCCCTGACACTAGCCACACCGATGAACAGCCTTCCACCTCCACTGACGCTAGTGGACAGGAGGCCCCGCCACAGGAACAATAGGCCATCAGCACCCCTTCCCCTGCAGAAGGAGAACCACCACGCAAACGGTCCCTGTGATCCAGGCAGAAGCCAGAGAATATTGCCAAGACCTCCACCAGGAAATAAGACTCTCCTGAATGTCACTCTTGTGTCCCACTCTGTCACCCTGTCCACCTTGAACTGCCATTGCTCCACTTCCTATGCCCCCTTGGACAATGCACCTGTGATACAAATAGACTGGAACTTTACCCTGGACTCTCCTCCACCACCACCCCAGCCCATTGCAATCCCCCCTCCACTGATTAGCACATAAATAAACACCCTTGTAAAAAATACAAGTATGGAGTCTGTCAATTGATTGAACTAAGTATTCGTTTAACAAGCTGTAAACATTGCAATTCAACTGTACAGTAATGTATACATAGGTATGACCTGTAGTTGGCTGCAGTCAACACACCAGGAACCAGAGTGGGGCACAGATATCTGAAAATAGACATGCCAAAGGGTACAGAAGTGGCCATAGTAGTGGGAAAATCAGCCTGCCAGTGACAATATCCAACACAAAACTGTCAATAGAAGGTGAAGTTACAGTGCCTTACCTGTGTGTCACTGGAAGTACTGTTGTATGATTGCTGTTCTGTTGTCCTCATCCTCATCTTCTGCCTCCTGTTCGTCACTGTCCACAGGGTCCACTGCTGCCACACGCCCATCTCCAGCCTCATCCTCCTGCAGAAAAGGCACCTGACAACACAAGGCAAGGTTGTGCAACATACAACATGCCATGATGATCTGGCAGAACTTCTTGGGTGAGTAGCACAGGGAACCACCTGTTAGATGGAGGCACAGAAACCTGACCTTCAGGAGACCGAATTTCCTCTCTAAAATCCTTCTTGTTCGCCCATGTGCCTCATTGTAACGTTCCTCTGCCCTTGTCCTGGGATTCCTCACAGAGGTCAGTAGCCATTAGAGGTTGGGGTAACCAGAGTCATCTGCAAATATCGAGGGATACCTGTTAGCCAAACACTAATCCTTAGGGCCAACCCCCTACCCATACACCAACATATAATGGGTGGGAACCATGGGATCACCTATTAGCCACACCCGGTGCCTCTGGAGTTAAGCCATCACATATGGGATGCTGCTATTCCTCAGGATAAAGGCATCATGCACAGACCCAGGATACTTTGCCTTGACATGGGAGATGTACTGGTCCGCCAGGCACACTATCTGAACATTCATTGAGTGAAAGCTCTTTCGATTTCTGAACACCTGTTCATTTCTCCGGTGGGGACAAAGGCAATATGTGTACCATCAATTGCCCCAATAATGTTGGTGATATGTCCCATTGCATAGAAGTCAGCTTTCACTGTGGCCAAATCCTCCACCTGGGGGAAAACAATGTAGCTGTGCACGTGTTTCATCAGGGCAGACAACACTTTTGTTAGCACTATTGAGAACATTGGCTGTGACATTCCTGCTGCCAAGCCTACTGTCACTTGGAAAGAACCAGTTGCCAAGAAAGGGAGCACAGATAGCACCTGCACAAGAGGGGGGATCCGGGTGGGGTGACGGATAGCGGATATCAGGTCTGGCTCCAGTTGGGCACACAGCTCTTGGATTGTGGCCCTGTCAAGTCTGTAGGTGAGGATAATGTGCCTGTCCTTCATAGTTGCCAAGTCCACCAGGGGTCTGAACACGGGGGGGATGTCTCCACCTCCTATTCATCTGCAGCGGTTGCAATCTAGGGGGCAAAACGGGGAGCAGCTGGTCAGTATTTCACATTTCCAAACTGTATACTGCATTGCATGTAGTGACTGAAACAGTATGTTGTTGGATAAGCCCAAAAGGTGCCTATGTGTACTGTGACGCAGTTAGGTGCCATTGCCTGCCCCCCCCCCCCACTGAAATGGCGTCCGCTTGTCCTGTGTGGATGGACAGGTGGAAATGAGATAATGCCGCTGACGTTGTGCAGCGTTGAGGGAGGCGGTCGAGTACGGCTGTGCAACTCCTCATTGGTTGTCATTGGGCCCGATGGGTTACAGTGACAAATAGTGATGTATGCCGGCGGTGACGGTACACACCGCCGCGGACGTGACCGGCATTTCCTATCTGTTCTCTCACTTGCTACCTTACCTTCAACAAGAGAGGACCTACACTGCAAGTGTTGCTATGACCTGTGTCTGGAACCGACCACGGCTCGAGTCACTGGGGAAAGGGCCCCTGCCTTCACCGCTGCAGAGTTGGAGAGACTGGTGGATGGGGACCTACCCCAGTACCGAATGCTGTATGGGCCTCCAGACCAACAGGTGAGTACACCCTGAGCACGATGCATGGGGCATGAATGCATGGAATGCTGTGTGTGAGGGCCTCGTGTAAGGGGGGTGGAAGGGTCCTGGACAGTGTGCTGATGTATGGTGGTCAATGTCTGTGTGTAAGAGGATGTGAGGGATATAGTGGGCCGTGAGTGTAAGAGGCCGGACGGTATGGCTTATACCTTTTTCTATGTTTATTTGTCTGCAGGTCAATGCCCATCAGAAAAAGGGTATATGGCGTGCCATCACCAAGGACGTGCAGACTCTGGGGGTCTATGGCAGGCGGACCACCCACTGTCGCAAACGGTGGAAGGTCCTGAGACGCTGGGCACGGAAGACGGCAGAGGCCCAGCTGGGGATGGCCTCCCAACGAGGAAGGGGTGCCCGTCGTACCCTGACCCTCCTGATGTTCCGCATACTGGCGGTGGCCTATCCGGAGCTGGATGGGCGCTTGAGGGCTTCACAGCAGCCACAAGGGGGTGAGTACAGTTTCCAAATCTACAACTTGCGCATGGTGGGGTGGTCTCTGGGTGGGGGATGTGGGCCTGTGGGTGCCCCTAGGCCAGGCCGGACTTTGCATAGTAAGTCCAATGTTGGGCAGGGTTCTGATGTAAAATTCCTCCAACCAAGCTAGTAGGCATCCACTACTGGGCAGGGATCTGTGGGTCTCAGGTATGCTGCTATTGGCTTTAGGTATTCCTGTCCTAGGACTGGTGACTAGCATTGTGACTGGTAGTGTCTTCCATAGTGCATAGGGCTGTTCCCAGTGTGAGTGTGCTGTGTATGCCAACAGTGGTGTTGGTGATCCATTGACCAAGTGTATCCTTTGTCTTCCCCCCTTTTTTGTTTTGTCACCCTGTTCTTGTGTGCATTAGCATCATCTGGCGGAGGAGCAGAGGCACCAGTGACAGATGGAGCTGCGTCCCACTTGGCCCAGGAGGCCGAATCCACCGATGGCGAGGGCACCAGTGGGACGGAGGGTGAGGGGAGCACCACGACGGAAACAGAAGGGGACAGTTCGGACAGTGATACCTCCTCCGATGGAAGCTCCCTGGTGGTGGCGGACACCTCTGTGGCCACCCCAACTACAGGTACAGCAGCCACTCCCCGTACCAGCACTGCCCTCCCGACAGCCCCCCAGAGAGTTTCCGGTGCCCACTTACCCAGGAGGATGGGCACCTACTTCACCCCAGGCACCTCATGCCCTGCCCCAGTTAGCCCTGCTGCCCTGAGTGAGGAGGCTATTGACCTCCTGCAATCCATCTCTGCTGGGCAGTCAACCATAGTGAATGCCATTGAGGGGCTGGCAGGCCATTTGCAACAAACAAATGCATTCCTGGAGGGCATTCACTCTGGCTTGGCGGCCCAACAGAGATCAATCGATGCTCTGGCCTCCTCCCTGATGGCAGCCATTGTCCCTGTCTCTAGCATCCCCCTCCAACTTCTTCTACCAAGTCCCATTCTCCTGAACCCAACCTCTCTGAAGCACACATTCAGACCAACATGCACCCAAGACAAAACACAGGAATGGCTCAGGCAAACACAAGCACCACACATCATCCCACAGGCACTCATTACAAACACCATCCAGAATCACACACACTAACATCCACTGCCTCCACTGTGTCCCCCTCCTCCTCGTTGTACACCACCCTCCCAGTAGCGTCTCCACTCACACCTGGATGCACTATATCTTCATCCACTACCTCCATCACGGCTATCACTACACACCCCTCACTGGCTGTCACCACCCCCACATCCATACACAAGTCCCCTGTGTCCTCTCCCACTATGTCTGTTCCCCCTCCTCCCAAAGCACACAAACGCAAGCACTCAGATACCCAACAGCCATCCACCTCACAACAGCATCCAGCCCATGCACCTGCACCCAAACACAGCAGACTGGCACCTCCTACAAACACTCCCTCTTCCTCCACTCCCAGAACTTCACCCTCTTCCCGCCCCAGTGTCCTGAAGAAGCTTTTACTCTCTGCGTTGACCTCTTCCCTACCCCTCCCCGTCCTTCACGACCGGCCAGGGTGGTCAGAACCCAGGATAGCACCTCAGCCATCCAGTCCACGGCCACAGTAGTGTTGGCAGCTACTGCAGGTGGGAGAGGATCAAGGGAACCAGCCATAACCACTGACAGTGTGCCTGCACCAGCTGCCAAAGGTAAGGACAAGGAGCCACCACCAGCTGTGAAGGGCAAGGGCAAGGAAGCACCACCAGCTGTGAAGGGCAAGGGCAAGGAGGCACCACCAGCTGTGAAGGGCAAGGAGGCACCACCAGCTGTGAAGGACAAGGGCAAGGAGGCACCACCGGCTGCCAAGGTGAAGGACAAAGAGGCACCACAATCTGGGAAGGGCAAGGGGCCTGCCCATGCAGGCAGGAAGGTCAGGAGGCCTGGTGCAGGGACTGAATCTGAGCCCCCACCACCAGCCATGGCAGTTCAGCCATCCGAGGCTGCAGGGGAAGGGCTGGAACATCCCCCCACCACGGGCATTCCCACCACCAGCACCGCCACCAGCAGCACTGCCTGCAGCAGTGCCAGCAACAGCATCCCTAGTGAGCAGCCATCCGAGGCTGCAGGGGACGGGCAGGAGCCTCCCCCCACCACTGCCAGCAGCCCCAGTGGGCAGACGTCCGAGGCTGCAGGAGATGGGCAGGAGCCTCCCCCCACCACTGCCAGCAACGCCAGCAGCCCCAGTGAGCAGCCATCCGAGGCTGCAGGGGACAGGCAGGAGCCTCCCCCCACCACTGCCAGTACCGCCAGCTGACTCAGTGGGCAGCCATCCGAGGCTGAAGGAGACGGGCAGGAGCCCCCTCCCCACCACTGGCATCCCCGACACCAGCCCCGCCACTGCCACCACTGAGCAGCCATCACAGCCGGCGGGCAGTGTGTAGTCCTGCCTCCATGGACTGTAGTGTGTCCTGGCCCCTGCAAATCCTGTGGTCGTGACACCCAGGTGAGAGACTGTGACCTTGCACTCCCCACGTGCTGCATCACAGGGCACAATGCCCCCTCCAGAACCAATGGAAGAAGGCATCCACTCTCCCCCTCCTTGCTAGGATAAAGCACACTGGGCACAAAGCCCCCTCCCGAACCAGTGGAGAAGCCATCCACTAGAGAGACTGTGGCTTTGCACTCCCCAGGACAGTGTGATGGCCATGTGGCCCCCTCCAGGACCAGTGGTGTTGTTCCATCTCCCGGCTGAGATGCCCCCCGTTCCCTGTCCCCCTGAGGTGCATGTGTATTTTCGACCTGATGCCCCGGCATCTCCGTGTTGTTGCAGGAGACAAGTGGGGCCTTGGCCTATGTGATGTGGCCCTGTGGCCCACTGACATTGTGGACTGGGCAGTGTCCCTCCATTTGTATATATGTATATACTGTTTTGATTTTGAAGCACATATTTCTACTATTTTATCTTATTACACTCACTTTAATCAATTCCTTTTGTCCTTGCATTATTCCTGAGGGGTACAGGGTGAAAATGTAATGTTACTGCATCTATTTGTGTGTATGGCGTTGGGGGTGTTGCGTGTTGGGGGAGTGTGTGTCACTCTCTTGTTCCTCCCCCCTCCCCTGTGTGCTAGGCGGCAGTACTCACCATGGTCATCTTCGCCGGCGTTGGTATTCATGATGAAGAAGAAGATAGACGAGCATGGGGAACACCGGCAACTCGGGCTCCATGGCGCAGTGGTTCTTCCTTGAGTCTCCAGGGGTGAGTCGTTTCCCTTCTGTGCACAGTTTCCACCATGCTTGTGATGTCGTTGGTACCGCCCCAGAAAAGGTGGTGGACAGGCCTGTTGTAATACAGTGGGAGGTACATTGTCTTCTGCTGGCTGTTGGCGGTTACCGCTGCAGTGCTTGTTGCTACCACTGTGGCGGTCAGTGTGTTAAAGTGGCTGTCTGTGTGAGCTGTTTCTGCCGTGGTCATAATTCCATTTTTTTTACCACTGGCCAGTTGGTGGTATTACCGCCGCTTTATCACCGACAACCAGGGATGTAATGAGGGCCAGAGTGCAGTTGTGGAGAGTGCATTGATGTAGAGTGCCGTGGTTAACAGTAGAGTGGCTGGGGGTGTTTTCACAGCGGCTAGTGGCTCTTGACTACACTACCCAAACAATCTGACAGCTGAGAGCAGCCACTATTTCTGTCACACGAGGGCGCATTTTAAAAAGAGCAAGCACGTCCTGCAGTGCGGGGATCTTTTCACTGCAGCTGGGGGGCTCTGGACTACATGCGGTAAATACCCTTGTCGCAGAGGGCAGCCATTCCTGTCGTGCCAGGGGACACTTTAAAAAGAGCAACCAGGTCCCGCAGCATGTGGATTTTTTCACGGCAGCAGGGGACTCTAGACTACAGGCCCCAAACAAACTCGTGGCAGAGAGCAGCCGCCAATGTTGCTGTCACACCAGGGGGGCGCTTTAAAAAGAGCAACCAGGTCCCACAATATAGGACGCGCACCCAGACATGCCCAGGTGTGGGCCAGAGTGAAGACTGACCCAAGGCCGGGCCCGTCTTTGCCCGTCAGTGGGCGGAAAGGGCCGGACCAGGCTCCCTGTCTGAGCCGGGGTCCGCAAATCTGACTAAGCATCTACACATTAGCTACAAGTGAGTTGTATATATATTTGATTACTATGGCAAAAAGGAAAATTGGTGCACCAACCTCAAATGGAAGAACTCAAATCCCAATTCAACCGTCAATTACCGACTACCTCTCTTCTGTTATAAGAGTTATTGAATCGGAGTTGGTACAAGTAGAAGAAAGGCTAGGGGCGGTGCCGAAAATGGCCCAAAAACCTCCGTTAGAAGCCCTAGTCGTAATTGACAATGTTAAATCCCCCTCAACTTTCGCTCTGCATGCCAATACGGCTTCAGAAGCTCTTTTCCATGAAGTACAGGGAGGGGCTTGGATAAAGAACTTGGCACGGGGATATCTGGCTCTGGGGTATAGATCAGGGACAAGGATAGCTCCCCATTATTGAATTCTTCCCCTAACTAAAAAAGACATGAAGTGAAATAAAAACAGAGCTGCCCAACAGGGCAGAAAAGATACAAGGTTCTTCTGATGGGAGCTCATAATGTAAATCAGGCGGTTGGACATAATTCATCACGATGTCTGAACATGGGAAAGGATTTGTTGGACGATTTGTCCTTAAGTTAGAAGCCATGGTAAAAATCTTCTGCACCGCCCTGGAGGAAAAGGTTTAAAACATATTGCAAGCTAGGATGGACCAGCTGCTCAGCACATGTACACAAGTGGCTCAGATATCATTGCCAGATGGAAATGGGAGGAATCATTGCAGCGGTACAACCTCAGGTTGTTGATGTAAACACTAATGTGACTATCCCTCAAACAGCTGAAACAAGGAAGGTCACATGCTTGGCGCCTCCAGGTGAAAACCAAAAGGAGATCAGAACGCCAAGGACTCAGAGTACGGTCCCCTTAGATTCCACCCCAAGCCAGACATGAAGGCATATTCAAATCGCCACCAGAAAGTACACCATATGTTTTGATCCTTGAAAATGTACCACCCCTAGCATCGAGTGATAGGGAAGACACAGTTGCCGTGATAAGAAACTCTGTCCATTGGCTACGTGCGAAATCAAGTCATTAAGGGGACCTAAATAGTAGATTTTTGCATGCAAGAAGGGTAAAGTGGGTAGGAATTATTCAAAAGAGGACCGCATTGTGATTTATTTTAGAGATCCGAGGCTTGTTTAGTACTTGTCAGCAAACCTGAACTATATGAATCATGTGACAGGGTGCCAGGGGAGAATTCGAGTTCAGCCCTTGGTTTTTTCTATGACCCCTCATTGTTTTCTAATCCAAATTCCAACATGGCCTATAATCATGTAGCTTGCTTGACATATTTACTTCATTACATCAAAGCGTTTTGAGCTTCTGGTTGATTTGAACATGAATAACTGACTTGTGTAGAATGACAAGCCGCAGGTTCAAGAGTTTGATATAAGAGGTACTCCTGCTTCAAACCAAGATGTGGCAGGCTTATCAACACATCTAGATCATAGCGTTATCCTTCCAACTCTCTGGGCTTCAAATAATTGCGATCTTAGAGTACACAGATACACTCGGATGGACATGAAAAGCTTATCTCTGGCCTCTTGGAACATTGCTGGCGTCCGTACCAAGCTTAAAAATATGGAATGGTTACGTTTTATCTCCTCAGTTAACATTATCTGCCTGCAGGAAACGTGGATGATGGAACCATTCTATATAGATGGATACCTAGCATTGCACAAACCAGTGCTGCGTCACAAGCAGGGAGAGCTGGGGTGGGGCTTAGCTATTTTTGTTTCCCTCAAAATACCATCTGTCAATATATTACTTAAATGGTCCTTGTAGGAAAGTGGCCCCTTGTTTGCACAATTTTTGCCTGATGTCTGATGTTAACTTGATTGGGTGTGTGCTGAGATCCTGCTAACCAGGCCCCGGCACCAGTGTTCTTTTCGTAAACTGTATCATTGTCCCCATAATTGGCACACCCCTGGCATACAGCTAAGTCCCTTGTGAAAGTTACCAGTGGTACCAAGGGCTGTGTGGCCAGGGAGGATCCCAAAGGGCTACAGCATGTATTGTGCCACCCTAAGGGACCCCTCACCAAACACATGCACACTGCCATTGCAGATTGTGTGTGCTGGTGGGGTAAAAAGGTAAAGTCGACATGGCACCCCACTCAGGATGCCATGCAGACAAACGACTGCCTGTGGCATAAGTAAGTCACCCCCTAGCAGGCCTGGCAGCCGTAAGGCAGGGTGCACTATACCACAGGTGAGAGCATAACTGCATGAGCAATATGCCCCTATAGTGTCTAAGTCCATTCTTAGACATTGTAAGTGCAGTGTGACCACATTGAGTACATGGGCTGTGAGTTTGTCATTATGAACTCTGCAGCTCCATGATGGCTTTACTGAAGACTGGGAAGTTTGGTATCAAACTTCTTAGCAAAATAAACCCACACTGATGCCAGTGTTGGATTTATTGTTAGATGCACACAGTGAGCCCTTTAGTTCAGGGCTGACTAGTCTGCCACTAACAGACAAGTTTCTGAACCCATGGGGTGAGAGCCTTTGTGCTCTCTGGGGTCAGGAACAATGCCTGCTCTGGGTGGAAGTGTTTCACACCGCTCCTCTGCAGAAACTGCAACACTTGGCAGTGAGCCTCAAAGGCTCCTGCCTCATGTTACACTGCCCCAGGACACTCCAGCTTGTGGAGATGCCTGCACCGGGATGAAGCCCCTCTGTTGGCGGCAGGTCCGACTTGAAAATTAGTAAAAACAAGGAGCAGTGACCACTTCAGCTGGGACTACCCATAGGGTGCCCAGAGCTGAAGTGACCCCCTCCTGGCAGAATTCTCCATCTTGTTTTGGAGGGGGACAGCCAAGAGGGGGATGAATGTGCCCCCCTCCTCAAAGAGAGTGGGCACAGGCAATGTGTAGCCACCCTCAGGGACAGTAGCCATTGGCTACTGCCCTCTGACCCCTGTAACGTCCCTAAATCTAGTATTTAGGGGCTCCCCTGAACCTTACTCACCAGATTCCTGATGTGCTCAAGAAGAAGAAGAAGAAAGAAGAAGGACTTCTAAGCCGACCCCAGTAGTAAAGACTCCAGATGACAACTGACTTGGCCCCTGCCCTACCACCTGTCTGAAGCTTCAAAGACCCCTACTCCAAGAAGGTGATGCATCCTACAGGACCAGTGACCTCTACAAACCCCCAGAGGACTGCCTGACCAGAAGAGGCTCAAGAACTCCCAAGGACGGCGGCCCTGTCCAGAACAAATCTCCAAAAGGACTCCAGAACCGCCCTGGATCCGTGAACCCTGCCTACTCTGCACCCGATGCCTACGGCCCGAGTACAGGTGGGCTACCGGTCCAGAGAAGGTCCCTAGGTAATTCCGACCTCAAGCCCACCCTGAGTTGTCCCCTTCTGGCCAACAGAACAACGCCTGCAGCCTAAATCCGCAGAACCCCCGTGACCGAGACCAGATCCAATAAAGATTCCTGACGCCCATGGAGACCCCTGCACCCACAGCTCCCTGGTCTTGGGGAATCCAACACATAGTCCAGTAACATCCAGCGGATGCCTCTCCTGCCTGTCCAGCCTTTGGTTCCCCAGAACCGAACCCCTGAGACCCAGCCTGAAGCATCTTTTGTGACCTCCAGTGTCTCCCCATTGAAAAGCATTGGGCTCCCAGCTCTGTCTTTGCACCCTGGACCAGACCGCCCATGCGCCGCTGAGAGTGTCTGTTTAGTGTGATCCTTTGTCCCCCACAGTGCTGGACTCAACCTCTCCGGCTTTGTTCTGGAACCATGGGTATTTACCTGCAATCTGTTTTCTAACGAGCACCCCCAGTTCTTATAGGATTCCAATGAAAACCCAATGCCAACTTTGACTTCTGCACCCAGCAGACCCTGTGTTGCTGGGGGTGCCCTTTTGGGGTCAGCCTAAACTTGTGCCTGTGGACATCCTAACCCTTGAAGACTGGAATCGTAAGTCATGTAATTACCTGTTAATTGTGCTAACACCTTTTCCCCCCAGGAATCTATTGACTCCTATGAAACGTTGCACGTGTCAACGTTTGAAATAGAAAAGTGTTACTTACTGTAAACTGCTTTATCTACAAAAACTAAACAAAGTACATTTGATACACATGCTTGATACCTATTGACAACTATACTTACTTGCAACAAAGTTCTTCTGCTTCTAGTAATGATGTAACATAATATATTTTTGTTATATAAAAATAATTGACCTGGAGGTAGTCATTAAGTGTGTGCCTCATTTCTTTACTGTGTGTGTACAACAAATGCACTACCCTCTGATAAGTCTAACTGCTCAACGTTCCCATATGAGACCATATTGCGCAACACTCAAGATGTCTTCCCTTTTACAGGCATCAACCCCAGGAGCACTATAGACTTCATATTAATATGCTCAGATGCTCTCCACCTTATCCAGGATTTTAAAATGATCTTGAACTGTAATGGTGACCACAATCCTGTGAGCATTATTTTAAAATATATTACAAGGCAAACTACAAAGAATGTTAGTTATAAATTGACATATGCAAATAATAGAGGCCTGAGAATAAAATAGCAAGTTTAACAATATGAAATTCAATAAAAAAATAACTAAAGACAACCTTGAATCTATTTCTACTTGCCTATCAGAAACATCTAATCATGCATCTGTAATTCAACAGTGTGTGCGCTTATGTAGGTCTGTTTCCACTGAATTAAATATTAATAGACCCTCCACAGCAGTTCCTGCATATCTTTGGTTTAGCGCAGCCTGCACAGCTGCATATAAATGCCTGAAATTCATATTAAAAGCAACACCTCACTCCTCCATAGAGATACAAGCCGCAAGACATCACTATAAGGCTATATTAGAAGAGAGGAGAAAAGAAATCAGGGAAAAAGCATGGGAGGATCAATTAGTAGCTACTTGGCTCAAGGATAGCTCCAAGTTCTGGGAAGTAATTAATCAACCGTTTTTCTCCGATCAGGACACTCCGACAACAGAAAGCCTGATTTTGGAAGGTGAGTGGATGCACCACTATACAGAAGTCTTCCAGCCTAATGCAGGATGTACCCATATGAGCAAAAAAACTAAAAAGCCCTGGTAATCCGGAACCTGCACCAGAGGCCCTCACTCCTCTCATACAAATAAAGGAAGTACTGCTGGCTATTAATCAGTCCTCAACACGGAAAGAGCTCAGTCCAGATGGGGTGCTGGTGAACTCATTTAAATCCAACATGGAATTCTGGGAGCCATTGGTCAACAAATGTCCTGCGGAGTGTGGTGACGGGCAACATCCCTGAATCTTGTCAGGGCATAGGTACGGTGGAACAAGTCTTAAATCTCCATCTCATTACTAGTAAATATGTGCTAGCAAAAATAGGGGCTGTCCATATGGCCTTCATTGATCTCTAGAGCGCTTTAGATTTAGTTAATTGGGAGAAGCTATGCGATTTAATGGAGGGTATGGGCATTGACTTGAAACTCCTAAATTTGTTAAAGTGACTACATTATGATATGAAAGTCACGGTATGATATGGCCCGCTTGGAGAAAGAACGTCCCAAATTACTTCAGTGAGAAGTGTAAGACAGGGGTGTATCTTTGCACTGTTCCTTTTTTAATTTTTATTAATGGAATTAGTGATCAAAGATCGAAGAGAATCTGCACTGATATGCAGATGACGCTGTATATTTTCTCATATGGCAAACGGGCTCCAAGCTTTATTGGGTCTTTTCTTAGATTTCATGCAGGACCTGGATCTTAAAATAAACTTCACCAAGTCATACATAATGACTTGTGGGCCTTTCAGAACCAAAACAAAACATTTTACAATGGTCAGGATAGTGTTAAAAAAGGTTACAAATTTTAGTTACCTAGGTATGATATTAAGTTCTCCCTTTCATGGAAATCCCATTTTCTGATGAAAACCCAACAATTAGGTAGTACTATCTTCCGATTTGTACGAAAACTGGGATATAAACCTGTACTTCATTTGATAACTTTATATAAATCAAAATTTAATTCAGCCTCCACCTACGGAGCAGGGATTCCGGAAAACTGTTCTTTTTTTTTAAAAAACATTGGAAAATGGCTTCATATGCAGACTGTTGTCCGTACCTGCCAACTTTGTATGCCGTCAGGAGTTGGGTTAACAATCCATGAACGACCAGATTGGGGTCTCCCCTCTCCTCCTTTGGATCAAATGTTGGAGGAATTCTGAGGTAAGCCTGATTAGACAGTGCTTGACTGATTGTCTAGCCTTAGATAACGTAAAGAGGATCTAGTGGCTCTCCTTCCTAAGACTGTCTTTTCTAAACGTGGGCGTTCGTGATATGTTCTGTGTTAGACTTTTCATCCTTGGCGTGGTCTCCTTTAACTTTTTGCCTCTGTTTCCCAGTTTGTTTATGTGTGGTGGACTCTGTTTTTGCTTTTTTTGTTACTCTGGGCACTTTACCACTGCTAACCAGTGCTAAAGTGCAAGTGCTCATATACAAAATGTGTATGTAATTGGTTTATCCATGATTGGCATATTTGATTTACTAGTAAGTCCCTAGTAAAGTGCACTAGAGGTGCCCAGGGCTTGTAAACCAAATGCTACTATTGGGCCTGCAGCACTGGTTGTGCCATCCACCTAAGAAGCTCTGTAATCATGTCTCAGGCCTGCCACTGCAGTGTCTATGTGTGCAGTTTTTAACTGTAAATTCGACTTTGTAAGTGTACCCACTTGCCAGGCCTAAACCTTCCCTTTTCTTACATGTAAGGCACCCCCAAGGTAGGCCCTAGGTAGCCCCAAGGGCAGGGTGCAGTGTATGGTTAAGGTAGGACATATAGTAATGTGTTTTATATGTCCTGACAGTGAAATATTGCTAAATTCGCTTTTCACTGTTGCAAGGACTGTCCCTCTCATAGGTTAACATGGGGGCTACCTTTAAATTTGATAAAAGTGTAGATTCTCTTTGGGAGCGGATAGACATTTGGTGTTTGGGGTCTCTGAGCTCACAATTTGAAAATACATCTTTTAGTAAAGTTGATTTTAAGATTGTGTGTTTGAAAATGCCACTTTTTAGAAAGTGAGCATTTTCTTGCTTAAACCATTTCTGTGACTCTGCCTGTTTGTGGATTCCCTGTCTAGGTCAGTTTGACATTTGGGCTGGTTGCACCTCTCACTAGACAGTGACACAAAGGGAGCTGGGGTGTGGTCTGCATTTCCTGATGAGCCATCTGTGCTAGGAGGGAGGGGAAGAGTGGTCACTCACACCTGAAAGGGCTGTGCCTGCCCTCACTCAATGCAGTCTCCAACTCCCTGGTGTATGTCTGGGGCCTGGCCTGAGCATAGCAGGATTTCATAAACAAGAGAGACTTTTCTTTGAAGTAAGCCTACTTCAAAGGGCAAAATAGGTATAAGAAGGTCACCCAAAACCGCAGACTTTAGAACACTTCTGGAAACCAAGAGGAACCTCTGCCTGGAGAAGAGCTGAAGAGCTGAGGAAGAAGAGCTGCCCTGCCTGTGACTGTGCTTTGTGGAGCCCTCCTGCAGTTGCTGCTTCTGCCTGTGTTAGAGGACAAAGACTGGACTTTGTGTTCCCTTCCTTCTTGTGAAGATCCCCAAGGGCTTGATTTAGAGCCTGCCTCCTGCTTTTTGAAGTCTCAGGGACAGCAAAGACTTCTCTCTGCCAGCACCTGGAGCCTCTAGAGAGAGACTCCCACCCTGCCAAGTGGTGCTCATCCAGTTCCTGGGGCCCTTAGAAGAGAAGCTGCCATCCCAAGAGTGAGAAATCCACGCACAGACCGCAGTGCGGGGAAAAGATCGATGCAACTCCGATCTGTGGCTGAAAAATCGACACGCCGCCGGCTTCGTGGCTGAAAATCGATGCTCGCCTGCAACGGGACCGGAAGATCGACGCCCACAGCTGGAGAAACGACATGCAGCATCGCTGACGGAGGCTGGTGAGATCACAACCCATGCTGTGTGGCTTTCGTACCATTGTGCGGCTGAATTTCTGACGCAAACACCGCTGGGCATGTAAAAACAATGCAAGGCCTGCCCAGACCCGAGAGTGCTGACTGGATCGAAGCATCGCTCTCCTGCGGAGAGAAGAAACGACGCACGCCAACCCGACCAAAGGAAAAACAAAGCAAGGTGTCGCTTGTGAGTGAAATCGACGCATCGCAAGCTATTTTTGAAGCACACTCGCCTGTGCGGGGTTATTTTTGACACACCCAAGGTACATTTTCACGATAACAGCATTAGCGTCGTGTTTAAAATTACATGAAGACTCTTTGCTTTTAATTAATAACTTGACTTGTGTATTGTGGATTTTTGTCGTTTGGTCTTGTTTTGTTTAGATAAATATTTTCTATTTTTTCTAAACCTGTGCTGTGCCATTTTGTAGTGTTTTCATTAAGTTACTGTGTGTGTTGGTACAAATACTTTACAGCTAGCACTCTGAAGTTAAGCCTGCTGCTCGTGTCAAGCTATCAAGGGGTAAGCGGGGTTAGCTGAGGGCGATTCTCTTTTACCCTGACTAGAGTGAGGGTCCTTGCTTGGACAGGGGGTTACCTGACTGCCAACCAAAGACCCTATTTCTAACATTCTACGTCCCTCAAAATCTAGATGCCAACTCTGAAGAGATTGTAAAATGTCACTACAGGGAGGTATCCATGTGCAAAAGAATGTGCGTTGGCACAGAAGATGAAGACAGTTGGTTCTTACGTTCAAATTTTAACAACTGGGTATATGGAGCCATATTTAGTATAAATATATAATTCAGTGTACTGATCCTATTTGACCATTTTTAGAATTAACCAAATTCAGTTTAAGGTGGTTTTCCCAACACAGTGTATTTAGCAGAAGGAATTATCCTCCTGCCATTGTGATTTTAAGACAAAACAGATCATGTGTCACTTTTTATTTTTCTGTCCTCTATTCCTCGCTCCAAGACTTTTATAGGGCCTATCCTATGCATTGCAAACGTTAGGCACTTTGCAAAAGCGATGCATTTTTTACAAAATCTATGTACTCTTGAAATTTTCTGAGGTCTGCTCTAGCCATAAGAAAACAATATGAATTGGTCCCTCTTTTATTTAATTTTTAACTATTTCTATTTTATCTAGGAAATCAGATACCTATTTTAAAATGATTGTTAGTGTACTGGTTTAGACTAGGAAGAGAGTTTGCTTGTTTTAAATTTTATATCTGTTGGTAAGTGTAATTATGTTTTATTTTTGTGATCTTATGGCAATTGCTGAATAAAGATTAATGACTGACTGAGTAGGGAGGCGTGGAGTGCAGTGGCTGGAGTGGTGTGGAGTAGAATGGTGCAGAGTGTGGTGGCGTAGAGTAGATTGTTTCAGAGTGGAGTGAGTTGGCGTAGAGAGGAGTGGTGCAACATGGAGAACAGTTGTGTAGAGTGGCATAGAGTGTGATGGCATAGAGTAAAGTTGTGTAGAGTGCAGTGGTGCAGAGTAGATTAGAGTGACGTACAGTCGATTAGCGTAGAGCGCAGGGCCTTAGAGTTGAGTGTTACAGAGTAAAGTGCATTGGCATACAGTGTAGCGGCATAAAGGGCAATGGCATAGAGTGCAGTGTCACAGAGTGTCGTAGAGTACAGCGGCGCACTGTGGAATTGTGCAGAGTACATTGGTGTGGCCTAGACTGGAGTGGTGTAGAGTGCAGTGGCAAAAAGTCCAGTGTTGTGGAGTAGAATGACAAAGAGCGCATTGCTATAGGGCAGATGGGTGGAGTAGAGATGTTGATAGTGAAGTGGCACGGAGTGCAGTGGTGCAGAGTGCAGTGGCGTGGAGTTTTGTAAAGTGGAGTGGTGCAAAGAGGAGCCCGTGGTGTGGAGTGGTGCAGAGTAGAGTGGAGTGACAGAGAGTAGAGTATTCATGGTGTGGTAGCACACTGCTACTACAGACAACAGATTTTCAATTGGAATGACCATTATATTTCTACATTCATACAGTTTTACTAATAATTCTATACATTGCCCAGATGAAAATATGTAGAAATTGCATCACCTAGGGTGCTGATTTGTTTTGATCATATCAAAGTATTTGTTTTCAACACACGTCAGAAATAAGAAAATATGTGCTTCATTTGTGTTCTAATTCTGATATATTCTGAAATACTTACACAGTTCATTTAAATGTGTTGGGTGCTAGTTGGGAAACAACTCTTTCCTACCTCCAGTATCAAGCAAGATTGTCATATAAGCCCTCTTACTTTGAAGTTAGAGAAAGAAAAGTGAACAAGTGCCCTCAGAAGAATGCTCCCAGGGCCGGCTTTAGTGCCGGTGGCACCGGTGCAGCAATCTTTTTGGCACCCTCCCACCCCTTGGCCACCTCCTCGGATTCCCTCACTACCACCCGGCAAAAGAGCCCCTCGTCTCTCCATAGCCCCTCTCACATACATGTCATTAGTTTTAAAGTGCTTGTATAGGCTAGCTTTATTAATCCACTCAACTATCTACATAAAACATAGGGGCATATTTATACTTGCTTTGCGCCGTTTTAGCGTCATTTATTTTGTTGCTAAAACAGTGCAAAGTTAACTCCATATTTATATTTTGACGCTAGACCCCTCTAGCTTCAAAATATAGGAGTTTATGCAATTTTTTTGATCTGTGAACCCACCTTGCATCATTGAGATGCAAGGTAGGCATTCCCATCCAAAAAATGAGGCTAAGCCCTCAGCGCCATATTTATCCCCTGGTGCAAAAATGAGGCACGGGTGAGAGGCAGACCCAAATAATAACGCTAAGCTTGCTTAATTTCATTATTTAACGTCTGGGTCAGACGAGGCGTTAAGGTACCTGTGGACCGCTTTCCATGGCCAAACACCATGGAATGGCCCTACAGGTGCCCACCCCAAGCCCCAGGAACACCCCCACCCGTACCAGAGGGACACCATAGGATAGGGGACCCCATCCCAGGTGAGTAAGGTAAGTATTTTAAATGGTTGTATTAAAGTGCTATTGGGGGCCTTTACATGGGGCCCCTTGCCTGGCACTGGGTGTAATGGGCATGGCCAGGGGACACTGGTCCCCTGCGCTGGCCATTGAGGTGGTGGCCATGACTCCTCTCTTTACTAAGACTGGATTCAATTTTGGGTGGGTGTGCATCAAGAAATGACGGGGGGCTGGTTACCGGCATTAATATTGCCCCTAACCACCCTACTGTCATTTTCTGTAACATAACCTCTTTTTCCCATACTGCCACCCCCACCCGGCTAGCGTCTTTTTTTTGTGACACTAGGCCAAGCTTAGCACCAGCTTGCGCCATTCCTTAAATATGGCGCCCGGCTGGCTCTGTAGAATGGCGCAAGCCGGCACTACACTTTTTGATGCAAAACTGTTAGCGCAGTTTTGTGGCAAAAATTATAAATCCTTAGTTCTGTTCTTTACAGCAGGTATATTAACCCTTTGCACTACTTTATATCGAGTCAAAACTGCCAATGGCAAAAACTCCAATCTCTCTCACTAGCAAGAACACTAATGACAAGAGTTATCTTGGCATTTTAATTCCTTTATGAAGGCTGGACGCACAAAGAACTTTTCAGCAGGTGCTTTTAAATCACAAGTTTTGTGAGTTATTGCTAAACACAGTAACCCCCGGAGGTCAGCGCCCCCCTGATCCAGGTCAGCACCTGCTGCGGCTGCACTGGTCGCACCACCCTAAACCTCCATGACTGCTCCTGACATTTGACCTCCATCTTTAGATTCCCAGCAAATGAGATGAGATAAGATAAATATTTGCTGGCTTGTTTACAGAAGGGGGGCACTCAGAAAGATAATGATAAATAAGGTTTTGGCAAGGTAAAGGCCGAAATCAGGCTAGACAGCCTAAAAAAAATAAAGCCAGCAAATTAAAAGCACGAAAATGTGAGTTATAAACCACTAAACCAATGCAAGCAGCCAGCAGATTGCATTCCTAGGTCAACTTTCTGAATGTCTCTAAATGTCTTTAGCAAACCAGACAGCTGCGCTGCCTGGTATGCTGCAACCTGAAAACGAGACAAAGGAAGTCAATGTGATATTGCTCAAGGTCACAAAACATAATCAACTGGGAAGGCAGGATTCAAAGTAGCTCTCCATATGTTAACCCTGAAAAGCAGCCGGTAAAACACATTGCGTCCTCCTTCTCAGCCTCCTTACATTAAATTACATGGTGAAGCGAAAAGGACAACCAAATTGTCTATGAGGTTTATGTCAATGGATGCGGGGGAGAAGATAAGCAGATCTCTGTATTGTTTTGTACTGGTGATTGTAAAATGTTTTCTTACCCCTTATTAGGACCAGAACGGTATGTTTCCTTTTTCAGACACAACTTTAACAAAGTGATTTGTTTTAACAAGTAATTTTCCCAGAAACATTTTTGTAATGTGGGTGGAGCTGGCTGGAGTTGTGGCTCACTGTGTTTTTCAATGTTTCCTGCCACTGTCTTTGAACCTCTATTGCGTCTTCCATGTCCTATTGATCTGATATTGGTGGCCAGAACTATCCAAGGGCTGATCAGTGCTATCAATCCTCAACAATTCATCCTGGTACTACAAAAGAGCATAAAACCTGTGACCACCATCCTCAACAGCTGGTGGCAAAGATGGTGGCTGAGTCACATTTGTCCACTGAACCTCCACTGTAGGAGAAGAGCAGAGAAGCTGAGATGCCTGGGTAAACAATTAACAAGTTGGCATTTGCTGAGTCTACTGGCCAAATGTTCCTGAGCTTGTTGCAACCTGAGAGCCTCGTTCAGTTGCAGGGTGTCTCATTCTGCAACCTCTGCTGAGGTCAGGTGGCCACACGGTCACCTTAGTTATGGGCGAGGTGCTGACTCCATCTTAAGAGAGTTATGGATGAGGTGCTGACTCCCTCTTGAGAGTTTCAACCAAGTTAAGCCTAAATTAAGGAGGTGCATGGAAGTAAAACAAGCATTTGCAATGCAACGGGTCTCACATTTCTCTGAGTTAGAGATATTAGCAATTGTAAACTCCCAACCGGACTTTTCTTGCCACATTAAATGGGAAAAAAGAGCACGATCACGCTGCTTACGTTCACTCGTAGTGAAACCTATCGGCAAAGGTGCAATTATCTACGTAACCGGCAAAAGTGCAATTAACTATGTAACAGGGTCGATGTCATGGAAAGCGCTCGACTTCTGCCAAGCGAGATCGCACTGCGAAAAAAGGTAAAAAGTAGTCCACAAACCGGACGGAAAACAGCAAGCCGTGCATGTTTTCAGTACTTGGTCGCTGCGCTCGAGGAGGGCTAATCACCGGAAAAGGCATGACGTATGCATGCCTTCCACTAATTAAAGCAAGCAGATTTTAAGAGGCAAGCCCACGAACCAATGAAAGACACTGACTTGACATGGATGGGGCTCCGAGCCCTTTTCTAACTACTAAAGCGCCTTGCAAGCGATACGCACGTGCAAGCGCATGCGACGCAGGGTCGACCTTAAAAAAATGATGGAAGGGATGCTTGAATCAATCTCAGCCACCCTGTAGTTACTTGTGGCCGCAACCAAGTCCATTATTATTTTGCCATCATGCCACCTCAGATTAGACCTAGCCATATGCAAATAAGTATTGATCCTGCTCCAATATGAGGAATCCAGCCTAAAATGGAAGCTTCTCCCCGAACTAGGGCTCTTCAGTCAGATGCAGCTTAGTTCTAGTGGCAAAATGAGCACAGGAACGTCATTTTACATTTATTTTCAGTTTTTTATTTCTAGTGTTCTGTATTTCTTTTTACATATTAAATACCAAAAATGTGCAATTCGTGATCATGTTCACCTAGTAACTTTTTGTGTGAAGCAAGCATATGTCAATTATTACTATGTTTTCTTTTTGTACAGTGTAAATGTACCATTTTTAATTTAATATATTTGTATTTTTTATCTTGTAAATTTGTTAGTCAAGATATCTAGTAAGCCTGTTTTCCTTCTACTATCTATCAATAAAGGCTACTTAGGGAGAGTACTTGCTATTTCTGATTTACTCATGTGTTCTCTCAAATTTTTATAACTGTAACTGACAAGTGCCTTCTTGTCCTGACATATTATGGTCTTTCAATGATTTCAGGGGACTTCTTCTGGGTTAAATGTAGGGCCACATGTAAAGCGGCTCAGTATTACGTTTTTTTTTTTTTCTTTATGCAATTGTATCCTTCTTCATATTTGTTTTTACTCTATCTATCTATCTATCTATCTATCTATATATATATATATATATATATATATATATATATATTCTTTAGTTCTAATTTACATGGATGTATTGTAAATTGTTTGATTGTTTGGCATGCTGAATGTTGAGCAGTTCTACAGAGCATTCCTCTTTTTTTTATTCATTCAGAATTAAATTACCTTTTATACTTGGTGCCAGCAAAGGATAATTCTCCAATTAGTGGGGCCGTGCCCATTCATTTACATTGTAATACAGCTTAGGAGACTATTTAATACGTCTGAACGCCACATTGCTGTCCATATGTTGCATATTCCAAAACGATGCGTGATGCATGCTGTACAGTCTCTAAACTGTGATTGTTTGTTTCCTGTTACTATGCTATTCTTTTGGATTTCTGCATTAATAAAGCCTATGAACATGCTTTGAAGTGGCTGTAACATGACACATCAGTTGCTCCACTAAGCACATCAAATAAATACATATTTATTTTTATTTTCAACCCTTAGCTCCACTTTATTCCACACATTTAGCTCCTCCTCAGCCTTCCCCATCTTGACTTCCATTTTTCCGTCTATATTCACTTCTCTACCAGTCGTTTCCTCTATTCCTTCCCCTCCATTCTAAGCACATTTACTTCCATCTGACCCTCTGCCACTCTTCCCCAAATACACCTGGGGATCTGAGTGCATGCTGAAGTGGTGTCTAAAAGCCTATATGACACATAGTACACACTATACATTAAATATAAATAAATTCATAGATTTCAAGTATAACAGCACTGCTGAAAAAAGATAGTACTGTCCTATTAAAAAATATCCTAGCAGGCTGAGAAGTGCTAGCACTGTGCCTTTGAATGAAAAAGACAATCTGGAGAGGCTGGTCATAAGTGCCAATTTAAAGCTCTAATCTACTCTAAACAACAGATGGCCTTCCAGGCAGTCCCGACAACCCTTCAGATATTTACTGAAACTTCCCAGTAAATTTTGGTCCATCTTAGAACAATCGCTCCATCTTATTTTTGTCCTAAATGTAGGCTCTTCTGCTGCACTAAAGCTGATTCAAAGCACTGAGTGGGAACAGTCGAAAATGGAGGATGAAATAGTTTCTAGTAGAGGGTGAAACATGACAGAGGGAGGAAATGAACATAAGAGAAGGAATGAGGAGATAGGGGGGCGGAAAGGGAAGAATGTGATTTTTAACCCCAAGCCTTCCAGACAGCAGCTGGTGACTTCATGGGGACATTCTGAAAACTGACCTAAGAATACATTCTGACCATTGCTTACCATCGGCTTTGTGATTTGTAACTCACATTTGCTTGCTTTCTCTTTGCTTGCTTTATTTGTTTTAGGCTGTCCAGCATGTCTTTGTCCCTCCTGCGTGGCATAAACTGTTTACTGTATTCTTCTACAAGTGTTTGCTTTCTTTAAACAAGACTTTCAATTTTGTTCTTATCTTGTCACATTTGCTGTGAATACACAGAGAGAGGTCAACTCTAAGGCTCTGTCTTCCGAGAGAGCTTGGCTTTTACTTTTCTTTTTCTGACTTGAGACTGAGAGGATTTATCTGACAATCTAGTGGTGTGGAAGGAAAGGCTTTTTCCTATCACACAATGAATTTAAACATCTGTAAATGAACTGTGCAAATAATTATGAATATATCAGAAATAGGAAGCACATTATTGTAATTCTGAAGTGTGTTGGAAACAAGTGATAGCATCAAAACAAGTCAATACCCTAGGTGATGTAATTTTCCACACATTAGTGATTGTGCACTGTGTAGTTTTATCTATAAAAATATATGTCTGTGCTAATGTAAGGTAATTTCAACTGAAAACATGTTTGTGATGGCAGTGCACCTCCACAACAAGCATACTCCACTCTATGCCACTCCTCTCTACAGCACTCTTTGCCACTCTACGTCCATCCACTCTACAACACTCTTTGCCACTCTGCTCTATAGGAATCTATATCACTCCACTCCATGCCACTCTACTCTGCTCCACTCTACACTGCTCCACTCTACACCAATCAACTGTATGTCATTCTTCTCCACTCTATGGCACTCTGCTCCATCCTATGGCTCACTACTCCACTCTATACCACTCCACTCTATGCCACTCCCTTTCATGCCACTCCCCTCTATGACACACAACTGTACTCAACTCTTCAATACTCTACAACACTCCATTCTATCCCACTCCACTCTGTGACCTCTATGAAACTCAACCCCACTCTATGATACTACACTCTAGGGCACTCTATGTCATTTGATGCCACTCTACACAGCTCCACTCTATTATAATTTATTCCACTCTACTCTGCAACACTTTAAACACTTTAAGCCACTCTACCCCACTTTATTCTAGGCCAACCTACTCCTCTCTACACCACTAACACATGTGCTACTCCACTTAATACCACTTTACACTACTTAGCTCTGCAGCACTCTATGCCACTCTGCGACACTCTATGCCACTCTACTCTACTATGCTCTGTGCCATTTTCTCCACTCCATGCTAAGCCACTCCACTCTATGACACTTTATTCTACTCTATGCTTTGGCACTCTACTGTACTCCACTCCAGTCCACAGCATTCAAATCTACACCACTCCACTCTAGTCCACTCTATGAAACTTTACTCCATTATACGCTACAACATTCTACAATACTCCACTTTATGCCTCTCGACTCTATGTCACTTCACTCAAAGACACTCTACACCACTCTATGCCTTTCCACTCTATGACCATCCACTCTATGCCACTCCATTCTATAACACTCTATGCCACCTTCACCACTCCACCCAATTCCCCTTTACTCCACTCTATGCCACTCCACTCTACTCCAATTGACTCTACAGCACTCTATGCCACTCTGCTATATGACACGCCACACCACTTTACTTCACTCCAAAACACTCCATGCTACACCACTTGACTCTGTGACACTCCACTCCAACCTACGCCACTCACTCTACCCCACTCTACAACACTTTACTCCACTCTATGAGACTTTACTCTACTGTAGGCTATGCTACTCAAAGACACTCCACTCTGACACTCCACGCTACATCCCTCCACTCTTCGTCACTCCACTCTATTACACTCTACTTTACTCTACTCCACTCCACTCCACTCCACTGTACACCACATCACTTGACATCCCTCCACTTTACGCACGTTCACTGTCCTACACTCCACTCTACACCTCTTCACTCCATGCCACTCTACTCTATACCACTCCACACTATTCCACTCAATTCTATGACTCTCCACTTTACAACACGCCACTCTATGACACTCTGTATCACTCTATCCCACTCCATGCAATGCCACTTTACTTCACTCTCAGCCACTTCATTCTGATCCACTCGGAGACACCTTACTCTACTCTATTCCGCACCAGTCCCCACTATGAAACTTTACTCCACTCTATGCTCCTTCACTCTATCCCCCGCCACTTCATGCCCTTCCACTCTACTACCCTTTACTTTATGCCCCTCCACTCTGCATCCCTCAACTCTACGACTCTGAGCTATACAACACTCCACTCTACACCACTCCGCGCAAGCATACTCCACTCTACGCTACTCCACTCTATGCTACTCAATTTTATGCCATTCCACTCTAGGGCACTCCATACCATCTATGACATTCCAGTCTATGCCCCTTTACGCCACTCTATGCCATTCCACTTCACTCCACTCTATGATACTTTATTCTATTCTACATTCGTCCACTCTACGCCCCTTTGCCTATGCCCTTACTTTCTATACCCCTCCACTCTATTTCACAACACTTTACTCTACTCCAATATACAACTCTCTATTCTACTCTATGAAATTCTGTGCCCCTCCACTCTACAACACTTTACTCCACTCCACTACTTTACCACCTCCACTCTATGACCCTGCACTTTAAGACCCTTTACTCTATGACACTCCATTCTATGGCAGTCAACAACACTCTACGACACTCTAGGCCATTCTTCAAACACCACAAAACGCTATGCCACCTCACTCAATGCCACAGTATTCCACTCTATGCTTCTCTAATCTACGTCATGCCACTCTTCAACACTCTACAACACTCCATGCCAATCCATGGCATGCTACACTTTGCCACTCTACTCCACTTTACTCCTCTTTACTTCACTGTATGCCACTCTACCCGACTCCACCCTATGACAATTTACTCAACTCTACGACACTTTATTCCACTGCATGCTACGCACTACACTCTGCTCCACTATACAACACTTCACTCTATCCCACTCCAGTGTATGCCACTCCACTCTATGAGACTACACTCTACAGCACTTGACTCCACCCTAAGATGTCCTACGATACTCTACTTTACAATCCTCTACTCCTCTCTAGACCTCTCCACTCGACGATGCTCTATGACACTTTACGGTACTATATGCTCCTCAACTCTACAACACTTTACTCCACTGTACTCTACATCCTTCTACTCTATGCCCCTCCACTCTATGCCCCTCCACTCTATGCCTCTCCACTCTATGCCCCTCCAGTCTACACCGCTCCACACTATGACACTCTATGCTACTCCACTCTACTCTACCCCAATCCACTCCACAACACTCCACAGCACTTTATGCCACTCCACTCTGTCACTTCACACCATTCTACACCAGTCCACTCCACTCAACTCCACAACACTTTACTCCACTCTACCACACTTCAGTCTACTCTATTCTATGCCACTCCACTCTAGGACACTCTAGGACACTTTATGACACTCTACTCCACGACACTCAACTCTACAACATGCCACAACACTCAATTCCACAACACTCCCCTCTGTTCCACTCCACTCTATGACACTCCACGACACTCCAATCTATGACACTCAACTCCATTCCACCCTACTCCACAACAATCTATGACTCTCTACGCCCCTTCACTTTATGTTCTTCCACTCTATGCCCCTCCACACTATGCCCTTCTACTTTATGACACTCCATCTATGCCAGTTCACTCTACAACACTCCACTCTATGACACTATACTCCACTTTATGCCACACTACTTCACTCTATGCCACCCTACTATACTGCAATCCTCTGTACTCAATGCTACACCACTCTACTCAACTCCACGGTACTCTGCAATACTCCACGACACTCCACAACACTCCACTCTTCTCCACAACACTCTCCACAACATTCCACTCTACCCCATGACACACCACAACGCTTTACTCTGTGCTACTCCACGACACTCCACACTATTAAACACCACTCTGTGACACTCCTCTCCACTCTATGTTATTCCACAACCCTCCACTCTATGACACTCTACTCTACAACACTTTTCTCCACTCTATGGCATTCCACTCTATGACATTCCACTCCAAACAATCTAATTCTCCTCTATGCACCTAACTTTTATCAGTGCTGATCAACAGACACGCCGGTGTACAACATAGCTAAACTACATTGGCAAAGTCTATGGCTCTTGCTTAGGCGAGAGGTATTGGCTTTGCCAATGGTTGTATTTTCCAGTTCACTTGGTTGCTTGTTTAGTGATTGTACTGCCTTCCACCTTTCAAACCACTGAGGCAGGGGTTGAGGCATTGTTAATGGGAAAAGGTTGGTCATGCAAACTCTCTTTCTTTCCATGGCTTCCCACTCTGCACAACGAGGTTATTATAACTGTTGCTACAACTAGTGGTTTCCAAGTCAACAATTGATCAGTAGAAATTCAGCAGGTGGTGAGTAAAAATACAGCAGTTTCTTAGTAAAATGACCAGCAGTTTTGACCTTATCGCCTAAAGAACCTTTAGAATCACCTCTGTAGCGTATATGCAGGTGACTGCAGTGCATCAAAAAACCTAGAAATTCACTGACAAAAACACTGTAGGAAAGTGCCCCTTTTGGCATGGTTACCCCCCATGCTTTTTGCCTGATATTGATGCTGACTTGACTGAGAATGTGCTGGGATCCTGCTAACCATGCCCCAGCACCAGTGTTCTTTCCTAAAAACTGTACCATTGCTCCCACTTGTGGCATATCCCTGACCCACAGTTAAGGCCCTTGTAAAAGGTACCCATCGTACTAAGGGCCCTGTGGCCAGGAAAGGTCCCCAAGGGATGCGACATGCATTATGCCACCCTGGGGGGACCCCTCACCAAGCACGTGCACACTGCTATTGCTGGTTGTGTGTGTTGGTGGGGAGAAAATAACAAAGTCGACATGGCACCCCTCTCAGGGTGCCATGCCACAAACCAATCATGTGGCATAGGTAAGTCACCCCCCTAGCAGGCCCCACAGCCCTAAGGCAGGGTGCACTATACCACAGGTGGGGGCACAGCTGCAGGAGCAATATGTCCATTCTTAGACATTGTAAGTGCAGTGTGGCCATTTAAAGTACATGGGCTGGGAGTTTGTCATTACAAACTCCACAGCTCTATGGTGGCTCCACTGAAGACTATAAGGTTTGGTGTCACACTTCTCAGCACAATAAACCCACACTGATGCCAGTGTTGGATTTATTGAAAAATTCACCCAGAGGGTATCTTAGAGATGCCCCCTGTATTTTAGCCAAACGTCTAGTGCAGGAATGACCGGTCTGTGCCAGCCTGCCACTTCCATACAAGTTTCTGGCCACATGGGGTGAGAGCCTTTGTGCTCTGTGTGGCCAGAAACAAAGCCTGCACTCGGTGGAGGTGCTTCACACCTCCCCACTGCATGAACTGTAACACCTGGCCACATAAATTGAAAATGAAAATGAAACAGTTTCACATAACTAACTGGACTTTTCTTGCCATATAAACTGAAAAGTAAAAGTTTCACATAAGCGAGCTGATGGCCAACATCAGTGCAAAGCAGACACACAAAGGGAAATAAAAGTTCACTCGTAGTGATTCCTATCAGCAAAAGTGCAATTATCCATGTAACCGGCAAAAGTGCAATTATCTACGTAACCGGCAAAAGTGCAATTAACTATGTAACAGGGTCAATGTCATGCAAAGCGCTCGACTTCTGCCAAGCGAGATCGCTCTGTGAAAAAAGAGAAAAAGTAGTCCAGAAACCGGACAGAAAACGTGGAGCCTCGTATGTTTTCAGTGCTTGGACTCTGTGCCTGAGAAGGGCTAAACACTGGAAAAGGCATGACTTATGCATGCCTTTCACTAATGAAAGCAAGCAGATTTTAAAAGGCAAGCTCACGAACCAATGAAAGAAACTGACTTGACACGGGCTTGGTTTGAAGCCCAAAGAGAGATTACAACAAGGGACGGAGCGCTTTGCGCTAGCCCGTTAAAAGTACAATGCCTCAGTACGGTAGCGCTTGCTTGAACTCCTATGCGTGTGCATGTGACATATGCATAGAGATGCAACTGTAATGATGCAGGTGACATTTTCAAGTTTTACTTACCGCTCAGAAGTGGTGGACATCAGGTGGATAGGTTAAAAAAAAATAAATAAACTAAACATTTTAAGGGCGAAACCGCTTTCTTAATTGATGATCATCCTGGCAGCAATTGGTAGCTTCCAGGCCACAATTAAGGAGCAAGTGGGGGTAAGCAACAGGGAGAAGACAGGAGTGGGAAGCAACAGGGAGTGGGTGGGAGCGATGAAGCAACAATGAGTAGGCAAGAAGGGTGAGGCAACAGGGAGTGGCAAGAAGGAACAGGCACTAGGAGGAGGAAAGCAGTACATGTATGACAGAGCAGCACGGAGAGCGGAGGTGTGGGTATGTGGTAGGGGAGAGGGAAAGAAGAGAGATTGCTAATCTATATAACACACTCTATTTGAGATTCTGGTATAATCCATTTCCTAAAATGACCCCTAGCAAGCATGCAAGGCAGCTCTCGCTGGCGAGTCGCACGCCTAAAATGGCACTTTTTTCTCCAGGGTCGCTTATGTGTTTAACAGTTCTAGTTACCTCCCTTCATTCCCTGGGGACAGTCATCTTTGTATTTGTCCCCCATGACTCTAGAAATTCATTTTTCACAGCGCAAAACTCTAGAGGTAGTGCTGATTTGCGAGTTAAAGGTAGCCCAAAATAAAAATCAGCCCTATTCCAGCCAATCACATTGTGTAAAAATGTTAAAATGTGATTGGTGGGATTGGCTTGTGAGTTTTAACGAATATAACACACACCAAACGTTTTGTGCCTTCGGGCCAATAGTGATCTTTTAATTTAGTCGGTAGCAGTGCGACTGGGGTTGGCAGAGAAAATTATTTCCACTACCCTGACAGAAGGACAGCTACCTGCCGAGGGTCTAGATTGGCCCCTAAAATGTAAGAACTGCTACCTGCCATGCAAGACTCTGCATGTAGGTACCACACATTAGATAGGTGGCAATACTACTCACAACTCCCAAGAACTGAGGGGCGAAGACATTCTTCTAGTGGTAACATTGAAAATAAAACTGAATAGCATATTTACTACGTACGTATCTCACCTAAAGACTCTTTAGAACTGAAAATATGGGAATGTTAAAACACAGCGTAGCTACAGTAGAACTCTGGGGCATATTAACAACAAAGTGGATATCGGTCTCGATGTGTCACTTTTCTTGCGACCCCCTAAGGACACCCTGGTTGCACCGTATTTACAATATCGCTCACCATGGCGGTTTTTACCATAACAGCGTCAACAGTTTTGGAGCTGTTGTTGGGCTTTGCTGCGTTAGCGCCAAAAATGTTGGCGCCAGTGCAGCAAAGCACAACGAGCCCTATGGGTCAATACAGAAGTGTCACTTTAATGCCTACCTCAGGCGTTAAAACTGATGGAAAAAATGGTGCAGTGAAATCTTATAAATTTCACTGCACCATTTCTTCCGGCCTTCCTGCTAGGGAACGCCACCCCTTACATACGTTATGCCTGAGGCAGCCATAATGTGGCGCAACGGGTTACAAAGTGGCGCAATGCATGCATGCATTGCGCCACTTAGTAAATATGGCGTGGGGAATAGGCCTCCTTAATGCTGCCTTAGAGTAAAAAATATGAAGCTGGGTAGGGGCTTGAAAATATGCCCCTCTGACCGCCCTGTAACCTTTTGTTCTGATAACAGTATACATTACACAAAGGCGTATTTGAGTGTATAATGAAAGAAAACCTGTTCACAACAAAATAGTCTCACACCATGCTGCTTGAATCACATCTGAGTTTTTCAGCTTTTTGTTTTAATGGTGCTGACAAAAGTCATCAGGGGGGATATTGACACCACCTGGATCAAACTGTGACCTCGGTAAATGCTGTAATGCAGCAATCAATAGCAGAAATTGTACAAGCAATTTTTACAAGCTGTCACACACAAGAATGCACCCCATATGCACAGCTGTGATCTAGAAACACATTTTGCTATACTATGGCAATAAGTAATAGATGATGGGTGTGATGCAAGTGTGGTTAATCCATATTCATGAACTATTAAAATTCCTGTCCATGGACTCGCCTAATTTCTGCAGCCTTATTATAGAACCTACTAATATTAATGTTAACAACTTCTGCAGGATGAAAGCTGGAGCTGATTACGTTGCAAATGGAACATGTGACCTGCACATAGCAGGGCCATAACGCAAGCCCCTGCGACGCAACAGGGGTAAGGGATGGGGTGGGGCGATGGGTAGGTAAGGGCATTATTCAGCAGGCCCTCGTTCAGCCTAAGGTGTGTGAATATCTGTGGGCAATGAGAGTCCCAGGGGCCCCTCATTCGCAGACGGGGGCATCGTTATGCTTTGCACCACTGGTTGGGTAGCATAGTGCTTTCTTTGGCTATCATTAGCCCAGCAGGTATAGGGCCGCCGTAGCCCAGAAGTTTGAGGGTACCACGGCTTTCCGGATATGTATATCTTTTACAACCCAATCCAGGGGTAAGGAAGGGTTCATATTCCTCGTTTTCATTAGGACCCACGGCACCCTTGCTGACCCCGAATGTTTTGTTTTTTCTTGTAGAAATTAAATAATCTGCTTTCAGGAACAATTGCACCACAGGAAATAATGTACTGTTTCCTACCCAGAGAATGATGTGCGCGCAGTGCAAATGATTGTGTTTTTTTAAAAAACTTGCTGTGGTATTTCATCATTGTCATTTTGCTGCGTAAATGGATACGAGAGGCTTCATCTTCTTTTCAATACCAGAAAAAAATAACCACGTCTCCAAAATGAAGCTCGGAGCCTTGAGGGAGAACGCATCTTCTCCAAACTCAATTCCTATCTGGAGTGATAGATGGCAACTCATTCGCCGGTCTCTGCCTGATTTAATTTCGCCGTCATTAGGCCTCCCCAGGCCAACTGAGAGGCGTTGCGCACCGGTAGCTTCAGGACCGGGAGCCAATCTCCTTCAAATGGTGAAAATTGTAGCAACCAGTGAGTGGGGAAGGCTGAACAGTTAAAGGGAAATTATAGCCATTTTTGTTTGGTGGGCGAGCAAATTACGCATAGTGGACCATGCCCACTTCTCCGACTTTCCACTCTTATTTTTTTTCTCATTGTTTTGTTGTGGGAGAGATATTTATAATTTTAAAACATTCAGACCACAGTCTTAGGAAAGTCAGCACCATCTTCCCTGAGGCGGGACTTCCTGTATGACTCTTCAGAACAGGAAATAGCGGAGAAGGTCTCACCAGCCTTCTGGTTCTCATATACAACTTTGCAGTGGACAGACTGGGGCAGGATAATCGTGGTGGCCGTTACAACTTTTTACAATGTTCCTGCGCCTTGTTCTCAGGTCATAGACACTGTGCTCCTTCCACATTACAGTCGGTGAAAGGGCCAACAGGCCATTATTGTAAAACCCCCCAGCTTCTCAGCAGGCCAATGGCAATACACCATAATTAGTTCAATATTTTCTGAGGGACCAAGTATTTTAAGCCAATAGATCATAAATCATGACGTTTGGCAGGGTCACAACTAAGCCTAGTGACCTCTAATACACTTGTAACCCCTTGGGCTATTGAAAATTCAGTCATGTACAGGTAATGCTTAATCCCTGTGAGATTCCAAACCGAACACACATATTTTAGGCCTTCAGCCAAATAAATACCATCAATAAAAGGTGCATGATGGTAGCGGGTTGAAGCACTACATGACAAACACAGACACCATTCTCTTTATAAAGATATTGAGGCATATTTAAGAGCCCCTAGTGCCACCTTAGCGGTACCATAGTGTCAGTTTTTTTTTTACATTAAGGCAACGCTAAATTAGATTTTCTGCCACACCATATTTATAATGTGACAAATGCATGCATTGCGCCACTTTGTAACCCCTTGCACAACATTATACCTCTGCCAGGCCTATATGCAAGGGTGGCGTTCCAGTGCTAGGAGGCCCATAAAAATGGCACAGGTCAATTTAAAAGATATCACTGCTCCATTTTTGGCATCAATTTTAATGCCTGCTCAGAGCAGAAGTTAAAATGACACTCCCATATTAACCTATGGGCCGCCTTGCACTTTTCTCCACTAGCGTTAATATTTTTGATGCTAGTGGAGAAAAGCATAAAAATATGGCACACCCATGGTGCTGTTAGGTGGGGCAAGGGCGACACAAGAAAACTGGCGCATCAGTGCTGATCCGCCAGTTTCTTGTAAATCTGCCCATAAATCGGGGCCGGAATATCAAAATGGCATTGTACTTAGAATATGTATAAATGTGCCATTATGCTAATGTTTTAGTGTGTTTTAAGCAGGTATAAAAATGAAATCACAGTACACACATAATGGTGGGTGAAATTTCACATCCTCACTTTCCAGTGCAAAGGTATTTTGTGTTGGAAGGGTCCCTTTTTTCAGCACTAAAAAGCATTTTTTGCGGCCTTGCATCCCTTTTGTTTAAGAGGGCATTGCTGAGGCTTTACTTGGAAGGATTTCACAAATACCCAGAGGTTATGGTGCAAAGCCCGAACTAGCATGGTAGCCAGACTGGGCTTTGCATAAAAAAATAATGAAGCTGGCGTTAACAAGGGGAAACTTTTTCTGAACTGCACAGCATACAGCCAATATGGTCGATTCTTCTGATTTTACTTAGGCTTAGGAATTTGTAATGGAACCCTAAGCCTGACAGCGCACACCCTAACCCTGACAGTGAACACACATATCTGTTGTACTGATTTACATGAAACATTAGTAAATCTGCCCCAAACTATTTTATTGCATTGGTATCTGCCAGCTGCATGTTACACATGCATTTCAGCAGTCATTCACAACTGATTGTATCTTTGTTTGAGCCGGGCAACCTGCAGTTATATGGCATTGCTCAGCTCAGCAATATATTGATTGCCTGTGTTTTTCCAAGAGTTTTATACAAGAGCATTCAAACTGGAGGAACCTGTGGCAGTTGCGTATGAACAGGCAAACAGACTACCAGCCTGCCTCGAGAAAGCTATTTCTGCATATAAGTCCGGCCTACCCGTGCAAATAACCTGGGGCCAGATGTAGCAAAGGGTTCTTCCCATTCTGTGTCAATGGGAAAATGTGTTTGTACATATGGCCCCTTATTTACAAGAGCAAACTACCTTTTCTAATTCAGAAATGTTGGTTTTACTCGTAAATAGATTTTCTCACACAAAGGTTTTCATGAGAGTAAATCACCAACTGAGGTGTGGAGTTTGAGAGGGAGTGGGTGTTCAAGGCCACAAAAACTCCGAAGACTTGTGAAGACTCATAAAGTTATATATTTGTTTGTATTCACAAAATTCTGTCGGACCCTTCCAACTCTTTAAAAGTTCAGAAATATAGTTCTAAGAGGCCATGAGTAAATGCCTTCCCAGGATAGGAAAAGAACAAAAACACCTGGTGGGGGTGTAATGCGGGGGTTTTAATAAAATACTAAAGAAATTGGCAAGCATATTTTTACTTGCATTGCAGACAATAACATGCAAAAATATGCAGTTGTATACATTTGCATACAAAAATGGAACTCACAAAAGTACACTATTAGTAGTAGCAGTAGTAGTTTAGGAGTACTCAGAAAAATGTCAGTGATTTCTGGAAAATCACAAACCTGCACCAATGTATCTTGGGGAGTGCAGATTTATGACTACCTGTGAATCGTGCACAAAGAGTTGAAATCTTCTTCCAGTTGCCACAATTGTGTTCCAATGTGGCTCTGCAGCTCACATGCTACATGAGTCCATCCCCTTCCTGTGCATCAATAGTGGCTGAGGCCATGTCGCATTTCACTCCCGTTTGCAACCAAAACGGAATTACAATCTGTCTGCAAATTGAGAAGTTTGCACCACTGGACTGGATCAGCTGATACTGTGATTCACAGATCATTAGTTTTGTGCAACTGTAGCCAAGTTACAACTGACTGATGAACTCCAATCAAGGCAAAAACAGTCTTGGGTTGCTTGTGTTCCAGTTCATGGTCATCTAGCCTGGCAGCTCGGGTTGGACTGTTCTCCCTGAAGCAAGGTCAAGACTGATTTGCATATAGCTGGGTCCAAACTAAGGTGAGATTGTGGGCAAAAGAATGATAGGATGGAATGCTATCACACACCATGGCCATAGGTCAAAGTTATTGCAAACAATCCTCCCATCACCTTTTGTGTTTGATGTGCCATATAAAACTAGCTCTGTGTGTATCTGTGTGTGTATGCGTGTGCGTGCATGTGTGTGTGTTTGTTGGACTGCATGTGTATTCTTCATATGAACGCTGATTTTTGTTTCCGCATTGTATATCACTGACTAGGTTGTTAAGAGGTTAAACTAAAATATTGCAGACTATTCTGAGGGTCATATTCATCAGTGTCCTGTCCTTGTTCCTTGTGTTTCGCTGCTGACAATAAACACTGTGGATGTGACATGAGCCATACTTACTTGAAGAGCAGATACATTTTACAACGCTAAAAATTCATTTAGATTTGTGATTCAAGATAATATAAAACACGTTGAGGCCGCAAACTGATTGATTCCTTTTGTGTTTATGTGAAAGGTGTTTGTAATAATGTGCTTTTGTGTTCACTTGAGTTGAATTTACTGCAGAATAGAGGTGGATCTCTTATAGAGACGGAGATATCCGTGCCAGCGTTTTGCATGATGGCATTTGGACTGGTGCTAATAGCAAACACCATTTTCACAGGGCATGTAAAATCTATTAGATCAGCTCAATACGCAGAAAGCAAAGGTGCCCCTCAGAGGTTCCCTTATTTGAGCCCCACGTCCGATTTGTGGGTAACTTCTGCGTCCAGGATGTTTTTAAAAGCCCAATGCCTGTGGCAGGACCTAGAGGATGTATTATAAAAATATACAGGATGGCCTCACACAACTTCCGGATGTCATGCTTCATCATTGGCCCTTCCGCGCTCCCCGGAGAATCCTCTAGTGTAGGTCGGGACCTCGTAGCACACTGAGGGAGAATGCAGGGATCGTTAGGAGGAAGGAGAAAGGGACCCATATAAAAATACCAGTCACTTACTGGAGACTGTATTCAAAATTTTTTCAGAGGGTAGTGGTACCTAAAATCACGTTCATGGACATGAGCGTCTGGAGTCCATGAACGTGATTATAGGTATTGTCGTGCACCTATAGATAAGGGCAGGGAGCATCGATCTGCTTTTACTCCACTTGTATTTGTATTGTATTTCTATGGATCTAGTAGCCTGTCCTTCATACTGCCTAGCAATACCGCTGAGGCCCTTTGTGGGATAGTGGCTGCACGTCCTTCTGTACCTACAGATTTACAGTAATACTGTAATCCACATGCCTGTTTAACCCCTCACTAGGGGGTACGCCGTCTTCCATTAACACTAATGCAAAATGCATTAGTACATGGTGTCGGGAAATTCAGGCTTCCAAGCCAAAGGGTTAACCCACTAGCACAAGCTAATTACTGCTATCAGATAACACGTTGGGAATAATAATGGACAAACATGAAATGTCATCTTCCTCAACATCTTACTGCAATATTCTAAACAAAAACAAAGAGAACAACTACGGAGGTAGGGAGAGACTCCTCCTGGATTTAAAGTGCACCAGGCCCATTTACGTAGCAGTCACGAAAGGAAGTGACACATAGCGGAACTCTGCCCACATTTAATATCTACAGCCAATCAATGAAATGCCTTTAAATTACAGCAGAACCACACCTGCAGGAAGTGGAAAGATCTGCCACATCTTCAAATTCGTTCACAAGAAAGGATAGACCCTATTAGTGTTGACAGTCCCAACAATTTGCCTACCTCCACTTTTCTGACCTTATTTTTGCTGACTTTTGGACTCTGTGCACTTTACTACTGCTAACCAGTGTTAAAGTGCTTGTGCTCCCTCCCCTAAAAGTGGTAATATTGGTGTATCCCCAGTTGGCATATTTAATTCACTTATAAACTCCTAGTAAAGTGCAGTACATGTGCCCAGGCCCTGTAAATTAAATCCTACTTGTGGCCCTGCAGCAATGATTGTACCACCAACTTAAGTAGCCCTATAGCCATGTCGCAGACCTTCCATTGCAGGGCCTCTATGTGCAGTCTTACACTGCCATGTCGACCTGGTAATTTAACCCTTTTGCGAGCCCCAAACCTTCCATTTTTATACATATAAGTCACCCCTAAAGTAGGCCCTGGAAAACCCAGAGGGCAGGGTGCAATGTATTTAAAAAGCAGTCATTTACTTTTAAGTTTTACATGTCCTGGTATTGAAAAATTCAAAAAGTCATTTTTCTCTACAGTAAAGCCTATCTCTCCCATAGGAAAAAAATAGGATTGCATTATTACATCTTATAAGTGTAATTCACAATCTGGAAGAGATACAGTTTTGAGTTTGATGTCTCTGAAATCACAATTTAAAACCACAAACTAAGCAGAAGTCAGGCTTTAAATTGCAGTTCTGAAAATACCACTTTTAGAAGGTTGGCTGACTTTAGCCATTTGGTGCCTGCTGCCTGTCTCTAATCACTTCTCTGGGGTGTGTGACAGTTGGGCTTTGTGTATCCCCCCTAGACAGCCACACACAATAGCAGCTTAGGTGTGACTTGATTGGCCTCGATGGACCATCCTTGCAGGATAGGAGGGAGGAGCTGGCCACAGCCTCAGTTACACCTGAATAGGCCAGGTGTCCTGTCCCCACACTAAGGGTTGCATAAACCCCTGTAGTGAGTCTGTATCCAGGGTCCAAAGGGCAGGACCTCCGTGCACTTCAAAGGCCTGTCTGTGAAGTCTCCCCCACTTCAGAGTTCAAACTAGGTAGAAGTACTGGAACTCTGCCAATACCAACTCTGTACATTTCTGGACCTGTGACTACTCTACCAGGAAGAAGGACTGCTGTGCTGATGAAGGACTGACACTCTGCTGGACTGCTGCTTTGCTGGACTCCTGCCTTGCTGTGCTGCCCTGCTATCTGCTGCTCCCCTGCCTGGGTGAGAAGAACTGTACGTGCATCACTTGAACTCAGAGTGACTCCAAGAGTGAGCCAACTGGCTTCCTGATCTGAAGTCTCAAGGACATAAAAAACTTAAAATCAACCTACATCTGCACCTGGACTCTGCCATTCGTTAATCTGTCCTGCCAAATGGTGCCGCCCCAGTCCTGGACCCTTGGAACTGAGGCCTAAGGTGCTTTCTCCAGCGGAACCAATGCACTCTCTGTCAATTTGTCGTATCAGCACTGCTGCATGGATAGCAAGCGGTGCATCAGTCCCGTTGTAGGGATTGGTATTGGTGCATCGCTCCTGTTGCGTGGATTGGAACCGTTGGTTGCTCCTGTTGCATTGATTGGAACCAGCACATCACCACTGTTGCAGGAACAGACCTGACACATTGCCCTGGACCCGACACATCTCAGAACCAAAGCCTCACTGCCACTGAGTGGAAAAAAATTACACATCTCCTCTACTCAACACATCTCCACCGGTGCAGGGATCAACACCAGCTTATTGCTTCTGCTGTACCCGCATCTTTGATGTTGATGCAACTAGGATTAAAGTACCTTGGTTCAGCGGGCCTCACTGGATCCCTGAATTCGGCCCATGCTCCATTGCTGTCAGCCTGAACTTTTGACTTTGTCCCAGTCCGGCTCAATCAGCTATACCAAATTGGCGCTACTTTCTTCTAAGTGCTATTTTACAGTTTAATCTTGAACAATTCGTAACTCAAGAGCACCACCAGGAAGGTAGAATTGCAAAAGGCTCTGAGGGCCTGGACAGAAGCTCACTCTGCATTGGGTACAGTACCAGGAGAAGATGAGGAGATGGATGACCTTGAGAGGGTCCTTTCAGTGGTTAAACCCGTGGCAGAGGGTGAAGAAATTACCTCAGAATTGGAGCTTTCTGCCAAAGCAGAAAGCAGTGCTTCTTCCCTTGGCCTTTCCCCAGAGGAACTGGCTGAGGTGGGGGGTTAGAGAGGGAATTCAAGTTACAGATGGCAAGATTGAAAAATGAAGAAGAAGAAAAGAAAAGAGCTTTTGAGGAGAAGAAAAATCCTCATGGCTCATGAACTGAGCTTAGAAGGCATCAGGCAGAGTCCAGCAGTGATGATGACAGCATAACTGCAGTACCTAAAGTACATAGAAGGGACTGCATACCCAAGGATCTGGTGGCAAATTATGCGGTGGGAGATGGATGACATAGATAAGTGGTTCATTAAGTTCCTGAACAGCATTGGGGGGGCGGTCTGTGGGAACAAATGCCCACTGTGGTTCAGGGCACACTTCTCACATTAGAGGTTGGGGACCAAACTAAGGCCCAGATGTAAGAACAGTGGTGCTTCGTGTCATGAAGCACCACTTTTCTAGTGGCCCATTGTGCCCCTTCAATGCTACCATGTGTGCATTTAACATACAGTGCACCATGGAGCAAGTTGGAGACAATAGCATCATCATTTTTGACACTATTGTACTTTGCAGGATTGGCACCCCAAATTTTGGTGCTAATCCTGAAAAGTACATAGAGGCCCATTAAAAATAATGGTGTGCCTCCTTTTAACGCCTGCTCTGTGCAGATGTTAAAAAGGCTGCTAAAGATGGCGCAGTTGAATTTCAGAGATTCCATTGTGACATTTTTGTGGGCCCCCTAAAGGGGAAACGCCCTTTCCTCGTGCAGGCATAATGCGGCACAAGGGTTTACAAAGTGGCGCAATGTGTGCATTGCCCCACTTTGTAAATGTGGCGCATGGTTTTTGCCACACTATTGCCACATTAGCGTAAAAACAAATTACGCTAATGTGGCGAGAGTTGGTGCTAGGCCCTTCTTAAATTTGGGCTAAGTATCTCCCAATGAAAACCATCTTGCTAGCCAAGTTTGGGCTAGCCCCTGAAAAATATCGCCAAAGATTCAGGGACAGCCAGAAGCTCCCTGACCAGTCATGGGTACATTTTGTGGTCTACTCCAGCAAGGCATTGAATGGGAGGGTGCGTGGCAATGAAGTTAATGATTATGTTGGGTTGTACAATTTAATCATGAGAGAGCACATGCTCAGTATCTGTTTTATGGAGTTGCACCAGCACCTGGTTGGCAGTAAGCTGACTGATCTCAGGAAGTTTGCTGAGAAGGCAGACCTCTGGGCCAGTACCATAGTATCCAAAAAGGTACATGAGGAGACTCCCACAAAGGTGGTCAGAGGTTCAACCAGAATAAAGAGGGGGGAGAAAATCTTAAAAACAAGGAGTTCTCAAAAACGACTCAAAATAATTATCAATGGAATAGTGGGAACCAGTCCCAGTCTGACTCTAAAAAGAAGGGGTTCTTTGATAAGCAGACAGGGAGGTTTGGACCTCAATGCCTTGAGCTCCTCAGGTATGGCCACTCCAAGGGCAACTCTAAATGTCCCCAAAGGACACAGCCCCCCAGAGCTGGGCAGACCCCTGGCTTGACCAGTGTTGCACTCGGGGAGGAGAAGGTCCCAGTTAGCTTTAGGGAATAGATAGAGGGAACCCTATTGTACCTGAGTACAAGGAAATGGTGGCAAAAACCCATATGCCTGCTAATACTTCCAATCATAGGCTGTGGGTCACCATCAATGGGCAACGGTTGGAGGCCCTGCAAGACACAGAAGCCAGCATGACCAATCTGATGTCTCAGCTGGTGTCTGCACAGCAGATCATACTGAACACATTCCACCAAGTGATAGTTGCTGACAATCGTGAGTGAAGGGGGTCTCAGGTTCTTTGGAAGTAGCTGTGTGCTCTCCCATGCCTGTTCATTGTTTGCTGGGCAATGACCTGGAGCATACTGCACGAAGGGAAGTAGAGCTCAGATCTCACTTTGAAATGTTGGGATTACCCGAGTGCGTCTGTGTGACCACACAGTTCTTGGCTGCTGGGAAAGGGAGTCAAGAGTGTTTGGAGCCTGGAACAATGGCCCAGATAACTGCAAAGGAAAGGGACAAGGGGCAAGGGAAACTAGCACCTGAAGTTCCCACTGTGGAGGATGATGGGGTCCCTGAGGAGGAGGCCCCTGAGCAAACCAGAGAGAACATTGCTGCCCTAGGTGACCTACTTGAGCTTGCTGGCTGGCAAGTTGAGGGTGGGCTCTTCATGAAGGAATTCTGCAAAGTGAAGATGGAGTGCCCCACTCTTGGGGGCTTGGGTTGGTAGGCCTCAGACCATGCAGCAGGTGAAGTCTCTGGGGATCACCTAATCTATTGGGAGAATAAGATCCTATATACCCAGCCTAAGGCTCCTGGTACTGGGGCAGCCCAGGTGCTGATGATCCCCCAGTGTCACAGGGCCTTCTACTGGGTTTGGCTCATGACATAGCCCTGGTAGGACATTTGGGACAAGACAAGACCCTCACAAGACTTGTTTCCCACTTCTATTGGGCCCGATTGAGGACAGCTTCAGCTGCATTCTGCAGATACTTTCCTACCTGTCAGGCTAGTGGAAAGACAAGGACAAAAGCAAAAAGCTCCCCTGCTGCCCTTACCAGTCATTGGCATCCCCGTTGAAAGAGTGGGCATCAACATTAGTGGACCCTTAGACCCCATGATATCCTTACACAACAGGTTTGTCCTGGTCTTGGTGAACCATGCCACCTGCTACCCAGAGGCAATCCATCTGAGGTAAGTGGCTGTACCTGTGGTGGCCAGAGCGCTGATGAGAATCCTTACCTGTGTGGGGTTCCCAAAGTAGGTAGTGTCTGACAGAGGCACTAGCTTCATGTCCACATACATGAAGTCCATGTGGAATGAGTGTGGTGTAACCTACAAGTTCAGCACACCCTATTACCCCCAAACTAATGGTCTTGTGGAGAGATTCAACAAGACCTTGAAGGGCATTATTATCATTATTATGGGTTTATCTGTACCCATGAGGTGTAAGTGGGGCTTCTCCTTGGTATGCCATTTCTTTGCCAACAGGGAAGAGCCAGAGAAAGGATGAGGGTTCAGCCCCTTGGAACTACTCTATTGCCAAACTGTTAGGGGACCTACTCAGGATGTGTTCAGCTACATGCTGGCCTTCAACAACCAGATGCATCGCTTCTAGAAGAAGGCAAAATGCAATTTAGATGCCAGCCAAGAGGTTATGAAACTCTGGAACGACTAGAAAGCCACTCTGGTGGAGTATCTGCCTGGCCAGAAGGTATGGGATACGGAATCAGTAGAGCCCAGGACTCTCCAGGACCACTGGATTGACCCGTACAAAGAAAAGGAGTGAAAGGGGGAAGTCCACCTGCTTGATGGATGTCCAGACCTCTAGGAACCCTCTAAGAGTGCTGTATGTTAACCGACTGAAGCCTCACTTTGTGAGGTCCAAAGTGAGCATGCTCCTCATGACAGATGAGAGAGTGGAAGAGGAGAGTCAACTTCTCCCTCACGTCCTCTCTGCACAGGAACATGATTGGTCAGTGTAGGTGTCAACCTCTCTTTCTCCCTGACCCTAGAGCACCAGAGAAACTGTTATGTTACTGAGACAGTTTGTCTCTCTCTTCTCTCTCACCCCTGACTCACACACCTGTTAGTCCACAATATTGACACAGGAGACAGTCCCCCTGTAAAGGACAACATTTAATGGTTGTCAGACAAGGTGAGGTGATTGAACCGTCCAGTAGCCCCTGGTCCAGCCCTGTGGTGCTGGTACCAAAGGCTGCCCCATCCTGCGCCACACCAGAACTCCTGTTCTGTGTGGACTACAGGGCATTCAATTCCATCACCAAGATGGATGCACAGCACATCCCAAGCAGATGAGCTCCTTGACAGCTGGGCACTGCCAAATTCCTAAGTACTTTTGATTTAACATCAGGGTACTGGCAGATTGCCCTGACTGAGGGGGCTAAAGAGAGGTCAGCATTCTAAACCCCAGAGTGCCACTTTCAGCTTTGGGTGATGCCCTTTGGTTTGAAGAATGCCCCTACCACCTTCCAGAGGTTGGTGAACAGGGTCCTGGCTAGAAAGGAGGCCTTTTGTGTCACCTATCTAGACAATACTGCTGTCTACATTTCCAGCTGGGAGGAACACCGGCAAATCCTCAGTGAGGTGCTTTAGGCCCTGCGATAAGCAGGCCGGACCATCAAGGCCAGTAGATGTAAAATTGGGCAGGGATCTGTGGTTTGCCTGGATTACCTGGTTGGAGGGGGCAAGGTGCAGCCTCTCCAGGCCAAGAGTGAGAGAATCATGGCCTGGAAACCCCCTAAAATTTGAAAAGAAGTGCAGGCATTCCTGGGCCCTACAGGGTACTATAGGAGATTTGTTAAGGGATATGGCACCATTGTGGCAAGGGATATGGCACCATTGTGGCATAGAGCTGAATTTGAAGAAGCAGCCGAGATTGGTGACCTGGTCAGAGGCTTTCCAGAAACACTTTGATACCCTCAAGGAGGAAATGTATACAGCACCTGTACTCAAGGCTCCTGACTATTCCAATGAACTCGTCAAGCAGATGTATATTTCAGAGCCCGGCATATGGGAAGTCTTTGCACAATTGAATGAAGAGGGCCTGGACCAACCTGTAGCCTTCATTGGTAGGAGGCTACTGCAACGTGAAAGAAGGTTGAGTGCAATTGAGAGAGAAGCTTTTGCTGTGCTATAGGCACTGAAAAAACTGCAACCATACCAGTTTGGGACTCACTTCTGGGTTCAGTCAGACCACAAGCCCCTCAGATAGCTTATGCAGAGGGGTGAAAATCCCAAACGGTTGAAGTGATCCATCTCCTACAGGTAAAGGACTTTACTGAGGAGCACCGCCCGGGGTTAGACCATGCAAATGCTGATGGTCTCTCCAGATTCTTCCGCCTTAGTGAAGAGAACTCTCAAGAGGTTGGGTAGCTGTTCCCACTTTTCAGCTGGGGGGGTACACATGTTAGACCTGACAGACTTAGGGTGGCCTTCTCCCCAACTTTTTGCTTACCCGCTCCACTTTTATGACCTAATTATTGCTGATTTTAGGACTCTGTGCACTTTACCACTGCTTACCAGTGCTAATGTACTTGTGCTCTCTCCCCTAAACATGGCAATATTGACTTATCCCCAATTGGCATATTTAATTTTCTTATACATCCATAGTACAGTGCACTACATGTGCCCAGGGCCTGCAAATTAAATGGTACTTGTGGGCCTGCAGCACTGATTGTGCCACTCAATTATGTAGCCCTTTAACCATGACTCAGGACTGCCACTGCAGAGCCTGTATGTGCGGTTTGGCACCTGCCTTTTGCCAGGACCACACCATCCCTTTTTATACATATGTCAACCCAAAGGTAGGTCCTGGACAGCCCAGTGGGCAGGGTGCAATGTATTTAAATATCGGGACAGGGAATTTTAAGTTTTACATGTCCTGGTAACAGCAAGGCCTATCTCTCCCATAGGATAACATTGGGATTACCTATTACATCTTTTAAATGTAATTCACAATCTGGAAGAGATAGGTTTTCAGACTTTTGTGTCTCTGGAATCACAAATTAAAATCCCAAATTATGGTGAAGTCGGACTTAAAAATATAATTCTGAAAGGGCCACTTTTAGAAAGCTGCCATTTTCTTACTCTATTCGTTTGCTGCTTGCTGCCTGCTGCCTGTTGCCTGCTGCCTGTCTCTGAACACTTGTCTGGGGTGGGTGACAGCTGGGCTTTGTATATTTCCCCTAAACAGCCACACACAATGGGAGCATAGGTGTGACTTGATGGTCCTTGATGGGCCATCCTCGCAAGATGGGAGGGACAAACTGTCCACAGCCTCACTGACACCTGAATAGGCTGTGTCTTGTCCCACACAAAGAGCTGCATAAGCCCCTGTAGTGAGTCTGGAGCGAGAGCAAGAAGGGAAGGACCTTTGTGCACTTCAAAGCCTGTCTTTGAAGTCTCCCTTACTTCAAAGGCCAAACTGGGTATAAGTGCTGGACCTCTGACACCTCCAACGGAGTACACTTCTGGGCCTGTGACTACTCTGTCAGGAGAAGGACTGCAGTGCTGCCGAAGGACTGCCACTCTGCTGGACTGCTGCTATGCTGCACTCCTGCCTTGCTGTGCTGCCCTGCTGCCTGATGTACCTTTGCCTGGGTGAGAAAGACTGCACCTGCATCACTTGAACCCAGAGTGACTCCAAGGGCCAGCCAACTGGTCTCCTGATCTGAAATCTCAGTAACATAAAAGACTTCCAACCAACCTACTTGTGCACCTGGACTCTGCCATCTGTGAGTCTTCCTTGCCAAGTGGTGTCACCCTAGACTGGACTCTTGGAAATGAGGCCTAAGGTGCTTGCACCAACAGACCCAACACATCCTCTGTCAACCTGATGTATCGCTGCCACTGCGTAGATCAGAACCTGTATATCATTCATGTTGAGGAGATTGGAACTGGCGCATCAATCCTATTGCGTGAATCAGAACCCGGTGCATCTCTTCTGTAGTGTAAATCAGAACCAACACATCACCACTGATGTAGGTACAGATCCGACACATCGCCTTTGAAACTGCCACATCTGAGAAATGACGCCTCACCGCTGCTGCGTGTAGAAAATCAACGCAATTCCTCTATTGCATGGGGAAAATCTATTTATCTCCTCCACTGGGATACAAGCACACCGTTTCTTCTGCACCCTCATCATTGACATCGGCACAATCAGAATTAAGGTACTTTTGTTCAGCTAGCCTCCCTGGATCCCTGGATCTGGCCTGCGCTTCATTGGGATCGGTCTGAACTTTTGACTTTGTCCTGGTGGAGAGCAACCAAATATCCCCAGCTGGCACTTCTTGCTTCTAAGCGCTAATTTACATTTTAATTTTTACAAATTCATAACTCAAGTTCTACTTATTGGATTTTTGTTGTTTTGGTCTTGTTTTATTTATTAAATTAACTTCTATTTTTCTAACTAGGTGTGGTATCTTTTTGTTTAGTGTCTTCATTGTTTTACTGTTTGAAGCGTCACAAATACTATACACATTGCCTCTTAAGTTAAGGCTGATTGCTCTGTGTCAATCTACCAGACTGTGAGCATGAGTTAACTTAGGGTGCGTTTATTATTTACCCTTTCAAGGATAAGGGTGCATACCTCTGTCAACCAGAAGCCAAATTTCTAATAGACCCTTCATCACATTCAACACAACAGAGCCTCTCTCTTACAAGAGATAGGGATCACTTGCACACCTTCAACTACCTGCCACTCTTTTGCAGTACCCCCATCAGTAGAAAGCTTAAGGAATAACCTACTTCCTCAATGACCTCATCCACGTCGTTACTTAAGAAAGCAAGGTATTAGTTAACATTTTAATTAATCAGGTAGGATTTTTTTGCCACTTTTAGAAACCACCTACTAAAAAAAGCAGTCCATAAACCCAAAAGAGATTTCCAATCCTAACTCTATTGTCAGTAACAAAATTAAGGCAAAGTTAAGAAGAGATAATTTGTCTTCATAGCCACCAAAAAGGATTCAAGCCAGCCAAGGAGGTTTACACCACAAGAAGCAGCATCAAGGAAGACCTCCTACACTCACTCAATAAAGAAAATCCAGCTATCTAGACCCCGGTTCGCTTCTCTGCAGTCTACTGTAGGGTGGAGTGAAAGCTCCTTCTCAACTGACTGAAGAAATGGACAAAGATTATAGACACAATCTTGAAATGGAACTGATTCTTCCTTTCCCCATTTCCCTCACAAAAGCCAGCTGCAAAATGTACTCAGTATAGAGTTCCTTGTGAGGTACCCGTTACCTATTTGCACACCCTGATATATTTCTCATGGTTCGTCTGATAATATAGTACTAAATCATTTCTAGTGACCTGCCAATTATATTTAAATCTATCAGAGTCAGTGAAGTGGCCTTACAGCATCATCGTCTATTACCCCATGAAGATTTACTGCTGTATCAAATAGAATGACATTTGCCTATAGAGAGCTAAAAGAAAAGCAGTGTTATTCTTTTGATTAGCCACAGGTTCTATTTGAAACTTCTTGAACATCACTGAAGTTTAAGCTATGAGGCTTCTGGTTTGACGAAGGATACTCCTCTAAAAGTAAACAAAATATGCGAAAAAGACTAGCTTTTAAAAGTTATCTGTTATGCAATGTTACTAGCTCAGGTATTTTGTATAGGACAACATCTGCAAATTACTGTCACACTTGGCACCTTATTCAGACTATTACCTGCACTTGTGATGTATCTAAAAGAAATTTCTTCTTGAAACACATTTAGGTGGTCACTATGAGTTTGTCGGTCCTAGGACCGCCACGGTGGCGATGGTGGTTCCACCGCCGCGGCCTGGCAGAGAAGACCACTATATTATGGAGCATGGTGGTGTTCCCAACAGAACACAGTTAATACACCACCAGTACCACCAGAGCAGACAGACCGCAGCAGTCGGCAGCAGGCTTCTTCAGGTCGGCGGAGACCATGTTTCCATTGACCATATTACGAGGTTGCACATCACCAGGATTTCTGGGGCAGTCTTACCGCCACAAAAAGCCTGGACGAAACGAACAACATAAAAGGAGACACTCACCTTCAGGAACATAGACACGCCTGCAGCCATCATGGAACCCAAACTTGAAGTCTTCCCACTGCTCCTGCTGGCCACACAACTCCAGAACTAGTGACTGCAATGAAGACAACCCCGTAAGTACATGCACCTAGCACACACTGGAGGGAAGGCTAACAGTACACACCCACATACAACACACAACCCTGGCACAGCTAGCCACAGCCACACACACACGCAAACACACACCCGTACCAACAGACAAACACATCTATATACACACACAAGCAACACACACCACGGCCAACATACATGTACCATGCTCACACCACACCACTTACACACACCATCGCCACTGTCAAACACATCTACAGACAGCACCACCGAGTCACCTCCACAGGAAAACATATACTGGCAGCAACATGTAACAACAGCACACAACCAATACAAAAAATTACACTGCCAAACGTGTCAGATCACAAGCCACGTCCACCCCGCACACAAAGTACATCACAGATGCATAACAACATACACACCACTACCACACAATGCCACACAACACCAACACAACATATCACAATAAGTCCATAGCACAATTCACCCATACAACTCATGCTGCTACACAAACACATCACATACACAGAAGACACACACCAAATCATCGCACATATACAACACATACATGTGGAAGGAAAGACAGGACAAGTTTGTAACCCTCAACACCAATGGTTCACTGGTGCAGATATAATAATTAAATAGATAATGATGTCCAAACATTTAGGTTCAAAATGGGCCTACTGGCCAGTCCAATTGTTCACAGTGCCCCAGGCACACTGGGCAATGTCTCTGGGCCCAACTTGACTCCTGACTGCAAATTGGCCTCCACATGGCAGGGACATCAATGGGGCAGGCAGGCACCTCAGGGGTAATGGGGGGCTGAGGGGGAGCTTGGGTTTTGGAGGGGGGTTATTTGGTTTGGGTTTGGAGGGGGGTTGCCCTTAGTCTTTGACTTTGGGGGAGGGCCCTTGGTTTTGGGCTTGGGAGGGGGGACCTTTGTTTTTGTGGGGCGAAGTCTTTGCTCTGGGAGGGGCATGGGCAGTACCAGGGGGACCATGGGAGGACTGAGAGGTGGAAGGACTGGGTTTGGGGAGGGTATTAGGGTGCTTGGGGAAAACAGGGACTGGGACTAGGTCAGTGGGAGGGAACAGGACAAACTCATAGAGGAATCTTTTTTAGTTACACAAGGGCGGTCAGGGGAAAAATGTTTGGGAGTGGAGGGAGCAGGAGTGTTTGAGAGGTGTGTACATGTATGTGCCTTGGGTGCTGGTGCATGGGTGGATGCCATGTGCGTGCTGAGTGTCTATTGGGGGGATGAGTGTGGGCTTTTAGGTGTACTGGGAGGAGTGGGGGAGGAGATGCAGGGAGATGACACAATGGATGTGTGAGTGTCTGTGGGGGTGGTGTCTGCAGGTAAGGTGGATGGCCTGCATTTGGGGGTGTCGGTAGTCGTGGTGAGTGAGCATGTGGTGCATAGGGAGAATGTATGGGGTCTGCTATTGTGGTGACAGTATTGTGGGCATAAGGGGACTAGTGGCGCGATCTGGGAGTGTTGATGTGGTGATAGCAGGTTTGAGTGATGAAGTATCTGTGAGGGAGGAGGTGGTGGAGGAGTCTGTGTAGGGAGTGGATGTTGTAGTGTCTGCATGTATCTGCTGTCTGTGTGCATGGCAGTGGTGGGACATGTCTGTTATTGTGGTGACAGCATTGTGGGCATGCGGGGACTAGTGGCTGGATCTGGGAGTGTTGATATGGTGATAGCAGATTTGAGTGTTGTAGTGTCTGTGAGGGAGGAGGTGGTGGGGGAGTCTGTGTAGGGAGGGGATGTTGTTGTGGCTGCATGTATCTGCTTGCTGTCTGTGTGCATGGCAGTGGTGGGACTTGAGGTGCCTGTGCTTGTCTTTGCGAACCGTGTCTGTTGAGGTAGGTGAATGGTGATCTGACTGTGTGCTCTGGATGGTTGTGGAGAGAGGGGTGTGGGATTGGGCACAGGTTGCTGGAGCGGGGACGGAAGATGAAGGGACACTTGCTGCCAGTCAACGAGGAGGCCAGAGCCTGAAAGGATCCCTGCAGGCCAGTCAGGGCACTGTGAATACCTTCCAGGTAGGCATTCATCTGTTGCATCTGTGATGCCAGTCCCTGGAAGGCATTCACAATGGTTGACTGTCCCACAGGGATGGACCTCAGGAGGTCGATAGCCTCCTCATTAAGGGCAGCAGGGCTGACTGAGGCAGGGGCAGAGGTGCCTGCAACAAAGGAGATGCCCACCCTCCTAGGTGAGCGGGCACGGGCAACTGGGTGGGGAGCTACTGGGAGTGCGCTGCTGGTAAGGGGGATTTCAGACAAGGATGGGGCTGGGCTGGTCCCAGATGGGTGCACCACCACCAGGAAGCATCCATCAAAGGAGGAATCCGAATAGGATGTTGTTGGTGTGGTCTCCCTCGTGGCACTCCCCTCGCCCTCCGTCCCACTGGTCCCCTCCGTTCCGCTGGTCCCAGCCTTCTGGGTCCCATGGGCTGCAGCTTCCCCACTCGCCAGTGCCCCTTCTCCTTCACCTGATGATGCTGATGCACACAAAGACAAAGGAGGAGAGGGAGGGAGGGTTGGAGAGAAAGAAAGGGTGCAATGGGTCAATACCTACCCATCATTCACACAGAGTAACAGCCACATATTCTGCTGGTATGCCATGGCATTGCATGCCTTTACATTGACGTGCACAACTGTGGGAAACAGAAGCTATGCAGTGAAAACCTTACCACTTTTTGACTTGATGAAGGGTCATACAATGCACAGTAGCACATTACTTGCCACACTCCCATGATCGTTTACAGAGACATACCCAGTACTCCTAACTCAAACGATTCCTGCATGGCAAGGTAGCATGGCAACAAATCCATGAACAATGTGGCCAGTAATATCTTGGCCCCCGGCAGCCATCTACACTTACAGTACGAGGCGACTGATTTAGAAGTCACCAATTACCTCTGTTATAGTGGCAGACTATTACTGATGGCAATGCCCTAACACCTCAGGTATACTGATGCTGATGGAAGGAGCTGGTCACTCAAAAGATGTAAAATACATCCAGACAAACTCAAACATGGAAGTAAGTCCCCTCACGAGTCACTGTCTGCATGGTATTGGCACACATAATCGAGACATATCCTACCAGGGTGGCTCATACCCATAGCCAATGTGCAACTACCAATGATCTACACTACATCTTCCCACTAGTAGGCTACCCAAATTCATACATGCCTACCATTAGCAAGGTGTGAGTGTGTATGTACCCCCTTGTGGCTACCCTCAAGTGCCTATCCACCTCAGGGTAGGCCACCGTCAAAATGCGGGCCAATGGGGGGGTGTCAAGGTCCAACGGGCAACCCTCCCTTGTTGGGAGGATGTCCCCAGCTGGGCCTCGGTGGTCTTACTGGCCCAGCGTCTCAGGTCCTCCCACCGCTTTCTGTAGTGGATGCCCCACCGGGCATGGACCCCCACTGTCTGCACTTGCTTAGCGATGGCACGCCAAATCCCCTTCTTCTGATGGGTGCTGACCTGCATGGGTGACACAGACAGAAGGAGAAAGTCATGTAGAGTGGCTTCACAGCAACAGCAGTGGATTTCACACATCAGCCACATCTACTGACCACACAAAAGTGTCTGTACAGCACTAAACCACCAACTTCTTTGCCATCTGCATTCATCCACTCTGTGTGTGTCACCTCAATGCCTTTCAAACCCACACACATCAGTATCAGACAGAACAGGAAAATTGGACTCACCTGCTGCTATGGGCCCAATACATCCGTTCATACTGGGGTAGGACACCATTGACTAGCTTCTCCAGCTCCTCCAGGGTGAAGGCAGGGGCCCTATTTCCTTCAGGACGTAGTATATTGGCTTCCAGAGACAGAACACAGCAGCTCATGCAGTGGAGGTCTTGCTTGTACGAATGTCAGGAGTCAAGTGAGCTATGCAACAGAAAATGGCGGTTACGTACGCAGCGTACATGACCGTTACCGCCGGCGGTGACCATCATTGGCCCCAGTCTCCCTTAGGCAACAATGTTAGCCAATGTGGAGTTGAGACTGCTTACCGCCATGACGACTAACGCTGGCAGAATTAGGTCGCTTCCAACTGTCCTGTGCTTGCAGGACAGGTGGCTGCCATTTTACATGCAGGTAGTGTATTGTAGGTGAATGACAAGTGCATCATGGACGATTTTTAGTGACATGTACATAGATTAACTATGTTCACACATCAAAGCATGGTTCACACATGTGACAATTCATGGAGAGTGTAGTTAGATGTACAGATAACTATGAAACAACATGTGCAGTCACTTGCTGCCTCATAGACGGGGTAACCATATCTATTTGTTCAAATGTCACATACACCTTATTACCTGTGGGAATAGGGTGTTATTACATGTAAGTGTCATATGCTTTGTGTGTGCCAAGCTGTATGTCTGGGGCTGCAACTGTCATCAACGATGGCATACACGGTCAGTCTATATGGCCAAATGGATTCAGTGTACTGCAGCGTTCTGTCCACAGTACTCTTGTGTACTACATGTATAGTGTTCGGTGGCCTGTGAACTGTTGACACCAAATTGCGGATATTCCTTTCTCCTATTCCTAGATTCTATGCAATTGTGATAATGAGACATGCTCCTGTGTACCGGCCCCTAGTCAACCTTGCTACCCTGGAAGAGAGACACATCATCCAGACCTATCCTCTGAACCGTCAGACCATCATGGACCTGTGTACCCAGTTGGAGCCAGATCTCTTGGCTGCCATACATAATCCCTATGCCATCCCTCCAACAGTACAGGTGTTGTCTGTGCTACACTTCCTTGCCTGAGGCTTGTCCATTTTACGGTGGGCTTGGCAGCAGGGATGTCACAGCCCATGTTCAGTCATGTGTTGAAGGATGTACTTTGTGTTTTCCTCAAACATCTGGATAGCTACATCAGGTTCCCCCAACGTGCAGATTTGTCAACTATTAAAACTGATTTCTATGATATGACACATATCCGTCATGTGATAGGGGCCATAGATGGCACCCACATTGCTTTGGTTCCTCCCAGGGCCAATGAAGAAATGTACAGGAACAGCAAAAACTTTTACTCCATCAATGGCAGGTGGTGTGTCTCGCTGACCAGTAGGTCTCCCAGGTAATGGCCAAGTTTCCTGGTTCTGTGCATGACTCCTACATTCTGAGGAACAGCAATGGCCCACACATGATGGCACAGAGAGAGAGGGCCTTGCTCATTGGTATGTATCTAATAGTATGTGTGCATCTGTTATCTCACCTCTCTTCATATTCTGCCCTGTGTCTATACTGGTATTGTGATGGGTTAAACCTTTGTGCACACAGGTGACTCTGGCTATCCTAACCTACTGTGGCTGCTGACACCAGTGAGATATCCAAGCACAGATGGGGAACACCATTTCAATGAGGCCGACGGCAGGACGAGGCATGTCACCGAGAGGACCTTTGGGCTACAAAGGCCAGATTCCGGTGTCTACGCGTCTCAGGAGGTACCCTGCTCTACAGACCACTAAAAGTCTGCCAGATCACTGTTGCCTGCTGCATGCTACACAATCTAGCCCTGAGATGTCACATCCCATTACTGGATGTTGAGGAGGTGGCAGCTGGACCAGTGGCTGATGATGGTGACATTGATAGTGATGAGGAGGCAGGTGATGAGGATGCAGCTGACACTAGAACAGATTTGATCCAACAATACTTCCAATTAAATACAGGTATGCATAAATTGTGTTGTATGTGAAATGTACTGCTGTCTGCCTTGTGACCTTGCTCCTCCTGATGTGTGCCATTGTTGGAGGTGTTAAGTGCAGCTATCCCACTGTGTGGGTTTCGGGGAAAACATATTGGCCATCAGGGGAGGTGTTACTGTTCTAATGTCAGAGCTAATTTTACTATGCTGTTGTCTAGCATCACATCTGCAAACACTTGGGCATGTTGTATGTTCCTTGTACTGCTATGTCAACTACAATAGGGCTGCCAAACATATAAGTGTTATCAGTATTGCTACCTATCCTTACTGTACACAATGGACTATTATGGAACATAACTTTTACTGACAGAGAAACTTCCCTTTAGTGGAGTTAAGTCAGCTGTGAGGGATGGACCATTAAGAACGCAAGTCTGGAAAATGTGGGTCTGCCCTGGTAATATGTATTAACGTGCCACAGGCCTATTCACGCTAGGGAGCTTGACAATGTACTGCATTTGTGTCTTTTTGCAGGTCTGATGGGTGGTGCTACTCTGGTTCCTGGCTTGACTGGTGGCTCCCTTGACACAAGATTTCAGAATATGTCTGTTCTACTGTCATACTCCCTGCATATTGCTCACCCTTCTCTTCAGACTTTGAATAGTCAATGTGTTAACTGTAATGCCGTTTTGTACAACAGTAAATCTCCCTTGTAATAATAAAGAGAGGTAAGCAGTAGCTGTGCTCAGTGGTGTTTATTGTGATTTACAAGTGCAATGGGTGATGAGTGGGGCCATGGTGGATAACATCATCAGAGTATTGGGACAAGCTGCAATTAGTCCAGGTCCAGTATCAAAGGAGCCATGGGAAAATAGAGACATGGCAATGGACAGTCAACAGGGTGTCTCAGTGGCAGACAAGGGAGAATGCTCAGAAGAGGCTCACTTTCTGGCAGTGGTTTTGGTCTTGGCATCAGGTCCTGCAGGATGTCTGGATGGATGACCTCATTTACGTGGGGGTTCCTCAGCTACAGAGGGAGGTGTGATGGTAACCTGTAGGTCCTCTGACAGGGCCCCATTCCACTAGCTGCAGCAGAAGTGGATGGCTCTGTTGGTACGTGGCTGGTGGAAGGGGCCTGATGGTGGGTGGAGGACGCAAGCAGGGTGGTAGTAAGTTCCTTCAGCACCGATGCAATGGAGGTCATGGTGCATTGTGAGGCTGTCACTGCTGCATGGCCTCTTGGTGGTATTACCTCTGCAGCCTCTGGTTCTCCTCCACGTCCCTGTACTATCGGGCACACTGCTGATTGTACAGTCCTTCAAACACAGGTTTGGGGACAAAGGGTTGGCTGTGCTGTTGTTGCCACTGGGGTCGGAGGACTCAAATGTGGGCAGGGTGGGGCTGGTGGTGGTGGACTGACCAGTTGTCCCAGATGGGCCAGGTAAGTCGTCAATGTCCAGACATCCACTGGGGCCTTCATCATGGGGAGGGCTAGCTGTCTCTGACATCCTCTGGAGGGTGGCAGTGGCAGAGGTACCTGGGGATGGAGAGCGAGAGAGTTACATTGTGGAGGTGTACTTGTTAGTTTCATAATCTGATGCATGCAGTGGCTTGACTTGCTTCCCAGCAATGGCAATGACAGATGCAGCACTGCAGACATTGTTTGTGGGAGATGGATTGTGGCATTGTTTCCGTGTTCCATTGAGGGTAGTGGATAGCACTGCTGTCATTGCCAAGTAGTAGTACGTAGTCAAAACATCCAGTATGTGTAGCATGTGCAATGGTTTTAAGTGCAGGTGTTCCACTGTGAGGTGGGAATTAAATGTTTTCATGTGTAGGGAGTAATGCGTTGTGGGAGTTGTGGTGCTTGCCTTTTTGAGTGCTATCTGTGCACTAGGGAGGGACTGTGTGGGGATAGTGGGAAGTCAGATGGTGTTGCTTGCAGGGGAGTGGCGTTAGGTGAATGGGCAGGGGGCAGAAGTGTGAGATGGGGTGAATTGGGGAGTGATAGGGTGGTGGGGATGCATGCTGTACAGGAGTTGTTGGTCCCAGGGGAGTGTTGTTGACTTTCCAAAGTCCAGTCCTCTGGTTTTTCCAGTCAAGCCCTCTGGGTGCATGATGTCAAAGACCTTCTCCTCCCACGATGTGAACTCTGGGGAGAAGGTGGGGGTCCACCACCAGTCTTGTTGATGGCAATATTGAGTCTTGAAGCCATGGAACGCACCTTCCCCCATAGGTCATTCCACCTCTTCCTGATGTCCTCCCTTGTGCGTGGATGGGTACCCACTGAATTGACCCTGTCAACTATCGTTCGCCATAACCCCTGGCTATGGATGTTTTCTGGACATGTGCTCCCAACAGTTGTGGCTCTACCCTGACGATTTCATCGACCATCAAATCATTAACATTTATAAAGCGCGCTACTCACCCGTGTGGGTCTCAAGGCGCTAGGGGAAAAAGGGGGGGGTTATCGCTGTTCGAACAGCCAGGTCTTTAGGAGTCTCCGGAAAGCGGAGTGGTCCTGGGTGGTCCTGAGGCTGGTGGGGAGGGAGTTCCAGGTCTTGGCCGCCAGGAAGGAGAAAGATCTCCCACCCGCCGTGGAGCGGCGGATGCGAGGGACAGCAGCGAGTGCGAGGCCAGAGGAGCGGAGGAGGCGGGTGGGGACGTAGAAGCTGAGGCGTCTGTTGAGGTATTCCGGTCCCTTGTCGTAGAGGGCTTTGTGTGCGTGGGTGAGAAGTCGGAAGGTGATCCTTTTGCTGACAGGGAGCCATGTCCCTCAACTTTTCATCTGTGAATCGTGGGTGCTTTTGAGGGGACATGGTGCTAGTGATGTGGTGTGGGGGGGGGGTGTCTTGTGCAAGGGTGAGGTGTTGGGGGTGCCTAATTTGGTATGCTAGTGTGTTGTGGTGTTTGTGTGTAGTTGTGATGTGTGAATTGTGTTGATGGTGCAGTTGTGTGGTGTTTGCTGCATGTGAAGTGTATATGTGCTCATGGTGTATCAGTGGTAGGTGATGGCTTTGTGGCTCCTCGCTGTCTGTCTGTGGTTGTAGTTGCAAAGGATTGTGGGTTATGTGGGGGGTGCTTTATAGTGGTGGGTGTGAGTGTGTGTAGTGTCTCAGGTGTGGGGGTATTCATACTGTCCAATGTTGTGTTGGGTTCTGGTGGAGGTGATATTTTTAGTGCAGCAGATAGCACCACCAATGGTTTTCTGCTGTGCAATGACCGCTGTGCTGATTTGTAGGTCGTGATATGGGAGGGAGGCATGTTGTCGGCGTGGTGGGGCGGGGTGGTGGGACCTCCTCTCTCCTGCTCTCGGTCGGCCTGGCGGTGTCGGATTTGTGGCTTTTTTTGGGCGGGCTTCAGTATGTGACTCGTAATACGGTGGTCAGGATACTGCCATCACTGCCGGTATTTTGTGGCTGCCACCACGGTGGTCTTCCGATAAGACCGCCAAACTCGTAATGAGGGCCTTAGTGTGGTTGAGTGCTCTATAGATTATGGATTTACCCCATGAAGATGTTACAAATAGATTATGTTTTACAACCTTCCTACTTGATCTGTGGGGTGTGTAGAGGCATGTCTCTCTGTTCTGGATTGCAGTTGGAGTGCTGGTCTTTCTGCCCTGTGCCTAACTCATATCACCTGATGTTCGCACATTCAAACTTAGTCCAGATTTAAAAGCTTATAGTCAGTGGAAGCTGGAGAAAGTAGCTATACTGTGGTTTCTAACTATCTGTTTTCATTTGGTAGTTAATTGTCATGGAGCTGGGTTAGCATTTAGAGATGATGACCTGTTTCATGTCTCCTCAATTGATTACCTGAGTGTCTGGTGTTTTCCTAGTGTGATTGGGTCCTGTCCATTGGTCTACGTTTCCATACATCCCTGTTTCCAGGTTGTTACTTACCAGAGTGCCCGATTCTCAATGCAGGGGACCATTAAGTTCTGGTTACAATGTGTTACTGGCATTTGGGGTCCTATGGATAGCTTAGGAACTTGTACGTTTGTAGCTGTAACTCGAATTTTGTGAAACACTTTTTGTGCAATTTCCGATTGACTTTGGCAATTCATTACATCTAAGATTACCGAAAAAACTATTGCCAAGTTCCAATACATGCAAAATCCCTTAGCCTGGGGTCTATTTCATTTGAAAAATGCCCACCATGTTTGGGTGCTTTGCTCCAAATGCATTGATTACCTGTGAGTGAATTTTCTGTGGAGTTTATTTATGATGTATTGCACCCACTCTCAGAAAGACACAGCTTTTTAAACAAGAAATCAATAAAATCTACACCTCAGAAAACGCACAGTTCTGCTACTAATCGTATTGTATTGTCCCGTGTTTAATAATAAGAACCGGGGCCCTAGAACCCGAGGTGCGAGCAGCCTCATTATAGAATTCCATTCCCGTACACCAGCATAGCTTTTATCAATTAATCATCCTTGGGTCAACAATAGCTGTGAGCAGAGGTGTCTGTTTCTGTGTAACAGACCCCTTTATGGAGAATAAAGAGATTTTCAGCTAGCCAATAATAATGTATATGGCACCTGCACAGTACCTTGTACAGTCTGATGAATGAATAGTCGAAGTGGCCTGCCATTTCTGACGGCTCAGTGGACTATTGCATCCCTTCCAAAACTCTCTTTTGACTTCACTGTCACAGGCTGGAAGCCTAGTGGGTCCACTCTGTCTCCCTTTTAGTGAACTTTTTTTCATTTTCTTTCAGCACTCCATGAGGGTGCACGTCTTCTGTAGGAGGCTGGCCTGGCTTACAGCGGGTACCTGATGGTACTTACACCTTGTGCCAGGTCCAGGTATCCCTTATTAGTAGATTAGTAGTGTTCTAGCAGCTTAGGCTGTTAGAGGTAGCTATAGCAGAGCAGATTAGGGTGAACTGGGAGACATGCAAAGCTCTTACTATACCACTTATATCATATAGCCATATATCATAAGAAACACAATACTCAGAGTTACTAAAAATAAAGGTACTTTACTTTAGTGACAATGTGTCAGAAATATCTCAGAGGATTTACTCCCTTAGGAGGTGAGTAAAATACACAAAATATACACACAAACCAAAATCAGGCAAGTAAACAGTTAGAAAAGTAGTGCAAATACTGTAGAATACAATCTGATGCAATAGGCCTAGGGGCAACACAAACCATATACTCTAAAAGTGGAATGCAAACCACGAATGGACCCCAGGCCTAGTGTAGTGTGTAGAGGGTCATGGGGAGTGTAAGAAAACACTAAGGGTGTCCAAGATACCCCACCCCAAGACCCTGGAAAGTAGGAGTAAAGTTACCCTACTACCCCAGAAACACACTAAAGTCGTGATAGGAGATTCTGCAAGGACAACAACTGATTGCAAAGCACTGAAGACGAATTCCTGGACCTGAGGACCTGTAAAGGAAGGGGACCAAGTCCAAGAGTCACAAAAGTGTCCAGGTGGGGCAGGACCCCACTAAACCCCGGATGAAGGTGCAAAAGGGCTGCCTCTGGGTGGAAGAAGCTGAAGATTCTGCAACAACGGAAGGTGCCAGGAACTTCTCCTTTGTACAGAAGGTGTCCCATGGCATGCTGGAGGATGCAGAGTTGCTTCCACACAGAAATTCCCAAACAAGCCTTGCTAGCTGCAAGAGTCATGGTTGAAGAAAATGGGTGCTGCGCAGGCCCAGGAAGGACCAGGAGGTTGCCCCTTGGAGGAGGAGACAGAGGGGGTGCTCAGCAGCACAGAGAGCTCACTTAGAAGCAGGCAGCACCTGCAGAAGCACTTGAACAGGCATTCAAGAAATCTGAGCACAGCGGTCATCTCAACACTACAAAGGAGGGTCCCACGAAATCGGTGGTCAACTCAACGAGTTGAGCAATGCAGGACGGAGTGCTGGGGACCTGGGCTGTACTGTGCATGAAGGATTCCTTGCAAAAGTGCACAGAAGCCCTATCAGCTGCAGATCATGCAGTACATAGGATTACTGTCTGGCGTGAGGAGGCAAGGACTTACCTCCACCAAATTTGGACAGAAGGACCACTGGACTGTCGGGGTCACTTCGATCCAGCTCCTGTGTTCCAGGGACCAGGCTCGTCAAGGGGACCCAGAGGACCGGTGATGCAGAAGTTTGGTGCCTGCGTTAGCAGGGGGAAGATTCCATCGACCCACGGGAGATTTCTTCTTGGCTTCCAGTGCAGGGTAAGGCAGACAGCCCTCAGAGCATGCACCACCAGGAAACAGTCGAGAAAGCCGACAGGATTAGGCGCTACAATGTTGCAGGTAGTCGCCTTGCTACTTTGTTGCTGTTTTGCAGGCGTCCTGGAGCAGTCAGCGGTCGATCCTTGGCAGAAGTTGAAGAGAGAGATGCAGAGGAACTCTGGTGAGCTCTTGCAGTCGTTATCTGAAGAGAAACCAACAGGAGAGACCCTAAATAGCCCTCAGAGGAGGATTGGCCACCTAACCAGGTAAGCACCTATCAGGAGGGGTCTCTGACGTCACCTGCTGGCACTGGCCACTCAGAGGCCTCCACTGTGCCCTCACACCTCTGCATTCAAGATGGCAGAGGTCTGGGACACACTGGAGGAGCTCTGAGCACCACCCCTGCGGTGGTGATGGACAGGGGAGTGGTCACTCCCCTTTCCTCTGTCCAGTTTCGCACCAGAGCAGGGGCTGGGGGATCCCTTAACTGGTTTAGACCGGCTTATGCAAGGAGGGTACCATCTGTGCCCTTCAAAGCATTTCCAGAGGCTGGGGGAGGCTACTCCTCCCCTGCCCTTAACACCTATATCCAAAGGGAGAGGGTGTAGCACCCTCTCTCAGAGGAAATCCTTTGTTCTGCCTTCCTGGGACTGGGCTGCCCAGACCCCAGGAGGGCAGAAGCCTGTCTGTGGGTTGGCAGCAGCGGTAGCTGCAGTGAAACCCCAAAGAGCAAGTTTGGCAGTACTCAGGGGTCTATGCTGGAGCCCCGGGGATGCATGGGATTGGCACCCAATACCAGATTTGGCATGGGGGCACAATTCCATGATCTTAGACATGTTACATGGCCATGTTCGGAGTTACCATTGTGAAGCTACATATAGGTATTGACCTATATATAGTGCACATGCGTAATGGTGTCTCCGCACTCACAAAGTCTGGGGAAATTGCCCTGAACTATGTGGGGGCACCTTGGCTAGTTCCAGGGTGCCCTCACACTTAGTAACTTTTCACCTAACCTTCACCAAGTGAGGGTTAGACATATAGGTGACTTATAAGTTACTTAAGTGCAGTGTAAAATGGCTGTGAAATAATGTGGACGTTATTTCACTCAGGCTGCAGTGGCAGTCCTGTGAAAGAATTGCAGCACAGCATTGGCAAAACGCAGTCCCATAGGCTTTGCCAGTGCTTATTTATTTTACTACCAGGTGGAAATCGTGACAGCTAAGATTCTTTATTGCATGTACACGTGTATCTATATACTTCTTATTTATTTATGTTGTTCATACAGCACAGTCCGGCATACTTGGCCAGCAAACACTGTAATGCTATAAAAAGTATCCAAAAAAAACCTGTTAAAATAGAATTGATGAAGGGCTGGTCACGACCACTAAAATTATATGATTCTGCAGCCACAGTTCTTTATGCATATGCTGCATTTGCGACATAACCCATAATCTGCTGCTTATTCTGCAGATTTTAGTAAAATTACTTTTTGTACTCCAAACGGATCTAAAGTTACTAAAACATGTCAATGTATTCCCACGCAGTTGAAGGCCCTTCACAAACATTGACTGGTCATCTTTCTGTTTCATATTGATGCATTTGGGTTTCTAAACTGGTACTAACAAGGTGAAATATTTGCCCAGACAGTTTTACCATGTGTCAAAATGAAATACTATCACAAAATGTGCCACAATATGCTGCATAATTTGCCTTCTCTTGCCACATAATTTAGTCCTCTCTGCCTCACAATTTGGTCCTCCCCTGCTGCATCATTTTTGTGGCCCTCTGCTTAGTATAGAAGTAGAATAGTCTTCGGGGTGGCTTATGTTTAAAGGCAGGAGATTTAAAAGTCTTGTCAGCTGATAGGATATTTCCTGGTTTCAGTTTTTCTGACTTTTGGGTTTTCGGTTAGAAGTCAGGGAGTTGAGATTTGCAGGTATGTCTAGGTATTTATTTGTAAAGCAAAACACTGGCTAGAAAACAGCTGGATAAGACTGATGTACAGACATACATTTAAGAATTAATTAAAAGTGACAGAATGTTAAGGGGCTGAGCTTCCTATCTTATAGAGATCTTGTGGTCTTCAGATCATTTTTGAATTGCCAAAAGAGTTGAGGCAGCACTGATACCAACACCATTTTTTTCCAGATCCAATGCACATATGTGTTTCTTCCAATGCACATCTGTGTTTTTTCTATTTTTATTTTTTGTGGTTTCGTCTTTCCTGTCTGCCAAAGTCCCGGCTTTTAGAGTGGAGGTGTAGGTGAAGATTGGTCTTGAAAAATATGCTTGCTTTGGGGAGGTATTATAATTTTTTCGGCTTTGGGATCAGGGCCGGACAGGGTTGTAATTCCACTGGACATTTTCCTGGTGGCCATGAACCCTTGGGAGCTGTTTGAAAGCCCGTTGCTATTGCCTCTGTCACTTTCCAAAGTCTCTCCAAGGTTAATTGCATCGGGCATGAGAAGGCTGTCAAGAGATAGAAAGGGCAGGAGGGGGAAATAGAGAGAAAGTGATTGAAGAGGCTGTGTCATCTGAAGGATTTCAGGCCCTCCGGGACAAGAAATATTTTGGGGTTTCTTATTTGGAACAACTTTGAATTTTAGTAGCATTTTTTTCAAGTCTTATGTTGACTAAAACTATTTAAGTGTGCATTAATGGTTAAGACAGAGAAATAAACAGAAGTGAGCTGGAAAGAAACTTTATTTTCCCATGGGGCCCCTTGGAAGGTAGGGCCCCTGGGCAATTGCCCACTTTGCCATGCCTTAAAATGTCTCTGCAGAGAGTGAGAAGCAGGAGAGAAGAAAAAGGAGAGTGACAATTTATGGATGGAAAGAGAGGGCTAGCACAAGAAGAGGAGTGGAGCGTTTTTGCTAGGACTGCTTTTGGTTCCCCAATCTGGCCCTGGTTTGAATGATATGGTAGAATGTATTCAGGTAATGGATGAAACATAGTACAGCAATTGGGATGGTTATAAATAAGGCAAAAGTGTTTTTTAGAGACACTTCTTGATGTTAGGTAAGACTACTGTACTATCATCTACGGTTGTATGGCAGAACCACGCATATGGGAAGAACGCATGCCTTAACATCGGATTTGGAACAACAACACGTCTCTTCCACGCATGCCTTCACCACGCATGGCTTTACAACAAATGTTGTTGTAAAAGCATGCTCAGTAAAGGCATGTGTGGTTCTGTCATACAGCCCCCAAACCCGCCCGGAAGCCCAAACGACCCTATCCTTAATGACCCACCCTAAGCCCTAAAAATAACTACGCTGATGCCTCCACCCTTCCCTCTGAAAACTAAACTACCCCAACACCCCCACCCGCCCTGAGCCCTAAAACCATCCCCCCCAATAACTAAACTACCCCAACCCCCGCCCACCCTAAGCCCTAAAAACAAAAAACCCCCAACCCCCACCCACCCTGTGCCCTAAAACCTTTGCCCACCCCTAAAACATAAACTACCCTGCCTCCCCACCTGCCCCTAAAAAAATCAACTACCCCGACCCCCCACCCACCCTAAGCACTTAATCCAACCCTGCTTACCTCACCACGTCCTCTCTCGATCCTTCCTCTCTCTCCCCCCGCCCTTCCTTAAACCTTCCCCACCCCTAAAAAAAAGCTACCCCACCCTAAGCCCTAAAAAAAAAAAAAACTCCCACCCGCCCCAAAAAATAAACTACCCAGTAAGCCCAAAAAACTAAACTTTCCCAAACCTCGACCCTAAAAAAAAATAGGTCGACTCCCCCACCCACCATAAGCCCTTAATCCACCTCCACCACTAAAAACTACCCTGCAAACCTGCCCCAGCCCCACTTACCTCAACACGTCCCCTCCCGAGCTCTCTGCCTTTTTCTCTGCCTTAACCATGCATATGTGTAATTTGGCACATTGGTCTTTAAAGCAGAGAAAAAGTCCTGTGTTGTTCGGCAAGCATTGTTACGCTTGAATAGGAAATATCTGTGTTGTTGGCAACGCATTGTTTAGGACGTTTCCCATCATCTACAAGAGTATACCCAAGAAAAATATGTGGAACCTCCACGGGACCCAGAAGAAGACTTCACAATTTGCCTTGAGTGGATGAACTGATGCCACACTGCACTTGAGCTGAAGTCACAATACTGCCTTGCAATGTAACATATAATCAAATTCAAAGTTTCAGTCACCACACACAAAGCTTAAGGAACAAAATCGAACTCAGAAAGAGTAGACTTAGAAATTCATTCTTCGAAGGTTGATAAAAAATAATACCAGCAAATAAAATGATGGGGAAGTCTATTACTTACAGCATCAAGAAACAGCAAAACTATGGTATCAAACACCAAATAAAAAGTATTATGATTATTATAATGCGTAGAACAATGCCACAAGCCTTTTGTGGGACGGTCACATATTTGTCCATTTGGTGAGAGTTCTCATGTCTGGTTTACCTTGTAATTAGGAAATGACCTCAGAAGGTGCTCGTAAGATATTTTAAAGACTACCTGCTGTGACGTCACAATAGCCACACGGCTCCATCTAAACTTCTCAATAAAATATATATCTTGAACTTTTTGTAGGTACTACAGATGACAAGGAAGGGTATATTCAGGGCTATTTTCTGCTTGCATTTCATTCTAAGTAAGTTGTAATCTTTTGTGTTTATGTCGTTCAGGTTCAATTAGTTTTAAGCAAAATCTGTCCATTGCTATGCTTTAATGGCTTTAAAGCTGCTACAAGTACAAAACCTTTTAAAGGTAAATAGAGTTATCTTTACTCACAATTCTGGAAGTGTGCTTTTTGAAGGTCACGGCTTTCAAACAGTTTTTTGTGCAGCGGAGTCTGAAAAAAAATGATAATAATTGATTTTAAAAATGAAAAAGATAAAACCCCGCCGTCACCTGAAACGTTAAAGTGAGGATAAAGGCAGCTAGCCACAGATAACAAGCAAGTTTTTTCAGAGCCCAATTTCAAATGACAGTTTTCCCTTCGGAAGCAACGTTTTCACTTTCAGAAAGGCCTGTTTGAGGCCATCTTTTGCAGACTCTTGCCTTTTGTGGTGCCACCAAGTGGAAACTGTTAGCAGTGACCTTCATGTAACAGTGGCCCAAACAGCAAGAAACATTGGCGACTGTGGGTCAGCTTCTGCATTCTTTGAGGTGCGTGGTTAGCAGTGGGAAAACCATTCTAAGCTTTTTAAAAAATACAACTTTCTTTGATGCGGTACTTTATTTTTATTTTTTTTACTATCATATACAATAGCTGCCAAATTCTAGCAAATCTCAGATTTTATAAAGTCTCCCTCAACAGAAAATTCAGTTGTGGGCATTTGCGCTCAGAACTATCTTTGTTTTATAGTGTAAGTGCAACCGGAGTTATCATTTTTCCCTGGTGAATCGCAAATAGAAAGGGCAAAATAGGGATAAAGTAGCTCTGAGCAGAAGCCCAAAGGGCACTTTCCTCGGGAATGGAACAGAGAGCACAGATCAGTTCCATCTCCCTCTCCCCCCCAAAAAAGCGTAGCATCCTTCTCCCAGTTACTAGAAAACCATAGGGGCATATTTACAAGGAAATGGTGCTTCGAGGTCCCGCAAGCAATCTTGCTGCGCCAAGCTGCGTCATTTCCAGAATTCAGGGATGCTCCGTATTTACAAGAACATGGTGCATCCCTGTGTTCTCCCCTGCACCAGCGCTAAATTAGATGCCTAGCCCCAATGCAGGCACCCTTGTGCCACGGTGAAAGGGTGCCTGCATTGCATGGAAGATTGTTTTTGTGCAGGAAGGGACACCTTGCATAAAAACAATCACTAATGGTGATTTGTTCCATCAATGTGTGCTGCAGAATGCAGCACACATAGAAAGAGCAAAAAACAAGGGGACATAAAAGTATTTTTCCTTGTTGCACCATTCTAAGTTTTTGGCGCTGCCTCAGATTTATGTTTCCTTGTAAATATTTGGCAGTGTCAAAAAGCAATGGGTGTTGCATTGGTATGCCCACAGCAACACCCATTGCACGCCCCTTTGCTGCAGAAAACATCACCGGGCGGGCTATATTTGCAAGGAGTGTTAAGCCACAAAAAGTGGCTTAACACAGTTTAGTAAATATGGGGCGGGGCATTCCACCATCAGAGTGTCACAAAATGTGACCCTCCAGTGGCACAGGTGGCTTGTAAACATCCCCCACAGTTATTTGAGCTTAGATTATTGAAACCATTAGAAGACTACAATAACAAACAAGTGCTCAGTGCATGTGTAAAGTAAATGACTATCACAATTTTCAGAATGAAAGTAGTGAACATCAATTCAAGCTATTTGTTCCACAAAATGCTACAATAACTGGGCTTGTTAGTAAGAGGGGCAGGGTGTGACCACCATGAGTAATCCGAAACAGTAAGGCATTGTCCCACCCTGAATCTGTTCTTTAATATCAGTTAGAAGTGATGGGTGCCCTGCTAGCTGATAATGATATCAAGATTCAGCACAGAACTCTTTCTCTTCCACGAGTGTCATTAGCCCTCTTAAGACCTACCTCACCCTTAAATCAGGCTATCAAGTACCACACTAACAATGCACCTAGACAACACCAACACCTTCTTAGGGCCTGCTTTAGAGTTTGGCAGATGGAATACTCTCTCACAAACATGACAGACATACCGTCTGCCTTACTACAAGTGCATAATAAGTGGATAGTATATCCCTCAAAAAGGGCTTATCATAAGGCAGAAGGGATGTCTGTCATGTTAATGACAGAGTTTTCCATTCACCAAACTCTAAATTTGGCTCTAAAACTACCTATGAAAACCTAGCACATTACTAAGAGTGTGCCAATGCAAACCCAAAATTACTAATTACAAACAGTAAAAGAGAATCTCAGACCCAAGAATGCTTATTTGGCATGAAAATAAAAGCATTCATACCTCTCTTCGCCAACCTAACAATTCACTCTGGAGTCTTCAGAACGGTCACCTAAGTCCTAGTCCTCTCTCACATGGGGGTAACAATGACCTCCTGTGCCACATCCATATCTCCACAATGGCCCTACTGAAATATGACCTACACATCACAGAAAGGTTTTAAAGCATGGGCAAAATGGACGATTGCCCAAAGCCCCCAACAACCAGGGCCCCCCTGGGAAAGTGAATTTTCTCTTTAGTTAAATTCTGAGTATCCTATTCCTCTATCAAGATCCCTCTCTGCCTACCTCTGCTTTTTATTCTGTCTCTCTACCCTGTGTTACTTGAATGATTATTAGGGTCCTGAGAAAGGCATATGTCAACTGTTTTATTGTGACTCTGTTAAACGTTAACATATAATTTAATATTGTTTGGCATCATGAGGGATTAAATTTGCAGGAAAAGGGTAATAAAGTTCAAATGTGTTCCATTCAGAGGCCCCTAAATATGTTTTGCTCAGGGCCCCCAAAATCCTCAAGATCGCACTCATATATCACTCCTTAACTCATCGAAGTCCTGAAAAATGGACATCACCATGCCCATGTAGGAGGAATTACTCTGCACTGCCCCCTTTCATTACTTATGCTTGTATCCTCTTTACAACGTGCTACATCACCCCATAAGTTGCCCTGCCAATTAAACAACCTCACCTGGGTCATTCCAGGAGCAAAATGATTGTCAGACTTGAAACCATGGAATGCACACTTATCCATCCATCCATATACCCAAAACACTATTAAGTTCATGCAGTTTCAATCTCATTTTACTTTCACACTACAAATGCACAGACTTGAGCTATAAACTAAACCTTGAAGAACTCCTCACTAACCTCACACAACCAAGCACCAGCAAAAAACAGACTCCATTAATGGAAGGCACTTCTAGATCTTCATAAAATGGCATCCAGACTGAGAACATCCTATGCGCCTGTAGTAATGGAGGTAAGTGGTACACAAACGCCATATGCATGTGATTGACTGGCCTGGTTGTATTGGCGATTTAGAGATCTTGGCCTGTCTGGAACCTCCATATTTACCCTCTAGGCCCTTTCACATCTGTCACACAGACATCACAAGACTGGAGTGGTTTTAGCTATGTTGCTGACTGTGGCATCAGAACATCAAAGATACTTTGGGGCACGTTTCAGAAAAGTGGTGCTTCATCCAATGTAGTACCACTTTTCCGCCGCCACTTAGTGCCCCCCCCAAGCCCGCCATATGTGCACTGTATTTAAAATACAGTACACCATGGCGGTAGTTAGGGACCTAGGGTCAAATTTTTTGACGCTAGTTTGGCGCTTTGCAGGATTAGCGTAAAAAATGTTGACGATACTCCTGCAAAGTACATAGCGGGCTATTTTAATAAATGGTGTGCCTCCTTTTAACGCCTGCTCAGAGCAGGTGTTAAAAAATGCCACTAAAAATGGCGCAAATAAATCTTCTAAATTTCGTTACCCCATTTTTTCCGGCTCCTTTAACTAGGGAATGCCTCACTTGAATACATTAAGCCGGGCGCAGGCATAATGTGGTGGAAGGGGTAACTTAGTGGCGCAATGCATGCATTGCACCACTTTGTAAATCTGGTGCAGCAATTATTGAAGGCTAATGCCATATTACCATTTAAAAAATGACGCTAATGTGGTACTAGAGCTTCTTAAATCTGGGCCGATTCCCGAAATTGGGTGTTATCCCTGGCAAATCACATTCTTTCCCTGCGCTTCTTCTTCTTTAATTTCAAAACTTTGGGGTGCTTTGAAGCTTAGCAATTTCTCGTGTTAAGGACTACACAAAAATTCGTCTTTTGTATTTGCACACTGCTGTGCCACATAACTTAAAGTAGAATTGAGACATAGCTGGTTCATAGTCGGTTCAGTGGAAAACTTACTTGCAGGTATAGATTCCAAGGAAATACAATGCTGTTGCACAGAGGAAGACGACCGCGGCCACCAGTAGAGCTGCAAGGAAGTAGATAATCAATCTGATCAGAGATGCACATTAGCAAATTTAAACTCTGGTTTGTGCCATTAACAAATTGATCTTAAAAGCAAGAACGAAAGCATCAACTGGGGGTAAGGAAACTTTTTACAAAAGCGCTAGATGTCACCTAGGGCCTGAGTTAGAGTTTGAGGATAGGTTTCTCTGTACTACCTCCTAAAACAATGCCGCTCGGGTATTTATAGCCATTTGGTTAAAAAAATAGCTTCTGTTACATCGGAGTACTTTACGCAATCCCCTGACTGCTCTGGCCCATTAAATCTTATTCTGAAATGAGACTTGTTGCCAAACCTTTTTTAACCTAGGGTAGTTTTTAGATTGCATCCATTGGTGAAAGTGAAGGCAGTAGCATTGGTCTCCCTTGGACAAAATGGCGTCCTCTTACAGGTAAAGTATAGTATTTCTCCTTGGACAGATGTGATAAAAAGAAGCAGAATCCTTAAGTGTAATGCCCTTCTGGACATGGTGGCCGGAGTGGTTCCTATGAGCAGTCCTGTATGCAGAGGCCACTGTGAAATGATTATACTTGTTGGAAAACTGCACCCTCCCAAAGCCGCAGGTTCACCCCTACCGTGAAGATCTGCAGTGAACCCCTCTGAGACACTGGGCATTGAGGCCAGGCTCGAGCTTGATAAGACCTATCTGACTGCAACAGGTTTTCTCACTATATTTACAACCAAAAGAAGAGACACCACTAAGGCACCTCAGAGTTTTTTTAAACTCTGGGGTCAACTGTTTCAGTAGCCACCCAGGTGTTTGTAAAATAATAATTATGATGTTAGGTTGACACGCTCTTAAAAAAATGTAGCACTACAACTGTAACACAATTCGATGTATGAGCATCCTGCGTTTCTTGTACTTTTGAGCAGGATTTCAGTCAGGGAGTGAATAGTACTGATAGGCGACTAAGGGAAAAAATTAGCCAAGATGTTGCTGTGGTTTATTACTGTAGTACGTCTAGTACTCACGGTTTCAATGGCAGTTATATTAGCGCATTTAAGAACAGACTGAAATCGGATCAGCATGCTCCTTAAGGCGTATGTGTATATAAGATTTAATGGGAGCCACTTACTGACGGACACTCCTGTAACTAGAATGTTCTTTTTACCATAATAAATGAACCTGTTTCAGCTCTTCAACACAAGTTACTGCATCTTTTTAGATGTTTGCACATCATAGGCCTTGAGTGAACCCCTTGCTGTCTTTACCACCACGTGACCACTGCGACAGCTTGCCATTGCTGCCACTGAAAATCAATTGTAAGGGGTTTTACCTAGGTTGCAGAGCCATAGTAGGTCTGGCCCCCGAGGCAATAGAGGCAAGCAACCTCAACCACCACCCGCTGAGGTCGAGAACACGTGCCTGCCCCGTGCGCCCCCCAAAAAGGTTGTGAGAGGTTTGCATTTACACCCTCAGGTCATTACTTTTCTCAGCGTAGTGCCATGTTTTCCACTTCAGACTGCCCCTGCATGAGGAATACGAAGTCCTGTCATCAAAAGACTTCTGTAACATTCCATCCTGGATTACAAAATGTCTCCCTAGGCAGTAATATTTCAGGAAAAGACCTCATTAAGCAAATCTTGTCAGTTGTTGGGGGTCTTGGGAGGCTCCAGAATAAAATCAATCATTGACAAACCCAACTGATCTTGCTTTTTGTCACGGAAGTGTGTTGGTTATAGTTGAACAGCTTTGTGTGTGTTGCTACTAGCAGTCCTAGAAAGAAGATCCCATAATCTTGGGTTACATATTCGAGATTGGGAATGGACCCCTTTGCTTAACAGGTTGCATCACAAAAATTAACCTAAACAGAAAAGAGTTATGTATGGGAGTCTGACAATGTTTATGTTGGGAATTGAAGGGTCACACACAGCAAAATATTTCTAGCAGCTTTATTGACAAAGGGGCAGTATCTTCTTTACACTTGAATGCTTTTGCTTTGTAAACAAAAAATGCAAATCCACGAAATGCTTTCATGACAGCAAAGTTAAAATAATGAATGTGCAAGGTAGATTAGTTAATAGCACTGTGTCTTTATGACAGGCCAAGGCATCCAAAAACACTCAATTCCTAAACAAAAAGCCATAAATCAGCATTTAAATTTCATCTTGTCAGCAAAATAAATACATCAAAGAGCAGGCACTGGGTCTCAGTTACACGCTACATGTTGTGTTTGCAGTCTGACAAAAGGACAACTTGACCTCCATTATCAAAGCCAAGTGGCAACACAAATATGACAATGTGACTTTGTTCTAAATGAAATCACCTTGATAGACAACCCTTTCAAACATTGCCAAACCATGAAAACCATATTATGAAAGGCAATGGTTGAAGAGATATACCAACTCTCACTCAGTACTGTTTATTGACATTTTTGAAGGACTGATAACATGGAGTCTATGGTGGATAAGCTGTCTGTCGCTGTGAAAAGAAGACTCCTCTTTGCAGAAAGGATAGTAAATGCTGTGAGAAATAATGCGGTTAGCATCTGTAACAGCATTCAAAAGAGCATGGAACAGACATAGGAGAGTAATCATTGCATGAGGCCAAACAGGTGTTGAAATACAGCATACAACAGAGGAAGATGAATTAGTGAGCAACAACCGGGCAACCTCCCAATCAATGTGTACATACAAAATGGACTAGGGGGTCTCTTTGACGGAGGAAATTTAACCTGCTCAATATTTTGTCCTTTCCTACTGAACTCCTTTCTGCCTTTGCTGGAATAATCCTACGAAACCTATTTAGCCCCTGGAGATTAGAGAACTCAACAGCCGGACCCATGCAGTGCTATAATCATGGATTCATATAAAGTGTTGAGTTCGCTGAAGACTAATATCTCACCTTTACCGCCTGCATTTGTGAGCGACATCGTTTTTGTAGACAGGAATACGAGTTCAATAGGAATATGTATGTTTAGTAAATTTTACTTTTACATTTGAAGTCGGGTGAAGAATGAGATAGTGAGGGTTAAATTGAAGTCCTGCAGTCCTATAAGCCTAGGGATATGCCATGTACACTAAAAGGGCCAAAACACGTTGACCAACATAGGAGAAAGCCATAGAAGAATCCTAATAATTTCCTGTACCCCCTTTACCCTTATGTTGTTTTTAACCTTATATAGGGCAAGCCGATACTGAATAAGGCTAACATAAAAATGTGTCCCAATACAATTTTAGAGTTATCAGATCTTTGTTCTATCCACCAAAAATATTACATCTCCTCAATATAGGAAGTTGGCTCTCTATGTAGTGTGTAAAAACAATGCACACTGTGCAGCGAGTCGAGGCAACCACACGTTGGTTTACAGTGATAAACACTAGACCACCTAATGCTTTAATTTTTATGATAGCTTGGTCAAGCAGTTAGGCCAATCTTGAAGAAGTGGAATGCATTTGTTGTAGTCAGAGTATCAATAAATGGAGACACACTCAAGGGAATAACTTGAGACCAATTTACAAAAAATACTTCAGATTTTTATAAATTTTTTAAGACCAAGATCATCAAAATCAGGCACATACTTTCTAAGTTATGATTTTTCAAAGTTTAGAAAATGTCTTGTTTCTGTGCGTAATTATTAATCACAGAAATCAATGGGATTTTTTAAAAAAATGCATATAAAATCAGGCAATGCGTTTACCAATGTTTCCTTTTGCTTTTAGGTCGAGGTTATCAAGATGTCCTGTGGAGCAGCTGGGGAAGTTTGGGCAGCTCCCGGGTTTGGCAGGAACAGGTGTCGAAAAGTCCTTGGAGCTGGTGCAGGGCCACTGCAGGGGAATACTTGGAAAAGCAATGCATAGATGGACTTAAAGGTGAATTCGGTGGGTCCCCTTGAAGTGTAGAGGTTGAAAGGGGTGGGGGACCCTTGGAGCACAACTGGTGTTTTTGTGCAGGGCTTAGGGAGGCTGGGTGCAGAGCAGATAGGTTAGCCAAGAGCTGTGCGCAAAGGTGCCCTTGGAAGCAGGAGACGAGGTTACAGTACCACCAAGCTTGGCAGACTTGCAGGATTTGTCCTCCGGGTCCATCCAGTGGAATTTGGTCTGCCAGCTGTGTCCGGTTCCTTGGTCGGCGGCCGGTCAGTGAACGGGATTTCACTGGTCTTTACTTCTTTGTTGCAAAGAGTGATGCCTTCACTCTGAAGGGAGATTTTCAGTGATTTTCAGAAGGGTAGAGGTCGTCTGTGATTTTGTAGAGTCTGTCTTATGTCCATGCAACCCCTCAGCCACGACTGTAGAGTCCTGGATGCAGCAGGCAGGGTTTGGCACCTTTTTCTTTGTGCAGGAGGAATGTAGTTCTCGAGCCTTAGGTCTCCTTTGTTGCTGGCCTTCTCGTGTCCTTGGAATCTGATATGCAGGTCTACCGGTGCCCACTATATACTGCATTTAGCGGGCATTTAGGGGAGTACCTACTAGTGACCAATGAGTCATCTACCTTAGGGTGGCTACACCCACTATGTAACCACTTCCTGTGGGTAGAGGTCACTTTCCTATCCCTCATTGGCATTTGTTTTACCAAGACAGATGGAGGAAAATGAAATGGAGGGGGTCACCTTGCATGCAACACCTTAGGGGTGGTGCAAACTGGGGGTGGCCACTCCTCCTGTCCTTTGTGCAGCTTCCCGCCGTTGTTCCTACCAAAAGTGTGGTTTTGCAAAGGGGGCAGCCACCTGCTGCTAGAAACCAGGGCTGGTGGTGGAGTTTCAAGGGCGCTAAGCCCTTTGAAGCTCGAAGGCAGGGCTGTGCACATTCCTGGGGGAGGATGTGTAACACCTCTGCCTAGGAAGGGCTTTGTTTTCCACACCCAGAGAGCACTAGCTCTCTCCCGAGGGTTCCACAATCTTGTTTGGTGGCAGTAGGCTGGTTGTGACCAGCCAGCAACCATGCCAGGCTTAGTCAGCTTTTGCAGGGGGAACCTCTAGGGTGGCCCCTGGGTACATTTTGCAATAAATCCAATACTGGTACCAGTTTGGATTTATTTTCCTGGGTTGTTTGATACCAAACATCCTAGGGTTCAAAGTGGCCATCATGTGGCTGAGAAATTCGTACTGACCAGTGCCCAGCAAATGCACTTACAAATATAAGTTATATTCCACAAAAATGTCAAACACAAAAGAACAACAATAAATGATTTTTTTTTTTTTTAAATCTGGAAAATCATTTGCAGCACAATAAACAGATATAACACATATATGTCACATACATACATCCAAAAACATCACATATATACAATAACACACATTAATAAGAACTTAATATCTAGGTTCTGAACAAGTTATCTAACAAAGGAAAAGAAAAAGAGCCCTAATACTTCTAATTCATTTACAGCTCTTAATTGTAGAGCCAAGTTCAAAAGCACAATAATCTAAATAATCAATGTGGCATACATCAAGGGAACTGTGTGTTCCAGAGCATCAATTCTAATTCTCCCTGTTAGCCCTATTAAACTCCACTTCTGCTCTTTGGGTGCCTGTTATAGTCAACGTGTTTCGAACCCACACACCTTAAGGGTTCTCCTCAGGACTCAGAACTCTCTGGATACACTCATAATCACAAAGAGCTGGAGACCACAGCCAGTTCAGCGCCAAACTCTAATATAAGGTAGGAATCTTCCTTCTTTGTAACAAATTATATGGTGTGCCTCCAACCAATTTTTAAGATGACATTCATCCAAAAGACGGACACCTTCAAAGTAGCTCCAACTTCCCACAAACAATCTGTCTTGATTTAAGACTTATTGCTCGAGCGGGACTCTTGGCTTTTTCGTACTGTGAGGCAACTAGTCTGGTAGTATTCATCCTCGAATTGTTTGTGGGAATTTGGAGATACTTTGAAGGTGGCCAACAGAGGAAGTCATGGTACTACGCTTAGGGTTTAGATTTGTGAAAGAAAAGCATATGGCCCAGAATGAAAAGTGGCACATACTCTGACATTAATTGGGGTGGTCAGGGTAGGAGCTACAAGCCTGCCCTTTGATATTCAGAGCACTGCCCTTGCCAACTCTAGTCAAATGAGCATGAAGGAAGCAACAGGACAAGAAACTAAACAGGGCTCTGATGAGTAAATTTCCTTTCTGTACTAAATACTCTCTGCTTTGACCAAACCTCTTTAGCAGCAACTCAGAGGCTGTTGGTTGATAGCGGGGGATAGAGGTGGAATGAGGAGTCCTTCTGGTGATGCCGGTAGCGGTTACAGTTTGTACTGTCACGTTTGCTGTCCTGGCATTTCGATGAATCAGCATCCATATAATCCACATGCAATCGGCAAAAGAGGCCTCTTGCATTTGAACATATCACAAACTATACCACAGCCATTTTAAGGTCCAAGAAGAAGAAAATGTTTCCCTTTAATCTGAAAGAATGGTGACCCTTTGTTAGTTTGAGATCCTGAGGGAGCTCTGAGGGTAGATGCTCCTGAGCAGTAGTATTAGGGAATTCAATGGTCCCGGGGCTACAAGTGTCCATTCTGTCTTTTATTCTATCACTATGAGATTAACATTGTTCAGAATACACAAAAATTTAAATTTATCAGGGTGTAATCAATTTTTGCTAAAACAAAAATGGTGCATGCTCTGATTTTAGTAAAAAGCACATTTCCAGAATCAAGAAATGTTCTCATATACTTAGGGTCAATGGAATTATTCAGTACTTCAGCTGCAGTATTTTCTTCTTAATAATACATTCGCCACGTTTGCCAATAATCCAGCTTCTGCTGCAGAATTTGCAGATTCAAATCCCCCAAAAATGCTTCTAGCTCAAGCAGGTCAAAAATTACTAAAAAATGCACCACATGTGGTCATGCGCAGAAGCAGATTTTTCGCAAAAGTTAACAGATCATCTTTCAGTTGCTGATTCTTGTAGTCAGGAGTTAAATTAGTTCCCAAGAAGTGCACTATTCCCCAGAATTCAGGAAAAGTTGTTAAAATAATGAAATAATTATTTAACAGATTTACCACATTATGCTTCATAATTTGCCTTTTACTACCTAATTTTGTCAATCTTGTCACGTAATATAGTCCTCAACTGCCACAGAACCCCAGTGGCCCTGCACATATCTTTGAAGACTGACTGAATGATTTATTGTACCTATGTAAGGATGAAACAATCAGTATTATAAGAGTGGTATTCAGCATCCATGTGAGCATATACACTCTAGTTTTAATGATTGGTATAGTTCAAGAGGTACATTTTTGTTTTGGTATTTTGTATGTGTTTGTGTCTTTTTCTCACCATCCTGGTAGTATACCATCCGTTCATTTGTGATATTTGACTTGACAGAGGAAAAATCATAAATGATAGCATTCACCCAGGCATCAGCATCATAGATCAGGCTATGCTACACACACAGGAGAGTATCTGACTAATCAGAATGCAGAACTGTGCAGATTTCTCTCATTAGGTCAATGAGTGAATATAACATCATGATCAGCTCTTCATTTGTGCGGGCTGTTGGGGTGGTGGGCGCCATCACCCACTTTTGGGAGCTAATACTTTGAGGCATATTAACAAGCACAATGCGCCACTAGTGCATCACTTTCTATGACCCACCTGTGGCACATAGTGCAGGCCCATATTTTCAAGACCAGGCAAAGCCACTTTGCATGGCTTTTCATGGCCTGGTAGATATGGTGTAAGGCAACGCAGCAAATGCCGCTGCGTTGCCTTACACCGTGTCAGAGAGGCATACCATGGGTATTCCAGTGGGTATTCCCAGGCACCACCCATGGGATTTTTTATGCATTCCCAAATTTACAAGAATCTGTAAGCCTGTGATATTGTCAAAACTGTACACCTTCACAGGGCAGGTGCAATGAGGTGAAATATTTTTATTTCTCCCAGTTATTTTGTCTCCTATGCATGATACATTCTGCAGCACACATACAAAGAGGAAAATGTCTCCCAAGATTGTTTTTGTGCAGAAAAGTGTCCCTTGCTGCGCCATAACAATCCTGCTGACAACGCACTCTTGAACCATGGTGCAAGGATGCCTGCGCAGGCGCTAGGTAGCAATTTATGCACCAGCACAGGGGAGAGGACAGCAATGCACCGTATCTTGCACCACGTGACTTGTAAATATCCCCCTTATTTTTCACTGTCAAACTTCTACCGAGTGCCACAGAGAAAAAAGGCAGAAAATGGTGAAAGAAGGTGGAACATAAAGAGAAGAAAACAATGACCAAAAGGAAAATACGGACGAAGAATTAAGGTAAAGAGACAGAATGCTTAGGGTGGTGAATAAAAGAGTCACGAGGAGAAAATAAGGTCAGGCAGCTTCGGTATTCAGCAACCACAGCATACGGCAACACAGACAGTGGGCTTCGAAGAACAATATTTGGCCCCTGCACTGAAATTGTTTTGTAAATTATGCTCTGAACATGATTGGCCTAGAACTTTGTGTGGGCAAAACAAGGGTGTGCAAATGTGAACTGTGTGTCTTCCCTTTCCCAAGGTGCTAATATTTTGATTTGACTTAGGAAAGATCCTAAGTGAACTCAATACCAGAGTAACAATGCTGTGTTTAGAATAGCTCCCTATGGGGTACACTGAGGACCTTATTTTAGCGTTTGTTGGAGGATGACATCGGCCAAAAAGTGGCAAATGTATGATCTGCCATATCTTTAGTACCATTGTCATGCACTCGGTATGGAAGACGAGACATCCACCACCTGTTTTTTAAACAGTCACCCTGGGCACCTGTCTTCCACTGCCAGTTTGAGCGTGAGTGTTGAGTACTGAATTTAGGAATAGAAGGATAAAGTCGTAAATAGTGCGAAGTAAACATTAAGAAAAATGGAAAATCCAGATCGACGAAGGTGAATAAGTCGTGTTTGAAAAAAAGAAGAAACTGGAAGTGAGGGATAGTGGAGTTCCATTAAAGCCTGTTTAGTTCTAAAAGTCAAAAGAGTTATGAAGAACATGATGCTTTGCACTTAATTCAGAAGGTCGTGAACAATGTTGGAAGTTAGTGGGACCTTGTAGCTCATTTGGGTTCAAATTATCCTGGGTATGGTTGGCCCTTGTCCTTCTGTCTGTGATGAGCAGGTTGTATGGCTACCAAACAGTGTGGTGCCCGAACATTTAAGTTGGACTAGTGTATTTCTTATCATCCAGAGAAAATGAATGCATCCTGTTTTTTTACAGGGCGAAGCGTGGTCAGTAAGATTGGGGGAGGAGGTTGTGAGCTTCAGATTTTCCAACAATCAGGCTGGCAGATAATGTTAAAATACATTATACGACAAGCAGGGTGCATGAGTGGGGCATAAGGGCCAGTGGAAAGGGAGAGGAATGTGATGGGTAGGAGTACTAAGAGAAAAAACAAAATTCTGGAAGATAACCAATATTTTTTAGGACTTTCACACAGTGTGTGTGCCTTGTCTGTGTGTATGCTGAAATCCGACTTATAAAATTCCCCACTTAAAGCAACTGTACCGAACTATTTATAAGAATATACATTTATTAGGGGGGGTGTAACACCCAAAACACATACCCCTGAAGCTACGCCCCTGGTTTTTTTCCACTCATTGCTTTTGGGTGACAAGTTTTTAACTTGCTCATATGTTTGTGGGCATGTGTACAGGCAAAGGGGGGCAGCAGAAAGCTGGACATTTACAGCAATAGAAATGATAAAAAATACACACAGCAATCCAGATGGCAACATGAGTAGAAACTATGCAACTTAAAAAGACACATATATGATTTATTGCTGTGCCTTTATGACTGATGAGTGCAATAACAACTGCTGTAGTGATCTCATTAGTAACATGAGCAAGAGCTAGAGGGTGGCAACATATAGGTAAGAGCAAGTAGCGGGATACCAATAAATTGGCTATGTCTTGTGCTTAAATACAACTTTAGCCTCCCCTGTTGTGCTCCACAACTGTATTTGACATCATGATATGAACTATGATTTTCTCTGTTGCTATTGATGTCACCTTTGTTCACGGTGCTGCTTTGTTGTATGTTTTCTTTTGTTTATAATATCGCAAATAGAGGTTTTAATGAAAAAATACACATGAACAGGAGCAATGCACCCTCTAAAGATACCTACCATCTGAACCGGAAATTATGATCCTCTCATACCGGACCAACTGAGTGAAAACACTGGTTTAAATCACAGTGGTAACCATCAGCCAAAGTGCATTAAAAAAAGTATGGTAACTGTAATGCAGCATGCGGTGGAGACGGAGTCAGTGAGCTTGGGAGCAGGGTCAAATGTGTGACTAAAAAATAAAATATTCTGAAGTTTTTTTGATCTTTCACGATCAGAGAGCTACATATAAAATAACATGCAGCTTAAATGATAAATAAATGAAAAAATGTTTTGCTCATTGGGAAATGCAATATAGTACATTATGAAACCCCTATTATTTAATGCACTGCAGAGGTCTGTATGTAACCAGAGAGCCACAGAATTAAGGCCTTCATTTTCAGACTGGCGGTAAAAACCGCCTTCCACCGCGGCAACGGCCGCCAAAAGACCATCGCCACGGCTAGCAGCCGTCCGTCGTATTATGACCACAGCCGGATTTCCACCAGAAGAATGGCGGAAATCTGGCTGTGGCCATGCCGGCAGATGGCGGTAAGGTGGCACTGCTGCCACCAGCAGTACCACACCAGTAGACTGTCACCAGCCGTATTATGACCCATAATACGGCCTTGCAGTGTTCTGCTGGTGGGTGCTGCTGGTTGCAGCAGCGCCCCGTCCGGTCTCCTCCCGGAGGACCTCCTGAACACAGGTAAGTAGGGTCTCCGACAGGGGAGGAGGGTGGGGGGTGTTGTGTGTGTGTGAATGTTTGTGTGTGTGAATGTTTGTGTGTGTGTGGATGCGGGTGTGTGTTGCGTGTTGAATGCGTGTGTGCATGTATGGAGGTGTGAGTGCATGTATGTTGTGTTATGTGAATGCATGTCTGCGTGTATGTATGAAAGTGTGTGCGGATGTGTGTGTGAATGGATTTATGCATGTGTGGATGCATGTAGGAATGAGTGTGTGTATGTGTGTGTGTGTGTGTGTGAAGGGGCGTGTGAATGTAGGGGGTGGGGGCTTTCGAGAAGTGAGGGGGTGGGGGGCTAAGTGGAGGGGGAGGGGAGGAGACCCCTGTCACTGATAGTGCCTACCGCCATGGTTTTCGTGGCGTTAAGAAAGGCACAAAAACCATGGCGGTAGGCGGGGTCATAATGGCTGTTACTGCCATGGCGGTCGGAGTGTACATTGGCGAGTTGGCTTCAGCCAACCCACCAATGTCATAATATGGCGGTAAGTACGGCCAGCCTGTTGGCAGTATTTACTGCCATATCATCGCTGACCGTCGGGGTCGTAATGACCCCCTAAGCCTTGGTTGCCTCAGTGGAGAGAAGTGACTTGTGTAGTTTAGTTCTATGAGGTCACAGCCTGTGACAGAAAGCACTATGAATATATAATTCATTATTTTAAACTTGCATTTCCCACAGTATAAGATAGGCTGCTACAAAATGTGCAACATGTTTAAGATGAAATGGTTCTTCCAAAATATAGATTTTAGTAATACCTAGAGTGTACATGGTGTATTTTTTTTACATTACTCTCCCCTTCAATACGTCCTGGTGTAGTAAGCCATATAAATATATTTAGGGCCAGATTTAAGAAAAGTGGCTCTACGTTACATGTAGCACCACTTTTCTTGCGGCCCCTTGCGCCCCCCTACAGCCACCATGTGTGTGCCATGTTTAAAACAGTAGATTGAACAGTACAAAGGGGCCCATTGAAAACAATGGCATGCCATCTTTTAACACCTGCTCTGAGCAGACATTAAAAATGCAGAAAAATCATTTAGATTTCCTTGCGCCATATTACAAAAAGTAGGGGAATGGTGCTTCATAAATCATAAAAGTATGGGTACGTCATGCCCCTCTGATCCCACCCATTTTGAGCACAGGTAGTAACAGATTTCAGTGTGATACTGATCATAAACAAGTCGTTTTCCACAAAAGTCTTATGTGCAACGGTAAATTATAAATTCTCTATGACTTCACTCAGCATTCCAAGGTGCAACAGATGTCCTTGATGATGCTTATCAAAGCACAATTGCATGTTGTATGTGGAGTGGCCCATCACCACTTCCTTGTCCACCAGAGATGTTCAATGGAAATGCAAGAATAAGATTTCACCGAACAGCCACCAATACAATGATTATGCAGTCCATCCGAAATAATGTACTTCGTCTTCTGCCACTCAAGCCTCCCTCCCCCTGTATGCCCTTTCACCTTCAAACATACATTTACAAAGATATAACTTTGTCAAATTCACATATGTCCCCAAGTCTATGGTCTCCACCTACCTCTATGCCACACCTACATAAAACATACCCAGCAGCCCTCTGCATGTTCCACCAAAACATACATTATTGTACCTGGTGCCTGATCACCCTCCTTCCACAGTGTCACACACACAATGTAAAACTATGCATCCTGCTTCTCTTCCACCAACCTCTGTGCTCTTCCTCCATTGAGGGCTAGGTGAGAAAAGGAGGAGCCACTCAAGCAGCTTTCTTGAGCTGAGACTTCAGTATTTCCTACATAAAACTCCTGAGTTGATGGTTGAATCACAGAAGCAGCTAATGCCCGGTAATACTGTATTTGAACTAACGTCTTGCTGCATTGCACTACATGGCTAGTTTTTAGGGTCGAGCCTGCAAGAGCATTCGCTAGCACAGGTGTCTTGCTTGCGAGACACTGTTGTTAACAATAAGGGCTTGGAGTCTGCCTACTGTTAACCATTTGTTGGCCTCCTTGGCACTCTTCTTTACAGCCTCATAATTCGTCACTGCAGGCCTGGCATAATTTCTGTTTCTCTCTGAGCAGCAGGGACCAAGCACTGCTTGATTCAACTTAATCAGTGCTTATCTACTTATCCCTATGTGACTGAGGTACTATTATGTTCTTTTTAACTTTTAGTGCCATGCAGACAGAAGGTATGTGACTGGCAATAACGTGGCCAGCAGGACAAACAAAATTGCAAAGATTTATTTTCGCTAGTATCCTTTCTTTTATTTTGCCAAGTCTTCTTTTCTCACATTCTACTCATGTATTCTTTTGTTTATGCTTCTGGGTGCTGTTCTTAAAAGATGAGGATTGCCTTGTTCTAAACATTGAAAAGCGACACTGTTTCTTTATAAAGTGTAATTTCTGAAATTATGCTTTAAGACATAACCATGCACTACACCCCAATTCACCCCACTCCAATCCACACCATTCTGCCACACCTCCCCCCACACCAATTCATCCCACTCAATGCAATCCACCCCAGACCAATGCAAACCACCCACTCCAATCCAAACACATTCACACCAATATAATCCACTGCAATGCACTCCAATCCTCCCAACCCACTCCACTCAAATCTGCCCACTGCAATCTAAAACAATCTCTCCCACTCTAACCTTTCTCACTCCTATCTGCTCCACTCTAATACAAAACAACGTGCCCCACTCCAAAACAATCAGCCCCATTCCAATCTGCCCTGCTCCAATATGCCCTCCTCCAATCCACAACAATCTGCCCCCTCCAATCCAAAACAATCTGCCCCATTCTAAACCTCTGCACTCCATTCCAAAACAGTCTGCCCCACTTCAGTCCAAAACAATCTGCCCCACTCCAATCTGCCATATTCCATTCCAAAAGAATCTGCCAACTCCAATCTGCCCCACTCCAATCTTCCCTACTCCTATCCAAAACAATCTTCTGCACTCCAATGCAACCCACTTCAATCTGCCTCACTCCAATACAAAACAATCTATCCCATTCTAACCTGCCCCACTCCAATACAAAACAATCTCCCCACTGCAATCCTCCCAATACAAAACAATCTGCCCACTGCAATCCTCACCGCTCCAATCTGCTCCACTGCAATGCAAAACAATCAGCCCCATTAAAAATCCCATACCACTCTAATCTGCCCCACTCCAGTCCACAACAATCTGCCTCATTCTAGTTCATCCCACTCCAATCTGCCCAATCCAATCCACCCCACTCCAATGAGCTCCACTCTAATACAAAACAATTGGCCCCACTCCAACCCATCCCACTCCAAACTTCCCCACTCCAATACAAAACAATCTGTCCTGCTCCAATCTGCTCCACTCCAATGCACTCCACTCCAATCTGCCATATTCCAATGCACTCCACTCCAATCTGCACCACTCCAGTCCACCTCACAGCATTTCACCCTCTCCATCCTATCCTAATTCATCCTATTTCAGTTCACCACAATCCATCCCGCTCGAATCCAATCCACCCACACCAATCCAATCCAATCTACCCCACTCCAATCCAATCCACCGCACCACAATCCAATCCAATCCAACCCACCGCATTCCACTTTACTTTAATACAATCCAATCCACTCCTTCCCAAAACAGTCTGTCCCACTCCAATCTAAAACAATCTGCCCCACTCCAGTCCAAAACAATGTGCCCCTCTCCAAAGCAAAACAATCTGCCCCACTCCAATCTGCCCCAATTAAGTCCAAACCAATCTGCCCCACTCTAATTTGCCCGGTCCAAACTAAAGCAATCTACTACACTCCAATCCAAAACAATGTGTCCCACTCCCTTAGCCCCACTTAAATCCAAAACACTCTGACTGACTCCAATCTGCCCCACTCCAATCCAGAACAATCCATCCTTCTCCACTCCAGCCCACTCCAATCCAATGCAACCCACATCAATCCAATCCCTCCCAATCCAGCCAAATCCAATCTACCCAACTCCAATCCACCCCATCCCATCCAACTGCAATCCACACAACCACAATCCAATCCATCTCAATTCAATTCACTCCACCCCAATCCAGTTTGTCCCACCCCAAACCAATCCACCCTACCCCACCCAATCCAACCACCACACTCAATCTAATTCACCTCACTCCAATCCAATCCACTTCACAGCAATCCAATCCACTCCACTTCATACACCCTACCCCACCACAAGCCCCCAATCCAATTCACCCCACTCTATTCCCCCACCCAATTCCACCACACTCCATTCCACCCTACTCCAATCCACCCAACTCCAGTGCACCCTGCTACAGTCAAATCCACTCCACTCAATCCAATTCAGTCAACTCCAATCCACCCCACCTCAGTGCAATCAATCCACTCCAATCCATTCCACTGCACTCCTCTCCAATCCAGTCCAACTCACTCCACTCCAATTCAGTCCAATCCACTCCACCCCACCTCAATTCAATCCAACCACTCCATCCATCCCTCTCCAGTCCACCCAACCCCAATCCAATCCACCCCACTCCAATCTAATCTACCCCATCCAGTCCAACCAACTCCAATCCACCCCATTCCACCACAGCCCAACCCTTCCAACTCTACTGCAATCTACCCAACTCTACTCCAATCCAATCCACTCAATCCCAGTTCAGTTCACCCAGCTCACTCCAATCCATCCAGCCAACCACACTCCAATCCACACCACTCCAATCCACCACATTCCAAATCAATTTACCCCAATCCGCCCCATTCCAATCCACCCCACTCCAAACTACCCACCTCCAATCCAGTCCTCCAATTCAGTAAAATCCACCCCTTCAATCACGTCTAATCCACCCCACTTCACTTTAATTCACCCGACTCCAACCCACCCTACTCTAATATAATCCACACCATGCCAATCCAATCCTTTCTACTGCAGATCACTACAATCCATTCCACCCCCAAACCAATCTAATCCACCCCAATCCAGACCACTTCACCATATTTCCATCCAGCCCTCTCCAATCCAATCCATCCCATCCAGTGCACCCACTCCAATCCACCACACTCCACTCAATCCAACCCACTCTACCCCAATCCACCCCAATCTACTCCAATCCAATCCATCACCCTACCTCAATCCACCCCACCTTATTCCACCACACTCCACATCACTAACCTCTATGCCACTCCGCTCTTGTACAACACTGAACTCTACAATACTGCACTCCATTACACTGCACTCTGACACACTGCCACCGAACCACTGAAATCTGGTCCCTTCATATAACTTTTGGACACTCTATTTCCCCCTACTCGACTCTATGACACTCTACTCCAACAATCCAGTCTATGGCACTCTACTCCACCCACTCCACTCTAGGAAACTCCACACCACTAACTTTTAGCCATGCTGAGCAGTAGCCACACTGGGGTACACATTGCAAAAAAACACATTGCCAAAGTCAATAGCTCTTGTATAGGCGAGGCCTACTGATTTCGCCAATGCTTGTTTCATTTAGGTCAATTTGATTGTTATCTTTAAATATCGTCATATGCTGAATTGTGTCTGGGGCCTCCAAATAATAAAATATCAGCTGGAAGTTGATCAAGCATGTTCTTTAAAGGGAACACCTCATAAAGTGTTTCTAAGCTTAGATGCCAAATCGTCTATTAGACTTCTGTAGTGTATGGCTTAAGGTTTTTGTTTAGGGTTCAGAAATGCTTGCAGAAAAAGCTCCCCTTTATCTCCCTTTTTGCCCCATTGTTAAACACAAACCCTCAAATATTCAGTCAATCACTTGCCAGGCTTTGGTTCACCTCCAACGTAGCTGCTATGGCTTCCTCATTCCCGGGCAGGCCTTTCCCAGGATTGAGAAGCTGTACAAATAGCCTAGCAGTATCATGTTCTTTGTAGGCCAGGATTTCTGACTCCTTTTTCTGAGAGGGTAAATTGGGGCTCCCAAGCCTTCTTAACTCTTCCAGTAGTATGGCTGAACTGCCAAGTACTAGCTCATGAAAAGTGTAATAACGATTGAAACAGATGGAAGGTGACCAAATTAATCATTGCACAAATAAATATTGTGTCGTTAAGGTTATCATATACCTTTTTTCTTTGTGTTAACAGTAGCAAATGTATTTATACTTACTTAAAACATGGTATAGCATTATCATTGCACACCTACACATATTTTAAATACAGTGCCATTTCATTATCCATTGCACATTTACCCTAAGTATCTAGTAAGTGCTGCTTCGTTCTGAAGCTGGCACAACAAAGCAAGAACTATAAGTTAGTGAAGTAAGGCATTTTTACCCTATCTTACTACATCAACCGTTGAAAGATTGAAGCTTTAATTCTTACCTTTTACAAAACATTGCATGAAGGTGCTTTCTGGATAGAGCCGTGTTCTGCAGAGCACTCTGGGTTCATTCTGTGTTTCATTTTGTTCATGGCAACTCCTACATGTTGTAACTGGTCAATGTTAGCCTATGAGAGTTCAGTCCCACAGAGAGCCTCTGAGCTGTCCTTGGTGCTGAAGGTTAAAACACAGAATGCTACATAGAAGCTCTGTGGATACAGTACTTCAAAGTAAAAGTACAAGAAAAAGAGGTCATAAGATATACAGTCTTTTCTTTTGCATCCCACAAGGTTTTAGTCTTGTTTTAAAGTTTTTCAACTAAGTCAAGGTCAAATGATTTGACATAATAGATGCATAAAAGGCCTCTTAACACAGTCCACCCCATCAAAACATGTTGATCCCTTAGCTTACAAGGTTCTCTTGGTTCGTCATGGGTAGTGTAAAGAGTCACTGTTGACTACTGAGATGATTGTCTTTTTAGCTAACGTTTGAAAATGAAATATACCTGATCTCAAGGATACCGGGCTATATTCAAATTATGTATGAGTGATTAAAAAAATGCTGTGTCTTTTCAACTACTGTTCATGATTGAAAAATGCTCACAATGCTGGTCGGCATAGGGAGGTGGCTGGTATTCTGTTAGGGGTAGGGTCTTTCTGCACCTATTATTCGTTGGAAGTTCAGAGCTGTGAGAGATACTTTACCCAAAAGGTCAAACATTTATGGATTCCTACGGAGTCCCTTTTGCTATCAGAAGGTGTCTGAGTCTACTTACATTCAAAGCAGATTTGTCACCACACTTGGAACTCTGTAGTTCACTGGGTTCCAAGTGGACTGTTGAGTTTAGTAAATTAATTCAGGATCCTGGAGCACATGATTTGGACAGTTGATTAAACTCTGCCCATCCCAGCAGGGTTAGAGGTTCCTCAAGTGTGGCTTGGTTCTCGTTCCCAGGACCACTTCCTCACAGTACTACTTTTCTTCTCATATTATTATACCCAATATTACATTCCTTGCACATATATTCCCTTGCAACGTATTTACATATCCATTTATTTATAACTCTATTCCTAATGTACTAGAGAAAAATTAAATGAAAATAAATAAAATAAAATCTATAAATAAAATTTAAATTATAAATAATTGAATTAAATTAAAAAAGAATAAATACATTAATTAATTAAAAAATAAAAAACAATATATATATATATATATATATATATATATATATATATATGCTGTCTCTGCAGCAGGATGTGTTTGAAAAGGGGACAATGGCGGTTCAGGTAGCAAACAAAAGTACATTCACCCAAATGCTGCTCATTGTTACCGAACTCTATCAGGTGGGTGCCTCCTTCGTGCATGCAGCACTGCACGTAATTAATGTCCAAACCAAGCAGCTCCACAACAGAGCCAGGGGCACTCTTGGATTCCACTTCCTCACCCTAGCATGATGCGTTTTGCGAAGTGCCTTCTCACCAGGTGCCCTCCTAGACCCCGAAAATCACATTGGGGATGCCAATTCTGGCTCGCATTCACCAACTTACTGTTAGCAAGATGCACATAAGAAAAAACTCAGCCACGTGGCGGTTGGGGGAACTTAACGGGCACTCTGCGTTACAAGGGCAACACAGAGTGGCCAAAAATTCTGCCAGCGGAGCAGAGTGCATTGCCCACCCCTGCTTCTAAGCAGAGGTTTGGGCAACGGCACTCAATTCTTATACAAATCAAGCACTGGCATTCGGGCATCTAGTAAGAATATTTACACTCAAAATGTGCAGTGGGGCACATTAAGCACAGAAAGTTATATCAACGTATTGAAAATCACATAGTATGTTTGTACATAATTTGGGAAAAGTACACAGATTTGTGAACATTAAACACAAGCCTTTGAGGACTAGACGACTTCTCTGTTTTTACGGTGAGCCTTTTTAGTGAATGGAAAGAGGAAGATCAGGTATTTTGAAGCACTGTTAAGTATAGTGTTTTATTACCTCGGAGTTAATCTACACCCTTGTTTGATGCAAAGTTTAATAGGGTCACAATCAAAAATACGTGTGGGCTACGTCATTGCATCCAAATAAAGTTTTATTTTTAGCTTTGACCTACAATACTAGCTTGTAGTATCCATTTAATATAATCTTACGTGGTCACTATATTGCTAACCTACACCACAACTAGTCAGCAGTCTCCAAGGTCGCCAAATAGCTTTCTACCACCAGTGCAGTTATCAATCAACACCTTAACCGCGCTGACATCATAAAGTGGCACACAGTCACCAGCTGATACCACTACTACCAGTCCGGCAGGCTGAGCATCTGAAAATCATTCATTCTTCCATGGTACTCCTCAGACTACATTGCCAGCCAACCACTTGCTTACCGTTCCCTAGGTTCAGCCTACATTAACACCCTAACACCGGCTTACACCATAACAATCAACAGTCACCAACACCACTCATCATTGCTTTGCATTCAACCAACACTGTCACAAAGAGGTCAGCATACATCATTCTCCTCCGGACCGTGCCAGAACCAATCACTAACTGACAGACAACTTACACGCACTCCTACAATATCTCATAGCGCTATCCAGTCACCAGGCTCAGAAACCACAAAAAGGTCCAAACAACGCTCAAATTGGCAAACTAAAACACCACGTTACAGACAGCCTGTATCAACACAAGCGAAAGACCAGGCAGCCCCATCCAGATGCGCAACTCTTCGCCACCATTCACGTCCACCCTGGAATTTTGAGAAAAAGATTCAGATTGTCACTTGAATGCTATCTAGAAATTGCCTTAGAAAGTGTGAGCCTGTGCACCGGTAGCCCCACTCTTCTGCAACTCTGTGCAAACTGGAGTGACCTCTGTACAAGGCAGAAAACGATCTCTCTTTCGGTGTTTGTGTAGAACATCTCGTATCAACCCTACATCCTCCCCTAAGCAAACAATCAGGGCCCGATTACCTCTCAGAGGCAGCTCTCGGTGCAGAATAACTCGTGAAAGTGGCTCCCGGATCAATTAGCCACGCATAAGCACGCGCCGCAGATGGCGTGATTAATGGGCTGCTGGCCGGCTCATTACCGCTATCTCCTTGAGAGCTGGAGTTCAAGCTTTTATCCTTCCATCAAGTCCAGAACAGAAAGTTACTGGAAGAGAGTTATGCTGTTCCTTTTCCGTGTACTAAGGGAAAGCCCATCTGTAAACATGACATTTTTAATGGTCTGTTTTTATATTTACTTTAAAATATGTATATTTTCTAAAATCATCTGAATAGTAGAAGTGACATCACTTGTCCTTTGCTTCCTTGGTGGTATTTTAGGAAGGGAAAGCACACTACAAACCACAGTTTTTTCAGGAGGAAGCGTCAAAGCCAATAGGTATTGCATGTGGGACCTATTGGCTTTGCCAATTGATTTTAGAGATGTTATGCCTCATGGATAAAATGAAAACTATAACAAGCATTTACAATGCAAATGGTCTCACATTTACTTGAGTTAGAAGTACAGGTGTTGTAAATGCACAACTGGACTTTTCTTGCCAAATAATTTCAGTTGCCCTGCATATAACCTAAGGGCTAGCAGGCCTACTGGAATATTATTTCAAACAAGGTCCTTAAAATACAAACTACTCCAACCTGTAAAACAAATGGTCCAGCCATTAGAGAGCTTAAAAAGACACTGAATGGTGTGAGCATTGGCAGTTCCTCCCCTTATCGCAGAGGAGCATCGCCCTCCCCGCAGCAGCAGCCTCTGCAAATCTTTTAACAAACAAAATGATAATAAACTATGTTTATTATCGTTTCGTTTATTAAAGGGGCGGGGCATTGGGGATACCGAGGATATGAGGGGAATGCACTGTGCACTCCCCTTAGTGGGGATGTATATTTTGCCGGCTGTCTCAGGCCGGCCAAACGCACATGCGCAGTAGGCTCTCTCCGGCCTAGGCTGGAGAGAGCGCCCTGGCTGGGTGTTCCCAGCCAATCCTGATGCTGCTCTGAGCAGCGTCAGGATTGGCCGCAGGGCAGGCTGGGAACCTGTGCCTGCCTGCAGCAGAGGAAGCAGAGGAGCAGAGCGGCACTGTGGCGTGCAGGTAAGTATTTCTTTTTAAAAATTCTACCCCCACCCACTCTCACCACCTACACCAGCGTGCCGCACACGCCCCTTGTGAGAGCAGCACACTGCGACTGGGTGTGACGTGTTATAATTTTAGGGCCACCGCTAACCTAGTGTGGGGACCCAATCCAAATGGCAATTGTAATCAGTACTTCAGAAAGCCCCTGCACATGCAGCCCAAGGAGCACTGTAGCAGCAGATACCACCTGAACATCAGGCAAAAAAAAAAAATGGAAGGGAATTTATTATATGTGGTAGAACAGAAGGCCTCCACCCATTGTCTAGAATATTATTTTTCCAGTGTATGCTATGTGAACTAGGAACAAACTGTATTAACCACCGCACAAACAAATAATTTGCTTACAACTCCTCATGGCATTCCAAACTGGATCTCTTTTATTGGGTGGGGTGGAATAATGTTGTATGCATGTTATCACAGGATATCGCAAGTGGACATTACGGGATTCAAATAGCATGCAAAACTCAGTCAAAGAACACAAATCTATTTTTCACTTTCTTGTGACTGTTTGTAGTAATTGAGTTACTGTAAAAGGTTTCTCGTCTTCACTCAAAAAGCATCCAGTATAAGTCTATGGATGCTCAAAAAAATGTGGCAACGGAAAAAACACATGGAGCTAAAAGAAGACATATAGGCCCCCATTATGACCCTGGTGGTCTTCTGACCACCAGGGTAAATGTGGCGGTAGTACCGCCAACAGGCTGGTGGTACATACTGCCACATTATGAGATTGGCGGGTTGGCTGAATCCATCCTGCCACTTCTCCACTCAGACCGCCATGGCGGTATGAGCCACCAGGCCGGAAATGTCTATCTCCAGCCCTGCGGCCGACAGAGTACCGCCCATGTCATTATGAGCCAGCCTACCACCATGGTTTTGTGGCGTTAGCAATGTCACAAAAACCATGGTGGTAGGCCTTACCAGCGACAGGGAATTCCTTCCCTGTCACCAGTAGGCAGCTCCCTCACCCCCCCAACACTCACCTGACTCCCCCTCCATCCATAATTACCCCCACCCCCCCATTCACACACTAACCCCCTACCCCCTCTGATCCACTCACCCCCACCCCCTCCGATACATTCACACACACCCCCACCCACATACATGCACACACCACAGACACACACCACACAACTGTCCCCACAGCCACTCAAGCACACATCACCCCCCACCCCCACTACAGTCACAGTGCCTCTCACCCCACACTCCCCCTCCCTGCACACACGCACACAGACACCCACACGCAGCACGCATACACCCATTCACTTACACTAGCATACACGCATTCATACACACACTGGCATACAAGAATTCTTCCGGACATACTCACACACATTCTAACACACAATCACACTGACATGCAGACACGCACTCACTTCACCATTCTAACATGCATTAATTCACATGCATACACCACAACACTCACAGACGCATTCACACACACACTCACACACTCACACTCACACATTCATGCACACACTCAGACACACACACACAACACTCCCCCTTCCCTACCCTCCCTCCCTCCTCACCTGTTGGACGCCCAACTTACCTTGTCCGACGAGGAGGTCGTCCGGCAGGGAGAGGGAAGGGGCACTGATACCGCAAGCAGCGCCCCACCACCGGAACACCGCCAGGCTATATTACTGGTCATAACACTTCTGGCGGCATTCTGTTGGTGTGGCGGTGCTGGTGTTAGCAGCGCCAGGTTACCACCTTCCCACCCTTATTGTGACGGAAATCAGACAGTGCTCATAATATGGCGGACGGATGGTAGCAGCTGTGGCGGTATTTTGGCAGCGGTAGGCGGTATTGACTGCCAATGTTATAATGAGGGCCATAGTGCATTAAAGGCTTAAGATAGCCACGACTCCGCAGTGCGTAAGTCAGAAAGAAGAAAATGAGCATGCACATTTGTGTTTTTCAATATAGTGACTTAAAATAAGGAAATCATTCAGAAAATGTTCAAGTAGGATGGTGGTGACAGCTGATTTTCATAAAAACTGACAGCAACATTAGCTTCCCTACAAAGAAATGTAATCCAAAAATGTATTGAAAAGTTAAATGCATGTAAATTCATTTTATGGAAACGCAAGACCATTGATCAGCGAGTGTTTACAGTGGGGACCGCCATATATGGTTGCATACAGAGTAAAATGCACTAACTTGCTTTCTTGTGAGAAGGACAAAGACGTTGTGCAGCGTACAGATGGTTGCATAGCAATACAAACTACTACAATGATGTCACAGTTACTAGATTGTTATGCAAGTCTTCACTGAACTATATAGCACACACAATGTTGTGTAAAGCATAAGCATCTGCAGTTTTGCCAGTGTTTTCGAACCCGACTCAGACAAAGTTGCATAATACACCGTGCTGAGACCAGACAAAAGTCACAACTGTAGTCACTGACATGAATAGCTGCCTACTATATACAATAGAAGTGTTCCCATTCACTTGAAAGCCACAATAATGGCAGAAGACAATACAAGAAACAAGACGAGTGCTGCGCGGTCTTCCTGACTCCAAAAAAAGGAGTCTCCAGTTTACAATAAATGGACAATAGGAGTGATGGGGGCACTACTGAGACTAGGGTAGAAAACTGGACCCGAGCAGACTGTAGAACCTCCTCGCCCTAAGTTGCAGCGCTTCAATGCTTAAAACTAGGGGAGGAGAGCAGAGCAGAGCTTAAAATAGAAACCCAGTCACTCCGAGGATGCCATGCTCAGTAACGCACACATGCACGCAGGCAGACTTGTGCCCAGGTACAGATGTAAAGCATACAGAAAAGGACAAACGCAATTACTAAAGGTGACACAAAGATTTATAAACTCACCGCACATACACACAGAGAAGACAACAGACATACACGTATACAAACACCAAACACTGTCATGCTCACAGAAACAAATAAAGGTGGAAATGATCAACTGAAATACCTCATCACGAGTTTGCAGTGCATGAAACTTGAAAGCGCCATGGAGTGCGAAGGGGAGATGGAGTTTGTGCTTGAAACTGCTATGGCCGTGCGATGCAAAGTGGAGAGACAAAAGAGAAAATTAGCTTGCCCACACTAAAGTATATGGGTGATCGTGCAATAATCCACGTAACCGGGTCAGTCTATAATGTGGTAACAAACCAGCCTCAAGGTGGGACAATACTAAAGGTATTTACATATAAAAGTCGGCGGGAAAATGGAGGGTGCAGGTGGGGGAAGCAAAAGAAAAGGTGAGGCCAAAAGCAACAGGGGGGGTGGTGGAAGCAACATGGGGAACAGGAGGAGCAGTATGTGACAGGCGAGCGAAGAATGTGGAGCAGAGGGGAAAGAGAAGCACTTAGGTAAGATAGAACACTGCAGAGGAGGAGTTCCTCACAATTGTGATCAAATGATTGAGGAAGCAGGGTAGAAGCACACAGTAGAGGTGCAGACAGAGGAAGAAAAGTACATGAGGGACACATGCACTCTTGTGGAGTACTTAACCAAAAGGAAAAAAGTAGTGCCTGAAAAGTAAGCAGTTATTTGACACAAAGAAAGACTTCATGCTCCAGGGGATGGAAAAATACAAGAAGAGGAAGGAAAGCAAACACAAGCTTACAAATACAAATAGAGCAAATGTGACTAATAGGCAATGGGCAGGCTCTAAGCCTGATGTAAGTGGACTATGGGTTTTTTGTAAACGGTCAGTTGGTGCTGTCTGGTAGGGGTGGCTGGAAAAAGAGTGATAATAAGCACAGAGGACCATTTAACTTCAATCAATAAAAATCAACAAATCTGGTCACTTGGCTGTAGCCTTAACACGTGTAGACTGCACTTAAAGCTCTGAAAGACCACTCTAGCAGTTTAATTTCTTGTTTCCTTTATATGTAAATGAATATGAGGTTTTGTCTTACACAGCAGCACACAAATGCAACTCAAAGTGACTTTTGCCACTCTCGCATTATTTTTTTGGTTTCTTTGGTTATTGACACAAAGTTCAGAAACTAGGTAGAAAAACCCCTTGAGGAGCTATATTTTCGGTTGTCCCTTGCCAAACATGATCAAGATTTCAGAATATGCCTAGGCCCTACATTTCTTCCAAGAGGAAGTCAGAGCAGAGGTTCCTGTTAACCAAACATCCGTGCCCTTTTTGGTACACTTGCTACCAATGAAAAGTTGAGTTACCTTTGTTGAGATCTGAACTCATGACTTTGAAGTCACAGCTACCTTAGTTGTATGGAGGCTCCATTATAACTTCTTCCGGGTGGATAGGCAATCAATATGTGCGGTATTCATATTCACGGTGTTCGGATACCCCCTTGAGCTGAGTTTGTGCACTATGAATCCTCAAAAATAAGATAAAAAACAAAATCCTTCGAAAAAAAGTTCGAAAGGGAATGGATACATTGTCACAAATGCTGGTCAGAAATAATGTTCCAACTGGATATTTAAATACTACAAGCTCAGTTACTTAAAACTAATAGTTGCATGGCAGTAAGAAAGAAGCAATGAAGTAACAAAACACTGCTTCAGCAGTCTTTGAATTTATTTTACCGGCTTAGGAGCCTAAAGAGTAGCAGATTCAACTACTCAACTAATGAAAGATTAAGTTGGACAAATGCGCCCTGTTGAAACCCGGATGATGAATATCCAAACGTCTGGAAAGCCATACTTGAAAAATGTCCCGTTTTTGATTAAATGTAATAAATCACTGGAGAACGTGTGCAACTGCAAGTTGCAAGGTCTACCCGCTACAGGTAAGGCACTTAAATAAGCAATGCTGCACCAAATATGAGTCATTTTAATTATGTCGGGATAATTTGAGAATTCTGCATGATGTGAAAATCACAAAATTTAGCTTTATGTGATTTTTTAACATTTTCATCATGCATGGTATTTACACAGAAAAGGTCCAGAGTAATGGTAAGTCTGCGCCGACAGACATTTTCTGCTCAAAGTAGTCCCATGTTGGGATATTTTGTGACAAACAATATTTTGGATAAATATGCTCAATTTTTGTGAAATTTCATCAAAAATGTACGCAATTTTACAGACTGCTATTCATAAATAATATACAAATGTAAGTAATTTTCAGACTTAACTGTTAAACCAATATCCTCTTTCAAATAGAAATACACACATTGGCCCTAATTATGACTTAGGCGGACAGAAAAGCCTGTCCGCCGAAGTTCCGACTGGGAGGTTGTTGCCAATGTGGCTACCTCCCCGCCGGGGCCCTTACGAGTTCTCAGCTGGCCCACAAATGGCCTACAGCATTGTCTCTAGCTTGTAATAGAGCCGGTAGCAATGCTGTAGTGTGTAGGGTGTACCAGCACACATCGCAATGTTCAATGTCTGCTTGACAGACAGTGAACATTGCGATGGGGCTGGCCAGGGGGGGTGGCTGTACTGCCCGTGCCAAGTGCATGGACAGTACAGGTCCCCCCTGTGGCACCCTGCACCCCGTCTCTGACAGCCTTTTCATTGTGGGGATACTGCTATGAAACTGCTACTGGAGAGGGTGGTTGTAATCCCCACGGCTGCGCTGCTTCCAGCGCTGCCCTGGAGCATTATAACCACCAACACCGCCAGACCATTGTGTGCAGGTAAACTAGTGGTGCTGGCGGTCAGACCGCTGCACTACCATCGCAGTCGTAATGTGGCCGTCGGACCGCAGCATTGGTGGCAGTCCGACTGCCAACGCAACCCTGGCAGTCATTAGACTGCCAGAGTCCTAAAAAGTCCCATAGCAATGTTCTATTTATCTGATAAGGAAACTGGACATGACAAAACACGCCCAACCTTCCTAGTGGCCTCACTGGCCAATTTTCAGACGTCACACTTACAATATAGTATTAAACCCCAATATTCCTCAAATCTATGTTTTGTTGGGGAAAGACAAGAGAATCATATTTTAAATAGCAGTCCTTAAAAGTATGCAGAATGCTTGTCAGTCTCCTGCTGCATCTTTGTACATCATTTCTCATTTCTCCCAAACTAATTTTCTTAATACTACCTTCCCTCATCAATATCCAATTGCCATTTTCTTTAACATATTCAGCAGCAGATTCAAACAACAACCCTATTCTTATGGTGCAGAACAAGGGATAAGCCTATTTCCCTCAATGCTCTCACGTGGCTCTTATAAGCATATTTTCTTGCAAAAATTACAAACAACTTCCTTCTTCTGAGAATGGGTCATCTCTCCCAAATACCACTGTACTATCTTGCAAGAACTATACCAGGGAAGACGCCCTCCCAGAATGTTAATCATTGAAATGAACATCAATGATGCTGACATCAGGCCAAAAAACATTGTCCTTACTTTAATTCACTTTTATGACCATACACACTGAAACATCCTAGGAATTCCCCAAATGTCTTCGATAAAGATTTTGAAGTCATCAAATGTCTTGGATACTCTATACACTTCTACCTAAGAACTCACATTCAGGTCTAACTGTCCACTTTCCTAGATAAAATTTCTGTAGACTAAATTAATCCCCACCCAAATTCTATATACGTCTAAGAAAATCCTCTCATGCTAAATTACTACCTACATAACCACCATGTTTCAAATCATATTGGCTCATTTGAACTTTCCTATAAAAGTTATCTATCTAAGCTGTTTGGAAAGTTATTGTCAATCTTGCCCAGGTACTGGTCAACATCCTCTAGCAGACCCTACACATATCAGCTACCGGAGACACTTCCATTTACCAGCATTATAACCTCCTTGCATAATTCACCCACTTCAGTCACTATCTTGTAAGCCCGTCTTCTGACCTTTTTGCAATATCTGCTGAAATTTAATTTCTTACACTGGACAATTAAGGTTATTCACAAAGCATCTGAAAGTACTTGTTCGTTCTCACTCTTGACTTTATCTCTGTTTTATGCAACCTCACATGAGAGTAAGTGCGCTATACGTTTTGCTGCTGTTTACCATTCTGCTTATGCTGGTTTATTTCAGAGACAAATTTCCTCATGTTTCTTTTCAAAACAAATACTGTAACACAAGTCCACAAGAAATCCAAAGACCGAGAATTATGAAGATATGGCCTCACAGTAATAATTATCAAATGATTGAACTGTGCCGATGGTGGGGCACTATAGAAAGTTTTCTCTCATCACATTTGAAAATAGGACACAAACATAGAAAAGTACCACTTGTATACACATGTATCCCTGATCCAATTTCCTGCTAAACATTTATAAAACAGTATAGGACATAGCGCCCACCTTATTCATGCGTATCCCCATCTACCTTCAGCTAACAAAGAGCACCCAACACTGTCTCTCTCACACAGGAATACCCACACATCCAGTATAAAAGAAGTGAGGAACCACAGTCCCTACTTATAAATTGCCCTAGGGTGAAAATACTGGCACATTCTCTAACTTACCTGGGAATGAACCTCATGTTTTGTAGTAATTTGTCCAACAGGGCAGAAGCCCTCATTCAAATAGTGTAGCTCAATAGCCTTTAGCTTAAGAAAGAGAGACAGGTTCAAGAACAGCTCAACTTCATCACAACTTCTGCTTTTGACACTGCAAAATGTAGAGCGGCAAGTCCAGAGGCTGCTTTGCATTCTCCGCCTCGCACTACAAAGTCGCGTTTTAAGGAAGGGGAGCAAAGCTGACCACTTCATCTCCCCTTCTCAGTGCCCTACTCAAGTACAACAAAGAGAAATGCATAGAGGTATCTTATCATAGTTGTGTACATTATCTGCCGGAGCAGCAGTTTTGTCTCTTGAAAGTACTTCTATATTTGCTTCAAACACACACATAATTCACTCTTAACAGTGCCACGCAGACTACTGAATCCTGCTGCTGGCCCTCAGAGAAGATAACTTTTTTGAAATCCATATCCCTACCTTGCAATCCAACAGATCACATCCAGCCAATACTTTGCCTGCATCTAGTGTGCATTTGGTTGCAGGAGGAAAGTTCTCCAAAGGCGACCCACTTCATGGAATCCATACATACTGAGAATCATTGACCATGATAATTAGTCCCACCACAAATATTGTTTAAGATGTGCTCTGCGGCAACATGGACAGTCATTCAACAAAATTCCATTGGTAGCAGGGGTGACACCACTCACCATCTGGCCCTTAAAAACATCAAATGGTTGAACACTTTTCCAAACCTTAGGTCCTTAATTGTCTCTCGCTTGCTATTGAAGGGCTACGGGTAGAGTAATACGTTTTCTCAAAGCCAATAGTTATGGTTATGTTTTTAATATGGTAGTGAATGCAACATTGGCACCTTAGTGAGACAGAAAGGTGAAGGACAGAGAATGCTCTGTTTGTAAAGTAGATTGTTATGTAGTTTAATGCAAGCACTGGAGTGGAGGAGGAAGGAGACCAGCCCAAATAGCCAATAGCATGAGGTGGATACTCTACAGGCTGAGTCAAAGCATGAATGACAAAGTCTCAAGCCAATGGCTGTAAAATGTGGAAACTAACCAAAATAAACAGGGTTCTAACTTTTTGTTTCTGCCAGTGCTTGAGTTAATGGTTGCAGGTGGTGCCTAAACTGGCACTCAGTTTTGAGAACTGGCACTTATCTTACCCCATCAGACTTTGACCCAGAGGGAGAGAAAAACAAAACAACGGGGAAGATGGAGGAAGAATAGCAAAGAAAAACTGTGACAGAGAAAAAAGGGATGAAAAAGAAAATGAAAGGGTGAGGGAGTGTTTGGTGGTGGATAAAACAGGCATGACCGGGAATCAAGACTAATCAGCCTTGGTATTCCCCACCCCGATATTCAAAGGCACCGGCCGCTGAGTCTGAGCAAAACGTTGGGTCCTGGCGCCCTATTCTTTTGCAAATTAAGGACTGGTTCCTGATACATTCTTTAAGTCTCCACAGGCCAGGGATAGCAAGCTCTGTGTCAAGGGTACAGGTGATCAAGCAATGCGTAGCCGCTAACATTCCTGGCAGCCCTGGAATGGCATTTACGTGCTTTAAAGCACCCTGAGCACCCCCATATTTCCGTTGCTCCTTAATCTTGCACCCTGAAAATTGCCAAGCTCCTGCTACTGCCCGCAGCTAGGTTGCTACTCAATAAATACTCAAAATAAACTAAAGAATAAAAACCAGTGGCATCGTCTAAGACCAGAGGCTGTGCATGGATGCAAGGATTGATTAACTGCGCCGCTCACCAGTAATAGGCCGGGACATGTGACAGGGGAATTGTAACTCGCAGCTCTTCAGCTGTCTAACACTGTTTATTGATCAGAGAAACAGATTCCTCTCTTGATATTGTAACGCAATATTTTAATTACTGCCGCAGGCCGATCTGACCTTCAGTCCATTAGTGGGGAATTATCACAGGCCAGCCGGCACTGAACCAAAATGGCGTTTCATCCCGGACACCGGGGCTGCGGCCATCAGACGAAGATCCACCGACCTTCAGGCCAGCATCCGGTCAGAGAAGGAGTGATATACGAAATGAAATATTCCAAAAGAATGCACAAGCATCACCCTTTGACCCTTTCATTATTACAAGTTGATTACTAACTAGAGGACGAGATAACAGTGCCGCCGTCACCGGCTGGCCTCTCCATCTCAGTGCAGCTGTTTTGAAGTTCCCATTCCTAATATCGAGGAAAAACAAGCATTTGCAATGCAATGAGTGTCGTATTTGGTTGATTTAGAGCTATTGGCATTGTAAATTCATAACTGGACTTATCTTGCCACATAAATTGGTCATTACTGCCTCACAATGTCGTCTTTTCCTGCCATATAATTCCAGTTGCCCTGCATACAACTAAAGCACTTCCATTTACACCTTTTTCCTCTATCTGCAGCAATAAATGTAAATGTTGTCATTTAGCATCCTAATTTAAATCTGCCATGCTAATTCCAATAGAATACCACTTTCACCACCCACCCATCAGAGCTGTTGGCTGACTAACACAATTCCCCCAAAAAAGACACATGACAGCCACAGAGAAGAAATAAACTAGAAGGTCACCAAAACACATCAAGGGTGTTCAAACTCTCAGTGTAATAAGGATGTTAAATTGGCCTGAATCATGGTCTTGATTGTAAGAAGGAGATATTAGTAAAAACACTTACAATTATCATATAAACCTTTGTCAGAAATATACTTTTGACATTAGACTATAATGCCCAAAACAGCTCATAGAGAGCACCATAACAAAAATATTATGTGTAAGAAACATAATCACATAACCATATTGTTAACCCCTGTGAGTATAAACCCATGAAAAAAAACAGAAGAAAGCCATGCAGTGTAACCATATACTTTGTACCAAGAGAACATTTTTAGGGCTAGTAGGACTACTACAATGATATTACAAACAAAGCCTTTAAAACAAAACTTCTCCCAGCTACAAAACAAAAGGTCTAGCCATGAGAAAGCTTAAATGACACTGAATGGTAGGGGTGGTTATATTTGTGGGTCTCCTCTAACCTAGTGTGGGGACCCAAAGATGGTGTAGAAAAAAAGAGCATTTTGAAGGTGGTCCCACTGTTCTAGGACCACCACAGGCTGAGGTATGAGCAAAAATGTTTTGTAAAAGTAACACCCTGCAAAGCTTTATGTGGCGCGTTTTCGTGCCACAATTATTGTAGTATGTTGACTGCAATACTCAGAACAGTCCCTAGAGGGCACTACAATAAAAGTAGCATTTGGAAGAAACATGGTCATGTAACTATACAGTCAGCCCCTAGAGAACATAATCACATGAAAAAAGAATGGGAGAAAGTAATACAGTATAACCCTATATGCAGGCCCTAGAGAGCATAGTACATCACACATTTTCAAGACTAGCAGGCCTATTGTAATGACATTAAAAACAAGGCCCACAAAACATACCTTCTCTCAATTATAAAGATAACAAATTGTGGTAGGTGTTATTATTTTGGAGTCCCCACTAACATAGTGTAGGGGCACATTGACGATGTAAACAGAAAGAGCACATTGTGATCAATGTTTTGAAGGTGGTCCCATTGTTCTATGGCCACAACAGACTGAGTTATGAGCAAAAAGGTTTTGTAACAATAATGCCGTGCAAAGCATTATGGAGAAAGTTTCAGTGCCGTGAATATTTTAGTATGTTGATTATACTGTCATGCTTCGAACAGCCCCTAAAGAACACCACAATGAGAATAGTGTTTGTAAGAAACATGGCCATGTAACTAAATAGTTAGCTCATAGAGGACAAAACTGCACAAAAAAGAAAATGGAAAAAATAATGCAGTTTATCCATATATTTAGACCCTACAGAATGTAGTGCACTACGCATTTTCAGGAGTAGCAGGCCTATAACAATGATATTACAAACAAGGCCATTAAAACACAAGCTATTCCCAGATATAAAACAAAAGTTCCAGTCATGAGAGTGCTTAAAAAGACACTGAATGGTGGGAGGGTTTACTATTTAGGGGTCTGCACTAATCTAGAGTGGAGACCCAGGGATTACCTAGAGAGAAAGAGTGTGTCATGCTTAACATTTTGGTGGTGGTCCCATTGTCTTAGGTCCACCACAGGCTGACTTATGAAGAAAAATGTTTTGTAAAAATAATGTCCTGCAATGCACTATGGAGCGAGTTTCCTGAGTGCAGTGAATATTGTAGTTTCAGCTCTCCCGCTCTGCTGGGGGAGCCTCTTTTGCTTTGAGGATTTCTGTTTTTTGTAAAGCATTTACCAATTTAAAGTGTTTTAAGGGGAGAGCCACAAGAAATTACTCTGGTTAGGTAACTGTGAACATTATGACCAGAGCTTCATTACCACCGATCAAGTTCACGCTGTTGTACTTGTTCGCACTGTGAGCGCCATGGCTACCATGCAGCACAAAGGGGAGAGGCAAAAGAAAAAACTGTTCGCCCATGCTGAAGTATATCAGTGATCGTGCAATAGTCCATGTAACAGTGGCAGTCTGTAAGGCATGGCAAAAACAGCCTCAAGGCAGGAGAAATGTAAAGCATTTACCAATGACCTCAAGTGATTTTTGAAAGTCAAGCCCAGGAACAAATTAAAGTGATGGGCTTAGTTAAAAGCCCACATTACTTACAACAGGTCAAATCCCTTGCACGCTCAACCTAAAAATGGGACCAGGAGTATCCTCATGTGGTTCTTCAAGCCTTGGCCCTATAAACCACATTTTTTCTACCTGCTGAAAACGTCCACGCAAACACATTCAATTTTAGCACATGCTTTCATGCACCCTATACAATTCATAGATGGGCAGGGTGGTAACCCCTTGGGGATACTTACTCTTAATGAAGCCCTTAAAGTCAGGAAAACTGATCTGTGAATTGAAATCAATAATATCAAGCTTTGTAGTTTTAGGTAAGGTTGGGTGAAATATTCCGTCCCACCGGCCGATTTGCCAGAATTTTGCTGACTCCACATTACGCCTTTAACACGGAGTACAAGCAAAATTCCTCTGATTGGCAGGTGGTGGAATTTTTACCCACATGGGGCTCCAAAACGGTAAGTTGGCAAACAAAATTTAGCGTCCACGTGCGTGATTTTCATTTGCTAGGAGGACATCCAGAATTGTTTTTAATGCAGGCAGTCAATTGCGGTCACAACCACTCATGTTCAGAAGGCTGCCACTTGAGTAGAAAATCTACTTCAGTGGCTGCAAAAAGAACCCGAGTAGCTGCATTCTGTGGTGCACTTCATAGTTGCAGTTCATGCTGATTTTTCAACATGGAAAAAGCTTCTGACACTAAATCACAGCGCAAGCAGCGCGACGTCCCGAATTTTCCCCGCTGGCGAACTCCAAAAAATCTTCTTACGTTTTTATGTAATTCAAGGAAATTCCTCAGAGTAAAATTCAGCGAGCGCCCAGCATCAACAAAAAGGCAAATTTACATGTAGTGGAGGGCTTCAATTTTTCTTGTGTAGGGTGACAGGATTATCATTCTGCGTCCATCAGGAAGGTAGTCCTTCCTCTTATAGGACACTCATTTCCTGAGGTGTTTTTACCTGGATTGGGGCTACCCTGCCTGAAGCCCCCAGCCTCCTCTAATGTCACCTTCGTATACTGGCCAATTACCTAGAGCTCGTTATTCGAACTAGTAGATCTCTGGATCTTTTCGCTCCATGGGTTTTCAAAGGCGGACAGTTGTAGACTCAAAGTCAGGTATTCATTTCGTAATGATAGGGTAAGCTGTTTCCTTCTTCCAACCTGAAGTCTTGCATTGGAGATGAAACAGGAGTAGATTGTAACCAGTCTTTCCAGGGAAAAAAATCTGATGGACAGGAAAAAACCTGTGGTTAGGTGTTAGGTCTGCCAAGGACAATGGAGGCGAGCTGGAGTCAAGAGAAAGCAGCCAAAAGAGCAAGGGCCCAAGCCGGAGGCACCCAGAGGTAGCAAGGAACTGAAGAGACTTCGAGCATCGGTGTGACTTACTGAGTGCCCTCATTGGACCTCCTTTATAGTCTGATGAAGGATGCCTAAAAGACCAAGCATTGGCAAAGTCAATAGGCCTCGGCATTCCGAGACTTATTGGTGTTGTCAATGTCAGTATCTTTTAGCCATGTTGTATAGCTCACGGCTGCTGTTCAGCATAGCTGAAAACATGGAAAAAACTGCATTGACTCAGCCATCCCTGGACGATCATAACACTACTCTTTGATAGGGTTACATTTTAATTTGAGAGTAGCTGTGAAGTACAGAACAACTACCTGTGCATAAACCGCTGTCACAAACCAGTCTGGAACAAAACAAAGATAGCTCAAGGAACTAGATGGTTATGAATGCCAAACAATCAGCTAATCTAAGTTTGATGAAAAAGAAACTACTTCTGGCAATCTGGAAAAAAAATGGCATGAAACAGTGTACTTTTGCAGTAAATAAAAAGTATTTTATCCTGTTGCATTTCTAGCATACTATTGTGAAATCAAGCATGAATCCCAGTGGGAAATAACTGTTTACTTCCCTCTCTAATATTACTAAACCAGGGGGACTAAAAGGGTTTCTTTTTAACTCAAAAAGAACCTGAATAGCAGGTGCTATTCCAATTGGTTCAATATATTTGATTGAAGCAACTGCTTTCAATAGCATGTTTTGCAATGATAAGGATGATAAAACAGAAAAATAGCAATGCGGTGACAAGGTAAGTGAAACACAAGAAAAGTCTCACCATGGTGTCAATGTGCTAAGTGTCAGGATTTCTACCTACTCCACTAAGGTACTACTAGAGCAGAGCACAGCAGTGTTACTTCTAACCCACTCTTCTGGTTCCCAAGGAAGACACCATCCCCCATACTTGAATATGATAGTAGTGAAGAGGGCTGTTGGTCTACTGAACATCCTCTCTCATGTAAATGGAAAGACTCCAAGTCTCAGCAGATGGCTGCAGTGTAGTGACAGCATGCAGTGGCAATTTTTCTGTCTGGAACTCCCCCTCTAACTAATAGGGGCAGAGGGATGTTTGATAATAAAACAGCTGGTGTTCTGAGAAATCTGCCCTAATGTAAGACCACGTATGTTTCTCATGAAGTGACAAAGTTTGATGAGTTCCACTTTGTACTGCCAATATTAGGAGACAGCTTTGAGCAAAGCACAGAATGAGAATGTCCGAGTTAAAAGGAATGAAAACAGTTCCGGTGCTAAAAGTGTATGAGATAAAAGAAAAAAAAACAACTGCTCAGAAAATAAAATGAATTGTTGCTAGGTTAAAGGGTACAAGCTGCAGGCCTATGGCTAAAATTGTGTGCCCATAAAAGCTACTAAAATAACCCCGGGACAACTTCCTCTTGGTCCACAAAGGAAGTCACTGTGACAGTTTGCCATTGAATATGGCCTGTACAGTGCTTAATGTGTAAATAAAAAGGTGAAGGTGCCCAAACCTTTCCTCAAACATGCAGCTGCTGCAATTAAATGTGTGAACACAGAATAGTCAGGCAGTGTAATCCTGAAGCCATCTTGGGCCTCTTCAATCCATATAAAGCCACTCCCTGCCCCTTCAGCTCCCTCTTGCAGCTTTCTACTTTCTCTCTTTGTGACACTTTTTCGTTTGTCCCTACGTCCGTTTTCCCATATGTGTCTTTTGCTCACAGCAAATGCTTGAGGCAGAAGAATAAGCCCTGGCCCTCAAAAATAAGTGTGGGTGCTCAGCACCAGAAACAACAAGCACAAATTAAGCACTGGGCCAGTATTGGATAAAACACTGGACTTTGTTTATGTGTTCTTGTATGTTTGCTGTGTTTGTAGTGTTTACAAATTTGCTTTGTGTGCATCTGCATGGTGTATGCGCATGTCTACATGATGTAATCTGATACCCTTCTAGTCTGTATACCTCTGTTTTGTGCGTACCGTTTTCTTTGTAGCCACTGTGTGTTTGTGTTGTGTGTTTGCATCTTTGTTGATTGTGTTTCATGTGCTGTGTCTGAATGCTCCCAAAGGGGTCCCGGGGGGAACTGCTATCAGAAGGAGGTCTCCTCCCCAGGAGGTTTGGGGAAGTGATACTGCCCACAGGCACCGTTTGGACGCTTTTTGGGCTGTGAGTAGAGGTATTTAAAGGAGCCATTTTAGGGTGGCCCCACCATTTTGGTAAACGACATGGTGGCCGGCCGGTTGGTTGGTTTAGGTTTTTTGTGTCAGGACAGGGGCTGGAGTTTTTGGCGTTCGAAGATTGAGAGTGGTACAGTATTTGCAGAGATCGAACCTAGTGGTTGACTGCAGAGGTTTCCGTGCTTTTGTGCCTGTGCGAGGAAGGGGCGCGGACTTACCGGCGGGCTGCCTCTTGATGAGTTCCTGGGGCCTTTGAAGATGTCAGCAGAAGAGCGCGTCCAAGCAGCACTTCGGCTGCTTCAAGAAGCCAGGAGCCTGGACCTGGTGTGCGATGGGGTGTTGGAAGCCCCGCGCCCAGCCAGGAAGGCAGCGAGCGGAGTGCTTATTTTTGGCCTGCTCCCCGCTGCGTCGTGTGCGTGCGGCCACAATGTCAGGGCTATTTGTCCCGTTGGTTAGTGAAGTTCACCTTATGCTGCAACCATATAATAAAAATTCTACTTGGGATGATTGGCTATTAAAGATGTGATAGTAGACAGTCTTTAATCACCCATTGTGGTGATTTGGATATGGTAGAAATGTTTATACCATCGAAAGATTTTTTTAGAATGTGTCCTTTGCTGTTTCTGGAATGGATTATAAATGGTGTTGAGAGGTGATGAAGCAGAAAATGAAGGTTTTGATTTATTAACGCTTAAACGTAGTGCTGAAATAATCATGTGTGACATTAATCTAACTAATAAAGATTGTACGGGGACAAAATGTGCCCTCAGAGTAGTTTGCCATCATTTATACGCGTGCTTTATATAACGTGGTGAATTAGAATTGCACTAATCCGACATAATCATAAACGTGTGCTACGATTTGCTTGTTTGAAATGTTTTAGCTTAGCATTACTTTAGCGGAGGCTTTGGCCTAGTTGCCCGGTCTCACGGTTTAGATGCTCGTATTTTTCCACTGTGCTATTAAACGTGTATTTTTGCTTGAAGCTGTACTTTTCCACAGAAACTGTTCACATGCTTATCTTAAAGTTAGTGCCAGCCTGGCATATTTTCTCTTTAATTCAAGGTCGACTTGCAGGTGCGGACAATGGAGGCTCTGAGAGTAAGCTAATTGGGAGACAATGTTGCAACTTGCGTACCCATCTCCAAGGATAATGTATGCTTAAGTAAAAGCTTGAGAACTGTCGTTTTTGATTGGTCAATTTGAAGCTAACCTATGAACCCTCCAATGGAAGACCCTACTGGACTTGAACTGTTGTCTATAAAACCCAGGTGCACGAGAAGAAGTTAGCCATTATGCGCTATGATTGGGAGATCTTTGCTCTCTATCATCGGACATCCTGCCATTTTGACTTCGTAGCTATTATGGCCCACTTTGCTGCGACGCCATTTTGAGAGACTTTGTTTCTTTCTCTAATCGAGAGAAAGAGACTTTAAATGATTCTTGCCCTAGAGACTGTAACTTTGATTTGATCCCCTTGCATGAAGTAATAGTTTTACCTTGCCGCCGTGAGGCATTTGCCCCGTTCACCCCTGCCCCTTTGTCCCATCCCATGCTGATCGAGAAACGGTACCCATGATGACCGAAGAACGGTACCTGTGAGACGAAGACTTCCTTGTATGCTGATTGTAATTGGTAAATATGAAAGGAAATTGTAAAATTGCATTGTGTTTCTTTTAGGTAACCAACTGCTGATTTTGGAAGAGCCCTAGTTAGGAGTTTTTCTAAATTAATGTTGCTAAATTGTTTTTGCATGAAGTCCCACATGCCGATGCTAATTTGAGGTTAGACGAGGTTTCCATATGTCGCACGATGCAATTTGAAATCTTGCTATGCTGACTAAATGTATGCCATTAGTTCATTACAGATTATCGTATTAGTGATTTGCATTGCCATTATCGAATGCCTTGTGATTCAAATGCTTCATAGATTACACTTGTTTCGACGCTATGGACAGCTATTAATGTTCATATATGTTTATCATTTGGTGTTGAGACACATTTATATTGTGCTAGCTTTGTTAATATAGGGAAATAAAATTCACTAACTTTGCAATAAACTGGTGTGGTTATTCCTGGCTGAGAGGTCAGGTTCGCCGAAATGTATTCTGGATTAATTGTTAAGTGTTATGTTGTTCAAGGTGTTGCTTATGTTCGTTATTGATCATTGATTTTGATGAGATTGATCGATTAAGAGTACAGAGAGTTCCCACTAAGTCAAAAGATTCATCGGCCTAAAGAGCGTCCGAATACAGGTAAAATTATTACTACGGACCGCTCTATCAGTAGATGGTAGCAGAGGACGGTTACGTCTTTTGGGACCCTGTACTATTAAAGTACATGGTGTCGAATTAACGGTTACGCATTTTGAGACCCCACTCGAGAAGTTGAATTAGATTTTCTTGGATAAAACGGATTGACAAGATGATGATGGGCTAGGTCCACCGCGACTTTCCCGGGATCTCGGAGCTTGCGGATGGAGAGAACGGAGGTGTGGAATAAGCGCTGGCGGTACTAGTGATGGTATGAGTGAAGTTAGGGTTTTGCGCTTGCACAGCTTATTGCCGCAGGGTGTGTGAAAAGGTTGCGAGGATTTTCTTTTTGAGGATAGCGGAGGTGCGACTCCGAGTGTAGAAGTAGTGAAGTCGTCGAACTTCATAGAGATAGCGGAGGTGCGGCTCCGAGTGTGAGAGTAGGGAAGTCGTCGAACTTCATATGCGTCTGGCGCTTTGTGCATAAAAAGGTCCACGTGGTTGTTGTTGTTGAGACGGGCCCTGCGAGGTCAAGAGACTCCGGAGTATGTTGATCTATGTTGTGGTCTGGGCGGTTTAGTAGGTTGATCGGGCGTGGTCAACGAGTCAGTACGTGTGTTAGGGAGTGAAAGAAACTTCGACTTCGGGCTTTGACAAGATTCTAAGTGCACTAGAACAGATCACTGACAAGTTGAGAGTAGGTCTGCGGGTCAGATTTGCTTGCGAATGTGGGGACTGAGAAAGACGGAATAGCGGCCAGAGGCTAGTGAAAAGTCCCGAGGCTAGTGAAAGGTCCCTAAGGTCCTGAAGCGACTGTGTTACCCTTCCTGTAGTAAACCGACAGATCTGTTTTTTTTTTTTTTGGTAGCTCGCAATATATGCAAGAAGTTGTTACGAGAGGAGGTGAGTGAAGGGAGACTAGCCGCGAGGCTTTGTCAGCCGCAGTGTGTGTGAGTGTGACGTCACTAAGAGCCGCGTTGGGATAGGTTGGTTGCAGAGAAGGGTCGCGCACGGATTGGACGCAGTCCGTGGGACTCGATTGGAAGGGGAAAGGCAGGTGAAGAGTATTCCGGGAATTAAAGTCACCTATTGATTACAGTTTTGTGGAATTGAAGTCACCTATTGGTTATAAACTTGGTTAAATAAAAGACGAGAAAAATGAAATTCTTTAAAGCATTCAGGAGCGCGATGAAGGGGGAGTCTTACATTAAAGCGAGCGTAGGAGAAGAGACGCCGCCCGAGGGTACACCAGCTTACATTGTAATGGAAGAGAAGGGGGTAGCTCCGTGTCTTTGGCTAAAGCAATGGCACAAGTGGACAGAGAAACATGGGAGCGTAGCGTTCCCGATACATGGGACATTCAATATAAGGTTTTTAGAGAATTTGAGATTCACGATGTACGACATGAAAGTGCCTCCAAGGCCAGCACAGTTTGAGGCTCTAGCAATTTGGTAACTAATGGCCAGACAGCAACAGCAAAAGAAGTTCGAGACCAGAATGAGGAAGGTAGAAAAGACACTAGCGGATGCTAGGTGGGATAATGCACAGAAGGTGTGGAGGTCAGATGTATTGCAGGGGATAAAATTGTTCCCCGCAATTACTAAGGAAGGAGAAGAGACAGGTAAGAAAGCCACCTGTAAGACAGACAGAAAGTGTTCCAAGGATAGAGAGGACGAGGAAAAGTTGAGAAGAGAAGAGGAGTTAGAGGATGAGGAGTTGATAATGCAATTGCTGAACGACCGTCCACCGCCTTATGCAGAGAATGGACAAGGTCCAAGTACCAGTTCTGCTCCTCCAGCACTGGTACAGAACAGTGAAACCCAGAGTTCAGGAGCGTCATCGGGATCTAAGGACCCGAGTCTGCTGTTCACCCCGCAGATACCGCAGGTTAGGAGAATATATCCAGATGTGCCCGTGTTGAAACCAGCAGAAAATTATCAGCCGCAGATACCAGGGTACTATAGTAGTGATAACGGTGCAGGAATGATTCTAGATCCAACCGTAAGGGGAGTACAGAATGGTTACAACCCAACAATGGCACAAGCTGAATCAACTCAGTTTTTGATGCCTCAAAAGCAGTTGCAGGGAGGAAACGCACATGCTCAAATGACGGGGAGCCAGATGGGCATGCCGGCAGTGATGACCCATGGTGTGGGAATGAACATGCCACAGAACATGGGGAATGGACAGAACCCAGACGCGATATCACTACCCATTACTGTAGGTCCAGCGGTACCTCTGTAGAGTCAGCCTAATTCGGGTCTGAACAGTCAGGGACCAATGCTGCAGAATGGGACAGAAAGAAGGTGCATAGAAAACACTCCAGGGATAACTCCGATAGCGGCTCAGCCAACTGGGTCTGGGTCCTTGATGGAGTTTAGTCCCATATGTGCTCAGTCAACACTGGTGAGGTCGAGCCCCCCACTGATAATACCTCTCACATCGAACACTGAAAAGCTGCCGCAGCCATCGATGGAAGTCGATGTGAACGCTACCCTGATGGGGGTGAATGCGCAACAGCTGACACAGTGGTTCAACAGTCTGAATTCCACACAAAATTCAGCTAGTGGGAAAGGAGAAGACTATATGAATAGGGTCAGGCTGAACATGGAAGCACAAGAATTGGTGGAAGGGACTATGGGTGTGAACAGGTTAGAGTCCTACACGGAAGAAGAGCTGAGGTATCTATGTCCCAGGATTACGAAGGAAGTGAACAAGATACATAAGAGCTTGCAGGAAGCAGCTGACAGAAACGGGGTTGACATAGACAAGACGAAACACTTGAGCAGGAGCTACAGGTTAGATTTTGGGACCACAGATTTTGAACACATGAGGTCAGCAGGCATGAAGACACACCTTAGAGAATTGCTGCAGAGTGCACAAGTGTGGAGGTGCTTAGACAAATGGGAAAGCAGGTGGGTAAAGAGGAAGGACAAGAGGAGGGACAGTGCTACAGAGCACAATGAGAAAAGACCGCAGAGTAGTGATACAGTAACAATGCTACCAATGAGGGAGACAGCAGGAGGAAAATTAGTACATGTACCATGGCACAGAAGAGACATTCAGTCCTTTACGGATGATTTTCCCAAACTAAGAGAGAAACCAATTGAATGGTATCAGCAGACTGATAGGTTTGTGAAGCTTGCAAAATGTCTTTGGGAAGACCTGAATACTCTCTTTGAGATTGTGGTTCCGGCAGATTTGTGGGAGGATTGCAAAAGAGCTGTAGGTTGGCCGACAAGTGAACCAGAGAGGGACAGGGAGACAGGTGCACCGTCACCTCTGGTGATGAGCTTGTACTATAAGGTGATTGAGCATTTGAAAACGAAGGTACCCGCGAAGAACGTGGATTGGCAGAAGATTGATCGAACTGCCCAAGAGACTAAAGAATCGATTCATAGTTACTATGAGAGGTTGTTGAAGGCGTTCAAGAATTACAGTGGCACGGAAACAATAGAGGCGAAGGACATGCTCCATTTTGTGTTCAGATTTGTGGAAGGGCTGAGACCAGAAATAAGTCAAATGATAAGGTCGCATTTGATTTGTTGGCAGTCTAAACCGATTGACGAGGTCTTGACTTATGCGAAATACTGTAGCGACGAAATTGAAGTGAAACAGAAAAAGTTGAAAGAGAAGGTGATGATGATGCAGCTTAAGGCAGCTCAAACAGGTTTGCAAGGTCTGCAAGGTTTGCAAGGTTTGCAAGGGATGCAAGGGTTCCAACAGCAGGTACCGCAACAGCAGCTGCAGTTGCAGGGAAACATGGCGTTTCAGCCACAGGCCAGAGGCAGAGGCAGAGGAGGTTTTGTGAATAATGGTCCGGATTTGAACACTGTTGTGACGGGTGTGCAGGCGATGAAGAAGGTGATGCTGTGTCACGTGTGCGGAATCGTCGGTCATTGGAAACGCGAGTGCCCGATGGTGGTGCAGGAAGGTGCAGGTGTAGGTGCAGGTGTAGGTGCAGGTGCAAGTGTAGGTGTTGGTCAGCAAAACAATGATGTCAATGCATTTCAGACAATGAGGGGACCGAAATTGAGAGGTCCAAGCCCAAATTTTCAGACTGTAAATCCATTGCAGGGATTACAACCTATGCAGCCGCAGCAGATGCAGATGCCTCGTATGCAGATGACGCAAATGCAGCCAATGCAACAGCAGTTACCTATGGTACCTAATCAGCAAATGCAAATACCATTGGCACCAATGAGTCAGCAGCAAGTGATGGTTCCTCCGCAGGTAACGGGTCAGGTAATGAGTACAAATGGCACCGTACAACAGTTCCCATTACACAGTGAGAGTGGAATAAATAACGTATGGGAGAGTGAAAGTTCAGGAGAAGAAGGAGACTGTGTGCTTGCGGCATCCTTGGAAGTTGATCAAAGGGGTCCGTACGTAGAGGGAAGAGTAATGGGTCATAGTGTCTCATTCTTGGTTGACACGGGAGCCACACGTTCAACAGTTAAGAGCAGTGAAGTACCAAATTTGCCACTCTCAGGGAGGACAGTTCAAGTGGTGGGAGTAGCAAACAGACATCTGACGAACCCAATTACAGATCCGGTACCAGTCAGCATCGGTAACTATCAAGGGGTGCATCAGTTTGTGGTATGTGACTCAAGCCCGATAGCACTATTAGGAAGAGACCTATTGTGCAAATTGGGTTGTTCGATTATGTGTTCGAACGAAGGAATAACAATCCAGACGAGCAGTGACGGGGAAGAAGAGGACAGTGTAGAGGGGGATGAGGTGGAAACTGTAGATGAAGAGTATCCTCTGATTTGTCTTTTCCCGATGATAACTGAAGAAGACATCCCAGCTGAATTACGGGAAACAGTCGGAAAGGAAGTGTGGGACATGACAGGGAAAGAGGTGGGATTGATGAAAGGAGTGGAACCAGTGAAAGTGGCTGTAAAGCCCAATGCAATCTTTCCCCAGACCCCACAATACCACATGCCACAAGATACCCTCATGAAAGTTGCTCAACTCATTGACGAATTTGTAAAGCAGGGGGTACTGAAAGAAGTGTTAAGCAGTCCATGTAATTCACCAATAATGGGACTAATAAAGCCCCGTGGAAAGGTCCGACTCGTGCAGGATTTGAGGAAAATAAATGACATCATAGTCAAGTGCTGCCCTGTCGTACCGAATCCAGCTGTGATAATGTTTCAAGTTCCTTGCGATGCTGAATGGTTCTCAGTCATCGATTTGTCACAAGCGTTCTTCTCGGTGCCTCTTCATGAGGACAGCCAATTCCTCTTTTGTTTCAAATTCCTGGACAGAGTGTACAGTTGGTGTCGAATACCTCAAGGGTTTTCTGAATCACCGTCAATCTTCAATCAGATCTTAAAGAAAGATTTGGAAACATTAGAATTGCCATTCGAGTCAACCCTAGTACAGTACATTGATGACTTACTGGTTGCATCAAAGACAGAAAGTGGCTGCACAGCCGATACCATTGCTCTGTTGAACCATCTGGGAAGGAATGGACATAAGGTGTCTCCTTCCAAATTACAGTTCTGTCAGAAGAAAGTGAAATACTTGGGTCACCAAATAGAGAAAGGGTCACGGAGAATAATGAAGGAAAGAATTACAAGTATACTCCAAATGAGTCCACCAAAGACAAGGAAGGAGGTGAGGAAGTTTTTGGGAATGGTGGGCTATTGTCGCCAGTGGATCCCCAACTTCTCGTCTCTAGCAAAGCCTTTACTGAAATTGACCCAGAAGGATGCCTTGGATGAAATTGAGCTGAAAGGAGATGAGATGGATGCTTTTGTTGAACTAAAAGAATGCATGTGCAGGGCTCCAGCTTTAGGTATGCCTGATTACACGAAGCCTTTCACATTGTTTTGTCATGAACGTGATGCATGTTCTTTGTCTGTCTTGACCCAAGCCCATGGTGGCGTAAACAGACCAGTAGCGTATTTTTCAGCTACTTTGGATCCGGTTGCAGCAGCACTCCCAGGGTGTTTGCGCGCCGTAGCAGCAGTTGGTATCAGCCTCACTCAGAGTGAAGGAATAGTGATGGGACACCCAGTAACAGTCATGGTCCCTCACTCAGTTGAGATACTTTTGACCCGCTCCCGAACGCAGCACATGACTGGAGCAAGACTCACAAGGTATGAAACGATAATTCTGGGCTCACCGAATGTGCAGCTGAAAAGGTGCACTACGTTGAATCCAGCAACCTTGCTTCCTGGTGAAAATGCCGAAATTGAGAACGCTGAAGACGTCGAGCATGACTGCCTTCAAGTGACTGAATTTTGCACAAAACCCCGACCGGACATCAAGGATACCAAGCTTGATGAAAATGACCAAATTCTTTTTGTTGATGGTTCATGTCTAAGAGATGGGATGGGGATTTTGAAAGCAGGATATGCTGTATGTACTGTAACAGGGGTCTTGGAAGCGGGATGGCTTCAAGGAGTCTATTCTGCACAAGTAGCAGAACTTGTAGCCCTTACAAGAGCATGTAAACTGTCTGCATTGATGAAAGTCACCATTTACACTGATAGTCAATACGGGTTTGGGATTGTGCATGACTTTGGACAACTATGGTCACAGAGAGGTTTCCTGACTTCTTCAGGATCCCCAGTGAAGAACGGGGAGAGGATAAGGGAATTGTTACATGCCATTCAAGTGCCAGCCGAAGTTGCAGTGGTAAAGTGTAGTGCTCATACGAAAGGACAGGACTATGGCCCTCATTCTGACCCTGGCGGTCTTTGACCGCCAGGGCGGAGGACCGCGGGAGCACCGCCGACAAGCCGGCGGTGCTCCAATGGGGATTCCGACCGCGGCGGTAAAGCCGCGGTCGGACCGGCACCACTGGCGGGGTCCCGCCAGTGTACCGCGGCCCCTTGAATCCTCCGCGGCGGCGCAGCTTGCTGCACCGCCGCGGGGATTCCGACCCCCTCTACCGCCATCCAGATCCCGGCGGTCGGACCGCCGAGATCCGGATGGCGGTAGGGGGGGTCGCGGGGCCCCTGGGGGCCCCTGCAGTGCCCATGCCACTGGCATGGGCATTGCAGGGGCCCCCGTAAGAGGGCCCCTACATGTATTTCACTGTCTGCTGCGCAGACAGTGAAATACGCGACGGGTGCAACTGCACCCGTCGCACAGCTTCCACTCCGCCGGCTCGATTCCGAGCCGGCTTCATCGTGGAAGCCTCTTTCCCGCTGGGCTGGCTGGCGGTCTGAAGGAGACCGCCCGCCAGCCCAGCGGGAAAGTCAGAATTACCGCCGCGGTCTTTCGACCGCGGAACGGTAACCTGACGGCGGGACTTTGGCGGGCGGCCTCCGCCGCCCGCCAAGGTCAGAATGAGGGCCTATGTGTCTCTGGGAAATGCATATGCGGATCAAGTCGCAAGATTTTGTGCCTTGAACTGTATATTACTAAGGGATGATTGCAATACGATAAATGAGCCAGAACTCGAACCAGCTGAAGCATTTGCCTTGAAGGTTGTAGATACAATAGATGAACTAAAAGCATTACAAAATAATGTCAGGGAGGATGAAAGAGATTCCTGGATTAAATCACAATGTATAAAGAGACAAGACGAGTTATGGGTTTCACATGAGGGAAAATATGTTTTGCCAAATAGTCTCTTATCACAGCTTGCGCGGTTCTATCATGGGCAAGCTCACCTAGGGAGAGATGCCATGATAAGATTGTTCAAAACTGATTGGTTTAACCCCAGATTTCGTCAAGCTGCAGAAGCAGTTTGCCATCGATGTGTCACTTGCCAGCAGATGAACCCAGGAAAGGGAACAGTTGTGAACGCGAGTCACATTGGTAGGGCAAGCGGACCTTTTAGTCGAATGCAGATGGACTTCATTGAGATGCCTGTGCATGGGGGTCTGAAATATGTGCTGGTGATTGTGTGCATTTTTAGTCACTGGATTGAGGCATACCCCACACGTAGAAACGACAGCCTTACAGTTGCCAAGCTATTGTTGAGAGAGTTGATACCACGTTTCGGATTCCCGATCTCTTTAGAATCAGATAGGGGAAGTCACTTCAATAACGAGGTGATAAAGTTACTTTGCGAAGCGCTGAACATTGAGCAAAAGCTGCACTGTAGCTATCGCCCTGAAGCCTCAGGACTGGTGGAGCAGATGAATGGTACGCTGAAATCGAGAATGGCAAAAATATGTGCATCGACAAATCTGAAATGGCCTGACGCATTGCCTTTAGTGCTAATGTCAATGAGAAACACTCCTGATAGAAAGACTGGATTGTCTCCGCATGAAATTCTCATGGGCAGGGCTATGAGACTTCCTGCAGTTCCCGCAAACATGCTTTTGAATATTACAGATGATATGGTGTTAGACTACTGCAAAGGACTGGCTGACGTGGTTCGCTCTTTCTCTCACCAGGTGGAAGCGACCACCTTGCCACCGATCCAAGGTCCAGGACACGCACTGAAAGCAGGTGACTGGGTCGTGGTAAAGAAGCACGTGAGAAAGTCGTGTCTGGAACCCCGTTGGAAAGGCCCTTTTCAAGTGATCCTGACGACAACTACCGCTGTGAAGTGTGCGGGGGTTCCCAATTGGATTCACGCCAGTCACACAAAGAAGGTGTTGTGTCCCACAGATGAGGAAGTTGAAGCGCTGAAACTACCAGTGCCTGATAAAACAGTGCTGAGTGCTGAGACAGAACAAAAGCGAACTGAAAGCGAACAGGCAGAAGCAGGAGAGAAAGAGATATTCTCCGACGACGAAGACACCAACTCACTTGGGGGAGACCAAGGGGAAAGTTCAGACAGCGACGAAGAAGCTGCAGGTGACAAAGAGCCTGAAGCAGCTGAGGGTAGCAAAAAGCCTGAAGCAGCTGAAGGTGACAAGGAGCCTGAAGCAGCTGAAAGTGATAAAGAGCCTGAAGAAAGTAACGGTGACGAAGGGCTCGGAAAAGGTGAAAAAGAAGGAGAGCCTGATCAGAGGAGGGCTTTCCCAGACGCAGACGATACAGAAAAAGAAAAGGAGAACGTGATCGACTCCCCAGAAGGAGGGAACGAGGCAGAACAGAACGAAAAGGTTCAAGCTTCCACAGAAAAGACAGCAGGTCCATCAAATGGACATGGTGCGAAGAGAAGACTAAGTATCTCACCAATAAAAGAAAAGGATAAAGAAAGTTTGGGCGACGGAGGAAGGCCGAAAGTGAAAGAGAAAAGAAAGGAAGTGACGGTCGTGGAACAATCGTCAAGTGAGGAAAAAGACTTGACAAAAGAGGAAAGTGCCAGCGAAGCAGAGTCGAAAAGAGAAGCAAAATTGAAAAGGAAAAGGATACCAAACAGGAGATATTCCGGTCCTGAATGGGCATATGCAGTCAATGATGATTGGACTGACGAGTTTGTATCTCTAAGCATCGAGAACGAAGAAGAAGAAGAGATACCAATAGAAAAGAAAAGTTTCATAGACTCTGTCGATTGAAAGAGTAGTAAATGATATTGCTTGCTACAATCTAACGTGAGGGAAACAACCAGCTGAGACATTGTTAAACCGGACGAGACTTGCTAAACTGATAAAGACTGAGTTATTGCCGAATTGAGACAAATGCTGCTAACCGATAAGTGACTGGCCTTTTGAAGAAGACGGTGTGAACATTGCGCTTGTTCAGCTTTGTAACTGAATTGCTAAATAGTTTAATTTATAAGTGCTTCTAGCTCTCTGATTCTATACAGATCATGACTAGGTACGCTACGCAAAATAATAGAAAGAAATATTTTAATTATATGTGTATAGGCTTGGTAATTACATGTGTAATAATAATAATGGCAATTGTGTTTGGAATGCATGGAAAGGGTGAAAGTGAGAATATAGAGGCTTCTACTATTGCTCCTGTTACTGTCACTGAACTAACACCATTGAAAAGACTAGCATTGGATGAGAGGCTCTTGCACGATAAGAAAGAGCTTTCGTATAACGTTTTCTATCGCTTACTAACAGAGTATGTTGAAACTATGGATGCGAAAGATTGTTATGTGTGTACACAGATACCGACATCAGTAAAGGAAGGGGTGACTTATCACCACATGCCTCTTACATATGGGATTACATGTAGTATAGTAATGTCTAGGTTATATGGTCAAACTAACATACAGTATTTTTACTCGAATTATGATGTTACCTTTGCTTATGTTCCTATAATAGCACAGCTGAGCCAGATTGCTAAAGACTGGGATGCTAAAATAATGAGGGAATTTTTCGAGCCAATGCAACCTTTTGAAACGGCTCATGCTCATAGGGAAAACCTTACTTGCTCAGTCTCTGCTGTAGAAATAAGCTTTTTAGATCGCACAGATGATAGAAGGGCACAGATAAAGGCGAAATTAGAAAAGGAGCTAAGTAAGAGGACTTCAGTAGATAATTATGATTTTGCTGCTATAAAGACACAAGGGAAAATAGCTTTAGATGCTTGGCATGTAGGGAAATTTTGTATATATCGAGGAGAATCTTATTACGACAATATTTTTGTAGGAGCGAGTGAGTGTAAACATACGTTTATTTTTAAGGCCAAATGGACATTCATGATGAACGGACTTGACCCTGTCATTCCAGGTGTATATTACATTTGTGGGCATAATGCCTATTATCGTCTTCCAAAGGGATGGTGGGGGAGATGTTATTTGGGTATAGTGTTCCCAAAGGTTTATCAACTGGATGACGTATCGATGATTCAAAAGACATCTGGATCCCATCGTATCCAGAAAAGAGAGACCGCAGCTGCTGTGGTAGGTGATATATTTGGAGCCATGATTCCTTCATTGGGAGTTGTGTTGAATTCCATCAAGATACGAAAGTTGTCTACTATAGTGGATAACATGCTGACAAAGTTTTCAGGTGCTATAATCCTGATAGATGCTGAACTTGCAGCGGAAAGAGCTATGACTCTTCAAAATAGGCTTGCTTTAGACATTCTTTTAGCAAAGGATGGAGGCGTTTGCAAAATTATTGGTGCACGTCACTGTTGTACCTATATACCTGATAATAGTGTGAAGATTAAAACTATGCTTGCTAATCTAACAAAGGAAAGTGCAGATTTGAAGGAATTGAAAGAACCAGGAGTGTGGGAGAAGGTTGGAAAGGGACTTGCTTCAGTGGGACATTGGATTGGGGGAATTTGGAATGGAATATTATTGAAAATAATAGAAGGAATATTAATAGTAATAATTTGTGTATTTGGAATTTGGGGAATAAAAAGGGGAATAATAATGATTATGGAAAGAATTAAAAGAAGAAAAGAAGAGAAAATTATGAAAAGAATGGCAGAAGAATACAAAGCGCAAACTAGGGGAACTAAAAGGAAAAGGGAACTGACAGAATTTTAATGGAATAAAATTTGTGGGCGTGGTTTGGTGTGATGACAAGTAGTCATCAGAGGAGGGATTGATGAAGCAGAAAATGAAGGTTTTGATTTATTAACGCTTAAACGTAGTGCTGAAATAATCATGTGTGACATTAATCTAACTAATAAAGATTGTACGGGGACAAAATGTGCCCTCAGAGTAGTTTGCCATCATTTATACGCGTGCTTTATATAACGTGGTGAATTAGAATTGCACTAATCCGACATAATCATAAACGTGTGCTACGATTTGCTTGTTTGAAATGTTTTAGCTTAGCATAACTTTAGCGGAGGCTTTGGCCTAGTTGCCCGGTCTCACGGTTTAGATGCTCGTATTTTTCCACTGTGCTATTAAACGTGTATTTTTGCTTGAAGCTGTACTTTTCCACAGAAACTGTTCACATGCTTATCTTAAAGTTAGTGCCAGCCTGGCATATTTTCTCTTTAATTCAAGGTCGACTTGCAGGTGCGGACAATGGAGGCTCTGAGAGTAAGCTAATTGGGAGACAATGTTGCAACTTGCGTACCCATCTCCAAGGATAATGTATGCTTAAGTAAAAGCTTGAGAACTGTCGTTTTTGATTGGTCAATTTGAAGCTAACCTATGAACCCTCCAATGGAAGACCCTACTGGACTTGAACTGTTGTCTATAAAACCCAGGTGCACGAGAAGAAGTTAGCCATTATGCGCTATGATTGGGAGATCTTTGCTCTCTATCATCGGACATCCTGCCATTTTGACTTCGTAGCTATTATGGCCCACTTTGCTGCGACGCCATTTTGAGAGACTTTGTTTCTTTCTCTAATCGAGAGAAAGAGACTTTAAATGATTCTTGCCCTAGAGACTGTAACTTTGATTTGATCCCCTTGCATGAAGTAATAGTTTTACCTTGCCGCCGTGAGGCATTTGCCCCGTTCACCCCTGCCCCTTTGTCCCATCCCATGCTGATCGAGAAACGGTACCCATGATGACCGAAGAACGGTACCTGTGAGACGAAGACTTCCTTGTATGCTGATCGTAATTGGTAAATATGAAAGGAAATTGTAAAATTGCATTGTGTTTCTTTTAGGTAACCAACTGCTGATTTTGGTAAGAGCCCTAGTTAGGAGTTTTTCTAAATTAATGTTGCTAAATTGTTTTTGCATGAAGTCCCACATGCCGATGCTAATTTGAGGTTAGACGAGGTTTCCATATGTCGCACGATGCAATTTGAAATCTTGTTATGCTGACTAAATGTATGCCATTAGTTCATTACAGATTATCGTATTAGTGATTTGCATTGCCATTATCGAATGCCTTGTGATTCAAATGCTTCATAGATTACACTTGTTTCGACGCTATGGACAGCTATTAATGTTCATATATGTTTATCATTTGGTGTTGAGACACATTTATATTGTGCTAGCTTTGTTAATATAGGGAAATAAAATTCACTAACTTTGCAATAAACTGGTGTGGTTATTCCTGGCTGAGAGGTCAGGTTCGCCGAAATGTATTCTGGATTAATTGTTAAGTGTTATGTTGTTCAAGGTGTTGCTTATGTTCGTTATTGATCATTGATTTTGATGAGATTGATCGATTAAGAGTACAGAGAGTTCCCACTAAGTCAAAAGATTCATCGGCCTAAAGAGCGTCCGAATACAGGTAAAATTATTACTACGGACCGCTCTATCAGAGGTTGCTCGCTTTTTAGTGAGAATGTAAAATATAACTTTTCCATTTTGGGTTTGTGAATATATTTTATGCTGAACGAGTGTCGGTTTGCGGTATTTTTGAAAGGAACGGGCTCCATTTCGTTCGCTTAACCTGAAATGGCATTCAGAGTTGGTGCGAGCACGTGAGGAGTTGTTTACGAGAAAGCGGATATTTCTCGCTTGCATAATTCTTACCTGATGTGCAGCATGATTGGATTGGAATAAGGCGGTCCAGATAGGAACATCGGTCCGCCAGGCGGACCAGAAAGGAACCTCTACAACATAATGTGTTGCACCTGCGGTTTTGTAAGTGATTTGGGGCGGTTATATAAACACGGGAATGTCATGGCGCTTTTTCCTCATTGACGGGAAGGAGCGCAGTGAGGCCGCCATGCTGTTAACATGCTCTAATAATTTTTAAGGTAATGGATGAATAATAGAGAGTCTTCCTTTTTGGAAATAACAGTGAAGAAGGATATAATGGCTACGTACAGATTAATAAATGTTAAAATAGGAGTTTTTTGTGAAATTAGAGCTGTTATATAGGAGAGAGTTATCTCTAATATTGATGATGGAATTATGTTTATTTTCAGGATGATACAGTGGATGAAAATGATTTCAATAAGAGTATAAAGAGGACCATTTGGTGACACTTTTTGGTAAGATTGTGATTTTGTGCTAGTTGATTTAGTATTAATTGGTGATATGGTGTTGTAGTTAGTAATTGGATTCGATATGTTTTTAGATAGGACGTGTGGCGTTACGTGGATGAAGGCTTGATATAAAAATTTGCGATTGATGTAAGTATTGTTTTTAGTGATGAGGCAGCAGCATAATTAGGATGTTTAGGTGTATAAGAATGGATTGAGTTTGATTTTTGTTTTTGTGATTGCTTTGATTAGACCCCTATCGTTCTAGTCCTGATGAAGACCCTGATGTGAGCCCGGATTTAGCCCGTGATTTGGATGGGTCGAAATGTCGACGATAATTCTTTGAGCCTGGATGCAATCATTTCTTGGGACAATATTGAGGATTGATTATTTCTTGTCTTAATGATTCAATGTAGTGAAAGTTGAAACAACAGGCTCTATATATGTATTTGTTTGTGAATTTATGTATTGGCTGAATGGACTTTTCTGTCCTCTTTCTCTGATAATAACGTGCACTTTATTCTGAGCACTTTATTCTGTCCTGAATATTTTTAGGTTGAGATAGGGGGGGCTTTTAGACTCTTGGATGTTATTGAATTATTATGTATTAATAATAAATGATGTAGTTTCTTTTGTAAACGTATTATGCTGCTGTGTATTAATGTTTTTTGTGCATAGGTGAATCTCTAGAGTGGGCAATGTAGTCGTTTAATAATTTTTACACAGCCCATTCTGGGTTTATTTGGGTTACCCTCTGTGGTTTGTAATATCCCTTTCTTTCTGCCATCCCAGAAGGATGTTTTGGGGTGCAAAGTTATATGGAGGTCTGCTTATTACACAACAATGCACTGGAAAGCCCAATGTAGAAAATCTGAACAAGAATCTGAAATCCAGGAATTGCAGTATTCACCATGTAGAGGCTTGTGTAGGGTGCTTAATTGAAAGTATTAAAACAACAGAGGTCATCTTTGGGAGAGATTTAGCCCTTTCTCTATAGATACAGCTCCATCTCTGCACGTGGACAAGGACTGATCCATGATCAAAACTTCCAAATGAGCCTGTTGGGTCCAAAAATGTTGATATTCCCAATCAGCCTCAGTCCACTCTGCTAGGAAGAGGGTAATAGAAAACTCAGAACAGCAGCCTGAGCCCTGACAGCTATCCAGAAAAGCTCTGGATAAACTCCATGTTTTCTAGAACCTCATTCTCGATGTGTTTAGCTAAGAAAAGCAAGTGGGAAATGGTTCTGAAGTTTGCTGTTGTGCCCAGCCTGAGGTTGGCCTTCACTTCCTTAAGCACTCTGCCTTCATGGAAAATGTGTGATTAGCTGTGATGCATGAAGACACGTGGTCCATAAAAATGGATCATTTCAGTATGGTGTCAGTAACTATGACAGAACATGGAAAATGGAGAGCTATAGTGCTTATTTACAGAACCATTTTAGGAAAAAGGACAAACATTTCAAGGGTAATCCAGAGGTTTACTAGGGTAATGTAGTGTAAAATGAGTCACATTGTAGAAAGTGTTGAAAGTGTAGAAAAAAACATTTCACGTTCAGGAGTAAATGTTTAATATATGTGCAAATTCCACCACATATTTGAGATAAGAACTCCACAGCTAAGGTCACAACCACCCAACAAACATCTAATATATGAAAATCATACAAAATGTGGCTTAAAAGCTTTCCAAAATAGTTATATCTAAGCTGAAATATCATATGGCAGAAAAAGTCAATGACATAAAACAACACCACCAAGCCCTAACTTTTCATGATTGAGCTCAAATATACACTACTACAAACATGAAAGTCAGCTGATACTATGGGTTTTCAGATGCTCTGAAGCAAATAGTTGTTGATCAAGAATTAAGCATCACTTTCACCTTAAGACTTTGACTATTCTGTGATTACAAAAAATAAGCTAGGCTGCCCATGAATGTGTAACCATTCCAGATCCTATGTATGGGACTGAAGGATCGTAGCTTGGCTGTGTCACTATGTCTCTAAAATAAGAATGCAAGGAGTGATCACTTCTTGGTGGTCACAATTTGGTGGTCACATTCTGTATAACATGGTGAAGAGTTTCCATACAATCACTGCACTGCAAAGCATATGAGTGAAGTGCACCATTGGATATTACATTTAAGTAACGTTTCATGCATATCTATTTGAAATTAATGCTTTGAAAGTATTGTTCTGCATAATAATCTTGTATATTCTCGCATGTAATGCTTAGAATTCATTTAATCTGAAAGTAATTTTGTGTTTCAATAACTTGGCTGGAGTGAAGGTCTACACATACATTTTTCTTTTCACAGTTAACTTTCAATGTGGGGTTTGCTTTTCTTAAATGTTTTCTCTCTGAGATGCAGGTATTAGGAGCTGAGATGGAGTTAACAAGAAGCCTATTGTGCGTGAGAGATAAGAAAGCCTGAGACGAGATATACAAGGATGAAGAGGAATGTTCTGGAAGTTGGCAGCCATAACTCTTTTGAAATCGCCGACACCAAAGAGTATCAAGATCGGATGTACGTGGTCTCTGAAAGTTGCAACTTCTAATTAAATTTAATTGGGGGCTCAATCCAGAAGCTTCAACTGAGATGTCATCATCTTGGGAAACAGAGATTTAAAGAAGGTTTTTAGCAGGAGATCAGATGCTTTTTCACCCTAGAGCTGAATGGACCATTCAGTGGTACAGACCTCATACTTTGATCTTATGTGGCTTTATGCTACATGCACTTCTCTCCAGAGAATATTCTTCAGAATTTCTGTTTGCAGCCCCTTTCTCAATACTCTTTTAGAATTAGAATAGTTTGGTTTTAGTTGAAATGGTTAGGCAGGAGAACTTGGTTCTAGAGAATAAGAGCCACATGCTTTTTCTGATTTTCTGTATTGTGGCTATCGACTTAGGGCCTGAACTAAACTAAGGGCCTGATTACAACTTTGGCGGAGGGCGTTAATCCGTCCCAAATGTGACGGATATCCTGCCCGCCGTATTACAAGTCCATTATATCCTATGGAACTCGTAATACGGTGGGGGGAATAGCCGTCACATTTGGGCCGGATTAACCCCCTCTGCCAAAGTTGTAATCAGGCCCTTAGTTTTGTATTTACTGACTATGTTTATTATTGTACAATGCTTGATCTCACCATTGGTGACTTTATATATCTGTACTATGGTTTTAAGACTCATTTATGTAGCATTGACTTTGAGTTTACAATAAAGCTCTTTTGAATACTCAATTTGACTCTTAATATATATTAATGTGTGACTAATGAGTTGCACTGAACTTCATTGAAATGATTTAATAACTGTCTCGCTATACCCCTCGAAACTGAGAATAAACAATTCATCCAACCCCAGAAATAGAGATAGGGCCTCAGGATCCATCAGGACTTATTTCTTATCTTTTAATATAACCACTGCTTAATTATATACATGTTAGAGGAGATTGTGGCAACTCTACCCCATGTTTGGAAAAGTTGTGTAGCAGTAAGCAATATTTTATTACACAGTTTTCACAATGTACAAGGCAAAAAGAACATAGCTGATGGTTGTCTACCTCAACAGTGTTTCAAAGAAAAACCCAAAGATGAAGTGCTGGGACCAGTAGATTTACAAGAATGGAACTGCAGTGATGTATTGATTACAGAGGCAAAATGGTTAAGAGACACTGAGAGTGATGATTAACATTAGCATGTAATGAAGATGGTTTTAGTCAACAGTTTTTAGAGTGTAATAAGACTGAGATTTAATAGTACACCTGCTCAGAGGTTACATCTTTTAGCAAAGAAGTAAAACATGCATTAACTTATGGATCTATTTCAGTTGATATACGGTGCTAGAAAGGAATATTAAAAAAATGAAAAATATCCATAAAAGATTAATAAGGAATTGAGCTATTCTCGCCTGACAAATAAGGTGAACAATCAAACCAAAAAGGCTGAGAATAAAAACTAAGGAAACTCTAATCCTGGAAAAAGAGATCATGTTGATCTTTCATATTTACTATCAAGCTCTTCATACTGAAACTATCCTGCTACTGGAAATTCATAACATTTTAGAAATTATTAGATTTCAGGGCAAAATAAATGTTTAAGGAGATCAGTGAAGCTACTAAAATTAACCATGAAAGACTGAAAATGAAAAGAAACTTAAAAGCTCCCTGAGAGCTTGAAAGAAATTCTTGGTTCGAAAATCTCATCTCTGGTCAATGAGTTGTTTATAAAAGCTATATTTGGTCTCTTTCGGGCAAAGCAGCTATCTTTTGAACTCAAAGAAAAATGAGACCCCCCCTCAAGTCAGCAACAATCATATCTATTCACAACTAACAAATACCATAAATTAATTGAAATATTCTGTACTGTACTGTTCAATAACTGTATACATGAACATTTACCAACAATTGTACAGAGTGATCAGGGGACATTTTCCTGTGTATGTGACAGAATGGTTAGTGACTATAGCATGGAGCAGAGCCCCCAGTGCATCATGGCTATGGCTGCAGAAAGTTGGTCTGGAAATGCTTTTGTGGCACATTGAAATGTTTTGGGCTGTATGACAAAGTTATCAAAACCATTCAATCAATATAAAAATCGGCTTTCACATTTATTCTGATAAGTGGTAACCTTAGAGATGCTCTAACAATATAAAAAGTATAAAACGTGATAAGACAAGAAAGTCCATGGTCACCAGAACTTTTTTTGGAAGCCTGACCACTGTGTCACGGTAACCGGAGGTCTTCAGCAGCTGCCCTTCTTCACCTACAAAGAGGACTTTGTGGGACCCCAAGTTCAGTGGCCAAAGTATCTTCCCCTCTCCTGTGGAGTGAGGATTTGACTGAAATGTACCCCTTTTGTGTGCACAGCATCAGAAGCATCTCTTGAGCCTCTTTTCGTCTGCATCCCTCAGCATCAGGACCACTCCATAGACTTCTATGGTGGCTGTTCTCTCAAGTTTGGATCTGCCTTAAAAACAATCTGATGGCCAGGTAACTCTCCAAAGTGTCCACTCTGGCCCTTTAGACCTCTGTCCTGCCAGAATTGGTCACCCAACCTGGGTCATACTAGTTGAACTAACTGTTTCAAACCTTTCAAAAGTTTACCAAGTTTTTGTTGACCAATGCTTGCTTGCGGTTGCATTTAAAAGTGATAATATCTTCTAAAATCTGTATACCCGTAAGTCTCTAGTGGATTTTGTTGATCAAGGCCTCTAAAAATTCATAAAAACAAATCTATTTTTGGTGTCATCTTTCTTATGTATCATGACTTTCTTATTCCCTCGTTTATTGCTGTTAAATGCTTTACACATTGTTCCTTTGCTAAGCCTTACTGATCACAGCCACAGCTACCCAGGGTTGAGCTAAGGCATAGTTACTCAAAAAAAATTTTCCAGGGGCCAAAAAGTTTGGTCTGTGGTGTGACTGAGGGGTGCACTGATGTTAGCAGGATTGCCTTCTGAACGCAAGTGGAGGAGGGAGGAAATGGGATAGTGGAGGGGTTGTGTAAGGTGGGCGTAGGTGAAGCAAAGCATGTACATCTAAAGCTGAATTGCACATTGTGAAACAGGAAAACCTGAGATCAATTCCAGCTTACACACTTGACCACATTGTGTGATTGTAGGTAATTGTTTTATTTGACTTTGTCTCTAAAATACATGACATCAGAATATGCACTATACAAAACTTTCTCTTGTGCTCGATTTAATAAGAATAATCAAGAATATTGCACTAAATAAAACTTTCTCTTGTGCTCGATTTAATAAGAATAATCAAGAATATTGGAATTATGTTATTCTGCTGCTGTGACATTTTTCACATAATTATGGATTTGCCACATAACCCATCATCTTCTGTATTATCTGCAGATTTGCATTACAAAATGATTTGTTTCTTGCTCAAATGACTCAAGAAATTACTAAAACACAGTGACACATGTTGCTACGCATTTGAAGGCTCTTTGCAAAGGTTGACTGTTCATCTTTCAGTTGCTTATTGCTATATTTGGGTTTTACTTTGGTACTAATGAGGTGCAACCTAGGCCCAGACCGTGTTAGCAAGTGTAAAAATTGCAAATTAATCAAATAATACTATAACAAAATGTTTTGCATTGCACTGCATAAATTGTTTTTTCTTCCTGAATAATTTAGCCAATCCTGATGCATACTTTGGACCTCCCTGCTGCATAATTCCAGTGGCCCGGGTATAATGTTGTCCATGCATAATAGCAACTAAGTACACCATTTGCATTGTTGCCAGGGTGAGGTGAAGCATGAATGTTTCTAATTTCATGTTTGTAAACTATGGCATTAAAAATAACAAGCTTCTCAATGCACTGATATAATCTGATGTAATAAGGTGAAACACTTCTATCTGTTAAAGAAATACACTTTTAAAATTTTCAAGAGAGTTTATCATGTTTACCCATTTGTGCAAGATGTCTTTAAAAAATGAAGGCGCTCCTAAAGTTAAGTGGTTCGGGACACCCTAATTACTTTCTTTCTTGATCTTCAGTTATCCTTGCTGTTAAATCTTTCGTTTAATTAACACCTTTCAGAAAATTAGCCCAGTGTTGAGTAAACAGCAGCCCGGTGCTTCTGTTGATCAGGGGGATACATGTAAAGGTTAAAAGGGGCTCGACCAAACTTGGAGTATCCGTGAGCTAAGGTGAAGTAAATGAGCCTGACTAGACCCAATACGGTATTTGCGAGTGTACTGCATGATAAGACCTACAGCCCTATCATGCAATACACCAAAATCCTCAGAGACAACGAGTGCAGCATTTTGTTATTCCCCAGTGTCTTAAAAGCCATTGTGTGCCAAAGCCTGCACTTTCATTCAATATGTGGAATGCAGGAGATGAAACAAAAGCATCTTAAGTGTCTGCTATTCAACCATACCTCATCAAAAGATTAATGTTGATGTGTTTTTACAGAAGTGCTGGGAAAGCTAAGAAGCAACAAAGAGACGAGAGCTGCAGGTATTTGAGGGTGAAGGCAGCAAACAAGGGAGAAAGCTGGAAAACAAAAGCACTCTCGTGTGAATACTGAATGAAAATACTAAAGTAATTCCCTAACTGTGAGCAGTGGAAGGGTACAATTAGGTCAAAAGAATAGTAATAAGGCTATGCTCCAGCAGAGGAACAAAAACAAGAAGAGAACGGGAAGCCACTGAATGAGAAGCAAACAAGAGGGAGTAAAAATAAAGCTAAGCAATGATGGGCTATAAGCCCACCCTAAGTTCACAACAAGTATTTCGCAACCATACTGCTTGCACTGATAGGTGAGACATAAAAATTAAGACATTAGTCAATCTAGTTATGCATCACCTCTGACCTGCTCAATTCAGTGGATTTTGTTTTCTGTCAAATTGTGTACAACTATATCTGGGACTACTGTACAGTCTCAGGAAGGAAAGCTGAAACAATTTAGATTTTAATTACAAACGTTCACAACTTCTGTATGTCTTTCTGGGGTGGAGCTGACACGAGGTCTGGAATGGTATTTAAAATTCAAAGTCAAAGAATTCGAAAAGGCAGCTAATTTCAGTTCCTCCACTGATAAGCACGAGGCCTTGGACCTGCCCAGATGAAGCAGTTTTTACTTTTTTCTGTATTTTCCCTCAGGAAACCAGAGTCTAGCACATTAATCTGGCTATCAGCAGCACAGTGCCCATACCGACCACATTCACTGAGTCCTCCCTGCCCTTCTGGACCTTGCTGCCTCTAGCCTGTACCCTTACACCTTCTGCATACCTCACCTGAGCAGAAAGGCAGCTCCAACCACGCATCCAACCCGCTGTTACATCTCATCTTGCACTGCTGGGCCTGGTTGCCCTCAAGTTTGGCGGCTTGTAGGGCAGGTGTAGATTAACAAAGAAGCAGCTGGTTTTCATTTTCTTAATCCTCACTTTTACAAAGCAGTTAAGGCAAACAAGGGCATGTTGTATTTTTTAAATGATGCAGCTGTGACACAATGAAAGTCTGAAATGACTTTAGGGTGTATTGTCAACATGGTAAAAAAGGCAATGTTTTTGCAATTGATCACTCAGCATTCAATATGAGGGCTTTATATAATATTTTAAATGAGTGTTTTGTCAGAATTTCTTTCTTTCCAGAATTCGACCTTTCGAGGTAATGGCATTTACTTTGAGTATCAAGAAGTTACCTGCCAAGAAAGCTCGATAGTGGGGCAAGATGGAAGCATCCGGTTCGGCGGGTGCTTTTTAGAAAGGCTCCCCACACTTCGAGTCACAGCTCTCTATGCAGTGAAAGAGCAGGGTGGTGCGCGGTGAGTGGGACAACAACAAAATAAACAACATTAAGGCCCTCATTATGAATACGGCGGGATTTCCCGCCATGTTCATGCTGGCGGTCTAAATGCAGACCGCCAGCCCGTTGAGGACCCCAACTGGCCCAATAAAGAACATTCCGCTGGGCCGGCGGGTGGAAACAGTGCTTCCTCCAGCCGGCCCAGCGGAATGCTGGGCCTGGACATTGCCGACAGCTCCACATGGAGCCGTCGTCAATGTCGTAGTGCGGCGGGTGCAGTAGCACCCATTGCGCATATCACTGCCCATAAATCAGGCCGTGACATGCGCGACGGGGCTGTGCACGGGCCCCAGGGCCCCCGTTCTGCCAGCCTTTTCCTGGCAGGGGACACCGCCAGGGAAAGGCTGGTGGACACAGGTTCTTTATCTGGCGGGCAGCGCTGCTTGAAGCTCTGCCCTGTCGGATAAGGAACTCCGCATCGTCAGGGTGCCTGGCGTCATGGCGGTCCAGACAGCCAATGTTCATAATGACCCCCTAAGTCCTCAGTCACTGCAGGCACAGACTCTCAAACTGCCCTGCGGTCAATCCTGACGCCACTGAGAGCAGCGTTATGATTGGCTGGAGCACCCAGACTTGGCGCGCCCAGTCAAACCTGGAGCCTGAGCCTGCTGTCTCCGACCCGGCAACACAGTGCCAGGTTGGAGAGAGTACAGTGCGCATGTGTGTTTGGCCGGCCCGAGACAGCTGGACAAACATACATGAGCACTGAGAGGAGTGCTGTGCACTCCCCCTCCATCCCTATCACGCCCCTTTAACGATAAAAAGATAATACACACAGTTTATTATCATTTTATTGTTGAAGGGTTGCAGCTGCTGCTGCTGGCGGGGGACGAAGCTCCTCCGCCATAGCGGAGCCGCAGCTGCACACTTCTGTTACATCTTGCATCACACAACAAAGTTACTGCAGTTCCACAGCTTTGCAGAAACTCCATCAGGCTTGCTAAAGCCTCAGCAACTCCTGAGGCATCCTTCTGTAACACTGTGGGAGTCTGGGAGTGGGGAGAGACAGAATGTGGTAGACTGGGCCGTGCCATCTCTGGGAGTCACATGGCAAGATGCCAGGCCATGGTCCTCTTGCTCTGTTCCCCCACCCCACACAACGCAGACACTCTGACTGACTGCTGGGGCTTGTGGTCTCCAGACACCCAAGTGGGAATGTAGGACTGAGTTGCCAGGAGGAGCCGTGACGCTTGCTGGGTGAGGTCCGGGGTGGGAGATGAGGAGCTAGCCAACTCCGAGTCACATGGTTGACCCCTGCACTGCTGGACCGGAGCTGATTGGGGCCATGCTGCCTAGACCTGCACCCATTTGGTTTCTTGTGGGGGGAGTGGTTCGACCCCCTGGCTCTCCTTCCTCACTGCATTGCGGGGCTAATTTGGATGCTACACAAATGTCCTGGGACAGAAGTTTGGATAACCCAGCAGATGACAGTTTCCCCACTCAGTGATGGTGTTTACGGAGGTTAGTCCCAAGGTGGATGCTCTGTGGCTCTGGCATTATCTCCAAGAGCCAGGCCAGGGCCCTGGGTTACTCTGTGGCCCACGGAGTCGGTGGAGTTGGAGGTGGTGGAGCTGCAGGCACTCCCGTATGTTCCAGATCTTAAGGGGACCTCTTGCGTAGACCAAAACATCTGTGCTCCAACCTGTTACAACAGATACTGGGACTATCTTGCAGGCAATCCGAGCTTCATATGAGGTGTTGGAGAAGAGGATTGGGGAGGTGGAAGTTGGTGTGACCCTTTCTCATCAAGATCTCCGTAATATGGCCAACTGAGTTTACAAAAAGGAAGGTCCAATCTCAAAGCTGAAAGACAATGCGGCTACCCTCAAATCCATTATGTTCAAACTCCTTTTCTAAACCATCACAAAACCAGAGCAGAAGATGCTGAAAACTGGTGGGTCTAGCTACATTCTTAGCAAGAGGAACATTGCCTGCCACTTGAAAGCATTGCAGGCAATATCAGATTGGCAAGCCACTATGGATTGGCGCGGTAAGTTAGAGGAACCTATTTATCGCACCACAGGCTGCCCATGTAAACACTCTAAAATATAAGGATGCTGTAGAACTACTTAGGGCTGGTTGATGAATGTTGCAACGCTTGATGTATTTCTTTGTATTGTTCCATCTCTTTCTTGGAGCGATGATGTGTGGAAATGTGCGAGAAGAACGATATTGTATTTTGGTATGTAATCTTAAAATCGCTAATGTTTGTTATACAAAGAAAATAATTCTAGAAAGGGCATGCTCATGTTAGGAGATAATATCACATTGAAAAAAAATCGCTTTCCCCAAATATTAGCAAACAAAATATCTTACGGTACAAGTATAAAATCAAACACAGGAAATGTACTACTAGCAAGAAGATTTTCATCAGTAAAATAAGCATTGTCAAAGTCAATACTTCTTAATTGCATTATGAGGCCCTGTTAAAACATTAAAGAAAAGCCTGAATCAGTTAAAAACAAAACAAAAATCATCTGTCACTGTCTTCAGTACACGTATGAGATACAGAAAATAATGCATGATGATTCAGTGTATTTTTGAAATATAAAATAGTCCCTCATGCATTAATCTGGAAACACTCCATATGAGATTGATTGATACACTAAACAGCCAACATCATAAAGTGAGAGAGTAAAACTTATCTGGGTGGAGCCAAAGCCCATTCTATGTCAAGTAAAAGCTAAAAATGTGTCGCTGGTTGGCAAACATTTGAAAATGAAATATTTTACAACTCTACCAAACAGCAATGCTGCACTACCAAGCACTAGACAGTTGAGATAGTATTTAAACTTTGGATAATTATATCAGAGAAACCATCAGGGAAGTAATTTTAGAACTCAGAATTAGGCCCTCATTATGAACACATGCTGGCGGTCATTCCAGTGACCGCCAGCCCCCCTGGAACCCTGCCAGCCGTATAATGGACATTCCTCTGGGCCGGAAAGGGGTTGCAGAAAAGCAAACATTGAGAGAAGAAAACCGAACACTGGAGCATAGGAGAGAAGAACACAGAGGGTGGGGGAATGAATTGAAGAGAGCGAGAAGCACATACAAGAGCCAGCAACACAGGGTGCTGGGAGAAGCGGGATGAGAGAGACACAGGAGAAGTACATGTGAGAGAAACAGAGTGCAACGTGATTGGCATTGGTGGGTGCCCAAACTGGATAGAAGGAGAGAGCTGGAAAACACACGCACTCTCAAGGAGTATTTAACTAACTGGCTTTACCAAAAAGAAAAAAGTTTCCTAAATGTGAACAGTGGAATGAGAGATGGAAAAAGAGGATACCCTCCAGGGAGGGTCAAATACAAGATGTACAAGCTAGGAAAAAGTAAGCCATTGAATAAGAAGGAAAAAAATGAGAGTGGAAATAAAACCAACCAATGGTAAACGATCGGCAGGCCGTAAGCCCTTTTAAGTCCTTGGTAAATCCACAATAGGTCGTATACACCGGACAGCTTGTCCTGTCTGGTAGACTCAGCCTAAAAAGAACCTGAATGTTTACCTTTCTTTAATTGTAAAGTGACAGTTGAGAGTTTCTTATAAAGAATAAGCTTTCCAGAGGGGATGCTGACTACAGAAGAAGGTATTGTGATTTCACAACACAACAGCAATGTGTTATTACAGTAGAATAGCGCTGTCATTTTCTTGTTATGTGTGGGTAATCTTGTCACAGCTGGACCATAATACAAAAATTTGAAGCTTATTTAAGTAAGTATCACATATAGGGTTGACACCTTTTCCGGAAGCCCAGAGGTGACACTTAAATAGAACTTTATATAAAATTGCCTGCAATCATTTTATCAAGGTCATCCCATTTTTCCTTACTTTAATTATCAGTCAAGCAGCTCTAGAACACATTGTAACATGCTTTCTTCTATTTGCTGTTTAAAGTATGCACTGGTCTGGGGGAAAGCTTTAGATGTATTTCATAATCTTTTGTGGCATTAAAATACTGGGCATGCAGGTAAGAAAACGGCCGGGTGGCAACCAAGTAGCATGCTGTGCTGTAAATTAATTCTAAGCACGCAGTGTTTGAGTGACTCCTTATTACCACAATGAGCCTGGCGCTGTGAAATAAAACTCTCACTTATCATAACATCAGCAAAAAATCTGCTTGAGCGGTATAAATCCACAAAGAACAAAAGGCACGCTTCCAGGATATAAATCAAGCACACAAAGCGAAGCAGCCTCTCTATTGCTTCCAGGCATCACCAAGTGCTTTGGCACCACAAAAAGCAGCCTTGAGAATCTCGCTTCATTTCACAAGATGGAAGTCCTGTGAAAGGAAAAAAATAGCACACCTGCCAACTAAAACAAAAATGTAAATGTGTGAGGAGGGCGTGGGGCCTTGTGCCGAGCAGTACCTAAGAGGTACTTTTGCCCCTGGCCCAAACCCCTCCTACTCCAAGAAAAATCTTACTGCGGTTGGTACCAATGTTCTAGGGTGTTTTCACACCCCATAATGGACGTCAGCCGATCATAGCCTCTGAAATCAAGTTGAAAATCCACTGTTTATAGTTGGTTTTTTTTTTACATTTCTTTATTGGCATTTTAGACTACATACAGTAACGAAGAGGCAATACTAAAGGCCCTTAATGTATATGTAACATATCATCACAAGTATCATGAGGTATTCCCTGCATCTCCGTAGACTTCACTCATGTGCACCCTAACAGAGTGGCAAAGAGTGTACCTGGGGAAAGGAAGTTCCAACCCAGCATGATGGTCCCAGGATCTGATAATCAAAGAAAGTACTACACAACAGAAATATCATCAAATAACTTTGCAACTGTGCAGAACGAACAAACGTCTGTCTGAATCAAGCAGCCGGGGGTATGTATCCTACGAAGTTCAGTGTGAGGAGAGAGGGGGGACAGCGAGGGAGGGAAAGGGTGGGGGAAGGATAAATACCCATTTCTAAACCGTGTATCAACGAGCGAGGGAAAGCAGAAATGCAAAAAAGGGGAAATGCAAGGTCCGTGTGGCATGCAAGTAGAATGGCACTTTACAATTAACATCTTGCCCAATGGCACAGATCCATTTGGAATATCAAGTGGGCGCCCTAAGGTGGGACCTTCTGCTAGTGTCAGTCTATCCTAGGGGGTGTATCTTCTCGGCTATACGTTGTAAGTATCCATCCCAGGCAGCAATGGAAGCAGCAGTCCCTTGCAGTCTGCAGCATTGTATCATTGCCTCAGACTCAGCTACTGCCCACTTGTGGAGCACTCTCAACCAAATAATTACTGTAGGGGGGTACGGGGCCTTCCACTGTATTGCGATGAGTCACTTGTATAAGACAGTCACTAGGTCAGTGAGTTTCAAATAGTGTTCATTATGTTTGATGCGTGTCACAATACCCAGCAGACAAACCAGAGGACCCTGGGGGATCTGTACCTCCTCAATGTCTGACACCTGTTCCATTACCTGATCCCATATGCGTCGTAGCGGGGGACACTCCCAAGCCATGTGAATGAATGTCGCATCAGGTAAATTACATATAGGGCATTTGGCATGGGGTGCCGGAAACATTGCGCGGAGGCAATATGGTGTGAGGTAAGTCTGATACACATAACTGAATTGTGTATACTTCAGCCGTGCATTGCACGAGACTCGTTGAACTTGTTCAAGCGTCAAGTTCCATTGTTGAGATGTGAGTGTCATAGACAAGGAGTCCTCCCAGCATTCCCTAATTCTAGATGGGGGGCCCCCATTCCCTCCTGCAGTGCTAAATATAGAGTTGAAATTGCCTTACGGCCCAAATTATGGGTTAGTATACTTTGGAGTACCAGGTGTATCAGAGGTTCCACTCGTCCCTGTTGCCAGATGTTAGTGATTCCTGCCCTAAGCACCAAATAACATAGAAAATTGCCAGCTTCTATGTCGAATTTAGCACATATGTCGGGAAAAGAGAGTAGTGCACCCTCTCGGTACAACGTACCTAATTGGGTTAAATCAGCCTCCTGCCATGGTGTTGAGTCATATATTTCAAATAACATGTGCAAGGTTGGTAGGCTGCATAGAGGAATCTCAGGCACATAGGGGTGTGAAGCTCTTTTGGTGTGTATGTAACGTTTCCATGCTTGTTTTTCTACCTGTAAGAGTATACTTCCCTCTCCCCCTGGCTTAAGTGGAGAAAAAAGCAATCACAAATGGTCTGTATTCCCTTGGAGTGTTTTCACCATATTACTTTTGTCTGATGCCACCCCCATTAGCCACTTCATTGGCCACTGGAGCTGCGCTGCTGTAAAGAACAATACAAGCTCTGCCCTCTCCCCCCCCCCCCAGTTGCCCCATTGAGCTAGTGTATTGGAGAACCAATAAAGACGCTCTTTTTCTTGCCTGGCCCCATATAAGGGTTTACATCAAGCCATGTGGAGTGGCAAAGAAGGATGTAGGCGGGAGTACCAGTATGGTTGTAAAGTGATATAATAGCCGTGGGAGGACCACCATCTTAGCGATCGACGCCCTCCCCATGAGTGACAATGGCAGACGCACCCAGAATTGTAGGGATTGGCGTAGGGACGGTGGTGCCGTCCTGTGGTTACCATCCAATAGGTCCTTGGCCATGTGATGTACGTTCACCCCCAAATATCGGAAGGTGTCAAAGGCCGAGGTTAAGCGGTCAACCACCAGTAGATGGCACTGGGCCTGCTCCACCCTCCGCAGCAGGAAAATGCAGGACTTACCCCAGTTAATTTTGAGTCCTGTTAAGACACCAAATTGTGTGAGTACCTCATATAAGTGTACTAGTGTTGAGGCATGGCATCGTACATAAATAAGAACATCATCAGCATATAAGGATACGATATGCCAGGCAGTCCCCACTCGGAGTCCCCAGCCTGGTCCTTTCTTGCTGAATATGGCAGGTAGAGGCTCCGTGGCCAAGGCAAACAGTACTGGCAAGAGTGAACATCGCAGCGGAGTGCCTTGTTCTATATTGAAGGAACGTGATATATATTGGCCTGTCTTAACTCGGGTCTCTGGGTTAGTAAATAATATTTCAATCCATCGCAGTAGGTTGGGGCCCATACCAAACGTTTATAACACTTGGAGCAAGTAGTTCCGATTGATCATATCAAAGGCCTTTTCAAAGTCTAAAGACACTGCAACCGGACGTCAGGGACTGTTGTTGAGGGATCTACTATGTGGCACAGTCATCTGATTTTGAAATGTGTGGCTCTGCCTGGTATGAAGCCATTTTGGTTTGAGTGAATCAAGGTGCGTAGCAGGGGAGTAGCCTATTAGCGAGAATTTTACTCAGTATTTTGTAATCCACATTTAACATCGAGAGCAGTCTGTAAGAATCCACCGCCATGGGGTCTCTGCCCGGTTTAGTGAGCACAATACATAGGGCTTCACTGAGGGAAATGGGGAGAGTGCTGCACCTGTGAGTCTCTCCATAAACTTCTAAAAAGTGCAGTGAAATGGTGTCCCTATGAGCAGCATAAAATTCAGCCGGGAACCCATCAGTGCCCGGTGTCTAGATAGATAGATAAAGAACTAGCATAAAACAACCCCATGCCACCCTTTATCAAACTAAATATGCAGTTAACAACAGATACTTGCGTTGCAATCATATCCGTACAGGAAAGTTCAACAAAGGGAGGCGGGACCAATTCAAAGTATCTGATGTTGTCAGTGTATGCCCTGTCGGATTTTACTGTGGTGGGCTCCCAAGACTGTGTGCAATGACTGATCACTTCCACGTGAGGTCTCCTGCACCAAGTGTGTACCCGGCTCTTGGTCACGTGCTATCAAAAGGATTTATGACTTTATAGGTCATCTGCAGAATGGAGTTCTGGCCCATAGGCCCATATGTGGAAGTACAGTGGACGAAGATGAACCCTCGTGTCCGAGCCAGATTCAAGATTCTGTTCGGTATATAGTGGAGCTAAACATTTGTAGTGCAAAGCGATGCATCTTTGACTGCTTGCACTTAAGCTGCTTCCGTTTGATTCTTACTTGGTTTTGATTTGAGCGTTCTCTTTCGCCTAGATCGACTCTTAGGCGTGAGCCATAGCATCTTCTCCGTGGCCTCTCCCAGTGATCCTGCTAGGTTTTTAGCGTGCAGCCATGTCCAGACGTCTTCCGGACAGCGGAAGAAATTAGACTCCTCTACATCAGTAATGCGTAGCATTGCTGGGTATGGCAGGGCATACTTTAAATTTACTTCATGTAGCCGTAACTTAATCTTGGTGTAAGAATTCCATTGACGCTGCACTGACATGGCGAAATCTTGGTAGGCTGTGATCATGCAGTGTTCGTATTTCCATGGCCCCTTGGTTCAGAACCTCTGTAGTATGAGGTCTCTGTCTTGGTAATTAAGCAGACTGGATTTTAATGGACGTGATGGGGCACAAGGTGATACGATGTGCTCGCTCCATGGAGAAGATCTTCGGGACTGCACCCTCTAGCACAATGTCAGTGAGCCAGGTCTCGAGAAATAATTCTGCACTGGGGCCTTCTGCCTTTAAAATTCAGCAGCGATAACACTCTCAACATAAAGGAAGAGGCCTTTCAATAAGCCTTCAATGCACTCACTCTGTGTCCTCCCTGATAATGCTCCACCACCGGTGGCAAATCTGAGTCCTCCCTGGCCCCTCCGACACCGCTGTGTCTCCTAGTTCCGAAAGGGAGGGCACTGTCAGCGGCAACCGCAGGGTCTCAACCACCACGTAGTCCTCTTCTATGCAAGCCCTATCTGGCTGCCCACCCGTTGCCAGGACAAGCCGCTACGTTGTATGCTGGGGCCCGTGCTAGCGTCACTGGTGGCTGGGCCCCAACGAGGATTGCCACTCGCCGTCCCCGGGGCCTAAACAGTGCATCATCCTCCCTCTCGAGAGATCCTCTCTAGGCCCAGCCGTGCCACGTCCCCTCCTTACCGTGTGGGAGTCTCCCTCCAACCGGGGCCGGAAGCATCCAGCCTGTCAGTGCCAGGAAATCCAACAGCGGGCCCCGTCGAGGCCTCAACTCAGTGTGCCTCAGGGACCTGTAGATCTGTAGCGGGTGTCCCCGATCGTTGAGGGTCCAGCAATGAGAGCCGCCAGAGTCCAGGCACTGTGCCCCTCACATTGGTCTCACGCTGCTCTTCCCTCGGGCAGGCCAAGCCGCGTTATCTTCAGGTGCGGCCCATCCTCTTGCCAGCTCTCAGCATGGGCAGCCATCTACCGGTCATCTCACGAGTCCCCCAGGGGTGTTCGCAGGGCAAACTTATTCCCCTCACAGTCATTAGGGCCGAACAATGCCAGTTGTACAGGATTATTAGAGGGCTTACACGGAGCTTCGCGATCAACGATGCCGCGTGGTCGCCATCTTGGCCACGGCCCCTGTTTATAGTGGTTTTCAGCTGGTTTTACCTGCCACCTTATGATATCAGCTCCTCATCGGGTGACCCTGTAAGGGAGCCAATATTGTGTGTCACACAGTGGCACCATGTGAGATGGCAGGTCTGAACTAGTGAAAGAGAGCCTGTTCTTTGGTTTACTTAGCCCAGTGATGGAAAACTGAGGCGAACTGGGCCATTGATTAAATATATGTGTTATAAATGTGTAACCCATTAAGTGGCCATCAACCTCTCAGCATGTCAGTGCTATGCTGGTAGGGCTGCAGCATAGACTATCACTTGTTACTGACTCTGAAACAGTCCTGGTAGCATCTGGCTTGGAAATGGATGTGCAGGCTGGCATTTTAGGGGCACCACCCTGCTGGGGAATTTTCCGAATTTGCTACTTACTTGGCATATTTGAAAATAGACACCTTAAATACATAGCACATCAGTGATCAATTGCACATGGCTGAAACTGTAATCTGTACAGTAGAACCTTTCTACAAAAACTCCAATTGTGCCCTCCATAAACCTCAGTATGTTTCCTCTGAAATATCTTTAGGAACTGGTTTCACCCAGTGGTGGCGCTGAGACTACTTTATAGAGGGTAACAATAATTTCTTTGGTCTCCTGAGGTAGCTTTGTAGGGGTCCTGGATTAACTGCTAGACATAACTCTATCTGTGTCCTTGTTTAAGTAGTGTGGTTTAGTTCTGTAGGTGTGCTGAGATACCTTCAGAACAGTCCATGTTTAATTCATTAAGTGTCCTGAGATAATTACCTAGGTATCCAGGGGAACCTCTTTGGATCCACAGATACATCCATAGGTGTCCTTGTTTAAATCCCTTGAGATAATGTTGTAAAGGTACTTCCTCCAATTTGTCCTAACTTGAGATATATCTTTAAGCTTTGAGGGAAAACTAAGGATGTGTCTGGGTTAACTTCATATGTGCTCTTTTTAAGCCATAGCCCTCTGCCCTCTTTATGTGTTTGGTGTAACTTATGAAGTGTAATATACTAAATCTGTAAGTGCTCTGATCCGTAGTTAGTTATGTTACTATGGAATCACAAAACACATCAGATCAGTGCTCACTGTCTCTCTCTCTCTCTCTCAAATTCTTTCTAGCCCACACTCTCTATTAAAAAAAGGCAAGAAGCACATATTTACTAAAGGAAATGAGTTGCTGTTTAGTGGTGACTAAGATTATAAACTTCACTAACATAAATAACAATATGGGATAAGTAACAGCCAATAGCAGTGCAAGTTCCATCACACACCCAGACCAGGTACAAAACAGGTAAAGGCAGTACATGCTTCCTCATTCAAAAAAACAGTAATGGACAGGTGACAGCAGTTTAGGCTTCCTTACGTAACAGATGCAGAAAAAGGGGGTATTGGGGCAAAATCCCTTAACGTGCACATAACTGGTCAACCCAGACAGCATCAATTCAGTCTTCCCTTACTCACAGCAGCAGGGCACATTGCACAAGTGTTCTGCAGCTTTGAACCTAGTTCAGGATACTCCACTTCAAGCATTGCTACTACTTGTTAGGGTCACCCTCCTGATGTGCACAGCCTTGAAGCTGTGTGCAGCACTGGGTTCATCCTGTACCTATTCTACTGCTAGCGGTCAACTCCCATAGTGCACAGCCAATGGTCTGCACAGCGGCAACTGGCTGCAGGGTCTGGTCTATAAGAAGATGAACTCATTTTTTTTAACGATTTTTTTGATGCTGCAGCACCGGATTTGTACAGTGATACCACACTGGGGCCTTGCTTAGTAACTAAAAATACCTGTATATATATATATATATATATATATATATATATATATATATATAACTATAGATAGATAGATAGATAGATAGATAGATAGATAGATAGATAGATAGATAGATAGATAGATAGATAGATAGATAGATATTTCTAATTATTTTAACCTAAAGGGTCCCTTTGGATCCCCAACATTATCCTGTCAATCAGGGTGTGTTCACCATGACCCCCTTATGTACCCTTTCGTAATTCTTACAGTGTCTGTGACAAAGCCCCTGAGTCCTGTAATGGTGGCTGCAACAATTTCTCAAAGGTTATGGCCATCCAATCAGATCATTATGGTACTTCCATACTGTGGTACTGAAATGGTTGATAGGATAAAAAGCTCCAGTGGCCAATCACAAGTGACTATTTTTTAAATTGTTTTGTACCACTGGACTCCCACAGGAGTATGGTGGGAGTACAGTAGTACTCCCGTGGTTTTTACCATCCAGAGACCTCTAACTTTTTCTGAGGGTTAACCCCTCCTTACCGAACCCAAGACTCACGTTAAATGCTAACTCCTTGAAAACAGCCAAACGGATTTACACCAAATCACAAAAATACTTTTTCTAAGTAGAGATCTAACATTCTGCCAAATTTGCTGTGGTTTTGATCAGCTGTTTTCTTTAGAGCAAATTTTCCTAATATAATTAAACTGGGTAATCACCCTTGTGAGACCCTTTTTCTTGGACCCCGTATGACAGGTCTGTGCAAAACTTTCCATGAAGGAGAATTAACTTTTTTCTTGAAAACGTTTGCACTGATTTGCCAAAAGGCCCAGAATTTTATTAAATAAATAAAAAATACCTTTATTAGGTTTTAAACCAACAGATATTACTGCAGTGATCATTTTGAGTGTAGGGCCTATGTCGTTAAGTTAATTTGGGCAGTCAGGTTGTAGTTCCCTGTGTTTGTTATGAAATTCTGTTGGTTTATTTTTAACTTTGTATTGGACATCCAGTTTTGAATTTCCTTAAGGGGAACAGTGCTTAATTTGAATCGGTGGTCACTGGTAAGGGCGCCAACACTTATTTTCGGTGACCAGCACTTATTTTTCCCATATCAGATATTTACCACGAGCAAGAGAGGAAAAGTAAATTTATCAAAAAGACTAAAGAAATTGTCACAAATGGAGAGAGCACAAGCCTGTAAGAGTTCGATAGAGGGCAGGTTGTATCTGGTGGTGGATTAAAGAGGCAAGTGGTGGATTTAAGACTACCAGCCTTGGAATTAGGTGCACCAACATATAATTGCACTGGCTGCATGCTTCTGAGCAGAGCTTCAGCATCTTTCTTTTACAAATGAATCCCTTGAGATCAATAGTTGAGATTATGGAGTGCTCATTCTTGAACGATACTTATATATCTTATGGTAGAAGGGTGTACCATGTTTTGTAAGACATTATCTAATGGCTCCATTTAAAAAAATAGAAAAGAAAAGGGGTGAGGATGGAGTTTTGAGCGTTTCTTTCATTGGAGAAGACAAGAACGCACTTCTGGGTCAGAACTGGAACTCTTGAGAAGAGGAGTTGATGAGTCGTAGCCACAGCGATAAGAGGGCATTGAAGAGTTGTCTAGATACTGAGGATAGAATGGCACCTGAAGAGAAACTAGATAGTTTACAATGGCCTTTGTCCACATTTCATTGACAGCTGCCTCAAAGTAATGGAGGGTGATAAAACGTGGAGCTAAAACGTGGAGGATGATGAATCAGGGTGGTTAGGTCATGTCTAACAGTGGCGTGGAAGATAGGTTGAACCAGGTTTCTGTGAACGAGATACTGTCAGAGTCATAGTCCGGAACGAAACCACTTTCAGATGTGGCTTTGGAACCTGTAAACCTTAAACTTAGAAGGGAAGCTTTGCCGTGATGAGATCGTAGTAGGCCATTAGAAGGATTACAATTGAAAGAAGATAGGCTGCAAAACATCTTGAATGAGGAATGACCCAGAGAAGGAAGATTGTATTATTCAAATATGGAAAACGACGGAGTATGCCAGGATAAAGCACAATCTGATCTGGATGGTCTTCTGGGGTGTGACGGTTAGTGGCTGAAGGGATCGGTTGTGAAACCAGGAAAACAAGTTTTAGAGGCTGCTGCTCGCTTGACCCAGTGTGAGATCCTGGGCAATACTCTTCTTCTCTTCTCACATTGCCTCCCTTCCTTTTCTAGCTGGTTAAGAGGTGCTTAAAATAGAGAAATGCGTGCCTGGGTGTTAGCCTGGCCAAAATTCTAGCACAAGCCCCCTATCGGTCTGAGTGAGGGTATCACTGTGGCCAACGTCTCCTTAAGTGTTTGTGGGCAATCTCTAAACACCTATAAGATATTCCTGTACTTCGGCATAGCACCCAGGGGTGTAATTTCCCTACAGTAAGAACTAATCATCCTGCCCTTAGGAACATTGTTTGCAGCGTCTTCAAGGCTACTCCCAGGGCTGAGTGAACTTGAGATCCCAGCTCATCCAGCCCTGAAAACAGACCTTCACCCTCTAGCTTGCAGGTGAAGTTCATTTTCCCCCGTGCCTGGCATGGTAAAACTGCCTAATTTCAACACTCATCTTGTCCAACTTTACCTTTGTTTACTCTGCACATCTTTATCCATCGCAGTCTTCTTTTTACATCACTGTCCTATTTTTCTCTTGGCCACTTCCCCTGTGGTGGTTTTTCCTTACATTGACGGCTTTTTCTGTGAAGCAGTATTTTCTAACATTACTCTTTAACTTGATCTGCTCCAGTTCCTTTCCTGGGAGTATCTGTCTATTAAAAATAACTTGCCTTTTATACAGTTGTAATTCCCTCTTAGAATCTGAACTCTTTCATTATGAAGGCCACCCATTCTTTTCCAAAAAGTATGTTTAATATTTATTTCTATGTGCAATTGATATGATGCACTTCTTCCTAAATGGCCCTACTCAAAATGGCAAAATAAGCCCAGATTTCACCAGAAACTAACAAAATACTGAGTAGAGGAGGAAGAATGCACTTAGAACAACAAACATTCAAATAGTTGAATTGCTGCTAGTCACATTAGTTACATGGTCACTAGCACAACTAGGACGAGCAAAAAACTAGAGAATTAGATGCTGCCTGGCCTGCCAGAAAACAGTTTTTTTCCACAGGGTTGGATAGAAATTCACGTCAGGCCTAGTGTGGCTACCCAATAACCATGAACGTTAATTCACCAACATGCCAGGAGTAGCGGAAGTGACATCATTTACACTTTTACCTTAATGATATCACAGGAAGTGATGTCACATGACGTTAACCCTCATGTAATCACAATAATTCCACTCATTCTTAACCTCACTCATTCTCACACTCTTGCTCACTCTTACTATGACCCACCTATACATTCTCACTCACTCACCTTCGCACACGCACTATCTCACATACTAACATAGATGCTCACACATACACACTCTCATCTGAACTCTCTCTCACCCACATGCACATATATGAAATATACTGACAAATATTTTAAGTCACTTACCTAAGATATCAGTGGAGGTTCCGTTCCAAGTCCTGCTGCTGTACCACTTTTTCATTATATTAGTAGTGAATGATAGAATATTAATCACTATTAATGTAATACAAAATTAGCAGAAAAGGTAGCTGAAGCCTGACACTGGTAATGCGACCTACCACTGTGTTCTTGGCACTAATTTTGTCACATCTGAGGCTATGGGTTGCAAAGGCAGTGCTAGGGGTAGCAAAGGGCAAGTCAGGGTTACAATTGCAGACTTTTATTTATAAGCCTGTTACGTCTTCACTTTCTATGTATCTCCTTTAATACCACGACACCAGGCACAATTAAACATTCTAGGCACTTGCCCATTTAGTCAGGAGCCAGGCACTGTCCTTTCAGCTTTGACTTTGAGCTTGTAGCCTCTTATAATTTTCTATTTCCTAGGGTCTATCCTTTTCCCATTCATAGTCAGTCCCTCCAAAGAAACTTGAATACACCCATGGGCCACACTTTCCTATATGTGAAAGATCATTTGCACAAAGGTAAGTTGAGATTAATTTTCCAAATAGTGTATCTCACCTCTGTTGATACTTCCTGCAACTTGCACCCAACCCAAGAGACATACTATTCTTCTTATTCACTTTACTGTAACAAGCTATAACTCGAACACAGTAGAAATATCGACAAGATGTAGTATTGGTTTCAAATGCACCCACTTACACTTCACAGCACTTTAACCAAAGTAATTTCATCCAACCATTCAGGGGTAGCTCCTTCGCAATGGGGAAGGAGCGTCGCGCCCCTGGCTGAGCCAGCAGCTGAAAAATAAAATGATTGGTTACTATTGTTTTATCTTTCAGCTGCTGGCTCAGCCAGCAGCATGTGCAGGGAGGGGCGGGGCAGGCTGGGCCATGGGAGGGGATAGAACGGGAGGGGGAGCAGTGTGCATTTAAGTGCACATGTGTGTTTGGCTGTATGTGTGTTACACATCCAGATTGGAGAAATTGCACAGACTCCCATGCAGTGTCTTACCGGCAGACCAAGCCATTCAGACCAATCCTGGTGCTGCTCTCTTTCTAGGTTTAGCAATAGAGCAGCACTAGGATTGCATGGGGAGCCTGTGCTGGTGTCACCGGGACTGCTGGGACACGAACGCCATCGAGGGGGAAGAGGAGCAAAGCAGCTGGCATCACAAAGGTACTTTTTTTTAGTATTATATTTTTTATTTCACCCCCTCCCCGTCCTCCCACGTCCCCCAGCCCCTGGCCCTCCCTCCCCTTGAGATCTGTGGTCACTGCTGCTGCAACCATTTACACCTTCATGTTTATTCTTGTCAGACCAAGTGGGTTAATGCAACTTATTACTTCTTTATCACCGCCATTTTCTGCAGAGAACATAATTTCACAGTAGAAATTGACAAAAACACAGAGAGTAGTAAAGTTAGATTCCAACCCTAAAATCAAAGAGCCGACCTTGTTCTCCATAGGATCCAGCTAAGGCTGGCCCCCATCTATATGTTTAAGGAACCAACACATGCTTCCCTTGCACGCAATACTAAGGGGCCGATTTACAAAAGCAATTTGTGAGTACAGGAAGCAGTACTACAGGAGTACTCTTTAATGTATATTACATATCTTTGTGAGTTGTCCCAAAATGTCCCACACCCTGTTTGGAGCCAATTCATAGAGGCATGTAAGAGTAACCTAAAGAGTACTATAGGATTGCTTATTTCCGTAATTCAAAATATGTTTATGAATAGGCCTCGAAACTCAAACTCCATATCATTAACAGGGCAAAGGGGCATAGTCCTCTTTTTACTAAATGTATTAAATGAATATACCCTAAATACTGCCATTTTCGATGTTTTGAGCCAATTCAGATGGGAATGCAGACCTGCCAACTTGAATACAGATCTCACTGTGTGAGGAGGGACGGGCCTTGGAGGGAGACGGGGCCTTGAGCAGACAAGTACCTAAGCAGCACTTTTGCCCTCACCCTGCCCCCAAGCCTCCTCCTCCAAAAAAAAACAAAGGCTTGCTGAGGCTGTTGTCGGTGTCCTATGGTGTTTTCACACCCATTAATGGAATTAGGCAGTTCAAAGCCTCCAAAAACAAGCTGAAAACTGTTGTTTAAAGTGGTTTTCAGCCACAGTGTGATATCAGCTCCTTACCAGGTTACCGTGTGATGGGAGCTCATATTGTGTGTCACACGGTGGCACAGTGTGATTTGGCAGGTCTTCAAATGTAAGAGTATGAACTACAGAAGTATTACTTTAAGTGCTCCAGAATGGCATTATGAGTAGGCTGCTATCCCTTCTCTGTTAAAAGTGATCTGCATCCAGGCTCTCCTATGCTTTATGCAGACTGAACAAAACTACCCGTCCCCTTCAGCGGCATAATGCCTTGTCATGCTTTAAAATCCTGCCCACAATATGTCCTGCTCTAGAACAAACCTATACATCAACATAGAAGTTCTGCACAAGTCTCCCCCAACCTTCCCCCTCTTCCCTTAGTTCCTCCCACTTGTTCCGAAAAGCGGAAGGCATTCCTTTCAGACACTTTATTCTAAGCTCACTGTATGATTAACATGCACACTGCTTGTGACTGTATTTATCCTCTGTTTCCCTTTGCATTGTCTCTTTTCTGTGAAAACTTAATGAGAAAATGTAAAAACTCTGCACAAGTACTTCTTATATTATACATGAATCTATCAGCCATCACCCTGAAGACCGGAAAACGGCATCCATGCATTTGCACACACACAAAATCCATTTCCTGATTGTAGTCAGGGAGCACGTTGTGCCGCATTTGCACTCACTTCACCGTTTTTGTGACTTTAATTGTTTAATTGATTAAAACTGGCATTTGACTGCACATAATTTCTGCAAATTCCTTCAACTAGGGAACTTTGTAACTTGTTCTGTCACTCTCAGTGAAGACAGCCTATGGCTGTGAACTGTGGTCAGTGGATGCAACCTGTGAATGACCAGGAATGAAAGAAAATCCTGGCTTACAGCCAGGCCTTGAGCCAAAACCTCTGCCAGTGCACAACCCCCTTTAGATTTATTTGGGGAGTTGTGTGGATCCTCGGATCCACCCAAATACTCAGAATAGAACTATTGGGGAATCACTCCAGATCTGCACATCCACTACAAAGCCCTAGAGGTGACATGCTGGGTGTCATAGATGATCCAGGGACCCTTAAAAAAACCTTTTTTTAAATTTTTCTACAGAGGCATCTCTCTGGCACCCTCCACTCCCCAAAGCATAGGGGTCAGGTTGCCCCTACCCTGCCCCTTTATATTGTATTTTGTTTTATTTTGACTAGTGCAACTTTTCGATCCGTTTGTGGCCAACAAATCAGAAAGAGTGGTTGAGCACGCAGATCTTATTTTGTTCTATTTTTTAGGACTCTGGAACCAAGCCCCGAGTCCAGCCAATCACAATATATGGTTGAAACTGTTAAACGGATATACACCAAATCACAAAAAGCACGCTTTCTGGACCAAGTGCCAAATTTTCTTTAATTCTATTCAGCTGTTTTGGCTGTAGATGTGTCTAATTGTCCTTTGGAAAAATGAATGGGTAAAACATGTTTTGGAAAACTCCATTTTTTCCGGGCCCCCACTTGACTGATCACCCCAATGCATTTCAGGAAGGAGCTGACGTGCATGAGACTTTTTTTTAAAAGTTTCATGAACATTCATAAAATAGTGCCAAAAAAATTAGGAAACCCAAAAATGCTTTTACTATTGAAACGTGGTCGTAGCTATAACTACCTAGTGGCAACCACCAATGGGTAATACATCTATATCTATGGGTGTGTTTATATATATATATATATATATATATATATATATATATATATATATATTTATGTACACACGTATGTATACGTTGTATGTGATTTTTTGCAAATTGCTTTCTCATCATCCAGTCCCAAATGTATTTTCTGCTCCAAACTATGTCCCTGACCAATTATCTCATGCCACGCACTCACAAGCCAGAATTACTCTACATGTACGCTTCTCTACGCAATAAAATTAATTCATCTCTCAGCACACCTCTTCACTTTTCTGACACATTGCCAAGAATACTGCTAACACTCAAAAAATCACATTGTGGGCTTTTATACACCCAAAAAACAAAGGCAAGTTACTGTTTATCTGTTCATGTGAATTTGTTATGTCAGCTGACAATAAAGGAATTACATGCTATTTGATGTCATCGCAAAGTGCCTGGAGGAGAAGGTTGGAAAAGGTGGAGAAGAAGGACCAGGAGAGGTGTCTGGAGGAAATATGTGCGAGGAAATGAAGGCAGGCTCTTATGAAGAAAACCCCAGTAAGTAGCTGGCTAGATATCAATGTGCAGTATGAGGAAAAACCCTAAGGTATTTAAGGCCTGATTTAGATTTTCATGGATGGGGTTACTCTGACACAAACATGACAGATATCCCGTCCGCTGTATTACAATTCCATTATGTACTATGGACGTCGTAATATAGCGGACGGGATATCCGTCACGTTTGTAACAGAGTAACCCAATCTCCAAACTCTAAATCAGGCCCTTAGTCTTTAGATAGGACGGAGGGAAAAGAATAGGCAAAGGAGACAGAGAATGAGGAAGTACGGAACGCTAGTGCGAAATTAGAAAAGACGCATTCTGTTGTTGGCAGAAGTAGCACCCATGAGAGAAATCAGGGCTTGATAGACAGCCAGAAAAAATGGCATCTTACAAGGAGGTGTTTAAAAACTTGATGGCTTTGAGAGTGAAACCTGGCCTACGAGAGCCCTGCACACATGTCTACTGCCTCTTCCTAACTGATACATTTTTTCCAAACGCTCTAAAAATGTAGAAGTAGTTGGGGGGAGTTAGAGCTGCAGCTGGAAAGCAGGAATACCTTTGTTTCTCAAGGTGCTCTAGCTTCTGAGAAGGAAAGGGGTATTGTATTGTGTTGTATCATATTGTATTCGTATTGTACTGTACTTCATTGTAGTGCACTGTATTGTACTGCACTGTACTTTACTGTACTGTATTGTATTGTACTGTATTGTATTATATTGTATTCGAAGAGGAAACTGCCAGAGCTTGCTGAAGGCCATGCCACACCACTCATCAAACCTGTGGAGGCCTACATTAAGCCTCAAGACAGTAAGTCCTCTCTTTCGGGCAGCTAGAGGCCTACTCTGTAGAAGCGTGGCTATCAACAGTACAGTAGGTGCAGTGGCATAAGGCACAGAGGCCCGAGGTGCCCACTGGAACCTACTTATTGTGTGTTTTACTAGTATACAACAGACAGCGAGACCATTTTCCTAACCTGCACCAAGACCCATGGCACTCTTGCTAAGCCCAGTAGCGTAACAAACCTTGAGTGGGGCCCGTCTGCAGAATATATGGCGGGGTCCCTATGCTCCAGACCCAGTCAGAAGCACTCATTCAGGGGTGCACAGTGCCGAAGGAAGTTCGTGCAGCTCGAGGGGCACACCGCAGGGGCTGCGGGGGGTTTTGTTACACCTCTGGCTAATGCGCTCTTACTCTGGTAAGGCCCCTGTGCTGTTAGACTGGTGTGGGTTGGATGCCTGGAACTGGAAGTGTAAAGAAAATCGCATGACTATAAACATGTTATTTTGCTTAAAATATAGAGCTAACGGGAATTACTGTAATACTAGATTCAACTCCCTACCAATTTTTCAGAAATATTTAGCACTTGAGGGTGAGGAGGAGGGACTAAAGCAGTGCAACATCTAGTAAAAAGTGTAGACGCATCATGGAAGGTTCAGATTCCTGTAGAGACATGGCCTATATTGTCCTTGTCCAGGAAACTAAACTCTGTCACTTACGAACAGCCTTTCAGTCTGGAAAAAGCGGGTGTTCTTCTGTTCTAGCTGCCTCCAACATTACAAAATCGTATTGTCGAGTAGAGGACACATCAATCACGCGCCGGGTTAATTACAATACCGGGTTCGTGGGAATGACTGAATTTAATGAAGTGCAGAGATCAGGCTAAGAAAGAGATGTGTTACAGTAAATTAATAAAATAAAAATGGGCAAGCGAGGGGAGGTCAGTATTGGTAGATCCAAGCAGGCCCAGCCCATGCAGGAAAGGGATATAACTTCAGACCTCTAGGTTAATGAATTCTGGGAAATGAAATGCAACGCGATGGCGTCAGCGCAACAGTGCCAGAGGAAGTCAGGCAAAGCCGCCACTCCTGCCAGGCCGCAGGTGGTGAGTGTGATAACTGAGGGCTGAAAGGCAGGGCTTCAGGTAAGTCAGCAACACCTGGAGGGCGGCATGAGGGTGAACAAGATTCCAGAAGTCTTTTAAATCAATCCAGGTTTCGAGGTCTGCGTGTGTTGTATAAAAAGAGCTTGAGAAAAGCTGCAAAACGTTAGTGGGTTTAGCGAATGACATGTATACTATGTATACTATATGTACGATTGTGTGCTCCCATTTCCAATGAGATCCACCAGGAGGTTGAGCGCCCACTATAGCTACTGCTTATTTGTAACCTGGACATTCCAGTACCAGTAGGATAGCTCAGGGGGTAAATGCAGCATCCGCACAAGTATGCACGTGTATGTGTGTGCAAAAGACTCGATTCAGGCAGGAGACTCCCGATTTATTAAGTACAAACTGTCTTTATTTAGCTGTCTCCCCTCAATAGAAGTCAATGGGAGAAATACATTTACCAATTGTTTTTTTTAATCCCCCACTTTCCTTTGCTAAAATGTTGGCATGTATGCACGAGTGCATGCACTGGTGCCTAAGTGTAATATATAGTTTTTTAAACAATTTTAGACTAAGTATTTGATATAGTTTGAACCTAGGTCCACAGACCAGCAGAGAGATTTACAGATATTCTTTTATAGTCAATCAGAGCATCTCGATCTTGAGATGTTGTCAAGAGAAAAAGGTTCAATTAAATCAGACTGCACAAACAAGACTGCGATGAAAAAGTAGCAGGTAGCAATACGGGTATAGGATTTACTTTACATTTTAAGGTAGGATTAAGGATTCGGTTGCAAGTGATATGTTGCCTGATTTAACTGGCAAACCCTTCCACACCTAAAAAAAATCGGACTTCCAACGTTCACCAAAGCAAATTTTTAAGAGAAAAGAGGGAAAGAAAATATACAAGTTTCAAAATATGGAATTCAAATCAAGGCCCTTATTTATACTTTTTAGCGGCGCAAATGCGGCGCTAAAAAAGTATAAATATGGGCCTTGTCTTGGTAAAGGGGTATAGCTGGGAAGTATGCACAGGTACAAGGAGGGTTTATGCACATTCCCTCTTCCCCCGAAGTTAGGGCCAGATGTAGCAACCGGTTTGCATGTCGCAAACTGTGAAAAACGCAGTTTGCGACATGCAAAACGGCCATAGCGGTGCTCATCCTCAAATTGCGAGTCGGTACCGACTCGCAATTTGAGGATGCGACTCGCAAATAGGAAGGGGTGTTCCCTTCTTATTTGCGAATCGCACCGCGATGCTGAGTTGCTTTGTGACCGTGAAAGCGGTCGCAAACCAACTCGCAGTTAACACCCACTTGAAGTGGGTGGCAACTCATTCGCAAACGGGAAGGGGTCCCCAAGGGACCCCTTCCCCTTTGTAAATGTCGCTGAAAATATTTTTTCAGAGCAGGCAGTGGTCCAATGGACCACTGTCTACTCTGAAAAAATGAAACCAAATGTTTTCATTATTTTTTTGAATTGCAACTCGTTTTCCTTTAAGGAAAGCGGGCTGCACTTCAAAAAAAAAAAAACTGCTTTATTAAAAAAAGCAGTCACAGACATGGAGGTCTGCTGTCTCCAGCAGGCCACCATCCCTGTCAGTGTAGGGACTCGCTATGGGGTCGCAAAATGCGACCCACCTCATTAATATTCTTGAGGTGGGTCTTTGCGACCCCATAGCGAGTCGCAGAAGGTGTCTGAGAAACCTTTCTGCATAAAAGTTTGCGAGTTGCAAATTGCGAGTCGGTATGACTCGCAATTTGCAACTCGCAAAATTTTTTCTTGCTACATCTGCCCCTTAGTGGCTTAACAACAGTGTTGTTGTCCCTCATGGCTACCTGCCCCTTGTTTGAGTCATACACAGCAGCCCTAACTGAGGTACACAGGACTCCTAATGACACAGCACTTGTTACACACCTGATAACTACTATCTATTAGAAATGCAACCAAGGGAGGGTATCGTGTACTTTTTTCCAGCTTATCCACTCCACTCTCCTCTCCCAAAACTACAGAAAATATGCTGAACAAGTGATTATTGGTATTTCCACTGCAATCCCCTCCCAGCTCAGAACATTTGTTTTCAGCCTCAGTGCCCCCTCCCATCTGTGGTACTGCAGCATTACTAATACAGGTAGCACTAGGTATTAAAAAAATTTGAAAGCAGATAGAAGGGGTAAGGGTAAGGGTACCCTAACTGTCTAGCCCTGTGTAGCGGTCCAAAAGGGACTCCTTGGGGACAAAATTACAAAAAATTGTTTGCGGGTTTGTCACGATCCCATAAGAGTCCTATAAGACTCAGCCTAACCCCCATGTAGTCCAGTGGGACTCCATGGGTCTTCCTCGGGACCAAAACATTTTTTTTTAAAGATTATGAGCATTAGGGGCAAAAGGCTGTGTGGACAGAGGGGTCGGGGGTTGGCTGCCTATATGGAGTTGGCTGCAGGGCACAGTTGAAGGCAAGTGCTATTGGGTGCAAGGCCTTACTAAGCACAGTCTGAGCTGTGCATGCAAGCTGTGCATAGTGTCCACTACTTCCAGACATGCTAGCTCTATTAGGTGATCAAGCCGCTGCTATGCACTCAGCGCGCAGGCTGTGTGTAGAGCCCACTCCCTCCAGCGATCCAAAATCTCTTAGGTGGGCAAACCCCTACTATCCACACTCGGTGGGTACATGCAAATCACGCGTGGCTACTTCTCCGATGGCCCTGTTTCCATCTGAGGAGTTTGGATATGGCGATGACGGAGTAGTCACTACATAGCCAAACGCACCATAGCCAATCGTTTAGTCTGCTTGCAATTAAATTGGGCAGTCTCAGTGCTTAATTTGTCAATAAAAAGGTGCCGGTGCTCAAAGCCCTTCTCTTAAAAAAGCGGCTGCTGCAATGAAATGTGCGAACACGGAATACTAAGACAGCTTAATCCTGAAGCCATCTCGGGCCTCTTTAATCTATTTAAAACCACTCCCTGCCCCTTCAGCTCACTCTTGCAGCTTTCTGCGTTCTCTCATTGTGAAGCTATTTCGATTTTCTCTTCCTCCGTCTGTCCCAAACGTGTCTTTTGCTCGCTGCAAATGCTTGAGGCAGAAGACTAAGTCCCGGCCCTCAAAAATAAGTGCCGGTGCTCATCACAGGAAATAACAAACACAAATTAAGCACTGGGCAGTCTGACCATTATGTTGGAAGTGTGTACATTCCGTCGCTGTTGCGATGGACTATACAAACTGCCAACATATAAATTGGCCCCTCCGTCTGAAACTTGAACTGCAGAGTCAATCTGATCGAGACTGTTCGTTTTGAGATGTGCGACTTATCCCAATTTACAAATGGGTTAATGCACCTTTTAACTGGCTGTCACGGGACAAGCAAAACATTTATTTATACACATGCCTACTAGATATGCAAGAACATCAGAAATATACTCTGATTTACATACACCACTGGCAATAACAGCTCTTATTGGCTGCATTTTGATTGCCTCTTATCTGAAATATGCTGCTGCAGAAACACCAAGTCCTCATCCTAAGCTTTTAGTTATGAAATCATTTTTGATTTTCAGAAAGGAAAATGATAAGGGTTGCAAAGTGTGTGGATTCAAGATCCCAAATTAAAGGAATGACCTCATATTTATGAACTACGGCTTATAATTCACAGGTGTGATGCAATACCTATGAATTAAGACATGTCTCTCCCTTGGCTCGTGAATTTGAAACCAAAGAGCTTCATGTAGATGCCATCTCACAACATCAGTCTTAAGGGGTAAATCAATGGAAGAAAAAGAGGAGGGAGGAAAGTACCAAGTGGGACACATGGTATAATATATAATGAATATAACCTGTTTAAGGTCAAACAACAAAGACAGTTCATGAAAATAAATGCAAATTGAAGCACATCTCCTTCCCTAACGAAGACAAGCCTTTTATCATACAGTATACTTTTTATGCTGTACACAGGCTCTGCTGCATTCTGTATGAATGTGATCATACCCAGCAGTGGCATGTCCAGAGACTACTTGGTTGGGTATTATCATTATTTTGTAACACTTGACTAATCTGTTCAAGCTCCAAATTTGTTCATTCACTAGATCATCTTCATTAAACTTCACTATAGATATTCTTTTAAGTTTGGAAAATTCCATGTACTTAATGCTGTATAACTCTTTTTTTTTAAATTTTGAACCAAACACACCACCGCGGAATCTTAACCCCACGGACAAGAGCAAGCTTGCTTTTGTAATCATGTTGATGGGAAATGATGATACTTCTCACACCACCTTTCAACCAGACGTGCGTCATTTTGGTCCCTAGTTGTTTACAAATAAAAGAAATACTCCAGTTATGCTGTTGGGAGTTGTTTATTTTGGACACGGCATGGCTTAAAGAGATTTTTCATCCTGAACTCTCATCATCCGCACCATTCGAAGGCACTCCTTCATCATGTTGTTCACTGTGTCAACTAGTCCATTAGCCCTAGGGCAGTACAGTGCAGTACCCTAAGGATACAAACACATCTCACTCAGATTGTTTCATGTAATTAGAGGTGGAGTGAGCTCCATTATCAGTAATAATGATTTCTGCAATTGCCTCCTTGAGGAAAATGTATACTGTGGTATACTACACAGCAGCTCAACCACCAGGAGCCACAACATGGCAATAAAAGAATCCTTACAGTGTGCCAGATGTCTGAAGTGGAGAAACCACAACATAAACCACATACATCTCTGATCATTCCACACAGTAACATGGCAAAAGAAACCTCCACAGAACTGTTATGTGGCAGATCTATGAACCTTGACAGAGTGCACAATGCCAACAGGTGAAACCTGTAGATAGTTTCCAAACCAAGAGAGCCCTACTGTCATACAAAGACAAATTATTGTCCACAAAGAACGTTATGGTATTTTATATGTTCCCTACGGTTAAAAAGCACTTAGGTTTTTTTGTGGTGGCATGCTTCATCACAGGGTCCCTTCCTGGGTTTGCTGGAACCTCAGAACAGATTCATAAAAACCGTAATCCATTCTTCATTAAGGAGAGCTGCAGATAAAAGAAGGTCCCTGTAATAAGTAGTAACTTAGGCCAGCAGCTAAGATTTACAACAGTGTGCAACACTGAAGAACTTGGAGTGATCTATATGAGAGTGTGGAGTGTTTGCATGAATAATGCCAGCAGTGACTAAGAGATTTCAGTGTATGAGTTGTAGTAGGACAAAATCACCTAGGTTTTACAAATTGAGAATGAAATACCACAGATCACAAAGGCAAAATTAGACCATGAGGTGATGGTATGGATAATTTGGAGTTGTTATAATACCAAGTCTTGTAATGACTGTTTCAAGACCTTTAATCATTCACTATAATAGAGACAGGAGAGGTTGTCAGGTACGATGATACCTCACCCAAGTTGGCAGAAGAAGTGAATTTCTTATGAATAAATGCACTCAGGCCCTGCAGAATTTTGTGAGAGAAATAGTTAAATGGTTATTGTTGAAGAGTGGATTATTGGTAAGGACAGGTTGGTACCAACACTTAGCAATAGGTCACAAACCCCCACTAGGTCCAGTGAAGCTCTCAGTAAATTAATCCTTGCTGAACTGTTGATAGGTTGGCCCACAAGCAGTTAGGCTTAATTTAGGAGACAGGTGTGTAAAGCATTTTATAACAACAAAACAGTAATTAAGTAAAACACAACGCACAATAAAAACTACAACACCAATTTATAAAAATAGGAAACAATTTTATCTTTAAAATGACACCAAAACAACAAAAATCCAAAGTAGGGAACCGGAGATATGAATTTTTAAAGAGCAGTTGAAAAGAAAATGCTTTCTAGCACCTGCTGGACCTGGCGCTTTTTACAGGGTCATCCCCAAACTTTTTGCCTTCCTCCTCCTATTTTGTCTGGCCTTTTTTTGTTGGCTCCAGGACATTAAGCACTTTATCACTGGTGATCAGTGCTAAAGTGCATGTGCTCTCTCTTCTAAATTTGGTCTGATTGGCTTACACCTAATTGGCACATTTAATTTACCTGTAAGTCCCTTATGCAGTGGTATCCCTATACCCAATGCCTGTAAATTAAATACTACTAGTGGGCCTGCAGCGCAGCTTGCGCCATCCACAGAAGTAGCCTTTCAAACTTCTCAGGCCTTCCACCACAGGGCCTGCGTGCACAGTTTACTGCCACAGGGACCTGACATCTAAATTTACTAGCCAGGCCTAGAACTCTCCTTTTACTACATATAAGTAACCCCTAAGGTAGGCCCTAGCTAGCCCTGTGGGCAGGGTGCTGTGTGGGTAAAATGCAGGACATGTGCCTGGTTGTGAGGCCTTTCCTGGCAGTGACAAACATCCTACTTGGTTTCTCACTACTGTGAATGCTGCCTTTCTCATATGATTGCATTAGAAATGCCCTAACATATGTCTATGTGGTATTGTCTAATCTACGAGGGGTAGTGTAGGCATGTTTGGTATGATTGTAATGGTAGTGAGAAATGCAGCTTATGGGTGTAGGTGGATTTTTTATTACCATTATAGAAATGCCACTTTTAGAAAGTGGGCATTTCTCTGTGCTTATGACTCAGATGTTTTGCAGCTTGACTCCAATCCACGTCTGGGGTACAGTGACAGCTGGGCTTTGTGCATACATTCCAGACTTCTTGTACACATGGCGAGCTGAGGTGTTGCAAGAGTGCATCTGCATATTGAATGGTCTTCCTGGGCGGCGAGAGGAAGAGGCAGGGCACACCTGCATTTGTAAAGGATGTGCCCTGGCCTCACACAAACTGCTCGTTTCCCCCCACTGATGTCTAGAGCCAATGCTGGAGGAGAAAGGGGACTCTCCTTGAACCGGAAGATACTTGTTGGTACCCCTTCTTCCCCTTTCGTGGAAGCTATGAAAAATGAGTGTAAGTACAGGAGGTCTTCCCCTATTTTTTTAGATACTAATGGTCTGAACTGGACACTGGATGTTGCTGGAACGACTTGTCAGGGACCGCCTTGGGATTGCCCTGCTGCTGTGCTGACCTGTGACCAGCTAGGTCACTGAAAGGGGCTTCCACCGCCTGTGAACCCTTGTGCTGACCTGCTTGCTGAGGCCCTGGAGCCTTGTGCCCCCATTGCTGTCCCCAGGGCTGGGTGGTGTGCCCCCTTCCCCCTGCACTCCAGTTCATACAGCCTGAGGCAACCACTGTAGACTTTTCCCTGGTGAAGGGCGAGGAAAGCGCCTTATTACCTTGTGGTTTGATGCCTGGAGAGTGCTCCACCTGTTGGCTCAAGTGCATGATTCTATCTGGCCTTCCAAGCCCGTCGCCCACTGTATTTTATTTGGTCCCAAAGCGCGTGAAGAGCGCTGCATTTTACTTTATTTTCCAATCGCATGAAGAGCACTTTCCTTTGTCTCCTTCGGTGCAAGGAAGCTCCCGTATCACCCGGTGTGGGCTTCACTTTCTGTGAAGTGTGGCAAAAATCAATCCTAGAAAGCAACATTCTCTAAATATCCAACAAGGAGAAAATTCCTTCTTGGAGGTTGGACCTGACTGAGTCCACCCACTGGTGTACCTAAGTCTCCCTAACACACCCCTTCTGCTCCTCTCCTAATCTAATCATTGGAGCTCATCTGTCTGGGGGTGCTGGAAATGGAGGAGGTCCAGTTTCTGCCCCCCCACAAGATGCTTCCTTTGTCTCAACCCAGGTCAGTTTGTACATCATTAAGGCAGCTTGGCTCAGGCTGCCAGAGGCTGACCCATCAGGAAATGAGGCTGAATTTGGTAGCTTTCACAAAGAGTTCTCAGTTTTAGTTTTCTGTGCTAATCATAATACATTCAGCCTTGGCAAGTTGTTGGGTTTATTATAACATTTAATTTGATACCAAATTTGATATATTCCGCTCCTCCTTGTCATAAATAATACTTTATTATTTTAAAATAATGTTTTCCAATGTTAGCCTATGGAGCCCATTGACTACATGTCTTTACAATGAGACCAGGGACCACAGGAGTGCACCCAGGGGTGCCCTTTCTACCCTGGGGTCCCTAAACCTACACGCCCTACCATATACGAGGAACTTACAGGTAGGTTGTCAGAGCCAATTATAATTATGCCTAATTTGCATATAACAATTTTACACAGAGCACTGGCCCTGGGACTGGTTAGCAGTGCTCAGGCCACAGTCAGAGTCAGTAACCACCAGTATCAGTCAAAACGTTTGGGGGTGACCAGGGTAAAAATAATGACTTTCCCACAGTTATTGATTAAATACGCAGAAGAATGTCACACCCAAAGTATTGGTTTGAACATCATTTATTCTACTAGTACTTTGCATCTTACGGTTTAATTTTTATGTATTTGCCCATCAAAGATTATCGATAACCAAAACTCATTCTACAGAAACGCTTCTCAGGTTCAGCAAAATTGGAGGCATTATGCAATATGGTTAAATATAACCTGATCAATCTTTAGAAAATTAACACAGAAAACATAATATATTTAATACCACCTGGAGCTCCCATCCGATTCAGGTCTCATTGGCGTCAGTCCATACTGAGAGAGTGAAATCCCATCTCCTGCATCACAGTCCGCAGCAAGAGAAACTTAAAATTGCATGTGAGAGCTGCTAGTGATCAACATGTTTGATAGTGCTAACAAAGTGATTTGGAGTGTTGACGCAGTCTCTTAGAAATAAGGAGGGCGCATCATATGCTACAATAAAATAGTAATATCTCCCTGTACTGTTCAGCTTGGGGTTCAGGGAAGAGCTACAAACAAGTCAAATTTCATCTCATGGGTCATTGTGCCTGAACCCCCTTGTCAGAGTTCTAAGAATACACACATGGAAGCTTGCAGCCCTGCATTAAAGCTTGTGTTTATCGCCTACATTACATTTCAGTTGTGATATCACTACTCACCTGTAATAAGACAAGTTCTGCTATTCCCTAATAATGTATTGCAGTAGTGATGTTTACTGGCAGAGCCAGTATGCAGAGCGACAAAGAACATCGAAAGGAGTGTACCAACATCCACTTTGCTTGAATGTTGGATCTTAGAATCATTTTCATCTGAACTTTTGGATGCTATGTTCATTTATTGTGCTGCTGGAATTATAAAAAAGAGCAGTAATCTGACAGCAGGGAGATAGAGGGATTTTCAGCACCCAAAGCAAAATACGATTTTTGCCACTGGGAGGAAAGCACATACATTAAAAAGGCAAATGTCCGGATATTTTATTTCACTGTCACTAAGACTTACTTTGTCTAACGAAAGCAGCATCCCTGCCTCCCAGCATGCTAACACATAAGTTTAATTCATAAAAATGACTTTTAAATTGTTTTACAGCAAACAAATTACAGATTACATACTGGTGATTTCATTCCAGGGCACAGATTTCACACGCGTTATAAAAGCTTGCAAAAGGATGATCTTTTGGATACACTGTCAAGAGATCCTTAGCTGTATGGGAGTGGAGGTGGGACAAAAGTATGACCTTCATTTAGAAGAAAGAAAGCATTGTCAACCTTGTATGCGAAATGGAATCCAAGCTATCTCACATTTCTCCATTCTTACAAATTAACATCAACCTCATTCCTCTACATAGTCCATGACACTACAGTACACTAGACTTGCAATAAAAAAATGTTTTAAGTTCTCAAACATTGTGACATTTTGTGTGAAAGAGTTGTGGTTCGAGCTACACTGTCCTAGAAAATTCCAAAAGTTCTCAAGATATTGAATCTAGTCAAGCCTTCCTTATAAACATTTGTGAATGCATACTTCTCTGGCTTTGTACAGCTATATTTTCTTCACCGTATTATATAGAAACCACATAGAAAGTTTATGTATAAAGTTTATTAAAGTCATCTTAGTCTCACCTGCAACATCATTAAAGGTTGCCACCTAGAGAAAAGAAAACAATTCTCTTTATCCAGTCCTGCATTGCTAGCAAGGTTCCTTTGCTTCAAAAAGTCAGCTTCGGATTTGAGATGTATTGTGACATCCCTCACCAGATAGTCCCTTTAAGTTAATCACAATATGGTTGCTACGGCTAAGACTTTTATTAATATTATAGCCAGCATACATACCAACATTTTACAACTGGAAGATTAAAAAAAAAGATCGTGGAAATGCATTTCCCCTATTGACATATTGAAGCAGAGTCAATTTAAGTGGGAGACGGGTAAATAAAGCCATGTATGGCTTAAAACAATCGTGAGTCTCCCGTCTGAATGGGGTCTGTTGGCATGTATGAGCCACTCAGGTGGACCAGCAGTAGGTATCTAGCTTCCCTGTATTCCTTCTGTAAAAAAGGGGGATGGAGGTCATTTGTATAATAAAATTCCAGTTTTCCATAGTGGCACCACTCTCTGCAAGGAGAGAGATTTGCCATTGCCTTGCACTGGGTGTGACAATCTTCTTATATCAGTGCTTAATTTGTAAAAAAGGAAATGTAAGGTCCTAACATTTTTTCAAGCTCACAGTTGGTGCTATCAAATACACGTGCTGCTGTAAACGAGGCTGTTACTTTTGACTTCTCATCATAACTGTTTCTACACCACCCTACGATTCTTGTATCAATATCTCACTCTTGCAGGTTCTTTTTCATCCCTGCTGCCGCCCTTGTCCATGATTTATGATCCGTGTTATTCTCCTTTGTTCCTTTGCTGTTTTCTCTCTCCTGGTGTGGTTCAAAGTTTGATGATGAAGAATAAAAGACTGTCCCCAAAAATTAGTGTCAGCACTATCACCAACAATCAGTTGCATGGCTGAACCACCTGTGCACACCTACTCTCAGAAACCGGATTCCCAACTTCCACATTATTGTATAATATAAAGGAATTCTGCACACTCCACATATCAATATGCCTTCTCAGCCTCCATCATGTGTGACATCCCCAAGAAGAGGTAGGGAGAGGCATCCTCAGGGACCTTATCTGAACTTCACCATCTGGCTACCCCAATGGCACTCATTCTCTGCGCCATTTTCCTCTGCCCACACCATATTTGATGTGAGGAATTGTTCAGGGGACTTGGTCACATGTGGACCAAGCTGTTAATTCTCCACATAGGTCTCCAGCCAGATAAAGATGTCTACCTAAGCAGTGTTCAGAGGGCATGGAGTGAGGAGTTCTGAAAGGGAATCCCAGGAGCCCACTCGTGTGCTGAGATGGCTGATGCCAGCTGATGGGCCCTATCCTTCAGCAGGCACATAATGAGGTGACAGAGGTGGAACAGGTCTCCTTGGCCAAAATGTATGAAGGGCCTAGCGCCAACTATTGCCACATTAGCATCATTTTTTTTACGCTAATGTGGCAATAATGTGGCAAAAACGCCATATTTACAAAGCTTTGCAATGCTTGCATTGCGCCGCTTTGAAAACCCTTGTGCCACATTAAGCATGCGCCAGGCATAATGCATGCAAGGGGGGCCTTCTCCTGTTATTGGGCCTGCAAAAATGATGCAGTGGAATCGCTAAGATTCCACTGCACCATTTTTATCAGCATTTTTAAAGCCTGCAGAGAGCAGGCGTTAAAAGGAGGCACATTATTTATGATGGGCCTCTATGTACTTTGCCGGATTAGAGCCCAAATTGTGGTTGCTAATCGTACACAGTACAACAATGGCGTCAAAAATTATGATGCTATTGTCCCTAACCTCCGCAATGGGGTGCCGTATGTTAAATATGCCAGACACATAGTGGCATTAAGGGGTGCAATGGGGTGCAAGAAAAGTGGCGCTATGTGTAATGTAGCGCCACTACTTTTTTTAAATCCGGGCTTTTGTGTCACCTTTTAGGTGGTACACCTCACAACTGAGAACCAGTGGTTCGAAGCCTCAAGTGCTGCCTCTGTGCTATACATGGAGACCTGGCAGCCTGAAGGCAGGGTGCTACCACTGTGCTGGCAGGTTGCATCCTACGTTTATGCTGGACTCTGTGATCTCTTGGTCTGTAGAACAGTTGACACTAACTAGATGTTTCTATACACACAGGTGTGCCTAAGATAGTAAATTCTCTCATTATTGTCTGGTCTATGACACCACAACCTGCTGTAAGTCATGGTGAAACCCTTATACGGCCTCGTTCAAAATACTCTTTCAGCCTATTTTCAGCCTATTTGTGTACGGGCTCATGGCTTCCTGCAGAGTTCATTACGCAGTACATATCACTGTACCTTATACTAATTGGTTTAAATGTTCACTGCATAATGGAAACAGTCAGACTGAACATATCTATATTAACCATTTAATTCTTTCTATAGAGCAGCTTAATGGGGGACAACATTGCCAAAATATCCACAAACTCGCTGATCAACTATATCCACGTCTCGGCCCACGCTTTAGCTAGGAACACTGTGCGAACTATATTAACACGAGGTAAACATCCACGAAAAAGAACCTGCGTCACATCCGGGAGTTGCAAAAGCACCCATGTTAACACTCCACAGCCTCCTGAGAGCCAACCTGAAAAATGGACTACGGTTTCAGTAAATCTGCTGGGGAAGGATAACATTTTCAGATTGCGCCTTGCACGTTTGTGTTTACTTACGTGGAGAGAAAGTACTCAGGCATGTGAGGCAAGGCACATTTACTTTTTGTGCACGGTGTTTGCGAACGTGGCGAGAGTGGCGTCAGGCGAGCGGAAAATAGCCCAGGAACCGGCCGATGACTCAGGGAGGGCAAACACGTTAGCAGCGAGCAATAGGTCAGACTGTATCAACCGGAGGGGGGTGGAAGCTAGATATCGTCTGTTTGCTTTTCGGACGCAGGGATGTGATAAACCATGCCAGGGTGCACTGGGATGAGGACCCTCTTAAGAGGGGTTCCGATAAAAAGGAATTAGAGGCATTCAAAAAGCAGCAAGCTGGGTCCAGAATGCATTAGCATGGATGGACCTGGTGCTGCAAGAGTATCATACTGCTCTAGTGCCTTATTTGTGACACCCAAGACTCGAGATTTGTTGTCAAGATGCTACCTGTCTAACTCATTGGCTGCAAGCATCTCTTACTTTGAAAAGCAGTCTGCCTATTGGCTAGAGTCAATGTCTCAATACATGTTTAAAGTATTTCGCAGCTGAAAGTGATCATTTTTTCTGGACTAGCTATATTATTTTTATTGCTAACCCACACATTTCCCACTGACCCATTTTTTGTAATTCTGAAGTTTGATGGAAACACATATTTTAATACGATCAAACCAAATCAATACACTAACTAATGCAATTTCGGCACATCATCGTTTGTGCAGTGTATACATGTATCAGTAAAACTCTCTGTGTAAATGTAATGGTCATTTCAATTGAAAATATGTTGCCTCTAATGTCAATGCGCTACCACACCATGCATATTTCACACTACTTCATTCCACTCTACATCACTCCATTCTATAACACTCCACTCCTCTCATGCCTCTCCACTCTATTCCACTGTATGCCACTCTAATCCAATCCATGACATTGTACAACATGCCACTAGATTCCACAAAACTCCACTCCACTCTGTGATACACCACTCCATTCTACAACACTCCACTCCACTCTATGCCACTCCACACCACAATACAACATGTTACTCAACTCTACAACACGCCACTCCACTCTATGACTTGCTACGCCACTCTACTCTATGACGTGCCACTCCACTCTACGCCACTCCATTCTAAGACCGCCACTCTAAGACACTCTACAAAACACTATTCTACACCCTTACACTCCACTGTATGACACGCCACTCTACTCTACACCACTACACACTATTCTGTGACACACAACTTCACCATACACCCCCCACTCTATGCCACTCCATGAAAAATCACTCTGTTCTATGACATGCCCCTCGGCTGTACCCCCTCCACTCTATGCCACAACACTGGACGCATGACACTCTAGATCACTGTGACATTCTATGCCAATCCACTCTAACACTCTATGCCTGTCTGATCTACACACTTTCACTCTACTCCGTGCCATTTCACTTTACTCCCTCCATGACACTCAATGATACTCTATACAACTCCATGACTCTATGTCACTCTACTCTAAGCCAATCCGTGCCACTCTTCACCACTCCACAACATTCTACAGCACTCTTTGATACTCCACTCAATGCCAATCCACTCTACGACACTCCTCTCCATGCCACTCTCCTCTAAGCCACTAACTTTTAGCCCTGCTGAACAGCAGCCATGCTGGTGTACAACATGGATAAGACACAATGGTAAAGCTGACAGCTCTTGCATAGGTGGGACCAATTCTTCTGCCAATGCTTGTTTCTAAAGAATCCATTTTTCAGATGCTTTCAACTGTGTTTGCTCCACAGTGCTCAAAAAACAAATATGGAACCTCTTGGTTTAGCCAGTGCTTGCTTTCATTTTAAGATCCAACTTCTACAGTAGGTTTTATTCTATACAACAGTAAAAGTGGGTGGTAAATGGAATTAGGTTCGGCTGATGTATTCCTGATTGAGAACTTCCTGCACGTGTGTCGCCTGGCACTCGTGAGCTGACCTTTCACAAATCAGGTGCTGTACATCAGCCACTGAGAAAGGGTCCTGTCAGCACGAGCTGACACAACAGCTCTGCCGTTGAAAGCTTCCCTGCACCCTCTGGACTGATTTAGAGGGCAATTAGATCAAGCAAGGCATGGCTTTTAACCGTCGCCATTTCTTTCTCTCAATGGCAAGTTAATGCACCGTTAGCGACGCCGCTAACCTTCCTAAGGCGTAGACAAGCACAAATATGACAACAAATGCTCTTTTTTATTGTCCATTCCCGAGGACATCCGTAACAAAGAGGCAGGAAGCAAAATCAATAGGGGTTCTGCTCTTCCCTCCCCATTAGTGACCGCTGAGACCGTCCCGCCCCGCTCCAGCTCAGGTAAGTGACCTGCCTGTCAGGGCTTCTGGAAGCTTCGTCTTTGATGCAAGGAGCAGCACTCCCACCGTCGGTATCGACGCCACACATAAACGAGATGCACATCGCTGACGCTGCATCTTCACACGGAAGCCCCTCAGCGCAGCCCCGGCTGGGGTCACAGCTTCAAGTCACCAGGATAATGGCTGATCTGGTCGATGCGGAGCACTAGGGGCAGCGTGCGGGTCACTATCATCTTTCTCCACCCCTGGCTGAAAAATAAGTACCTTGTACGTTGGCCATTGATAATATGTATTAAGTGCCGTTCACTTCTGCTTGTTGGGTAGGGCACATAGATGACCATGCCAGACATGACGTCTATCCATGGATAGTTAAAGCTTGAAAGTGCTGCCCCTCTCTTGCCTTTGGTTCCCCTTGCACTGAGCTGCCGCTTCTACCCCTGGTCTCAGGAGCCAAGGAAACGGGAATTGACTAGGGTCCGTGTCTTTCCACCCCTAGCCAGATCCTAGTCCTGTTGAGGCTTGAAGGGAGGGTCACGGACTAACGCTATGAAATGATTGGGGCTCAAATGTGAATGATATTGCCCCTGGCATACTAGTTAATTGACATTCATTAATATCAGTAGGGCATTCTAGGGCCGCATTTGAATATGCTTACCATGAAGCAAAATAAAGGGCCATGCCCTTTTAATGGTATTAGACAGGTGACTGTGACCTGTAATTAAAAATGTGCAAAACAAGTGTTTTCCTCCAGGGTGAGTATGGGGCGTATTACGCTTAAAACGGGCACGCTAAAAGTTGTGTTTCAAACAGGAAATGTGTAGGTACTCAGAAATGTATGTCAGTAATATTTATACTTTTCAGATCCCTTTGGGATTAAGGATTATTAAGGAGCATCTTAATAATGGTAGATATATGTGAGCAGTCAAGGCCAAGCACCTGATAGATGGTGTGAAGCTTGGGAGCACAATATAAAACATTTGTCACTCAGCACATAGCATTGCTTTTAAAAAATACAAGTTTTAAAAAGATCTACCAGTTAAAATGACGAAGATAGGTGAAAACCTGAAGTATGCACACCTATGGTTCAAAGGTTATAAAAGATAAACAGACTTTATACTTGGATTGGGGACTAGTGGGGCCTGGTGGGACTCGTTCCTAAGGGTTTTCCTCTCAGTTTTAACTGGTTTCTGTTATGAGAAAGGGTCGGGTGGTAGTTAAGAAGGTTTTTGTATCTGACTCTGAAGAATGACTTTTCAAAGGCTTCTTCTGCGTAGCTCCACAGGCTTGAACGGTCAGTGTAATCAATGAGGCTCTTAGCACCATGGATAGCTCCAAAGCTGAACCTTTCAATCAAGCTGGGCATCGCCAAGGTCCATGGGCAGGTACTGAGGTGGTGAACATATACCTGCGATGGCGTCATGGCCATGGCGTTATAGGACCCAACAACCAGGTTTTACAGTCCCCTGGCAATTCTTGCTGCTGCAACAACGTATTTGTAGAAATAACATATAGCAATGAGAGATCCTATTTTTTATTATTAGCATTCTTTTTAATGAGTGTTCAATGTTTCCTGGTGTTCCCGGAATCTGATTCTTGGCAAACTCCCAGTTCGTGGAAACCTAATAAGAAAACGGACTTGTGCAAGCTTTTTCTGTCAACATTGAGACACGCATCTGAACGGTTGCTGCCCTGGCATTTAAAACAGGATCTACTTGTCAAGAAAATAGTTCTGCACCTTTATGGACTCGGGTACCTCTGTGGCTGAGACCCGCACTTCTAAATTTAGGGGCAATGGTGAGTTTTGACTGTTTGGGTTCTGCTGCCTAGTCTTCTCTTCGGTATCTGTGGCCTCGCATTACGGGTCAGTGTCTACAGAGCGGCAGTGGAATTCATTGTTGTATGTGGCAGGCAGATTGCACCAAAAATATTGATCTTGGTGCATAGGGGAACTGTATTTCAATATTGGTGTTGGTGTGGAGGAGAACTTGACCTCAAGGCGTCACGGCAGAGGTCAGGGGTGACTGAGGTGTCACTCAGGATATGTGGTGCTGTGGTGTGTGTTATGTTGTGCTATGCATGTGTATCACCACCGTTAGCACAGTCCTGAAGACCTTTCCACGTCTGGGTGCCCATCTTTTTTTCAGATTCCCTTTGACCGGAGTCCGAGAGAGCTGATGATTTTGATTTGGTTGTGTTTTCTAATACTTATGTGAGTCATATCGGGAAGGAGCCAATGAGGTTGAGTAGATTCAGTGAGTGACGATATTGGAGGTAAAATCGAAAATCAACTTACAGCGCAGTGTCAACTTAAACTATGAAGTACAGATTAGTGAAGTGCCTGCAAGCCCAGTGAAAATAGGGTCTGAGGGACTCAGCAGGCTGAGGAGATCAATGGAGGCTGTTGTGGAGGTCTTTAAGCTATGAGGGCTAGAAAACACTATCTAAGGGTTAACAGAAAATGTTAAAAGTGCTCCTAGGGCCACACATCAGGGAAAATGGAACTCTTAGGCCCAGATTTGAGAAGCTCTAGCACCACATTAGCGTATTTTTTTTTATGCTAATGTGGCGTTAGGCTCCATTAATTGAAGCACCATATTAACAAGTGGCGCAATGCATGCATTGCACCACTTTGCTACCCTTTGGCCTACACTGTGCATGTGCCATGCATAATGTATGCAAAGGGGGGGGCATTCCCCCATTAGGGGTACCGCAAAAATGCTTCAGTGGAATCTAAGAGATTCCATTTTTAATGGCATTTTTTAACGCCCGTTCTAAGGAGGCATTAAAATATGGCACACCATTTATTAAAATGGCCCCCTATGTACTTTGCAGGACTAGAGCCAACATTTTTGTCACTAGTCCTGCAAAGTACATCAGTAGCGCCAAAAATTTCAACGTTATTGCCCCAACCCTGCGCTATGGTGCGCCGTATATGAAATACGGCACACATGTGGTGGCGGTAGGGGGGCACAAGAAAAGTGACGCTGCAGTGGATGCAGCACCACTTTTCTTAAATATGCCCCTTAGTGCACAAGGTGCTGCTAACAGTCAGTAGCGTTAGGCATACTTATGGGGCCCGCCTGCAGAATGCGATAAGGGGCCCCTAAGCCTCCCATATTTCACAGATATACATGGGCCTTGGCCTGATTGGGGGCCTGCTGAAGTGTTAGGATGCGCTTGAAGGGTTTTGGGGCTTGTGTTAGGCCCTGGTAACAGTGGCACTTTAAGGAAACCTGAATGTTAGCAGAGAGTATCTGAGTGCTGGCTGACGTACTATCCATGGCTCCAAAAACTAGAAGAGGCGGTCTGAAAGGTGGGTCTTTGTGAGGGCTGGTTAAGTGTATGGGAGAGGTCAGTATAAGGGTTCTGAGGGACTGGCCTCTAAGGCACTGGTTTCTAAGTTGCTATCTGGCCTTGAGAGGAGTTCTGGGGATGACAAAGGCCTCAACAGTAGGATCTTCCCAAGCCTCCGATTTGGCACCCTACCCCACTATCCCCCTCGCTGCCTCCTGCAGTTGGGAGCAAGAGAACCACTGAGAATACCCCATTCACATCTTCTCTCCTCTCTGGCACACACTGATGGGAGCGCGAAGAGTCCCACAGCATTCTTCTCCATCAGCACTTTGTGGTCTACTGTTGCTTTATACCTGTTCCACGTGTGAAGTAAACGTGCATTCTCGTTGCCCTTGCTGTACCTGTTTTGTGTGTGCAATAACCTCGCACTGGTGTTAGTTCTGCCATGTCTGTTCTGAGTCTAAGAAAAAGCCTTTACTCCTACTTCCCCTGATGTATAGACACGTGTCATTTCAGGCACTATGCATTGTTGTTTTCCGGGTGTCACACTGCTGCACACACTTTACAGATTATGTTTGAGGGCTAATTGGGGGCATATACTGCTGAACATTGTGCACTACCCTTGAATTTAGTCACATAAAAGGGCCCTTTTACTTCCAATACAATTAGACCCTGGCAAGATTTCAATTACAGAGAAGTCAATGGAGTAATTTTGGTAATTCTGCTTTACTCTTTGGTGCAGAATTACTGATAATGCAGATTTTCCTAGTAATTTATGACGGAAAGTCTTAATTTTATAAAAGACACGGAGGCGAATATTATGCGTTCTTTTCTTACTTTATTTTAAACAGCAGCAGTCAAGAAACTACAGCTCCCAGGAGGATTAGCGTCAGACTAACCAATGGGAGAGAAACAGAAACTAAAGACTAAACCAATCAACATAAAGCATCAACCATAGAGAGTACCCTTGACTGCAAGCAGCCCTCTTTTCTTGAGCGAGTAGGTTAGAAAGAATCATAAAACAACGGGTAAATAAGTTCGACAATAGCCAGCGCCAAGGAAACTGAACAAAACTCTTGGCCCACAGCGATGAGACGAGAAGCGGTAGAAGGAGGCAGAAGGTCCTGCGCAGCTTGCGATAATGCATCTGAAGAGTTCCTCTTGAAGTGGCAAAGCCAGGAGCCAGTGGAGTTATCCGGAAGCTGGAGGAAGTGCCGGAGTCGCTGGGAAGGAGAAAAAAGTACATATTAACAGAAGTGCTTGTGGTGGGATAATATTCGCCTCCGTGTCTTTAATAAAATTAAGACTTTCCGTCATAAATTACTAGGAAAATCTACATTTTATGGCAAGACCGGAGGCTCTATTATGCGAGTTCAAAGCTTGTCAATAACAATTGAAGAAGCAGATCTAACAGGTTTACAATAAAAAGTCTTAAACACATTATCATTGGACCAATCTGCGGACCTGAGAATGTCCTCTAAACTGGAACCCAAGGCGAACGCTTTGGAGGCCATGGCTCCCCTGGACGAATGAGCTCCAAAAACTGAGATATCAATTCCCGCCAAAGACATGATCCATTTAACCCAACGGGCTAGGGTTGCCGAAGACACCGGCTTGTGAGGTTTGCGAAAGGAGATCAACAGTTGAGTGGAAGAGGACGTTCTCAGGTCTACAGTTCTTTTCTCGTATTCTTTTAAACAAAGACCCAAACATAGTTTTGGTTTGTCGGGAAAGAAGGGGTAGAAAACAGAATGTAAATTAGTTTTCGTACGTTTGGAAATGTGGAACAAAACTCCAGAAAGTAGGAATTGGCGGGAAGAAACGTCAAGAGACTTAACATTCGACGTTCTTTTGATAGAAATTAAGCATAGTAACATGGTAAGCTTGGCCGAAAGCATTTTAAGCGAAAGACTAGAATTATCCGACCAAGAGAGAAGAAGGTTCAACACTAGGGAAACATCCTAGAGGTGAGAATATTTGGCCGAAGGGGGTCTGGAGAGTTTCACGCCTTTTAAAAGGCGACAGATCAAAGGATGAATCCCGATAGGGTTGCCCTCTATAAGGGAGTGATTCATGGATATAGCAGACCTGTAGAGGTTTATTGTCCGGTAAGACTTGCCTAGACCCGCCTGAGCGGCTAGAAAGTTGATAATTAAATTTATATCTGTTGAAAAGGGATCGGCACCTTTTCCCATACACCAGCTTGACCATAGATTCCAAGCTGACGCGTACGCTCGCCTTGTACCGGGCGCCCATGCGTTATTGATAAACTCTGAAGCCTCTGACGAAATAGCGAAGGATTGTTGGGAAGACCGGAAATGTACCAGGCTGACAGGGTTAGAGATTTGTTGAGAATCAGATTGTGGGGGTATCCGAAAGGGTCTAGTAGAAGATGTGGAAAATTCGGAAGAAGTATTGGGAAGTCCACTGCGAGTTTGAGAAGGGGTGGGAACCAAACCTGAGATTGCCAAAAGGGAGCCAACAGGACGAGGGACGCCTTTTGACGTCTGACCTGATTTAAGACTCTGTTGATTATGATAAATGGAGGGAAGGCATAGTTGAGCGATGGAGACAAGTCTTGGAGGAACGCGTCTGTAGCTACAGCGAGAGGATCCGGACGCCAGCTGAAAAAGCGGGGAAGTTGAGCGTTGAGTCTGGACGCGAAGAGGTCTATGTGGAAAGGGACCCATTTCCTGTCTAATTGGCGAAAGACTGAGTGGTGTAATTTCCAATCGCTGGAGTCGGATAAGTGGCGAGAATGCCAGTCTGCATTGGAATTCAAAGAGCCTGGAAGATATTCGGCTATGAGGGAAAATTTGTGGGACAGACAAAATTCCCAAAGGCTCTTGGCCAATAAGGCAAGAGGCTTGGATCTGGTGCCTCCTAGATGGTTGATGTAACGCACCGCTGAAATATTGTCCATACGGAGCAGGATAGAACATCGTGCTCTGTTCTTTGTAAAGCTTCTGATCGCAAAGGAGCCTGCAAGAAGCTCTAAACAATTTATGTGCAATCTGGACTCCTCTGCAGACCATGTACCGCCAGTCGATATGGAACCACAGCGGGCGCCCCAGCCTGTGAGACTTGCATCTGATTCTAACACAAGATCGGGCACAGAGGGGAAGATGGATCTGCCGTTCCAGGCCTCTAAATGGGATATCCACCATTGGATTTCCATTTGGGATTCTTGATCTAGAGCTACGAGGTCGGAGAAGGCCAAACCTCGCCGGAGGTGAAGAATTTTGAGGCGTTGGAGAGCCCGGTAATGAAGGGGTCCTGGGAAGATGGCCTGGATCGAAGAGGAGAGTAGACCTACAACCCTTGCGAGCGCTCTGAGGGAAATAGTGTCTTTTTGGAGAGTTAAAATCAGCTCTTTTTTGATCGCAGAAATTTTGGAATGAGGAAGGAACAGAGAGGCCGACACCGAATCTATCTGAAAACCTAGGAACTCTATCTGTTGAGAAGGGAGGACTACAGATTTTTCGTGGTTTATAAGAAAACCTAGTTCTGTGAGAAGGGTGGATGTTAAGTGAAGGTGGCTCTGAAGGAAGGACTTGTTCTGTTGCATGATCAGAATGTCGTCGAGATAGATAATAAGTCTGATACCCAAAGATCGGAGATAAGTCACGACAGGTTTCAAAAGTTTTGTAAAGCACCAGGGAGCGGAAGACAGGCCAGAGGGGAGAGAGGAAAAATTAAATGTTTCTGAATTCCATTGAAATTGTAAAAACTTCCTGTGGGTATGGTGGATAGGAATAGTTAGGTATGCGTGTTGCAAGTCTAGTCTGACTAGCCAATCGAATTGGAGCAAAATATCCCTGAGATGGATAATGGTTTCCATCTTGAAGTGGCGATAGACAACAAATTGATTGAAAGATTTTAGATTGATTACTGGTCTTAACTTTTTGTTCTTTTTGTGAACGAGAAAGATAGAGCTGACGAAACCAGAAGGATCCGGATCGCAATAATTGATAGCCTCTTTTCTTAAAAGGGATTGGACTTCTGAAGAGATTAGAGAGGACATTTCGAGAGAAAACTTTGGGGGAGGGGGAGGATAAGATTGGACGGGGGAAGAAAGAAGTTCGATCTGGTATCCCCGTACAGTGGAAAGGACCCATGGGTCTGTTGAGATTGACTTCCATTTCTGGAGAAAGAATCGAAGACGGCCTCCTACGGGAGGGCCAGAAAGTTGGCTTACCTTGAATATTGGACGATCTGGAGAAACGTTATCCACGGTTGCGGAAACCCCTGGATCTTTGTGGGTAAAATTGGGGTTTGAATTCCTGAGGATAGGTACTGTAGGCGTTTGGGTATCCTCTAGAGCCTTGATTCCTGTAAGGGCGGCCGGTAAAGTGGCTCCTACCTCTACCGGCCCGGGCAAAAACACGTTGATTGAAGACCTTTTTTATTGATTGTTGGGCTTTATCTATAGAAGAGAAGGTCGAAACGAAACGGCTAAGGTCTTTAATGAATGTAGCACCGAAGAGGTTGCCGTCGGCCGGGATGCCAGGGTCCCGAGTGGCTAGGTTAGCCAGCTTAGGGTCCATCTTAAGTAGAAGGCCTTTGCGTCTCTCGTGGATAATGGCCGAATTTGCATTGCCTAACAGACAGAAGGCCCTTTGGGTCCAGAGAGAAAGATCTGTAGGGTCAATAGGTGCGTCCTCTAATATGGCTGATTCGGCCAGGTCGAAAATTCTAGCTAGGGGACCGACCACATCCAAAAGCTTATCCTGGCACGTGGTCCAGGCCTTGTCCACCCCTTTACGGGGGTCCTTGCCGTATTTGGTAAAAAAAGTTATGAGACTCTCATCAATAGTCGGTGTTGCGGTAATGTTGGACTCCAAAGAAGGTCTAGGGCATTCTGATTTTAGTTTGGAGCGGGTTTGTTTGTCCAGAGGTAAACGAAGACGGGAAGAGATATATTCACCTACATGATCTAATGGTAGCCATTCTGTTGAATTGGGGTGATGAATGAGGGATGGATCGAACATAGGAACGTCCTCAGCGCCAACCACGCTAGTGGAGGGGCCACTTGTGGAAAAAATGAATGTTTACGGGGGGGGGGAAAGGGAAAATGAATCTTCAGGTTTGTCAGACTGGGATGAGTTGTCCGTGTCGTCATCATCTGTGTCCAATATTTTCCGCAATCACTATCTTTTTTGGCGCAGGAATATGTTTTGATTTAGTTTTGCATTTTAAGGGAGGTGACGAAGTGTGAACGGAAATCCCCTCCTTAGAAGGAGGCCTGGGAGGAATCAAGTCCTCAGTCTGGTGTGAGGCAAGCTCACTCTCTGTATGTGCGCCTTTGCGTGATTTATTTGAAAATAGTTTTCTTTTTCTGCTTTCCCCCGCAGAATGGGCCTTAGCATTGGACACCATGGACAAAACCGAGTTTTCAATCTTCTTTGACATTTTATCCATCGATGCTTGTAAAGCACTTTTCACTGAAGAGTGAATAAAATCACTTAAATCTTGTTTAAAGGATTCCCCATCATCACCAGAGTCTGACCTTGAAGATGAATTGCCATCCATAATGGAATTTTTTTTTTGTATATGAGCAATTGCAGTAATTAAGGAGTTTGGGGAACTAAGGGTTATTGGAGGAGCAGGACGCTCCGTGAGGCACAATAAAACACTCCCCGAGAGGCGGGGACAAAGGAAATAGCCGGAGGCGGAGTCCGGAGTGAAGCTCGACGACGAGAGGAGAAGTCGAGTGAACGCGCAGTATGTCGAGACTCCGAAGCGGTGAAATGCCGTACGACCGAAGATGCGAAGTAAGCTCCTGTCAGACGCACGTTTGAAATGGAGCGTGCGCTGGCTTAACGGTACTGGAAGGAGCGGATAGGACGCAGCGGTTAGCGCGCGTTAGAAGCAAACGACCGTGCGACGGTGGGGGGGGGGTGAAATAAATATATCTACCGAAACAGCAGAGTCGACGGAGTATAAAAAAACCACTTAAATATGAAAATACTGGATTATAACATAAGGACATTAAAACACAGTATTAGAAAAAATACGAACAACTAGAAGAGAGTACTTATCTTGACTGCGAGCAGCAAGAAAAGAGGGCTGCTTGCAGTCAAGGGTACTCTCTATGGTTGATGCTTTATGTTGATTGGTTTAGTCCTTAGTTTCTGTTTCTCTCCCATTGGTTAGTCTGACGCTAATCCTCCTGGGAGCTGTAGTTTCTTGACTGCTGCTGTTTAAAATAAAGTAAGAAAAGAACGCATAATAGAGCCTCCGGTCTTGCCATAAAATTATGTGTTACCTTCTGCTCGCGTAATTATGAGTAATTTGGGGGGTGGGGTGACTCCTATTGTAAGAGTATATTTAACTTAGCACAAGCAAGTGCTATTTGCTATTCGTGTTCTACTTTATTTCTTACTATTTCTTAGGGCAAAATGCATTCTCATGTCCATTTTGGATGCAAGAGTGTATTTTGCGCTAGGCAAAGAGTGCTAAATGCCGGGAGTAGGTTGAGGGAAAATCCTACTCCAAGAGCACATTTAGCTCTATGCTCAAAATGCATTCTGGGGCCCAGTTGGATTTGAAGGGGCATATTCTCACTAAGAAAGTAGTGCTAAATGATAGCAGTAAATTGTGGGAGAATCTTACCCTAGTAGCATATTTAGGAAGCGCAAGCATCTTCTCATGCTTACTATTCATGTTCTGTTGCATTTAGTACAATTTCTAAGAGCACAATGGATTCCTGCACCCATTTTGGATGCGAGGAGGCATTTTTGTGCTACAAAATAGCGCTAAATGCTGAATCACTCTTCTTGCACAATTATGCATAATCTCTGCGATATCTCAGGTAGTTCTGCATGATTACACTGCACTGAATTATGCATGTTTTACTCACTTCTTAATGCATTACTATGACTACATTCAAACTTCACCTTCAAGCATTGTTGCTATTAAGTACACTTGAGGAGCAGTCTCTGCCAGATGTTCCTTAACTCAAGGCGGGCTGCTGCAGCAAGATCATGCTCGTATATTACACACATTTCACTACACACCATACACCTTAGTTAGATGGATAAAAGACTAAAAATATGTTTCACAGTAGCTAGTAGGCCTCATCCCTGGTGTACTGTAAAAAATAGTTTAAAAAAAATGTATATATATATATATATACTGAAAAAATACAGGTTACAGGGACATTATAGTTAGGCTCACATTTCACTCATACAAAACCGGTGAAATTCAGCAGTTATAGTTACCTGAGCTCAGTATAACTTACACATCCGTAATGCACTGCTTATGACCTCACACATTACATCTCTCATGACATGGTCAGTGAAATCACAGTAGGTCTGTGAGTGCGTGTGTCATTATGGTCAGTATCTGAGTGGGTCTGTCAGTAGGTGCATGAGTGTCTAAGTGGATCTGTGAGTGAGTGCGTGAGTATCTGAGTAGGTCTCTTGGTGGGTGCATGAGCCTCTGAGTGCATCTGTGAGTGAGTGAATATGTGTCTCAGTGGGGCTGTGAGTGGGTGCGTGAGTGTCTGAATGGGTCTGTGCTTGAGTACATGAGTCTCTGATTGGGTCTGTGAGTGGGTGCATGAGTGTCTGATTGAGTATCTGAGTGCATCTGTGAGTGCATCTGTGAGTGTCTGTGTGGGTGTGTCAGTAGCTCATGAGTGACTTTGCCATAAAGGAACCGGACCTGACCATTTATCCAACAAGAGTCCACAGTTTTGCACAAAATGTCTACCCAATTGAAGTACTTTATACTGATTAATTAGTAAGTGCTGCCTCAGTGGGTAAATGTCGAGTGTTGCATAATGGACCATGAGGAAATGTCTCCAGCGACCTTGTGTGCATTTGGCAATGTGGTTGTTTCTCATGCATCTTTCTCCAGAATTCTGTGATTACATGAATCCTCATATAGAGAGGGCAATGAGACTACAAAGACATAAATCTTGATCAAACCAGGGTCCTTCTTCTTTGCTATTTTACGTAAGTGCTTTTTTGTTTAGTGGGGATATCCTAATATTCCTCGTCATGAAGAATATGCCATCAATATCAGCGGGAAATGAACTGGGGACCCTTTGGTAAGCTGTCCATCATCCTGGCAAAAGGCAGGAAGACCTGTGCATACTACTAAGGTGAACAGGGCAGGACCAAGTGGGCGGAGCTTTGAGGTGATTTGCACATTTGCATACTCGCAGCAATTTAAAGGGAGAACCATGGACTCTGCTCTCACCAGGAGAGGACAAAAAAGAACCCTCTTGTCACTGTCATATACAGATTGTGCTCCAATACTTGAAAGATGCATTCATCCCCACAAAGGATTTCAGATTACTTTTCAATATGGAATTGTGGAGTAAACACACTTGCTTTGCCTTCGCCAAGCCCAGGATTTAGGATAATTTGTCCTTTCCAGGAGTGGAGCTTTAACTGGGGCTCCTGCTATGTTTATATTTGTGAGTGCTTCCTGTTGAGGTCTAATTTCTGTGAAATGAGCATCATGGCCAGAATGGAAACTCACCTGCTCGTTTATCCAACAAGAGTCCACAATTTTGCACAAAATGTCCATCCAACTGGAGCACTTTTTTACTTGTTAGTTACTAAGTGCCACCTCGTTGGGTAAATGGCCAGTGTCTAGGAAAGGGACGGCGTGGCCCCCTCCTCTGGCCAATTTTGGCCCTGGGGATCCCATCCCATGGGTCCCGCCACTATTAAATGGGGAGGGAGATGCGCTGCATCACTCCCAGGGCCGATCTCGGCCGCAGGGACCCCATCCCAAGGGCCCAGACTTTGTTAAATCGAGGCGGGGGCCACAAAGCCCACCTCCCCAGGCATATTTGGACCCCAGGGGCCCCATTCCCCAGGGTCCAGCCATCTGTCCTGGGTAACCCCCCAGGACACCCAATGTGCAGAGAGACCACAGGAAGCGTCTCAAGGCCCCATCATCCCCAGCCGGCTCCCCGCCTCCTGTGGGGGGGGGCCGGCATTGTTTTTGCACACAGAGAGCTGCTAAACATGCCTGCCTGCAAAATCAATTGTTTCATCTCTTTCGTTTTCATGCTTTGACTTTCCGCTTTGACAGCTCTCGCCTACTGGTAGTAGTGTTTGCTCTGACTTGGTGGGAGCTGTCAAACCTCCCGCCAAGTCAGAGCAAACAGCTGTGTGCCATTGGAGGGCACCCCGGTACATAGCAGGAGTCGGCCCTAGGGGCTGTTGGTCCCCAGGGCCATAATTGGTTCCATGACGGTGGCAGGGCGGCTCCCCTCCAATGTTTAACTTTGCCCCGGGGGAGGTGGTGGTCCCCGGGGACATGGGTCGACATCAGAGCCCCTTCATTATGTTTTTTTCAGCCATGGTTAGGTGGCAGTCCCCAATGCTGCACATGGCCATGCGAGCCCCCCGCACAAATTCTGTATTTAGACCCGGGTAGGTGGAAGTCCCTGGGGCTATGGGGAAGGCCTTGTGAGCCTCCACCATATAAAATAAGGATTTAGCCCAAGGGAGGGAACAGTCCCCAGGGCTGCAGGGGTGGCATGCGGGCCTCCATACAAATTCTTTATTTAGCCCAGAGGAGGTGGTGGTCCCCAAGGATGTGGGGTAATCCGGTTGGGGCATCTCCCATATAAAATAAAGATTTTGCCCCAGGGAGTTGGTGGTCCACAGGGAGCAGCTGGCTGAGTGGCCCGACACATTTTTGGCTAATCGCCCTAGGGAGGTCGGGTTCTCTGGGGCTAACATAAGCCACAGGAAGGGGGCCCCATGCTCCCCCTTCTTTATGAATCCCTCACTGTCCCTGGGACTGGCTCACCTGGGGCCACATAAAAGAACAGAGTGGAACACCACCCATTTTTTAAAATCTCAGAGACTTTAAAAAAAAAATGCTTTTTAGCCCTGGTGGGTTCCATAAGGGACCCCTAGACCACTTTTCTATTTTTTTTAACTTTTTTTGTGAGACGCGGTTCAAGCCAAGTATCAATCTGGCTACCAATATTTCCTTGTTGAAGTGTTGGCGGCCAATCAGATATCAGCATGAGGACAGTTGGATCCACGTAGGATCTGAATCACTAGATATCTATATTTTTAAATCTCTAATTACTCCAAAACTACGGAACGGATTTACACCAAATCACAAAAAGCACACTTTCTGGACCAAGATCTAGCTTTCTGCCAAATTTGGTGTAATTCCGTCTAGCGGTTCGGGCTGTAGTCGTGTAAAAAATTCCTATGGGAAAATGCATGTGGGAAATGTGTTTTGGGAACCCACTTTTTCTTGGCCCTCGCTTGGAGGATCACCCTAAAACTTTTGAGACACCAGCTGAACCCAATAAAGTATACGTTTTGAAAATGTTGTGAAGATTCGTCAAGCGGCGCCAAAGTTATTGTCAAAATAAAAAAAGCTCTTCCTATGGAAACTAGGCCCTAACTATGCCTACCTACTGGTGACTGGCAGTAAGTTATATATATATATATATATATATGTATATATATATATATATATATATATATATATGGGCGATTGCCCATTACTGTTTGAATCATTGAAGGCAAAGCAACTGCTGAAATCCTAAGTTTCACTGAAAATCCGTAACATAGACAAGGTGATGACTTCCATCCAATGCTTTACTGATTTTAAACCAGAAAAAACAGAAGGTTGTGATGTTTTAGACTCCCACTCACCTGCTTACCATTGCTCATCAATTGGATAATTTTCTTACTTCCACACTCACTCACTCTCTTTTTCACTTATTTCTGAAATTCCACACTTCCCTATTCTTAGCCTTTTGACCTTTCAGATTGTCACCTGTCAATGAGGTCTGAGTCAGGTGTATCATTGAAATCATTGAATCAGACATGTTCGTTTTATTCCCTGATATTGAGGTTTTGCGACATTGGAATTGACTCAGAGCATTGAATTATTCATTTGAAATTACAAATTTTGCTGCATATTGCTGATCTACAGAATGATACTACTCGACACTTGGTCATGAAGATGGTCTCATGTACTCTTTAGACAATTGGAGATCTATGATGTGGCAACCACAGTCTAGAAATGCTTTCTGGACTTATAAGCCTCTCCTCTCAGAGACACTTTCCTTGGACTCAAAGAGGACAATATGATTGGATGGTCTCCCGATCTGTCTGGGTCACCAAACATTAAGGGAAATAATATCTGGTTGATTGCCTGCTGACAGCCGGATAATGTGTTTCTGACCCATATCATACTATATTAAATTTATATTGATGTTGAAAAATGTATGCCTTTCTGTAGCAATTGTTATTTAATTCATGTGCTCCTGCTACTTTTGCTGTTTCATTTATGTGTTTTGCTACTTTATGTGCTCTATATGTAAGAGAATGGATATGTACGCACCATATCCTTTTGACAAGTAACAGTAGGTGTAGATGGCGCACATGCGGTGAAGAATCAGTGGTCTTGGGGTTCGCAGCAATGAGGGACACAGGCACCTGGAAAAACCACAAGAGGGTTTGGCTTCTGCAGGGAACGGGGGCTAGCAGAGGCCTGGAAGAAGCACTTCTCTTTGGGGCTTCACTTCCAGCACACTAGCAGAACAGAAGAAATTTTGACTAGGAAGGCCCTGTTATAAATTTTGCTCCTAATGAATGCCTATCAGTCAGTCCTAGTGAAAGGCATGCTTTATAATCCATCAGGAGTCCGAGTATCACTAGTGCCTAAATGTCAACTCTGGAAATCTGGCAATTTCCAGTGGGCTGAAGGGTAGGGAACTGCATTTAGAACTTGGGACCATATGTACAAACACATTTTCCCATAGACGCAGAATGGGTAAAACCCTTTGCTACATCTGGCCCTTGGTGAGCTGCCTTCCAACCAATAAAACACCTACTGCCTCATTCTAATCATGACCTTCTACAGTGTGGGCTGCTTTGAAAAATGTTGTGGTGGTGATTTTGGTTTCCATTCCAGCCATGCATTTACCTCCACCTTTCCAGTAAATTACAGTGACATTGACCACTGCCTCTAGGTTTACCCGATTTTGAAAGAACTATATAAGTTCACTTGACCAGCTGGCTCCTGTGGGCAATCCAGAGCAAGTAGCCAGTCCTCCTTCTCTATGCATACAAAGCTCCAAGAAAGGCACAGCCAATCCTGTGTCCTCCATAAAACCAAGCCTTTTCCTAGGACTGAAACCATTCAGTAAGTTTTTTTGCAGGTAGGTTTTCTTTGATCTCTGTGGATTGAGACCAGGGGTAAACGATTCTCTCTCCACTAATGAACAGGCTTCTGACTTATTTTTAGCTCTAGCTTTATAATGGAACAGCAGCCAAAGGCTCACACTTCCTCCTGGTGCTACGGGTTAGATGGCAGACTGGAGAATCCACAAATGACACAGATTGTGGTGTCTCTTACAGGCACAAAGGTCCCATCACACACGGCCACACCTACATAAGTGTCATGTAAAAATGTTCAGACGTGGGAGTCACTCCATCCGTGACCATCCTGGACCCCAAGAGAGAACAACAGATACGTGCCCTACAGGGCAAAGGCTGTGTCACATTGGCACAACTGAGTGTCACAGTGGTCTAAATACCTCCAGTAGGCAGCTAGAGATGTGTGCTGACCCTTCTTCTACCTGCGAGCTTTGTGAGTAGAGTGTAAGGCTGATGTAAGGCATGTGTTTGGCTGCAACACAAGGGTAATCGGCTGAATCCCGTAGCACCAGGTAAGTTTCCTAGACTGAGAAATACAGGTGACTAATTTGTGACACTGACTCCCAGTTCCGTTCCTAGTCTTTGAACCCCCAACCTGAAGACATTACAGTATATAAGGCATGCAGAAAAGAGGTCTACTGAAGACAATCCTTTCTTTTGAAAGAAAAGCGCAATGCATGATAGCCCTTAATTTGTATGTGTTTTGTGCCACTGACAATGCACCTCATTGATAACTTGTAACAAGAAGTGGAAAAGATGGTGTTATAATTTTGCCAGCCCCTGGTCTAGACTGATGATTTGTGGTGTGCTCAATGATCATGTATGGTCGTTGGATATTATGCAGCAGAGACCGTCATGCAAGGATTACACCCACGCTGATGGGCATTGCTACACTGGCACGTAAAAAGACTTTGGGGTCTTCAGGCCCTATCTTCGCCAGGAACATGAGTGTGCAAGTGATTTATTATGTGCACTTCTCTTGCACTGCAGATGTAGCCTAGGCACCTAGGGGTGGGTGTTTGATAGGGTGTGAATCTCAATAGAAAAAAAGGATCTTTAATTGGCATGAATGAAGCACCTACATAAATCAATTGCTGGCTCATTTGTAGGACTGTGCATGCATTTAAAATGGTTTCCATGTTTTCCTGATGCAAAGCAGTGTGTGAAGTTCCTGAGTGAGAAATGCCAGCGCTAGAGGTGAGTAAGCCAAGCCAGGCTCAAGTGTAGCTCGGTTGAATGTCTTACTTTGGCTCGCTCATTTTGCAGTGAGGACTGGAGAGCCAAAACATAGTCGAGCACCCAGACTTTGTTTTTCCCCTCTTTAAGGCCGTTTTAAAATATAAAGATGCAAGTTAACTGAGCCTGCAAAATCTAAAAACTGCGTTTCCGCTTTGTGGGTGTGCAGCGGAGCTAGCCTGCAATTCACTTGTTTCTTACTGCTCACCTGTAATCGAAGAGCAAATTCTGGGAAGTGAGTATCCTTTTTGTTTTACTAATGAATGACATTATGTCTTTGAGGTCCTGACCATGTCCTTCTTCACTGTCCGTTGAGACTGGGGAAAGCAGTGATATTAAGTAAAGGTAGATTATAACCTTCCATTATGTTTAACTTTATTTTTTTTCAAGAAAGACGTTTTAACATTTTATACATTTTTCGTGTTCGCTTGAATGGAATATGCTTGTATTTATTATAGATAATGTATTAATTAATTTATATAAGTACTGAACACAAAGCAATGTCCTTTGGTGGCAAAAGGGAGCAATGATATATTCATCCAGTGGCTGAACTGCATTTTGCGTAACTATGAATCCGTTATTCAAATCCTGACTTCCCCACTTGTCCAAGTAGCGTGATTCAATGCATATCACCTAATTTCACTGTTTCTCATTTTGGGGGTGACATCTGAGAAGAAATTCAAGTAGTTCAGTTCAGGATGTGTGATATATACCTCTATTATGCATGGTTTGTTTTCAAACAATATTATAACTCCACATGCACAATTGGCCATATATACAGAACAAACGACAGACCTGCATCTCTTAGTTTGCCTATGGCAGTGTTGTTCGTGTTTAGAAACTGATATTTTTATTTTATTTTATTGTCTACAATATGCTTAGTGATAAGCTGTATTTAATCCGTCTTTGTCCATTGGTCTGTTGCAATGAGAGTCACATTTTTCTTTCACCTCTACAGCATTGAGAGGACAGTGGGTCGACCCACTTCAGCCACTAGTTAAACTTCACTATGAGAGGTGCTATTGTGCACTTTCATAAGGAGCACACCCACATCAAAGAAGTTATTTTCAGTGTCCGGGACTGGGATGGCAATGGGTGCTTTTTGAAACAACAAAAAAGAGGCTTGAAGCCAGTCTATTTCTTATATTGGGAAGTGCCCAGCAACACCAACAATAATAACGTTTTACAAAAACACATACCAAAACAAAGAAAGCGTTGACAAATTCCATAGACTGGCAGCAAAACCCAGACCTTTTGGCCTTACCAATACTTGTTTTGTTCATTATGCCCAGCCATTCCTCCAGCTTAGCTTTCCCTAACAATTTGCGGATTTACCCAGGCCGAGACACAAACACACAAGTTCTTTCCCAAGGAATGCAAAGGGATAATGGACTCATGGGTGGGAATGGAACGGGCCACCGAGGGTTCATATGAGAGGTGCGTGTTTTTATTCCTTAAGTAAGCCTCCTTCGGCTAGGGATGGGGCTAGCAATGCCCCACAACCTGATATCAATGAAAACTACTTGCTGGAGCGCCCCGTGTCAGCTTATGAGACAAGAGCTTCTATCAGAAGAGACAGCACTTCCCTTTTCTGCAAAGTCACAGAATGCATTAGCAGAGGGCGCGTGCCGCAGAGGGAGGATGCTTTCGACGAGGCTCGGCCTAGCACGGCCTGTTCTTCAGAGAGAGGAGATGGACCTGGGCCAAGAGACGTACGTGTGAGCGGCTGCTGCCAAAGGGTCGGAAAGGGAGGCACAGTCCTTGCGTGCCGCGTCTGGCCTGGGCCAGAACTAGGGAAGACGTGACTGACACATGCACCTCAGAAAAGGGAGCGATGGGACCTGGACGTCATTTAGGGGTCGCCAGGGGTCGCAGCTGAGACCCTCCAGTTTACCCCTTGCGACCCCTCGCACTTCCTTTGGCGCCTGGCCCTAGAGGTGGTAAAATCAGTGCCAGGAACACCGGGGCAGCTCATCCTAATGGATATCCCGTTAGGGCTCCACTTCCTTGTTTCAATCAGTTTTTTTATTACATTAATAGTGAACAATATTATATTATTCACTATCAGCGTAATAAAAAATGGTAGCTGGACTATGCCCCTCCTTGGTAGCTGAGATAAGTAAAAAAACACTTTTAAGTGTGTGTTGTGTACATGCTTGCAGAAGTGCTTGTGCTTATGTATAAAAAAAAAGTTTTGCATGAGTGGATGTCTGTGTACGTGTAAGCATGTGTATGTAAGTGAAAGTAAAGATAACATTGAGTGTGATGTTCACTTCTGCTACACCTGGCATTTTGATGAGTTGACATCCATGCGGTGGAACCGTAGTTGACGAGACAACAAACGAAACGGGAGAGCCAAGTCATGAACAAATTTACCATGTAAAACCTACAGACATGTAAAACATATGATAAAGTCTCTTCGAAATTTCAAAAAGTTTAGTTCTTTAACATGCCGAAATGTTTTGCCTAAGTTCCTTAGTTGATAATACTGCATTGCGAGGTTTTAGGTCGAGCCAGCAAGAGCATGCGCTCTTGCAAGTTTCTTGTGTACAATAAGGGTCTTGGAACCCGCCCATCGCTTACAGTTCGTTTCCATTGCCTTGCTGCCTTCTCACTGGGCAGCGACTTGCCATTCATCACTTCCTTTTCGGTCCGTGGCGAACGGACCACGTCCAGATTAATTAGCTTTAATAAGTGCCCCGCTGCTGCTCGCGCTGTTATTCAGGTACTATTTGCGCTATGACGTGGTCAACGCTGCTCGCGTCATAGATCTTTTTTTCAAAGCACCCTCGGTATTTCTTCTCCTCTATGTCTCAGCAGAACGTACTGTGAACACTCAGAATCCGGTTAGTCAATTCTGAGTGTGAGCAATCCATTAATTGGAGCCAGTACTTGACTTGCGCTGGTGGTTGCCAGTGGGCATCACCGCCTCTTACTTTGGGGGACCAGGGCTGTTTCCGCTTCTTACTGCCACCCCAGCCCAGTCCCTAGTCAAACTGCTTTCGGTGCCTCTGTTTCCGGTCGTTTGTACCCACCAGCAACCAAAACACACTCTTTTCTGGTCGACTCCGCTGGGATCACACAGCTCACTGCTAGCTTTGCACTTCAAGAAACATGTGGTTTCGCCTACTTCGCTGTGTCGCCAGCGATTGCCCAAAGCCTACTCACGGTGCTGCCTGCCCCAGCAGGAAGCCTGAACGTGAGCCTGGCCCAAAGCCCCCATGACCTTCTAGCGGATGATCGTTTACACATCAAAACCCCACACCTGCTACCCGACAAAACCTCCAGCAGCAACAAAAATAAAATAAGCACCTACCACATAATTTGTCCATCCACCTGCATTCAATCTACTATCTATTCTTTCATGCATCTGTTATACGTACACCAATCTACTGATCCATTCAACCTTTTCCATTATCCAGGGCATTCATCTGGTCAGGCATGCATCCATCCATCCTTCTAGACAGTCTGCTGTTCACTCATCCTCCCATCATGGTACGCATTCACAAGAACACCATTCATTCATCCACATGCAATTTTCCATTTATCCATCTATCTATCCATATACTCACCCATCCAACCATCTGTCCATCCTCCAGAACATTCATCAATCCATTCATTCATCCATCCATCCTTACAGGCACACTCACCTGGACATGCATACACCCATTTTTGCATGTATTCATTCACGAGAGCATCCATCCACTCCCCTACAGTCTCCCACCCATACCTCCGCCCGTCCATCTTTGATTGCACCCATCCATGATTCTAATCACTAAAGCCTCGAATAATCAACACATGCTCATACATCAAGCCATATTCTGGTGTCTACATCCAAAGGATAGAAGATTTAGCATTGTCTTGCTGTATATGAATGTTCTTTTTTAGGCGAGGTCACAAGAAGATTCCATCTTTAAGAGCACCAAATGAAATCAACCCCCCAGGAAGTGCAGACTGCAACATCCTTCATCTTTAGCTCACAACCCCCGCTGAGTGCACGCTGTTCATTCATATACGATAATTCTACACAAATCCAGCTGCCGAAGTTGCTGATTAGCAGCGGGACGCGCACTTCACGTTTTAAAATTATCCCCACCTCCTTGTTTCTTCTCCCTTAAGGGTTAGCAGGTCCCTCTGTGGACGCTCGGAAATCAGTGCGTCCACAGTGCACAGTGCATTGTGGACACGGTGTGAGCAAAAGATGCCGAATAGTAGCAGGACGCACAATTCCTGTAGCTAGATTTCCAGGGGAGGTGTACGGAAGTCTGCGGCTGTGTTGCTACATACATTATAGATCTGCAATCAAGGAGCAAAGACTGCTGTTTTCCTGCATGTTAAACAACGTTTTGCATTTACAACGCTTTTTGAATCATGCACATTTATTATATTTTAATAAAGTTTCATCACATATATTTAATGAATTAAGTTCCGCGACAGTAATGTCACTTTCTAGGCATATGACTAGTAGTGGCAGAGGCGACGGCCATGTCACATCATGACAGCTCCTGTAGAGCTCACTGGTAAGGCTGTACTCCTAGTGTGAAGCTGGGTGTCACCCATGGAACCACCAACCAAAGCTCTCCTGGCAGCTTCTTCATTTTAGCAGTATGTTCATTACATTTTTGGACAATTCTGGGCAACGGAGATGACAATTCCGTAAAAGCCAGAGCTGCTGACTTTAGCACTAGGGAACCAGGGGCCAGATGTAGCAAAGGGTTTTACCCATTTTGTGTCTATGAGAAAATGTGTTCGTACAGATGGCCCCAAGTTCGAGTCTCGGCTCGTGTAAGGTGCTCCAAAACCTCCAGGTCGAGTTGGCGCTATAAAAATCTGCAAACAATGTTTTAAGACACGACCTTCTGTTTTAACGGACTATGTTTCTGAAGTTTGTTTTAAAGTCTTGTACTTTGGTTGTATATATGTAGACTGTATGCACAAGTTACCCGTGCCCCATATGGTGTTTCTGTTTGTTCACTGGATGTTGTTACCAGTGCTTCTTTTACAGAATGGTAACTCATCATTAGTGAGTTATGGACAATACAAAGATTACAAGATAGTACATTTAGGAAAGGCATTCTTTACAGTGTGTATACATTCACTCCTATATCTGTTTGATAGTGCTTTTTTAACCATCCTGTTATACACCTACACCCATCCTCCTGTTCAACACCTACATCTGCCCTCCCTTTCACCACCCACACCTTGTTGCCAAAACCAACAGCTTGCTCATGGTGAGACCTATTTGCTTTGCCAATACTTGTTATTATTAGTGATAGTAAACAGGAACTTAGAAACAGTCCCATGAACGTCAGTTCACCAAAATGCCAGGAGTAGTGGAAGTGATATCACACACCATTTGACCTTTACTTTCACTCTCACACACATGCTTTCAAATTCACACATTCCACACTCTGTCACATAAACACACTCCCGTCAGCACGCAAAATTATTTTGTACTTACTTTAGCTGCCAAGGAGGGTCATATCGCAGCTAACTGTTCTCCATTCTTTATTACACTACTAGTGAATAATGCTACATTACTCAGTATTAGTGTAATAAAGAGTTGACAGAAAACAAGGAAAGTGGAACCTGAGCCTGTGTCCGGGAGGACGAGCTGCCTGTTCCTGGCACTGTTCTTGCCACCTCTGAGGCCAGGGGGTCTCAAAGGCACTTCCAGGTGGTCACAAGGGGGGGTGCCATGGGTCACAGCTGCGACCCCTGGTGACCCCTAAATAATGTCAATGAACATTCCTGTCCTCTCTTCTAATGACAATGCCTTTAGTGAGCTACAAGGAGTTAGTTGTCATGCGCACCCTATGCATGGAGCAACATTATTATATCAAATAAGATCTTTGTGCCAAGCACATCCTGGACTCACATATTTTAAGGTGCTCTCCTATATGATAATGAAACAAAAAGAGGCTTGTTGCAAAAAAAGCAATTGACTAGGATCACACAATTTGGTGAAATTGAGAATCTGAGATTAATCCCAAGTTTTCTAGATCCACTAAATTTTTCTTTCTCTTGCATTATAACAACGGTTAATGCTTTGTCTTAAATTTCCTTTAATAACCTGTCTGGTGTTGGTTGCATTCCCATCTGGAGAACTGGCTTGGTAGTCTGGACTCAGCTGTTCCTATTGGAGCAGGACCAAGACTGATTTCCATAAGGTGGGTCACTGTATATAATGGCACCATAGGTGAAAAACGATGGACGGGAATTAAGACTGAGCGTTTGACAGTAACTGAGATGAATTCAAGCATTCCTTCCATCACCTTGTTGTTTTTGCAGTAGATGCCCTAAGTACAATGGGTATGCCAAGATGTGGGTCCTGTGCTCAGTGTGCCATGTGACTCAAGCTATACATCACAAATGAAACCTAAGTAGGTCAAAGCTAGACTAGAGCTGCTTATGTTCCTATGTGGATGGGACCTGACCTGTTAGTTTGGGCTAGACGGTTCCTATTGAAGCAGGGCCATGTCAGATTTGCATGTCAGGTCTCTGTCTAGAATGGCACAGTGGGTGAAAAACAATGATGTGGAATGTAGCCGGGCGATTGCCAGTGAATAAGATTAATTAGTACATTCTTTCTATTTCTCTGTTGTTTTTGAAGTAGACACCCTATGTGTGATGGGTACGCCCAGACATGGGATACATGCTCACTGTGTTATAGGACTCAAACTATAGCCTATAGCTCCATGATGAGACCTAAGTAGAGCAAAATAGGTCTCTAGTTGCTGCTGTTCCTTATCTGAAGGGAACCTGGCCTGGCAGTTTGTGCTAGACTGTTTCTATTTGAGCAGGACCAGGACTGATTTGTGTAAGGCTGATCTTGGCCTAGAATGATAGTGGGCAAGAAACTGGTCTGGAATCTCACCCAGAGCAATCACCAGTGGATGATAATAATTCAAGCATTCCTTCCATTGTTGTTTTTGTACTTAATTCATGATACACAAGATTAAAACATGGGTGGGACGATGGTAAGCAGACGCAACACGCGAAGAGAACTATGAGTTAAGCCAGAGCAAGACACCTGGCTCAAATTTGGCTCAAGCCTTCAGTGGTTCATCTATCTCTATGGAACCAACTCAGGAGTAGAAGAGACAGGACTTCTATATTTACTGAGGAATACAGAGGGGTGTGGCACAGGAGTAGAAGAGACAGAGGCAGACATCAGAATCTCAGCATATGGAGTAATCTGACAAAGTACAGAACACCAGGACAGACCTTGGCAGTGGGATCTGTCTGGCATAGACACAAAATACTGGGACAGATACCACACCCTGCAATAAATCATGGGACAGAAAAGGAGGGAAAAGACTCCTGTACCATGGCATGGGATACTGAGCCAGTCAGCATAGACTAAGGGGCAGAGGAGTGGAAAACACTTGTACTTTGGGATAGTGAGCCACGAGGCGTGTAGGCCACCTCTTCAGCATGGACCAATGAATAGAGGAGAAGGTGACGGACACATGCCCCTATGGCTATTGAGCATTCCTGCATTGAGCATTTGGCTATTATGCCAAAAACTCATGACCTGAAGCCAACGTAAGCTCTGCCACCATAAATGTAACAGATTCCCCATCTCTAAATGAGGCAGGGAAACAGCAGCTATGCATGAGCTGGAGCACTGTCAAGGGACAGCATGACACATGCTTCGCTAGATTCTAAAACACACCCTCAGTGCCTAAACCATATAGCTCCGGCTCTCCATGACTACAGTGTTCATTCGGGTAGTTCAGTGCTTTAAATGGGCCGATACTCTCCGGTACTGAGTACCGGCACTTTTTTATTTTGAGAGGGAGAGTACCGGCATATCTCAAGAAAAACGTAATACTTTTAATTGCAGAGTACCGGCACTTCTCAGAAACAAGCAGGTACTCTGATAGAGAGTACCTGCACTTCTATTTTTCCATTTAAAGCACTGGGGTAGTTCATGCATTGTGTCTATGGATGCAGACTTTTAACCAGGACACTACTCTCTCCTCTTCCCACCCTGGTGTCTCCTCTCTCCTGGGCTACCCGCTGTCATATGAGTGACAGCTTGTGCAAGTTTAAAAAAAGCGCAGTCCTGTTCCTATGTTTACAGGCCATGACCCGATATCTCCCGGGACTGTTGAGGAGAAGCCACTTCTTTATGGGTTTCTAATAAGCTCACATTTTGAAACAAGCATCAGGTATATATATATATATATATATATATATATATATATATATATGTATATATATATATATAGTCGCCAAAGAGTAGTTATAGTTAGAATCATGAATTCATAGAAAAAAACTTATTTCTACTAGTTTGTGCATGGAAAGCTGAGTAAAAAGGAGGGTCCCAAAAAGCAAAATTGCATGCATTTTCCATAGACTTCGTTAGGCAGGGCTACAGCAAAACTGCTGAACTGAACTACACCAAACTTGCCAGCTAGCACTTGGTCCCTAGATTGTGCTTTTTGTGATTTATAGTGTAAATCTGTTCATTATTCTTATTAGAATTTAGAGGTCAAAAATATTTTCTATATTTGGACGGTTGGGTCTGCAAGAGGCTCAAAAGACTATCACGGGACCACCAATTAAACAAATAGAGCGTCCTGACTGGCTGAGGGATCTTTACATTTCGTTGGACCAATTCGCTGCTGCAGAAATCAGGCTTCCACTGGATTGAAGGCTCTGCTTTGTTGAGAGCAACATCATAAAAATGTGTTCGGCAGCCATTACAGGACTCGGGGACTAAGTCACCTGTCCTGAAGTTAAAAAAAAGTAATATAAGGCAGCAAGGTAGGGATACTCTGCCCCCCTGGGTCTCATGGGGTGGACCTAAACAAACACTCGCCCTTCGATTCCAAAATAAAAAAAGAAATTGGCAATTTTTGCTGCAATCCTGAGCTTAAAAAAAAAAAAAAAAAAAAATACCGGCCGGGGCAGCATTCTTCAATTAAATGCCCTTGGGAGTTTATCCGTAGGGCTGCATTGTTTATTTAAAGGGAGGGGCGTGTGGTCACCCCGCACCCTTATAGGCCCTGGGGAGCCCACCCCCATGGCCACATTTAATAAGGGTCAGGGACATGCAGTCCCCCTCCCTGAGCCATTATAGGTCCTGGGGAGCCCAACCGCGGGGCTGAAAAGTGCACAAAAGAGTGGTTGGGGGTCATGTGCCCCTCCCTCTCCATGCCTTTAAAGGCTCTGGGGACCCCATCCTACAGGGCTGATTTTATTAATTAAGTTGCGGGGAGTGACAGGGCCCCTCCTCCAGGACCTGTTAAAGGCCCCTCCCTGACCCTTCCATGGCCCTGGGGAACCCATCCAATAGGGCCGGCTTACTTTCTGTGTTGCAGGGAGCGCACCTCCGGGACACAGCAGTTTCCCTGCCCACAATGGAGCAAGCAGATAAACAAGTGTTTGCTCCCACTTGGTGGGAGAATTTTGAATACTTCCACCAAAAGGGAACAAACACAAAGTCGTCCCTCAATGATCGAGAGCTTTGAAAATGATCCTGTCAGCTAGGAGCACACTTCTGATCTGTTTCGCTGCCTATGCAGGAAGGGAAACAGATCAAGATATTGCTCCCACCCAGAAGGAGCAGAATAAGTAGCTGCTCTCTGCGGGCAGGAGCAATGTCGGCTCCAGCAGGATGTAAGGAGCTGGTTGCGGCTGTGGAGCCCTGGGGCTGTCCCACGGCCCCAGTTCGTGAATGGTGGCACCCCCCGGCGAGCACTGGGGCACCAACCTTTATCTGATGCATATATATATGCCCTCTTCATCCATTGGTCTGTTGCTGTGTCATCACATTTAATATCCATCCACTACACAATGCAGCATGAAGCAGTAGGGCCGCCAACTTCAGCCACTGGATTACTTTATTGGCATTTTTACAAGGCGCAAGAAGCATGTTCACACACAAAGTTGTTCCCTTCAGTGCAAGGGATTCATCTGGTAATGCATGATTTTTTAGATAAAAACCTAATTTCAGCCAATGATATATATATATATATATATATATATATATATGATATAGATATATAGATATAATCTTCACAACTCCCTTCAATCTCAAGAAGTAGCAGCACGCCCGGCTCCAGTGCTCATTCAAAAAGTTTTATTAAGCTGAGTGACACCTACGCATTTCGATCCCAATGGGACCTTTGTCACAGTTACAGTCTAAACAATTCCACTTCCTCATAACCAAAAAAAAACAACATAAAAACTGAAAAAGGACCATCCAAATCAGGAAACTCATGGTTTTTGTGGCGGCCATCTTAAGCACATCTTTTCAAAAAATGTATTACATTCCCACCCTATATGTATTAACAAATAACATATTTACCATATAAATCAATTAAAAATGATAAAAATACATAGAACTGCTAATCATGGCAGTCTATTATTTAGCTCTTAATAAGAGACGTAATAGGAAGTAGGTAAATATTACTACACATTATCCACAATCTTGCCCAAGTGGGCTTACCACTCTCACTGACCCTGACCCACTCTACTCATGATGACAGTTTCCTTACCTTGTTTATGCACCTCTGCTGCCCTCTCAGCCAAGCCAAGGATGCCTATGAGCAGGGATGCCTTGCTGAAGGTACAAGCTGAACCTGCTGTTAAAACAAAGCCCAAAACCAGAAAAGCAAGCACTGCATGCCTTTGCAACTTCCTTTTTATAGCTTTTCCGATTCTATGTCAGGACCGGAGGCTTCAGACTATGCTTTCTCTTTCTTTTACTGTCAACACACAGCAGCCAATGAAAACAATGAAAACAATAAACTACAAATCCCATCAGCCCACAGCCTCTCTATGATTCCCCCCACCCCAAAATCAGGGCCTGCCATCTCCTATATAATCCTTCAACACTATAGTTTTTCCTCTTTCTTTGGTGCTTCACACGAAAGATAAGTGCCTTGACTTATGCTTAGATCATTATTGTGCTTTTCACTGTTCCAGCGCGGCATTTTGCCTTCAAGCACCTTCTGATGCTAGCGGTTTCACACGTAGTGCGTCCCGCTTTCATTTATTAATGGGATTTCCCCTTCGGCACTCGTTTTTCTGAGAGCGTGTTTGGGCCGGTGAGGAGTGGCTGGGGAGGCTGTGTTGGTATAGGAGATGCCCTCTCTCTGCCTCCGATCCCATGCATGCGCACAACACCGTTTTCAGATCGTGTGAGCGCTTGGATCATTGGCAGTGACAGGACAGGCCCTGAACTTCCTGCGCCCCCGTTCTACGCCCAGAAGGGCTGTAATAAATTTATAGAGCCTGGCTATAGGGGATTTGGCGCTCCCTCCTCCACAGCAAATTGTTATAAACTGGCATGGGGCCTGTGGACCGTTTTAGCACCTGGGTGTCCCCCCCTCAAACCTTTTAGTGCAGCAGTAGGACCTCATCTTATATATATTTTTAAAATAAGACTTCTGCACTTCAAGGATATGGCCCACCAATTTCCAGAAAATGACCAGTATGGGGAATATGCTGCTGCCCAGAACGACTAGCAGATGGAAAAGTGCCTTGTGGAAGCCTTGGACTTTCACTTTCAGGACTCAGTGAATAAAGCACTAGTTAAGGCTTCACGCCCATTTGTACAACATATATTCAATTTTGGATTGAGGCTCTTTGGCGCAGGCTCAGGGAACCCCACCCCAGTTGAGGTGAATATAAATTAGCCTGGCCGGTCACAGTCTGACCCCGTTGAACAGAATCTTAGCTCAGTCCTAAATGATCATGAATGCAGGGCTTCTCAAGATTGAGACACGGCCCCCTTATTACAGGCAACTAATGATCCCACCAATGACTCTTCGGATTCGGACTCAGAAGAATATTCTATCTCTGAAAAGCAGAAGGGCAAGCGCAAACGTAAAACGCGGCATATGGAGCAGTCAGCCCCTCCCCTGAATAAGAACCTCCATTTTAATCCTGATGATATTGTGCACACCAGATCCTCAGAGTGGATCCAATTTCAGGAGGTAGCATCTTATTTTCAGTCACGACTACGGAAAAGTTTTAAAAAAGATATCCGCAATTCTTTGTGCTCGGAATGCCCTTCTCCTGCTCTTGCAGGTAAAATTGTGGAGACCCCGGAGTTAGATCCGCACATGGTCACTTTCCTAAACAAATACGCAAAATATCTGAAAAAAGGCATTGACAGAGCCTGGTGGGGTTGTCAGGACAAGTTACTGGACATATGAGGCCCCCTTACCAAGATTCTGGATCTCGCTGTGTAAGCTAAAGGTTTACACAAAACTATCAACCTTGAATTGCTGTTGGAATGGGCCCAGAGAGCCATTTGCCCATTAAGGAATGCCAACTGTTCCATTTCTACGGAGCAGAGGATATCGCGCTTCCTACGCATTGACCTAAAATTGGCTGAACTGGCCCCCTCAGATGCTGGTTCAGCAGCTAATGGACAGTTGTTTGGCGATAAGTTTGTCAAGGACTTCGCCAAATATGTGGTCACTTTCTCGGCTTTAGATAAAGCCCGAACTTCCATCAAAAAGGTTTTCAACAGTGTCCTTTTTCACCGGCCTGGACACTTCAGAGGTCGAGTGTCTGGCCGATTCAGCTCCCAGACCTCTCATCCATACCAGAGGGGCAGAATAGATGACAGTTCTCAATCAAATGGCAACCTCTATCCGACAATAGGGCGTGGTTATAGAAACCATAATCCCAGAGGACCACACAGGGGAGGATATTACAACCAGAGCTCCTCTCAAACAGGTAACAATTATTCATCCTATAGAAGTTCTTCTGGGGAGAAGAGTGAGTTTGTTTGTTCAAAACTGGTCATTGATTACACAGGATGCATGAGTGCTAGACACAATAGCAGGTTACCGCCTAGAATTTGACTCAGCTCCCTGCCAATCGGAGATTCCTCATCCTCTCAGTTTTTCCCATCAAGAAAGTGCTTTTATAGATCTAGAGGTGGAAGCTCTCCTTCAGAAAGGAGCCATTGTCCCTTCTCACCCTCACCCCAGTGGGTTTATCAGTACCATTTTTCTGGTTTTGGTGCTCAACCTCCCACAATTCAACTCTTGGATTGTCTACAGGCACTTCAAAATGGAAGGGATTCACCTTCTTCGAGACCTCTTACTAGAAGGGGATTGGATGGTTTGTTTGGATCTCAAGGATGCATATATGACCATTCCTATATTTGCCCCTCACCACAGATTCCTCCGTTTTTTTTTTTGCGGAACCAATGTTATGAGTTTTCATCCCTTCCAATCAGGCTCTCCTCCGCCCCCTTGGTGCTTTACAAAAGTCATGCGCCCAGTCATGAAATGGCTCAGGGAGAAAGGTGTGCATCTGATAATCTATTTTGACTATATTCTGATCATGGCACAGGAGGAGAGTTTGATCCTTCTTCATCTCTCCTGGACAATTCAACTCTTTCAGGAGCTAGGTTTCATTATCAACAAAGAGAAATCACAGTTGGATCCTGTTTAGAATATAGACTTATTGGGTTTCAGGATAGACTCCTTAATGACTCAGTTAAAGCTTCCTTTGACCAAAAGTCTAGCTATCAAGAAGGTATTGAGGAAAGCTTTGTCTGCTCCTTCAATTTACTTGAGGGTACTTGCCCGATTGTTAGGCCTCTTAGCTTCATCTATCCAAGCCATTTTCCCAGGCCCTCTACATTATCAAGCTCTTCAGAGGTTGAAAATTCTTCATCTCCGCAGAGGCCTTGCCTGCTTGGAACTGATTGTGTTATCGCAGGAAGCTCGGACAGAGCTGCAGTGGTGGTTGACTCTTATGGATGCTTGGAATGGCAAGGCAATTATTGCCTCTGTTCTGGAAGTGGTCATAGAGTCGGACGCCAGCAGATGGGGTTGGGGAGCAAGTGCAGGCAAATGGAGACGGGGGCGGTGGTCCACAGAGGAACTTCAACTGCATATCAATTGTCTAAAGCTTCTGGCGGGCGCCTTTGCAGTGAAGACTCTGTCACCTTACAAAACTAAATGTTGTATTCTCTTGAAGATGGACAACATTTCGGCAGTGAGGCACATCAATAAGTTGGGGGGGACACGGTCACACATGCTAGTAGAGATATCAAAGGACTTTTGGCATTTCTGTCTGGACCGTCAGATTTCAATCTCAGCAGAATATATTCCGGGCAAAATAAATGTGGTAGCAAATTCGAATTTGAGGTATCTTCGAAATGCCAGTGATTGGTGTCTCCACCCCAGAGTATTTCAGTTCCTGAATCAACTTTGGGGTCCATGCAAGGTGGACCTGTTTGCGTCCCGCCTGAACACCCAACTTCCTCATTTCTTCAGCTGGAGACCGGATCTACAGGCTCTCAGCTCGGATGTGTTCCTACAATCCTCGATAGAGGGTTTGAACTATGCATTTCCCCCTTTATCCATGATTCATCGAGTTCTCTCCCAGGTCCTCAGTCAAGGAGCAGAGTTGATTCTAGTAACTCTTTGCTGGAGAGCGCAGTCATGGTTTCCGGTGGCATTGAATCTATGTTGTGCCACCCCTGTGCATATCCTCACGTCAGAAGAGCTCTTAGTGGATCCGATGGGGCGTCCACATCCGCCGATTGTGGAGGAGCAATTATCGCTCATGGCGTGGAGGATTTCAGGGAATCAGGACAAGACGCAGGAATATCGGAGGACACTAGGTTCTTCTTCTCTCAATCCTTGGCACCTAGTACACATAAGAGATGTGCCTCCGCATGGAAGCGATGGGTAGGATGGTGCAGATTTCTTTGCATCATTTTTATCAGCATTTTTTAATGCCTACTAAGGCGTCAGAAAGAGGCTCCAATTGTGTTCAATAGGCCTCTGGGTGCGTAGCAGGATTAGTGTCATAATTCTTTACGCTAATCCTGCAAAGCGCCGGAGTAGCGTAAAAAATTATTATGCTAGTCCCCCTGACTACGGAGCACCTAAGGGGCGCCCCCTAACACCAACATAAATCTGACCATTTGTGTATTAAGACCCATACCCCTCTCAAGTTCTACTCTCTCTAAGACCAACCCACATTCTGACTCTAACTCCTCATGGGCCACTTATACTTATGTATGTGCACACGCTCAGCTAATCAGACAATAATATTCAAACAAAAACACAGTCCAAAGTGTATATATAACCATTTACCAACATAGTCCTTGCATCTGCTGCAAGCATACTTTTTTTTCTTCCTCTCAAATGAACCTTCATGCATACCTGTGGGGAAGGAAGGTCGACAAGGCACGTCATAGCAAATGGTTCTGAAGGCAGCTGATATGTCCAATAGTTTGAAAGCACTTCTATGAACTCTATCATTAATGATCAGCAGCTATTCACTAATGCCTTTGAGAGTGCCTTGCCAGGTTACTGTTCTCTAGGTGTGTGGAGACTTGAGAGGTGAGGGCATTCACCAGTGTTTTACCAATATAAATCTCCATATCTGCATTTGATTTTAATGAGGGAGTGAAAATTCAATGTATGCAATACCGACAAGCATCACCAGTGGATAGTGATACTTTTGAACTTGGTGATGGGGACCTTTTCTGAGCTCACCTATTTCTCACTCCACAGAAAAATTTAATGCAATCAATCTCTTCTTATGTGAAAAAATACAAATGATCTGACAGCACAGCAACATCAAGCCTGCTTCACCTCCTAAACCCACCCCTTCGAGTCAAATCCCACAGCTGTCACCCTTAAAAAGCCTATCGCTTTCAGATCACGCCAATATACTCAATTCCCTCAAAGCCAATAACCTCATATCTTCACCTTTCATACAAGCTCTCTCTGGAGATGCTCTCTCATAGCTACTTAACATTGTCAATACCTCCTTCACTCAAGGCATCTTCTCAGAAGTTCTCAAGACAGGCAAGATCTTACCACTTCTAAAGTAACCTACACTTGACCACGATGACTGTGCAAACAACTGGACCATCACACACATTTCAAGATCATTGAAAACATAGACTATTTAAACTCCAACATTGCATCAGTACTAACTGTCCTCCTGTACATCTTCCAGTCTGGCTTCAGATCATGCTGCAGTATGGAAACCACTCCTGTACACACTAAGGATGATGTCCTTTTAGCAACAGGTGAAGATGACCCACATCTTCCGAAATTGCTAGACTTCTCAGCTGCCTTCAATGCAGTTGACTGCCCCACACTCAAATGCATTCATATGGATACTTGATTGGCATTCATGGGCAATTGGTTCTCCTCCTCCCTTTCCAACAGTCAGTTTTTTCACATGGGCACCTCCAGGTTCCAAAAGATTCCTGTCATCTGCAGAGTCCACCAGGACTCCATAGTGCCTCCATTTATCCTCAGTATTTACTTGAAGGCAGTTTATGCTCTACTCACAGATAGCATCAAGGTTCACCAATAAGGCAATGATACACAACTCTACTTAAAAGTCTCCTCTACTTCAGATATTCCATACCTCAAACACTGCCGTATGTCAATCAGGCCTGGATGTCCTGCAAGTACCTGAAGCTTGAGCCAACCAAGACAGGACTTGGTTACATGCAAGAACAACAGGACAAACATGTTTTAATAATATGAATCTTGACAGCTTTGAATCTCAACTATGGTGGTAACACCCTGCTTTATGGCCTCCATGGCCTCTCAGACTTCACTGTAGCATCCCTTAAGGGCATCCTTCACTCCGCAGCACATCTTATCCAGGGCCTTAAGAAATATGATCACATCACCTCCATTATGATGAAAAACGTCTTGAATCCCCTTGCTGACTCACACTGTCTTCAAAACCAGCAGCATCATTTACAAAGTTGTCACGTTCAGCACCCCTGTGTAATTTGCAGACAAACTCACATTCTATGGGGGTTCGCTACACACGTGCAGCAAGGACACCATCATATTTACGAATAGGAAGTATTTAAAAAAACAAGATAGCTGGCCTTTTCCATCTGTGCACCCAGCTTGTGGAAAAATATCCCCATATCCATCAGGACCACCATAATGATACTCCTATTTGGAAAAGTGTTGAAGATGTAGCTATTTAAATCACACTGCAATAACAGTACACACAAACATAATACCTTGCCTATCAATCTTTGACTCTATGCTTGTGTTTGACCCTGAAGAGCTCCCCACTCTCTCTTGGCAAGGTTCACACTATTAAAAGTCAGAGGTATGATTGGAGTCCATTCCTGAACTGGATGATCAAAGGATGTGAAGATAAGTACAATTATGGTGAAAAGAAGGAACATAAGATTGTGGCATAGCTGTTGTGAGGAAGGTGTGGCAGTCTTAACTTTATTACTTTCAGGATTGCTTTCTTCCTATTATTATTGTTATTAATATTATTGTATTATTATTATTATTAGTATTATTCTATGAACTAGAAAATTAAGAGCCACATATCCCTATTATGGTTATCGCTGGTATTATTGTAATTATTCTGCTTTATAAAACTCTACCCATGTATTATTACTATCATGATTGTTAGTATTCGCCTAAGTACATGTTTGATCATCGTTACTAACTGCTGTAAGCGCATCCATGAAAGTTACACTCTTTGGCGCCACCTGATGGAATTCCTGCAAGCTGCTCCGTTTATAAACTGTGCCTAGACGAAATATTCTTCTCCCACTTATGTTTTTTTTCCTCTTCTCTTACCGATCAACAAACATCACGTGAATTATGCGGGCTCTAAAACGCTTCAGCGCTAATCCGGTTTTTAGGAAAATCGAAGGGCATCACCCCGCCCCCGTTGTTCAGATTATCATGCCAGGCTGAATGGAAAGGGAAGGCTTCGTGTACCAGAACTATGGTACCCACAAAATAGTGGTCGGCACAGTAAAGGCACTGCCCTGTCTCTTTACAAATGCACCATTCCCTATTATTTATTTTATAATTATTCCCTCTGTCAGTTCTATCTTGTATGCGATTAAGTGTATTGTCTCGTTTTACTTTCATTATTGCAAAGTCGTTACAATTACATTTAACCTCGGTGCAATATTTCCGTTCGAGGGGCTCGGCAATCTATATTACCAGGAGACCTGCATGGAAAAAGCTGTGACTTTAGGGAGTTGATCGGCCTCAGGAGCATGAAGGCTGGGAGTGGGACGGCACAACCGTGGGTATGAACCAGAGACCTGAAGATTGCTCCCAGGTCTCTGGAGCATGCGCTCGACCCACTAAGCTACCTTACTGGTGCGTGGTGGTGTCCGGTCTGGTGTGGGGCTTGGTGTTTTATTTCTAGGTAAGATGAAGGGCTGTGTTATTGTGTAAAACTCGTATTCCTCTTTGAGGCCTCAGGAATTGCATTCAGTCTGGCGCAGCACCAGCGAGCAGTCTAGCAGGAGGTCGATGATTTAGAGGTGTGGGGTAATGAATAATCCAGTGTTTTCTACAGAAAATGCTTAATCAAATGGTAATCCACTGGCTGGATTTCTTCCACCGCAGTATACATTTGGTAAAGGAAATTCAACCAGTAGATCCCCCATACGTTAACGTCTTCTCTGGTAAGAAAGGATTTGCTATTATCACTACAGCCGTCATTGTCAGTGTCCCGGCAAACCGACCGCATTACCTCCACCCCCGCATTTACCGCTGTCGGGGGTACTGGTAGCTCCGAGGGTAGGAAAATGTGGCCCTTTACTGCTTGGACTCAGAGGGTTCCCTTAGAAATGAGGAATTACTGGAAAATCCTTATTTCCGGGTCTGATTCCACCATCGAAACCTCATTTTGTGTCAAAGTTTCATAAAAAGCAGCCAACACCTCTGCTTTTTATGAGAGATTAGAGATCCATGATGTAACTGCTGTTTCCGTTCCCAGCAGGAATTAAAAGGCCACTAGAAGCGACGGGGTAAACAGTAAATCAGGCTCAAAGTGTTGACCCTCTGACTGGCACCATTTACCGGGACAGACACACTTCCCTGAAGTGATTGCAGCAGACTGGTAGCAGATTGACATGTGTGGAACTGCTCTCGCTTGGGAGGCCTCTTCCTTCCCCGATTGTACTCAGTCACTGAAGTGTCCTCTCTCTACTTCCAAAGGAAAGCGGGATGTCCACTGTCGCCACTTCTGTGCACCTTGTGTGACCAGCCCCTGGCTGCCATTACGCTCCGGCTAGTTGTCAGTATTCTACATATCACAATGACAGGCAGGTTTTGTTCTGAATTGAGCAGAACAATGTCTTTAGCTGGTAGGTTGAATCTCTAACTGGCATCAAGGTCTGGCTGAAACCAAGGCCCATATTTGAGAAAAAGTGGTACATCTGAGCTGATGCACCACTTTTTCTGTGCCCCCAAACCGGCACCTAAAGACACCATGTTTGTGCCGTATTTATAATATCGCACACCGTGGCGGTCGTTAGCTCAACAGCGCCAAAATGGTTGATGCTATTGTGGCACTTTGCTACACTAGCAGCAAAAATGTTGACGCTAGTGTAGCAAAGTGCAAGGAAACCCTGAGCACGCATTAAAAATGCCGCCAACAAAGGCACAGTGAAATCTGTTCAATTTCACTGCCCCATTTTTGCGGGCCTCCTAGCACCAGAATGCCCCTTTGCATACATTTTGCCTTGTGCAGGCTTTATGTGGCGCAAGGGTTTACAAAGTGGCGCAATGCATGCATTGTGCCACTTTGTAAATGTGGCGTGGGTAAAAAGCCACTTTACCAATGCCTTAGTGTAGAAAAAAATGATGCTATGGTGGCGCTAAGGTGGTGCAAGGGGCTCTTAAATGTGCCCCTAAATGCTTTAACCAAAACACTGGAAAAAGAGATACCTGGTGGTTTGAGAGTGAGTTAACTACTGAACCCCGCAATGTAGGCCACAGAACAAATTGCAACCACACGCTAGTGTTGTTTAGTGTGCGTAGATTTTGTAAAGCACTCTGTTGCCTACAACGTTTAGTAAATAGTTGATCATTCTCACCCATGATTAGCAATTGGAACTGAAAGCTACTGGCTGCCAATATAGTGCCTCACCAATGCGGAGAGATCTGGCAAGTCTTGACAGTGTTTACCTGAGATGCAGGGAGAAATGCTCAAGACAGCTATTTTCTCATTCAGGATACGTTGTGTAGTTGCACCGGTTTTATGGCCTACAGTGGTTTACACAACCTCCACCCACCACGCCTTTGTTTTTCCAGTGTTTTGCTTAAAGCAGTTGCTTTAGCCAGTGTTTGATGATAGTTAAACTTTCAATATACCAGATGAAGATGGAATCTATGCACATGGCCTCTGAACGCGTTCTTAGAGTTGTGGTCTTGGTTATCTTCAATTGAATAAACTGGAATAATACTCATTAAAAGAATGATTTCTACAGGAAAGGTACATGGAGTCATCCCACATCTACTTCAGACTCTTAAGTAAGGTCTCTCCTTATCATGTCAGCAATCACATAATTTAGACTAGTGCCCAGAAAACGTTTCTTTCTTTATTAAACCAAATGCTTCATCGAATGAATAGCATGCCCTGCAAGTACCGAAGAGCACAGGTCATCTCATTGTCACAAGGGTATGTTGTTAGTACTAAACCTGGCCTAGTGAGATGTCCAATGTCTCCCACAGCCTTTCAACGTTGAGGGCCAGTGGAACACCTGGACTACCACCTCTGGCCAATCACTTATTCAGGAGTATGTTTTGTGGTGTATGGGCCGAATAGCATTCAAAACACAAAGGAGAGCTTGGGAGTTCTCATTAACCCAGTAGAATTATTTGATTATTGGTATTATTTTACACCAAGAAGTATTTGGGGAAAAATATTAGTGTGTGCCTTTCAATGAAAAGTGTATCAGGATCATTGTTAGAAAACTGATAGAATGTAAAATTCTTCCTAGGAATTTCTGGGTAATTGGTTAATTGTGGGAAATGGTGTAATTTAAAGCCAAACAGGTCAGTAACTTTACATTAAACTGAAATGAATGTAAAGTTAATTTATCAGGCGTTTGAGGGATCCTGAAATCCGGCAAATAGCATGCTGCCTTGGTGAATAACCCACCCTATTAATACCAACACTTCTCAACAAGCTTGCAACACTTCTAATTTTCTGCAAAAACGCATTTCAGAATGGTTGCTATACCTTCCATGACATGACCAAAACATTAAGCAGGGCTCTTATACATTTTTTGGTACTACCAACACTTGTCAGGATGATTTCCATCTCTTACAGAAGAAAAACAAAACATTTAGGAGTACTCCTTACATTTTTTCAGGCTGTGCCTCCACTTCTCAGCGAGGCTGCCATACCTACGATTTGACAAAACCACAATACTTATGCAGAGCTTCTATATTTTTCTAAGACATTGCTAACACTTCTCAGCCTGAATGCCATTCATTTATTGGGTTGACCAGTGACAGAATATTGGAAACAAAAATATTGTGTGGACAGAATATCATGTCAAAAATATTGAGGACCAAAATATCGAGAAGGTAAGTGCAAACAGGTGCATATAGATTTACAATTCTTAACTCCACATCTATGTACCTCGAACATATATAGTGTCACATAGATATATATATGTGGAGTTACACAAAGTAAAACTTTACCTGCCTATAGAAACTTACCTTCACAATATTTTTGCCCTCAATATTCTTGACACAATATTTTGTCTCATGTTATTTCTGTTTCCAATATTGTGTCTAAACACCTTATCGGGCAAGTCATGGTATTCTTGCAATACCTTTAGTGGGATAGCACTAATACATCTCAGCAAAACTGCCTTCATTTTCTTGGACCACACTAACGCCCTTCATTGGGGATGGAATATATATACTGGAAAGCTACTTTTCACACCTGGACTTCTACACATTAATTCGAACAGTACAAGAGCTACCCAGCAATTTGATTTACTTTTCATCGATAGTTGTAAAATGTCTCAATTGGACTGGTATAAGTTTATTATACAATATCACCTCTCCTGCAAATGGCTGCTATAATTTATTGGGAAATATGCACAGCTCTTGCCTTTAGTCAGTGCACAATGTCATGTGTAGTTCTTCCACTCTGATTGGTTAGGTTCATTTTAAGGGTTAGTAATGTAGTGAGTGGAGATTTGTATGGAATCTGCAGGCCTGAAGTTTGAACACTGGCAGATTCAAATCAGGTTTTCTTCTTTGCTGCGTTGATAAAGTGAATACTAATCTTAATAGGGTGAAAGTAATAATTTTATATAATTGAATAAGCATAGTCTATGTGAAGCGCTGTATAATTAGCATGTTATTAACATTACTCCTGTTTTTATTATAATTGAAGAGATGGGAAAACCACTTAGTATTAATTTAGGCATTATACCTCCTCCATTATTAATAGTTAAAGCAACACAGGAAAGTACATGAGCAGATTGGTGTTAACGCGTCTTCTTTACTTAGGAGATGTCTCTCCTTCACTTAAAATAGAGTGTGTGCGCAGGGCCACTGAACTATGTGGCAGAAGAATAATTATGTTGCAGAGTTGGCTAAATGATGAGGCAAGAAAAAAGTTGTAATACGGAACGTTTTGTGATAGTAATACTTCCTTACTTAGTTATTTTTAGACATGTTAACATTATCTGGGCAAACTTTTCCACTCAATTAGTACCAGTTTAAAACCCAAATACAGCAATAAAGAACACAGTAGGGACCAGTCAACGTTTAGAAAAGGCCTTCCACTATATTATATATATTATGTATTTGGAGAGCGCATGGCTACCGTAAGGCTTCCCAGCGCTAGGTGAGCAAATAAATGAAGCATTTCATATCAAATGTGGCCAAGCTTATTAAGGGATTAACCAGGCTTTAAGTCGTTCTCTAAAGCGAGATTCATTGTCAAGTTCAACGGGCATTGAGTTCTATAATTTAAGCACAATATATATAAACGATATCCCCCCTTTCTGGACCTGTACATTCTAGGTACTCTCAATTGTCAGCCAGTGGGGGACCTTAAGGGCATGGGCAGAGAGTAGGGGGATGAAAGTACCCTAATCTGGGAGGGCCATTAGAATCGATTCCTTTGTGTGCCAAGCATGAAGATTTAAATGTTATTCTTTATTCAATGGGAAGCCAATCTAGCACACTTATGGTCTCTTTTGCTGAGGCAAGTCTGGGGATCTTAAGAAGTGTCCTAGGACCAGCATTATGAACCACTGGTAGCTTTTTGATAACATATTTTGGGGAACCTAGTAGAGTGAGTTGCCATAGCCCAGACGAGACGAGAACAGGTATTGGACCACAATTCTTCTAGAAACCTGTAGGATGATATTTCAAGTTTTGTATAGTGTCCTAAGAACTCCGAAACAGGTAGCTGCAAGCTTTTTTGCGTGTCCATCCATAGAAAGGGCTTTTTCCAGCCACATTCCAAGGCTTTTTGTAGTGGAGGAAGGGTCCAGGGATTCCCTAAACACTGTGGCCAACTGATCGACGGCTGGGGGTCAGAACTGTACCCCAAAATCATGAACTCGTTTTTTTCCCCATTCAGTTTTAGGCAACAATTCACCATTCATCTGGCCACTGTCTCCAGGCAAGAGGCTTGAGTTTGAGAACTGATTTTGACCGACCTCTTCTTCAGGGCAAGGAATACAACACTTGTGTATCATCCACTTAAGAAATTAGTGATACTCCACATTCCTGTACAATGTCAGCCAAAGGGCACATGTGCATATTAAAAAGAATAGGGCTAAGGGCCGAGCCCTGTGGAACCCTGCACTTCATTGGCATAACATCTGAGAAACATGAGTTTCACAGATTTGAAAGGTTCTATCATCAAAAAGGAGGTGAACCATTTGAGCTTGTTATTCTGAATCCCTGTAATCCCTGTGTCTGTCTGTAAGTATCACATGGCCAACTGTATCAAACGTGGCACTTAAATCCAACAGGATGATCACAGTGGCACCTCTGCGATCTACCATAGATTTGAACTCCTCTGTAACTGAAAGAAGGGTTGTTTTCATACTATGCTGGGCAAAAAAAACCACTTGCGTCTCATGAAGGCATTGATTTTGTTCAAGAAACCTCAAGAGCGTTTGATTGACGTGATTTTGAGGATCTTACCAATAGCGAGTAACAAGACAATTGGACGTTAGTTCCCTGGAGAGGTGGGAGCTAAATGAGAATTTTTTTTTAGCAGGGCCCTGGTTATTACATGTTTCCACTTCTTTGGAACAACTTCCAAGGAGAGTGAGAGCTTGAGTAATTCCACTAGAGTCAAAAGTATATCTTTCAGTCTTTAAGAAAGAGTATGAGGCGGAGCAGGGTCTAGCGGGTCCCAGATTTAACCTTGCTAATTAATGTGAGTGCACCATCCTCAGTGATACAGGGGAAGGAGGACAATCCCAGTGGGCATAGACATAGGCATAACTGGCTGTGTTATGGGTCTAGCAAGATTGCATTGTAACAACTCATAAATGTCCACAATTTTCTTCTGAAAGAATACTGCTAGCTCATTGCACCAAGCTATGGAGGATATGGGAGAGGGCTACCATTTTTTGAAGTAATGAGGGGTTTGGCAATTTTAAACAGTTCCTCTGGGGCATTGGAGGCCTAACTGATTTTATTTTCATAATAGATTTCCTGAACCTTTTTAATTTCACCATGATAGTGCCTGATAGTTGTTCTATAAGCTGTTTTTAACTGATTTTCATATGATCTCCTCCATTTTCTCTCTAATGTCTTACAGTTGTTCTTCAGAGAGACAAGATGAACATTGCAGCACACTTCACTCTGCAACATGCTATCTTTAGAGACGTTTAAGCTAAAAACAAAATGGCTTTCTGGTAAAATCTACAGATTACGGAGAGGATGATGGATTGTGTGGCAAATGTGGCAAGTCCATAATTATGTGGAAAATGCTGCAGCTGCACAATAACATAATTCCAGATGCATTGTATATATGCCCTGTAGTAGATAGTACCAGATGACCACAAAATTGTGAGGGCTCTAGGAGAGGGGGGGATGGGTAAAGCATGCAACTGGTTGGGTGGTTAGATAAGATGGTGTTTTTTCAGGTAGTTCTGACATACTGGATTAGAAATGTATAGCCCAATTTTCCTAATGTAAGTAAAGGGCCACAAGAAACAGCATGGAAAGCTTCTTTTGATAAGGAAAACACTGGAGTGTCAAAAGATGAACCAAGATGGGATGAAACCGGTTTGCAGATATAAGTGAATAAGGGTTAGGTGAGAAGACTGTAGTACTTCCAGTAGGGAAGACAAATCTATTCAGAGTGTTTTCCATCTTCTTGGTATCCATTTTTTAAAACATGCCCTCATACAGCTAAGGTTGTTTCCTAGACAGTCATGGATGCCCCACATGCTATGCTCACAAAGTCGTTGAAATCTGATATGAAGGTGGGCACCCTCAGAGTATGATTATTTGGAACCCAAAAGATCTCAAAAAGTTTCCCAATGATGTGTGAGTAGAGATTTAAAAGCGAAAAGAGATGGATCTCTCGCAGCTTACCAAGAAATAGAGTCACAGAAGTGCAAACAGGAGAACTTCACTCTATAAGAGAAGAGAACCACAGCAGCAGAGGGATTCTAAGCAGTAATCACGCCTGTACTCTAGAGTCTCAACTCATGTGCAGCTTATACAAAAGGCAACAAGTTTGCAATCAGTCAAGAACAGCAATTCAAAGAACTGATTTGGACCCATCTAAAATCTCACTGCTGTCATAATACATAGATTACCAATCAGCAAAATGTTTCTTAGCTACCCTTGCGTTGGTGGGGGAAATACATGATGGCTTGATGATCTGCTGAAAAGGGGGGATCTAAGTACGGCTTAGAGTGGGATTTTATTTTCAGGAATGAGGAGCCTGTCATGGCCAAAGGCAGCTTGTCAGGACCTGGACAGGTTAAGAGTCCTCAGGAGAATGCAGTCTCAGCCCAGAAAGCATGTCCATGATGTAGTTTTCTGATAGCATAGCATGAGCTAGGTTTATTATCCTTCACTCCATGGAAAGGTTTGCAAAAAATGTAGTGCTGACTTCTGCAAGGTATAGAAAAGTGTGGCACTCTCAGAATCATTTGTAACTGGTTGGAACCTCCTCTCCCCTTCCTTTGTAAACACGCTGTAAAACTGAGTATAAGTACAGGGGACATTTCCCCACAGTTTGATGACATTTTGGAACTGGGCCCAGAAGAAAGCTGGAGGGACTCACCAGGAGCCACCATGGACTGCTGCCGCTGTGCTGACCTGTGACCTGCAGGTCATATGGAGGAACTGCCAACTTTTTGCATCCATCTGGTGCTGGCCTGCTGCTGGACCCTGCCGCCCTGTGCTCCCTTTTTGCTGTTGTCCCCTAGGGGCAGGGTGCTGTGGCACCTGACCCCTGCAAAGTTCGGCTTCAATCATTTTCTTAATCGTGTTGTGCCTGGAGCAGCCCGGGTCCATCAAGAATCTAGCGCCTGGAGGAGTGCTCATCTGCTGATTTGCCACGCACTCTGAAAGCACAGTCTGGTGGCCAAGGAACTGCCCCCAGCGCTTGAAAGCTCTTTTCTGCCACCAGAATTCACCACCGCGAACTGGGCGTTGCGCTTGGTAAAGTGTGTGTTTTTAATAATCACCGCCGGAATTCACCGCCGAAGCCCAGGTGGGTTGTTTCTCCAAAGCACAAGGGACGCACTACCCCTGAGGCCCCCGGGGCACCTTTGAGTCAAGAAAAGGAGTGAGCGCACTCCTATCGTGCCCTCAGGGTGAAGCGTGCTCTGAGGAGCGCCCCTGGGGCACAAGCAGGCACCCGCTTCGGTGCCTGCCCACGTCTGGAGCCTTTTTTTCCCCGAGGGAGACAGGTGGAGAAGGAAGCCTCATCGGAGGTTCCCCTCCCCCCCAGAGTCCCGCGCTGGAGTCATGACGAAGGGTAGGGGGGAAGGAAGCCTCATCGGAGGCTCCCCTTGCTCCAACGGAGCCCTAAGTTGTTCCCGGAAAGACAAAGGCAGGGTGGAAGCCTCGCCAGAGGCTCCCTGCCCAGCATAATCACCCTTTGTTGTGGTTGGGCCCCCTCGAGAGACGGGTGAGTCCAGGACCCTTCTGTGGCCCCAATTGCTTTTTCTGGCTTTGGCCAGCCCTCCTTTGAGGGCTGGTTGAGGCCTGGGGGGGCCCAAAGATCACAGGCCCCGGGAGGGGCCCATTATAAAGGCAGGAGGGGGTGCATGCCATCCCCCCCCCCAAATCATCGCAAGGACGCTGTTTTCATGCAGTGGTGCACTGGGGGCCCCCTTTTGTTCCTCTTGGCACCAGCAGTGCCTTTATGTCACAGACCAGGTACTTTTTAAAGGCATCTCTATTTCTTATGTTCTTAGTATGGACTTTATGGATTTATATGCTAACCTGTTTGTTTTATGATGTTCTACATATATGTTTTGCTGATGTTCCTTTTATGGACATGCTCTGCTGATATGTTTGCTTGACTTGCCATACGTTTTATAATGTTCCTGATATGGGCATTTATGATATTTCTATGACAAGTGCATTTGTGTAGTAATGTGATTCCTGACTACTGCTTATGTTGCAGAATATTAAGTAACCTGTGTGTTATATGTGACTACTGCTGGGTCTGCAGTGTAACTTATGGTAACTTTCTGACAACTGCTTGGGTAGCAGGATATTACTGACATTTCGTGTTTGGTCTAATAATTGCATTGTCTACAATACAGTATAATTTCATATAACTTGGTGTTGTGTTTTCTTTGTAGTGGGGAAAGTGCGTCACATGTGTTGTATGTGTTGTGCAAACACTTTACACATTGCCTCTGGGATAAGCCTGACTGCTCGTGCAAAGCTACCAAGGGGGTGAGCAGGGGTTATCTTGGACGTGTAACTCCCTTGCCCTGACTAGAGTGGGTGAGTCTGCCTTGCTTAGATGCATACCATAGCCAACCAGAGACCCCATTTCTAAAATTATTAAATATAAAAATATCCATCTTACTCTAGGCCCCTTACCAGCCCCTCGAAGGCCTCCTTCGAAATCATCTCAAAAGTGCCCCTTAATGGAGAGTAAGCAGAACATCTGCAGGCTTCGAAAATTATGCCAAAAAACACAAAATCTTATATATAAAGCAGAGCTGCAGTTAAAGTTGTTGGCCCTAACAAAACAACACAAGCAACTGGCCTGGTCCACAAAACGTACACAAATGTACAGAGAGTGGTTACACATATATTCACTACTGGGCAAACGTAGCACATAAATAAGTTATATGTAGCTAAAACCAGAAGCGTCTTTCCCCTGAGCAGATCATGTGCTTCAGTTGACATCCCAAATTTAGAGCCAATGTTCACGGTCAACGCTATTTCAAAAACTTTGATCAAAATCAGAGCAAAAGGTGATGTTGCCCAAACAGCATCCCAGCCCAAGTGTTTAAGGATGGCATTGAGCTGTGGTGTACAATACTCCTTCCATTGTATCACACATGCTCAGTGACTTGGCACAGTGACTTGGTACTTGGCAGGTACCGGAAAGTTGGAGGGGCACAATGTTCATGAAGGAAGGCAGGCAGGACCCAGCCAATTATCACCTTATCACCTTTCTCTGTATTGAAGCCAAGGCATATATCTCTGTCGTCTTGAAAGAACTGGAGTGCTGCATGGAGGCAAATTAGATATTTCCATTTTGTCAAACTGGCTTTAGGGCGAACTCTTCGGCCACAGCCAACATAGTTGCTCTTTCCTAATATACCAAGGGGCATATTTATACTCCGTCTGCGCCGAATATGCGTCAAAAATTTTGACGCACATTCAGCGCAAACGTTGCCCCGTATTTAAACTTTGACGCCCGCGGACGACAAAATTCCGCAGTGTGCGTCATTTTTTGGATGCGGCAACCCGCCTTGCGTTAATCATATGCAAGGTAGGCGTTCCCATCCAAAAAATGACTTAAACAGCCGTGCATCGTATTTATGCTTTGGGGCAAAAATGACGCACGGCTGGGAGGTGGAGCGGGAAAATTACGCACAGCCCGATTTGCATCAAAATTTAAAGTCTGGGTCAGGGCAGGCGTTAAAATGGGGCAAACACACCTGTATTTAATCAGAACACACAGAACAAACAGCAGAGCAGCTACAGGGAGCCATGGAGGTGATTCTTATCCAGCGTGCATGCAGATGCAAAGCCCAGCAGCAACAACAGCAGCTACAACAACACCAGCAGGGACCTCAAAGGCAGTGCAGAAGGCAGGAGAGGATATTCCGCCCCAGAACCACCCTTCAGGGCCTCAGGGAACACAACATCTTCCAGATGTACCAGTTGAACTGGCAGGCCCTTCAGCAGCTGCTGCGCAACATTGAACCGCAGTTGGCCCCCATTTTGCTGACACCCCGCACCATCCCAACAGAAACCAAGCTACTTGCTGTACTTCATATGCTGGCAAGTGGATCTTTTCAAACAACTGGTGCCCTGGTTGCCGGAATATCACAACCATCATTCTCCGCCTTTTTGCCCAATGTACTGGATGCCATCATTGGACTGACACCCCGCCACATCTGCTTCCCTAACACACTACAGAAGCAGCAGGAAACAAAACAGGGGTTCTACCTCATCAGTGGCTTCCCACACGTCCTTGGTGCAATCGACTGCACACATGTACGCCTTGTGCCACCTGCTACAACTGAACACCTCTACCGCAACAGGAAGCACACACATTCCATCAACATGCAGGCCATAGTCGATCACCAGGGATTGATCACCAACATCGTGGCTAAATATCCTGGGAATGTACATGACTCATTCATCTTCCGTCACTGCACCATCAATTAACACTTCCAGGATGGACGGTATGGCAATGGACTACTTGTTGGTAAGTACAAATCCTACTTACATACACACTGCACAGCAACCCTCTAGGACACACAACACATACACCACAACAGCAACATGTGAACAGGAACACAATGAGGTCGTGACATCGCTAGCCATGTTTCTTAGGTCTGCAGTGAACCTGTCACACATCGGAAATTACTGTACAGCCTAATGTTAAGACGTCAAAGATCACAACGTGTGGAGTGGCTTGCCCAAATGTCACCTTGCAAAATGTAAGTGTCCCAATGACCTTTACATTAATCCATTGCATAAGTCTAAAGGTATGGGATGTCCAGGGTACATTGATATGAACGTGTTAACACCACTGTCAATTTTAACCTGTGTATGGAACTATCATCTCACTCCCAGTGAAGACACACGGACACCTGTATCACAAGTCACAATGCTAGGGAGGGCACACTGTACTGCAAATCCCAAAACATACTGCTGCCAAACGGTTAGCAGACAAACACATGCTCAGCCAAGGAAACAACACAATGCAGATGGTACATCCTACAAGCCTAGGATGCTACATTATAACACAAAAGAGTCACAGACAACGCAAGCCAAATACTGCCATGAAAGGTCATTTCAATAGGGCCACCTACATCAATATGATCCCAATCATTTTCTTTTGCAGCTGATCAGGGGTATGGCATCCAGCCATGGATTATGACACCATTTGGCAACCCGAGTACTGCTGCAGAGCGTGCCTACAACGACGCACATAGGAGGACACGCAGCATTGTCGAGAGGACCTTTGGCATCCTCAAGTCAAGGTTCCGGTGCGTCGACATCACTGGTGGTAGCCTCCTATATTCGCCGGAGATGGTCTGTAGGATCATCTTGCACAACATTTGCATCAAAAGGAACATTCCCCTCGTGGAACCAGAGCCACACATGCCTGAAGAGGAGGACGAGGAGGATGCTGGTCTGCAACATGAGGGGGAACTACAGAACACGGCCACTGGTATAAGCAGGCGGCAACAGATCGTCAACAATTTCTTTTGAAAATAATCACCTTCACCACTTTAGCTAACTTATTTAAATAAACACCTATAATAATCACCATATTATGGTCTGGCTATTCATTTTGGCACACCTTCATCTCTACTTATCAGAATAAGAGTGTTGCCTCATGGAGCATTGCTGAGATACTGATTAGGACACTGAACATCCCAGAGCTAATGTGATGCCTAACATACAATGGTCACATACACTCACACTGGTAATGACATATATCATGTACATTTCTCCTTTGAAGGCCAATAGCAGAGGACCACAACTATTTCACACATGCATGTTGAAATCAAGGTCCAAGCATATGGCACACAACTAAGACACCATCACTCAATAAGGGGAAAACAAGCCTCATACATGAGGCAGTCAATGTGCTTTTGCATCAGTAACAGGAATGACTGACCAGACCCTTGACAGCAGTAAGTCCAACTGCATCCAATATTTGCAAGGACTATCTGTGACCAGAGTTCCATAGAAGCAGAACATAGACAGCGCAAGTGTCACACATATGAGCAGCATTGCACACATGACGTTCCATGTACATGTCAGCCCATTTCCTAACTCCTGACACACCCATGCACCTGGTCACAACCCACCTGTCGGAAGAGGTCCCTGGAATACTAATACAGTATGTGTACCCTCCTCTACACACACAGACCAACATTAGCAATCCAGTGTTCTACACCCTTTCCTATGGTATGCCATTGTCATAGAACATCTGACTGCATGGACGTCAGGTTAATTTATACACTGTCTCATAGTTTCAAAGCCCTGTTAGCACCTGTAGATTGCTTCCCGTGTGAAAATGTCTGTTGGCCCTTAGAATGCAAGTATCACTACAGTACTGGTGAGAAACAGATGCAGCCCACACCTGTGATCACCTCCATGCACACCACCCATTTCAAAAAGTACTGCCCCTGCTGATGCCTGGAACAGCATAGGAGTTGCCATTTTGTCAAATACACCGTTAAGCATTGATACTAATTAAGCCATGTAACACAGCCCTTGGGTTCATTTGTCACCTTCAAAAACACAGGACATACACAGTTTGACCTGTCAACTCTCTAGTTTGTCCTCCAAACAGTCTGAGTCGGACCACAGACCACTGATTATGTAACTTGTCAAATTGCTGGATCCTGAATCACCCTGCATTCTGTCAGCCTGACTGGCATCTGTCTGTGCGTCACACTAAAGTATCCCTGTGTCTACATATGTACCACACTTGTGTTAGCAAACCTCTCATTCATCAGGGGGTATTGGGCATAGACTTCTTCAATGCATACACAAATACACTGTATAGCATCATCTGCCTTTCAACTGTACCATTTGAGTTAAATCCTCTGGGAAAAGCAAAATTCATGGCCTTCCCTTGTCTGGGTCGCATTTATGCATGAATGACAAAGTGTGACAGTGTCCCAGGGCCGTAGGCAGTGATTGGGTATGGGGCTTTCAGCACAACCAGCAACCTCTGGTAATGTCCATGCAAAATATACACATGTCAGGACCATGACGGTTCACACACAAAATCACAGTGCTCACAACATAGTGATGGGCTGTGTGTGGTGAATAGCTGCAAGAATAATCAGCACACAGGCTATGATGTTCCCAGATGCAGTGGGAATTGCAGAGGCCTACCTGTGTACAAATGTTTTAATGACACCTGCCGGAACATGACACCTGAGACATTATCTCACTCAGCACACCAAGGTTACCCTGTTGACTGTCTCATTACACGTCTTTAGTGACAGGTTGGGACCATCCCCATGTAGGTTCACATGTCCACATCCACTTTACTCACATTGATCAACCAAGGATACTCAGGAGATACAGGAATAGCTGCCACTGACTCATGATGAGTCCTGGACCAAATGGTGACAAATTACACCCCAAACAATATACAGGATCATCATTGGACCACACACATGAGCAAGACACCTATGTGCAATTGATCACTGGAAATATGTGGACACGTGCTGTCTTGTATGCTGGTCCACCACAGCCACTTGATAGTTGGGGCTCACTTCTATGGCCTCAACTGTGGTGTCATCATACATTTGAGATTCACCCTTGTCTGTCTGTGCAAACAACATGGTACCCACTTCCTCAATGCATGTGTATGACTCACTGTGGGATTCACCAACTAGTGCCTAGGAAGCTGTTACCAATACTCTAGGACATAGGATGTAGAAAATGTGGACCATTGACATGAACAAGCGTCTGCCATCTATCTGGTGCATGCTATGTCACATGTGATGTCTACGTGACCCTAAATCTTGGAAGTCCACGTTGCTACATGTATGACTAACACATGCCCTCTCTCATTTCCACAATGACTTGCATCTAAGGATTGGATACATGGACGTCACATTCATACAAGCATATGTACAATTATGCTTCATGTGATACACACACACTTGGTCAACAAATACATTAATTGCCAAAGAACACAGTTTGAGCCAAAGGCATTTAGGTATTGTACATATGTGCGTCACATTGCTATCTCTCCTTATGCCAAACATGCACAATTTGTGCAACACATATATGTAGGCCACACTTATGACCAACTATTGCGTCAGCCAACCGTAAAAATACTGTGAAGGGAGTAGCGGATCATGGTCCGCTGCAGTATGATGTCACACATGTGAACAAACACCATCAACACCATAGTGTCTTCAATAAGCCTATCTCTGATGTGTCCCAAATGTAACATAAACATAAAACAAGAAAAATTGCCCAAAACCCGTTAATGCACTGAAATGTTGACGTTCCTAGTGTTATGCGTCATTTTTTGTCTACCAAAACTGTATTTGCATCATTTTTTTTTACGCACAGGAGTGAAAATTAGCCCGCATCCAGATATTTGTACAGGCCATGTACTATTATGTGGATGCGGGCTAATTTTCACTCCTGTGCGTAAAAACAAATGACGCAAATACAGTTTTGGTAGACACAAAATAACGCATAACGCGAAAAAGGCAGGACTTTGCACACAGGAAGTTATGTAATAGGATATCCTGTTTACAGATCATGTACAGTGGATGTACTTTCACTTTCAGTCTATGATCCTTCTAGACTGTGTGGCTGTGTAGAGAGTGGTGTCCTGAGATTTTGTGCTTTTTTGTCCTGTGTGCTATCTTTAAAGTCCATTTGTGAAATAAATATTGTTGGTGTATACTGTCCTACTGTGTTTTGTCTACATTTGTCCATTTATCTTGTGTTTTTGTTGTTTGTGGGAGTCTTTTGTGGGTAGTGTTAGTTTGGGGATAGTTGGGCTCTTTTAGTAGTTAAGTTTACTTTTCATCTGTATTCGTACCCCTACTTTCCCCCTTTTCCCCTTTCTATTTCTTTTATCCCCATTCCCTTTCACTTTTCAAGTATGTCTGGTAGGCCACGTCTTGGCAGGATGGGTGAAGAGGAGTTGTGGGGGTTCATCTGGCTTGTGTGCCATTTCTTGCCACTCATGATCGAGGCAGGGGGCAGAGTGATACAGGGGTATCCAAAAGAGGCGCGCAGAATCCGGTGGGGAAAGGTGCTGTATCACCTGCAGCGTGTGTATGCCAGCCAGAGGAGTGACCACCAGCTGAAGCACCGGTGGGCTGACCTGATCACCAGGGAGCAGGATCTCTTGGACCACCTGGGAATCATGATTGGTGGCACTGTTGGTGAGAACTAATCATGTAAATGTGCACGATTAAATGCTCTGTAGTGACATAAGAGGATTTGTATAATGCCTGCCAGCTAACTTGCTGACTGTGTGTAATGCTGGGGAAACATAAAGGGATAATTGATGCACTATGGCAAGGATCACAATTGCTAGCTGTCAGGTAGCACGTGCTCAGCAAACTTACAGGATACTTTTCCAAGAAGTAAATTGGTGCAGCCTTTTTGTCAGAAAACCAAACAAAATAAGAGCCAATCATGTCTATATAGGGTACTATTGACAGAGAAGTAAAGATGTACCAACATATTGGCTAACTTTGTTGAGGCATTAGCTAGACTGACTTTAAAATCACTACCTGATGCTGAAAATTAGTGCTGCCTTCACGTCAATTGATAATAGCAAAGTGGCTCAGACATATGTGTCATGTGAGTGTGGTGAGTGTGGAAGGAAAGCGTTCACGGAAGTACTATGAATGTTTGGGATTATTGTGTTCCTTGATCTTTTTGGATACATGTCAGATCTGGATTTGAAAACATCATGAAAAGGTGTAAGGTGCCCTCAGGTAACATCTTAGAATGTTTGTTGGAGTTAGTTGTGCCACATTCCAAATATGGATGGCAGTCCAAGTTTATGCACATGGCTTCACATCTCCATAGCTGGGCCACATCAATTGAATCAAATGTAACAACAGGGGGGCTTACAAAAGTCCCTGCCCCTCCCTCTGTACATTGTACCTATGTGTCATTAATGTGTCATGGCCACAAGGCATGTTTGACTGGTAATGCAGTCTTCAAGTAACCAGGCTTTGGATGTCTCTCTTGGATGCACATGATGAGACGATTACACTCCATATTTTTTTCTGCTCACCAATTACGGGGCATGTTTCAACCACATGATAGTTAGGGCCTATGTATGACTGCAGATATGTGTGTAACTGTCACAGGAGACCCATGCTATGTACAAGTTGGCCATGAAATATCAGATGTAGTACCATCATGGCTGCCATTTCCTTATTCATCCTACACATTGTATATGTTTATGAAATTGTTGCGCTGTGCACAGATTTTGAGCACATTTCTTCCTTCCATACCTTACAGGTGGACCGGCACCCTACACTGTGGGAGAGGTGGCGACATTTGAGGACCCCGACCACTCCAGTAAGTGTTGATATGTCTCTTATGTGTTGTGTTTGCTGGTTATGGACTCGTGTGAGTTGAACGCATAGCAAGGTGTGATAAGTTGGGCAAGCTTTTCTCTTGTTCCATGAGTGAGAATTCAGTTTCTCATATGTTTTGAGTTGGCCAATGGTATTATGTAGGGATTGTAGGCCATTCCTGTAGGCCCCACTGTGAGTACAGGGGTTAGTCATGTGGATGACACTTGTATCAACAAGAGTCGCACTGGAAGTCAGCTCCGATTTAGTCAGCCTGTCAGACCCACATTCTCAAGCAAATTGCTTTCCAATAGACATCTGCTTCCCTATTTACCTACGTAATTAAGAAACAGTAGGTAGAACCTCCTAGCAGCATGTACTTCCACATGCAGTGCTACAAGTATGTGGAACTTGAGTGCAATGGGCTAGGTGTGCATGCAATTCATGATCATGGGTGTTCTTGCAACTATGTGTCTGATGTAAGTCAGGCCTTACTGGAAGTATATGTTGTGTACCAAGTTCTGCATTTCCTGACATGTGTGGCCCTATGATTGCTCTAGGGTTTGCTAACTCCTAATTGTTGATAGACCTTACCTGTGGTGTGTGTGTAGAGCCAAACACTTGTGGAGTTTTCTATACTCTCCTCGGTGTACATGTTGTTGGAAATTGATAGTTGTTTATCCACCCCCCCACCATCAAACACGGGCATTGGTCTGTGAATGGGGTACCTACTACTGATGCTACCAGTATGTTACACATACATGGGAATAAGTGACGATTTGGTTGCAACCTAGTATACACACTCAGGTTTGGCACTTGGTACTATACTGGCAAGTCCAGTTACAACTTGCAGACCATGTGGCTTTAGTTTTGCTTTCCGTACACTGACATTTGTAGCCCAGGTCTTGGCGGAGGATATGCAGCATGATTCTTAGCTGATAACTGCCAGAACTCAGAACGCAAGTCAAAGCCAGTTGTTACCCATCTTGTAGGTTATGGATGTGCTATGTGTGATATGACCTTTGTAGGCTGGCCTGCCATGTACTTCCTCAGGGACATTCAATGATCTGTATTGTGATATGAGCTGTTACAAGTACAGTAGATGTATTGTCTGATTAGCTTCTTGTGCCATTTCACACAATGCAGTTACTAATGTAGAATATCTGCATTTGTCTTCACAGCTGCAAACATGACTCCAGACCAGGTCCGTGAATTCCAGTGCAGGGCCATGAGATACCAGCACATCCTGCTGGTGGAGTCGGAGTTCAGGAGGATGGCCCGGCGATATCGCCACGAACGGGCCTCTGGGGCATGGAGAGCCTTCCCACAGGGTGGCCCTACTTTGCCCACCACAGCCACCACCAGCACAACCACCAATCCAAGCCAGATGGCCCCACCCAGAGCTGGGACTGTTGGTCCTACATCGGCTGGACTTCCAAGCCCAGCATTGCCACCGGAGCAGGACAGCCCACTAGGCCTGGCACTACACACACACAGACCTCCTCCACCGGTACCCAGACTTCCACAGCTCCATCTGTTGACCCTGCAGCCTTCCACAACATGGAACGTAAGATGGACCGTGTGCTGCACAAGTTGAGCCACCTGAGCCGGGATGTGCGCCACATTAACCGGCGTGTTAAGTCTATTAAGAGAACCCTCTGGAGGGCCAACCTCTAGACATTTTTTGATGGACATGATTCCCTCCCCTCCCTCCTCTTTCCTTGTTCCTATAGTAAGTGGGCTTAGGGGACTTAGTGTTAGGTTAATATAGGCTGTTAGTTTAGTTAGTGTTAGTGGGTGGGGGGTCCGGATTCTTTCTATTTTTACTTACCACTGTGTGGGTGGGGGGCTATGTGGGGTTCTTGTGTGTTTAAAAAAAAAAAAAAATGTTTAAATATATATATATATATATATATATATTTGTTTAGGATAGTATAGTATGTGTTTAGGTTAGTATGTGTTGTCCTCCATGTGTCCCGTCTCATAAGGGGGGTTGGGGGGGTAGATGTTTAGAACATTTTGTTGCATGTGATATGTGAGTGTAGCTTAGGTTAGTTAGGGACAGTTGTGGGTAATCAGTAGTCAGGGTAGATTAGGGTAGGTAAGATTTTCCCCTCAGTTTCCTCTATTGGGATTAGCATCTAATAAATATTTGGTTAACCCTTAATAGTATGTGTTGCATGGTACTTGATCGTGGGTTTGGATTCAGTGTACATAAATTTTGTACTATTACATTTGTGTCCTATGCTACAAACAAATCCCAACAGAGCTGTACGATTGGCAGCTAGCACAGAGCTACCTTGCAAAGTGTCGACCTTTCGTTGCAACCACCAATCACAGTTATATGGATGACAATGTGTTTATGTTGATAAGTGTGTTTTAAAAGTCACAAACAGTGCTTCCAGACTTGGTATTGGAGAAACAGTTTTAGGTCTGACTGCAGTGTGATGATCATGGACAACCTTATAAGATGAGTTCTCATTGGCACTCTTGTATTCTTGTCTTCATGACTCTCATACATCAATTGTGACACAGTTCAGCATGATTACCTATTTGTATGTAAACTCAGACGCATTCATTTATGCAGTTTTTGTAGTGTTTGCTTAGATTAGTGTGCCATGTTATCTTTGCATGTTGACAACATTTTGCGGCCACTATTTGATGACTTGGTTATCCCCTGAGGAAGCATTCTTCTGTCCAACACAGCATGATGGTATATGGTTTCTCACTTCATCAGATTTGTCCCTCAGGATGGGCAGAGTATGATGCAATCATGGGCACTGTGCAGATTTCTCTGACTACATATTATCAGGACAGTTGTACTGACAAGCTACAGTAGGCACATTTCAGTTATCTACTGCACAGTTGATATTTCACATTACCCAGAGACAGATTTGTTGTGTAAGTGCTATTTATTGAAAACTGCTGTAGTGCTATCTGTACATTGTCACTGATTGTGAGTCCATTATAGTGACATCTTACATTGTGATCCAACACAAGGGTTTACCAAAATGCTTTTGACATGCTGGGGTTGCTGTTTCAGACAGTGCAGAGGGACAGAATTTGCCAATGAGTAGGAGAGAGACAATCACTGGGCTGGGTGACAAGATATACAGTGGTTTGCAGAACAGTGCTTGAGTACAGTTGTTGCAAGACTGGCAAGTTACAAAGCGCAGGACCTTGGTAAATGTTGGCCATGTGGCAGGGACTAGTGCTTCTGGGTCATTTTCCTTGTGAATGTGATCTGTTCCATGACTTCTTCTGATGTGTGTATTGCCTCCTCTGTCCTTGTTGATGTTGGTTGTGAAGGGGCAACACACACCTCAGTGTTAGAAGACGTGGAGTCAGACATCCCAGTCGCTGCTCCCTGTGAAGGTCTTAAGGGCAGTACTCCAGCAAGGAGTATCTGCTGGTTCTTGAGAATAGCAGCCACATCACGACGGTAGGCAGCCAAGTTGGCCCTGAGGGGTTCAATGTTGCATTCGTGGATGCGTTGACAGGATTGCTGTTGTAGGTGTTGGGTCAACTGTAGTACAGCTGTGCTGAATTCCTTCTGGGTTTTCTGCAGTTCCTGCAAGTTAGATGTTAGGGCTTGCATAGCTGCTGTCTGATCTGCAGATGACATCATGCACGAATGCATCCCCTCAAGGTTGGCTGCCATATTTTGCATACCCAACCGCACCTCCTTGGCCAGCTCCCGCTGTACTCCAACTACAGTTCTCTCAAAGCTGGTGCCAGTGTCGTCTGAGTCCTCAGCTGTTTTGGAGCTGGCAGGTCTTACAATTGGGGTGGTGGGTGAATCTTCTGCGATGGCTGCTTGTTCTGTACTCCTCCTTGTGACTGAAGGTGGGGTCTGGAGGGTTTCAAGGACCTTTTGGATAGTCCCCTGGTGAATGTTTATCGGCTTGTCATCCACGTCATCGGGGAAATCTGGGACAGGCATATCCGCAGGAGATCCATCTTCCTCTGCAATGAAACAGGGTACAATTAGTGTGTCTGTGTTGTGGCAATTTTGATGTGACATGCTTGCCTTTTGATGAATTCACTTTGTGATCTTGTTTTGTGTTAATTGCTCCAGTCCTTCAGATGGGCATTCTTCCAGGCCTATGGGCCACCTGCATGTCACATGTATGTTATTGAGTTATTAGACTTGTCAGCGTCATCGCTCTAGGTGTTGGTTTAGGCCAAATAGAGAATTGCCACCTTCTTTTCCTACTCAAGCCTCCATCTACATCCATTCTCGTGGTGAGACCTTTCACTGGCTGTGGGTGTTCTGATGGCCCTGGCAGAACACTTCACAACCTGGACCTGCCCCAATCTCTGATCTTTCACATCCACTTAAATGTATTTGACATGTGGCATATCCTATGCATGGCAATGTTATGATCTGATATGGATGTTGACATTGGTAATGTGTACTGCTGATGTTGGGGAATGTGTGTTACATTGGATTGCCCTGATAATTATATCAGTGTCCTATTTCCTCCTCTGACTGTGCAGGTGTATTTCAGTGACCAGTTACATGTGTCCCCCCTCAATGCTGTTGTCTGAGCAGTATGACATTTGGGATGTTGCATTGTTACCCAGGCACAGGATGGACCCTGAGATATGCAGCATGGGTGTGTCCTTAGTGCTGTGTAGCTCCTATTGTTGTTTACATTGGCTGATGTTTGCGACAACTATGGGCATTGACATTTGAGAGTACTGGGGCCTTTGTCTTGTTTCCGGGGATTGTTGAAGTTGTCATCCTCACCCCCTAATTTAGGTGTTTATGATCCATGGGGAGGTTACTGCCATTGGCTACTTGAGCTGCACACAGAGCGGTGGTGGTAGTGACAACTGTTGTCGCAGTTATATTCCAGTTGTCGGTATGGCTAGAGGTTGTTAAGAGTGCCCTAGTTAATGTAGGGGTACGGTGGCTGACGTGTGCCGGGATGTCAGTTTGACGTTGTGGCCTTCCCTCCTGGCGTGGCTTTCTCTTTGCTCCATCGTTGGCATGACAGCATGCCCCCATGGGACTGTTATTGGTGTTGTATAATGGTGTGCCCCAGGTCCTCTCAGAACGGGCCATGCCCCCTGCCGTGCCCCTTTACCAATGCCACTCCATGTATAAGATGACTTCCATGCATTTTGTGGTCGGTATCCCCCCCAGCTCACAGTTGACATTATTGCATTTTAATTCCCCATGTGACTTACCCTGCATGTGCGTTGTCTCCTGGTAGTCTGCGCTGTCCTGTCCTTGAATCCCTGTGACGATCTCCTCAGGGATGACGGCTGCGACCATCTCCTCCATGTGGTCCAGGGCCTCCTGGTGTGCTGGACTCCCCCCTCCAGTCTGCAGTGCTGCCTTCCTGTTCCTGGCCATCTTTTCCTTGATTCTGCGCTTGCAGTCATGCCAGCGTTTCTTGCACTTGATGACTGTTCTGCGTACTTCAGCCACACTGTTAATCTTGTCGACAATTTGTTGCCATATAGCCTCTCACCTACTGATTGGCAACTTTGAGATGACAAACAGTTGGTGCCGGTGCTCCGTCACCTCTTTAACCAGAATTACCTGCTCCTCTGCACTAAAACAACACTTTCTTTTCTTCTTAAAAGTGTCCTGGTTCTTGTGTGGGTCATCCTGGCTGGTTCCTGGTCTGCTGTCATCTTCCTGGGGTCTGTAGTGGCATCTGGGATACATTTTGGTTCTCCTCTGGTGAAATGGCAGTGTTCGCGGTTTGGCGCACATCCGGTTTGCGGGGTCGTAAATCGACCCACAGTCATTTCCGCCGCATTAACGTTGTTTTGCTTTACGACTTGACGCTGCGGTGTGCGTCTCCCAATAATGACTCCCACCTGTGGTTTGCGCCACTGTGCGTCAAAGTATAAATATGACGCCCGCAAGGCGCACCAAAATGGCATTATCCGGCGGTAATATATTTGATGCAAAACTGCACCGGTGCAGTTTTGCGTCAAAAAGTATAAATATGGGCCCAAGATACCAATCAGAAGTCACATCCCCACCCACGTACCATTGACGATTCTGCTGCATTTGACCTGGTGAATAGGGTAAACTCATGAGGGAAATTACAGGGCTGGGGCATTCCGAACATCTTGATCCGGGCCTTATGACTATACACCTCGACCTGGGTGAGGGTCAAGTTATCACAGATGACTGTAACAAGGAAAATTCCAATTAACAACGTTCTAAAGCAAGGGTTTGTCCTTGCCCTTTTGGTATTTAATCTGTACAAATATGTCTTTGGCTTTAAAACACGCTAACTTGTTCCTGCCAAAAATTGGAAATGTCAAGGTCACAACAGTAAAATATGCAGACAACATCATTCTTCTGTGTCACTCCAGAAAAGCATTAAGGCCCATATTTATACTTTTTGACGCAAAACTGCGCTAACGCAGTTTTGCGCCAAAAAATTTTGCGCCGGCTAACGCCATTCTGAAGCGCCATGCGGGCGCCGTATTTATTGAATGGCGTTAGCCGGCGTTAGCCGACCGGCGCTGCCAGGTGTGCGTGAAAAAAAACGACGTACACCAGGCAGCGCCGGCGTAGGGAAAAATTGCGTTTGGGCATCCCAAAATGGGGCAAGTCAGGCTGAGGCAAAAAAATCGTCTTAACCCGATTTGCGCCATTTTTTTGGGGCGCCCAGACGCCATTAACATGACTCCTGTCTTAGCAAAGACAGGAGTCATGCCCCCTTGCCCAATGGCCATGCCCAGGTGACTTCTGTCCCCTGGGCATGGTCATTGGGCATAGTGGCATGTAGGGGGGCACAAATCAGGCCCCCCTATGCCACAAAAAATAAAATAAAAAAATACTTACCACAACTTACCTTTTCTTCCCTGGGATGGGTCCCTCCATCCTTGGGTGTCCTCCTGGGGTGGGCAAGGGTGGCAGGGGGTGTCCCTGGGGGCAGGGGAGGGCACCTCTGGGCTCATTCTGAGCCCACAGGTCCCTTAACGCCTGCCCTGACCCAGGCGTTAAAAAGAGGCGCAAATGCGGGGTTTTTTGCCCCGCCCACTCCCGGGCATGATTTTTGCCCGGGAGTATAAATACCACGCACATGCCTGGGAGTAATTTTTTAAGACGGGAACGCCTACCTTGCATCTCATTAACGCAAGGAAGGTGTTCACGCAAAAAAATGACGCTAACTCCATGAACTTTGGCGCTAGACGCATCTAACGCCAAAGTATAAATATGGAGTTAGTTTTGCGTCGAATTTGCGTCGAAAAAAACGACGCAAATTCGGCGCAAACGGAGTATAAATATGCCCCTAAATGCCCTCCACAAGTACAAAATGGTAAATAAAATGACAGCAAATGAATGGAAAACAAAGATTTTAACTTTTAGGAGGACAGTGAAGAAATAAAACTAGGACTGGAGCTTGTGCCCACTAAAAATCAAAGGGTCAAAATTGTACTGTCTGGGAATGTGGTTGTCCGTAAATGGATGAACTAAAATTCAAATGAGACACCTCAAAGCTTAGGCTCAACTGATTATCAGCAGAAACTGCCAGCTCAACAATGTACTGGAAAGCTCTTTTTCAGTCCCAATACGATGGGCACTCAGGGCATCCCTCCTCCCGGAGATCAGTTATGGTCACAAAGCTTTCCCAGGGCAATTCACAAAATAATGGAAAATCTGCACTTAAAGCGTATAAGATGGTCCTTAGGCTACCCCAATATATAACAAGCTGCATGATTAGTTTGGAACACGGCCTAGAGGGCCAAATGTGGGCTAACATTGGCACCTTCCTAAAATACTATTATATGATTAATAAGCCCCCCCCAACACTTTGAAATCAGCTCTCTGGCTGATTTTTGATTCAAAGAAGAGCAGCTCGACCAACTATCTAAATAAATCACTTGATACCCTCCAAATAGATCAGTCTGAATTGAACAAACTCTTGCTCTCGCATACTGCACTTAAAAGCGCCTTGAAAAAACCGACAAAATCACTGTCAATGCGAAGTGACATGGCGAAACTAAAGAACACACTGGTGCTAGAAGCAGTGGCATCATCCTATGCCAACAAACCACCGTGTTTGAATCCACAACCATACCATCAGTGCTTGTTTGGGAAAGCTTTCCTTAAGCAAATCATGGCTGCTAAGTTGATTGGCCTCCTGATTAAAGAAATGAAACCAAAATGGCCCTCTCTTTCCATAAGCATTAATTGCAGGCTCTGTGGATACAAACTGAGTTGTTTAGCCACTTATTGCCCGGTTTCTGAACACCCTGCGCACCCTGTTAAAACGGCTCTTTTTAACCCACAGAATAATAACCTACGAGTCCAGGAACTTCGTCTTTACAATAACTGAGCCAACTGACCTGGCCATATTTGGCAAATACATCAGCCTAATACAAGAACTCCCTAGAGAACTCTACAAGACTGGCTAGATGTTCCTTCATCAGTAAGCCATTGATGGCTAGCAGTCTCCACTGTTTGAACTTGTGTATCTCACATTACGGCTGTTATTATTGCTTCCAATTTATTGTCTTTTATGGTCTCTTTTTATACTGAATTTTTTAATCTTTAGCACTTGACCGGACAGCCGTATTCGATAAGTGTTCAGTCATCACTTGACACTTTTACACTTTTGTGCATGGGTATATGTCCGCTGCTATGACCTCAGATTCTTCTTAGAATATTTGCACTTCATGGTCATCCAAGTTACTGTTGAGCACTTTATATGTCTGCTGCGAACTTTAGGCTTTAATTCAGAGCATTAAATGTAACCGTCAAGACATTTCTTTCTTTTAAATAATGAATCATTTTAATGCATTTGTTTCTTGCTCAGGCTATTTACTGCAAATTATTTCACTTCTCTACAGATATTGTAAAGATTTTAATTAATCATACAATAAAGGTTTGCTAAATGGTAATTGGCAGTCAGTGGTCGTGGTACAACAGGGCGCATATGGAATTGGGCGCTGACCACAACAGAGCATTGGCCAGACACACCAACCAGGTATGTTCTGGTGAAAGATGTTACTTTCTGACTTTAGTTCTTTAATTCCCAATTCACACCAGAAGTACACTTTGAAAGACCCCAGGACCACAGAAGAGGCACTTAGCTACTCACAGGGTGGCAGGTTAAGTCCACAACATGGTCTGGTCCTCATAAGCTGGGCAGTTGTAGAAAAGGTTCCCTTGCAGCTTGTTGTATCACTGTAACTTTAACAGGAGGTCAGTCAACTGACCAATAGATTCACTTCTGGGGTCCTGTATTCCTTACCACAAAGCAGGACACTCCTTCTTCTGAATCTTCACAGCTCCAAGACTATTCTGATTTCAGGTTCTGAGGGTGGCCACTTTTGTACCCAGTGCCAGCCTATGGGTGGGGGACAAAACTTTATCTACCCACTAACCAGATCTGTTCAGTCCTTTTCTGAGTTTAACTCCGGCCTGTCTATTGAAACAAAATGCAATGCCAGGCTAGGCATCAAGTTCCTAAGTGTTTGCTAGGCGGAACCTTTTTAAAGGATAATCAGGGAAGGGTGCAGCTCCTTCCCAGCCATTCTGTCAGGAAGACCCTCTACACCAAGGCCCCTTTATCCACTGTCTGCCACAATACACATTTCTCAGTATGGTGACCACCGCCAACCAAAGAGCAACTGGCTACTCACAGAAAGCTAATTTAAACTTCAGGCAGGGAAATGCCAACCTTCTAAAAGTAACACAAAAGGATGATGGACAGAGTGCTGAAACTTTCCAGAACACTCACCCCCAGTCACAGAAATGGGGTTAATTCATTGTTCTTTTGCTCACCATGCCACTACAATTTGGACCCAGCCATATGCAAATCAGTCTTGATCTTGCTTCCCAGCAGAACAGTCCAACCCGAAATGCCAGGCCAGGTCCTCCCTGAACCAGAAACCAGCATCCTGGGACCGTTTTCAGGATATCACCCTTCATCAGCCAGGCTAGCTTGAATCTTGTGGCACAGTGAGCAAAATACCCAGGTCTGGGCATACCATGGCCACTTATGGTGACTTTAGCAACACAAAAGGCTGATGGACAGAGTGCTGAAACTTTCCAAACAATCACCACAGTCACAGATCTGGGTTTAATCCATCGTTCTTTAGCTCACCATGCAACCTCAGTTTGGAGACAGCCAAATGCAATTCAGTCTTGACCCTGCTCTCCCTGGGACCAGTCCAGCCCAACCTGCCAGGCTAGGCCCTCCCTGCACCAGAAACAAGCATCCTGGGACCGGTTTAGGGGTATCACTCCTCATCAGCCAGGCTAGATTGAATATAGTGACACGGTGAGCAAGGGATCAGGGAGGTTCAGTGGGTTCTGCAGTGCTATCCCAAACTCCAAAAACGTTCTCTCTCAATCAATTGTAGCAAAGTATGTCCATTCATGTGAAGAGTACCTCTGACTGGGCAGTCCTGTTCTCCTTGCTCTCCTCAGTGCCAATACATTTTTCGCTCTCACTTTGATCAGAGTTCTCAATGTCCTGTAGGACTGTCTGTGGCACACGTTCTTTAGGCAGACTCAATTTCACTCTTTCTTGCTTTCTGGACCATCACCCTCCAGCTTCCACTCCTCGCCTTCTCAAAGCACTAGGTCCTTCGGCAGGGTGTGAATCTGAATTTGACTTGTTCACCACCACACAATGGGAATCAGTTGCTTCAGCTTGCTCTGTAGCTTTCGCTAGACCCCCTCAGACCAATCAGGTGCTGTTTTAAACTCTGTCTGACCTCTTACAGCTTGACTAACCTGCTGCTTTCATCTCCCTGTCACTACCAGCACTTCTGGAACAGGTGCTTTCACATCAAGGGGAAACTCAACTCTGTGTGTATGGGAAGCATACATCCAATTAGGAAGACCTCCACACTTCACAGCAGTCGTTGTAACCAAGATGACTTGATATGGCCCACACTAATGAGGTTCCAAACACATCTTTCTTAGATGTTTCTTCACCAAGAACCCATCACTGGGACAGAGGTCATGGTACTGCTCTTGATGCGGAGGGGATGTAGCTTCTCCAACCTGATGAGACACAGAACGCACCACGTCAGCTAGCCCTTTACAGTAATCAAGGACTATATAATCTGTAATGTTCACAAGTGCATTCGCAGGAAATGATGGTAGCCTCATCACCCTATCCATGAGGTTCTCATGAGCAGGCAGTCCTGTAATCTGATCAGGTACACTGTGAAGACTCCTCATCTCAAGAGGCACAGCATCATGCCATTTCTGAGATGTCAGAGCACACATCTTTGCCTGTCTGGATTTCAGCGTCCTAGATACCTATTCAACAATACCCAAAGCCTCAGGTCTTTGGCTGTAGTATAATCTCCACCTGAAAGCTGCACACAACAGTCTCAGGACCTTATTATTAAAATGAGTCCACGATCTTATTCAGGAGAAGTCGGGAAGCCGAACCTGGGTATAAGTTACCTCAACAGCATTATTGTCAACAGTGAGACTGTAATTTCTTCTTGTTGGTTAAGCTTCGACCCAATGCAAGAAGATGTACATAATCAACAGGACAGTTACACACAGGCATCTTGATGAAGTCCAACTGCATCCCGTTAATAGGTGGTCCTGATCTTCCCATATGACTCCGTGTTACTGCAGTTCTTTTTACAACATTGTTCTTCTGACACACAACACATTTGTGGCACAAAGCTTCAGGCTTTAACCTGAACCTGGGGTTAAACCACATTTTTCTAAACAACCTCACCATCGTGTCTCTAGCAATATGAGCTGGACTGTGAAAATGCCTAGCTACTGGCGGTAACAACTGCTCGGTAACACTGGTCTTACTTATGTCTTTTGATCAGTCCCAGAATTTGTGCAGGGCACCTGACCGGTGCAACCTGCTCAGGTAACTTTAGCGCTTCAAGGACGTTCCTCACTTGCTCGCCATTCTGGATTAGGGATGCAGAAGATGCCGTAAACCTCCTCTTGGACCACAACTGCCAAAAGTCATGAACGACAGTAAAGCCATACCGACAAATCAGTAAAAATTGTCGCTTTCAGCTGCTGTGAACCACCCTAATAAGAGCAATCAATTCAGATACTTGTGTAGAAAATATTCCTTGAAACCAGCTTCAACAACTCCAGTAAATGTGCAGACAGCATAAGCAGCTCTCAGACGTCCTCCACTTGTCTTGTAAACATGAGCCATCAACATAAAGCACAAAATCAGGTTCAGGTAGTGTCTCATCTCATATAGCTGGTCTTGGTTTAATGCATATTCAGTAACATTGAGACAATCATGGTCCACTTCACATTCATCATTTTCTCGTTCAGGTACAGGTATCAAGGAGGAAGGACTTAGAACACCACAGCACTTGACAGTCACATTTTCTGCCATAAGAATGATTTGTTCACACTTGGTAAGGCAGCACCTCTTCGGGTGCTAGATTCTAGTCCTTAGAACCCAAAGAATGAGGAACATGCACAGTTAGCGGGTAACCAATAACTGTATTCTAACACCTCTCTATGCTGACGCTGACATCTACCGCCGCTTTAAGGCATCCATGCAGCGCAGAAGCCATGGGATCAAGAGTAGCAGAGAAGTAGGCTATAGGCCTCCTAGCATTTCCATGTGTTTGTGTAAACACTGAGAGTGTACGGTCCTCCCTCTCACCAGAGCAAAGTGCAAATGATTTATTGTATTCCAGAATTTCCAGTGCTGGGGCATGACAGAGACTTTCTCTCAGCTCTAGGAGGGCAATTAAGCGATTGTTATCCTAGGGTACCAGATCAGATACATCCTTGTGTGTCAGCCTCTGCAAAGGTTGGCCACTAGGAAAAAGTTGGGTTTCCACTGGAGACAGTAACCCATAATTCCAAAAACATCCTGATTTTTTTCTATGTAGTTGGTGCATTCATTTTTACAGTGGCTAAAATTCTCTTTTGTGACAGTTTTCTCACTCCTTTCTCAAAGTGATTTCCAAAATATTGCTTTCTCACAATAGTGCTAGTTTCCTGGGGATACTTTATGTCTATTCTCAGAAAGGTGGTTCAACAATGCCATAGTATCTCCTGTGCAAGCGACAGGTAGGTTGTCAATGTATTGTATTAGGACTGAGTTACAAGGCATGACCAGGGACTCTAGATTTTTCATAAGAATCTGGTTGAATATTGAGGGGCTCTCAGTATATCTCTGTGGAACTTGGCACCATGTCAAAACACGATTCCCAAACCGAAATGTGGAGCAGAACTGGTTGTCCTCATGCAACTGTATGGAGAAAAAGGCTCGGAGCAAATCAATGTCAGTGAACCACTCAGCTTCATATGGAATCTGAAACAATATCACAGCTGGATTCGGTTTCACAAGACAACGAGTAACAACAATGTTGTTCACCCTTTGCAGGTCCTGCATGATTCGGTACTTCCCACTCTGCTTCTGTAAGTCCATAATGGGTGAATTACAACGGCTTCCCATAATTCCTTTCAAGATCCCCTAATGAATCGTGGACTTGATCAAGAGTGTTATTCCAGTAATCATTTCAGGTGTTAAGTTGTACTGGGGCATTCTCGGATACTAAGCATCTGGTTTGACTATGTTTGGGACAGACCCAACACCTTTAATCAGTCTGATGTTTATTCCTGAGAAATACCACACCAGAGGCTTAACTGTATCTTTAATGTCTGGCAGTAAATTATTAATTGTCTACAGAGTAAACAATGTACTGTAAGATCCATAATTCACCAACTTAAAGGCAACATCCTCATCATGAGTCCGCATCTCTATGCCTGTTGGCATACAATAGATGACGTAGTTCAACTTGCAGAGGAGGTCCCTTCCTAGAAGACTCACTGGACTAGAATCACACACTACAAATCTGCAATTCTCTTCGAAAGATCTTATTTTAATGGCTATTTCTGTTGTTTCTTGGGTTGTCATTTGTTTATGCGACATTCCTTTAACTTCGATAATTTTTCTCACAGGGAGTAGGTTTGGAAATTCTACTATTCTTAAAGTAGAATGGGTAGCACCAGTGTCAACCAAAAATGACACGGGGTGGCCATTCACTTCACTATCTATAAATGGACCACTGTTGTCTACCTCCAAGACTGCACCAAACACGCAATATGTCTTCCCCTTAGGCACTGTCAGGCTGACTGATCAAAGCCATATTTCTCAACTGTCTCAAACATGGGAAACTATTGAATAGGAGTATTGTCTAGAAGCACATTTGTGTTCATGTTCAGGGCTAGATTTTACTTTCATCTAGAACCATTAGCATTTTGCTGTGTGCTTCACTGGAGCATGTGGCGCATTAAAATTCTGTCTTCTCTGTCTTTGACCATTTTGCATTTGTGCAGGATTGTTATTATGAGATGGTACAAACCCTGAATTTTGAAGGTGATTAGCTGGGTTAAGATGATGTTCCCTATTCCAAGGCCCCAACTTGTTGCAGAAATAATAAGGGGTTGTCTTCTTCAAGCTATTGACATCCATCTTTGTACTAAGATCAATTGAGACTCCTCAGCCTCTACCCTGCATTTGATTTGGTCCCTGTTGGTGCACTCCTTGGAGCAGCTTTCATCTGAGCAACCATCAACTACTTCTTCGGCTTCTTCTGCTTCATATCATGTTCATCACTGCAATACTTTGCATACTTTGAGATCTCATCAACTGATTTACTCTGCCAGCAGATCAAGTGTTCATGAATCATCATGCTATTCTCGGGTCTCAATCCTGTGACAAACCTGGACACAAAATGTCCCATATCCTTGGGTTCAGTGTCTCCATTTCACTATACTGCTTGAATGCCTGTAACAATGTCTCATAGCTAGGATGAATCGATTCTTTGGGTTCCTGAGTCATTCTATTGATTTTAATCAAATCTATATCTTGAGGTGGTACTTTCAACTTCAAAAATCTGCTAATACTTTTTCATCGGCAACATCAAAGGACTTTTCGTCAACAGACTTCTCAGAGGTTCTGATTCAGGACACTGAATAGACACCTTACATTCTGCCCACAAGTAACACGGAACCACAGTATCAAACAGAGTGTTGAAATTGGCTCACAACACCTGCAAAATCTTCTCAAATCTCTCAACTTGTTTATAACACTCCACTGTTTTTTCTCTCAGTTTTGGGAAATCATTAGTGAATGGTGCAAGATCACTACTGCGCCACTGTGCCACCAGGCTCTTCTATCAATGGGAAATTTGTTGTGCCCACTCTCCCTCTACAGGTTTCTTTGATTCTTTCTTTCGCGCCCATCAGGCTTCCCATTTATCCAATTCATTGCATTTCTAGATATTTTGAATCAGTTCTTTAATTTTTGTTTTCATCCCTGGAATTCTCATATCGATTATATCCTCTTCCTTAACACATACACTATAACTTCTCCTTAAAGCTTTGTCTTGTTGCAGTCTACCTCATATCTCTGAGCTATCTCCACTAGTTTGTTATAAACTTGTCCTGGTGTCTGGTAATGTCTTTACACATGAACACAAGTTTATTTTTATGATAAATATCAAAACAAGGCATTTCAAGATCCCCGCTAATCATCTTGCATAGTTCCAATTTTAATTTCGCCACATCTACTAAATTCACTACTGCCGGGGACTGAATTGTTCCCTGACTCAATTCAGTACTTATGCTTTCCCTTGAAGGAGTATCACCATTAAAAGCTTTCATCCACTCGTGTATGTCCTTGGCACTAAGACTTTGTGTTACTACAGGATTTTAGGTATATTTCCAGCTCCCTGGGCACCACTACTAAAATGTAAAGGTGGCTCCCATATGGGTGTTCCAGTAGTTAGCTAAGTTTGGTAAAAAAAGTAAAAAGTTGAATCAGCATGCGCCACACATGGAAACGTTGGGTGCGTTGGAACAAAGGGAAGAAATTCTAGCACATCAGGACTCGCTACAACTTTACCTGAGCCACCTACTGTACCTGGGACAGCCAATTTATATGTTGTCTTTCCTGGGCCTTCAGGCTTGTACATAGGGACCATAGGACCAATAGTACTTGGGACAGTAAGAGTATCAACAATGTTTGAGGCAGAATCAGCTGGAGCATAAACTCCTGAACCCTTTCTCCTTGGTCATAATGTACATTCATCAGAATGACCTCAACAGGATCAGGAGTCACATTTACCACGGCAGTAGTGAATGCAACGTTTCCAATACTACCTGTATCATTTCCACCCTCCTTCTGAGTCTCATTATATGGGGGTGGACGTTCAGACAATAACAAATCCAGAAAGCTGTCTCCAGAATCGCTGACCTCATTCATATCATCGGGTTCCTTTTGCTTTCCCTCTTTTTGTTTCTTGTCTCTCTTCTTTCCTTTTTGTCCCTTAAAGGTTTTGCTCATCAAGACTGGATTCAATCTAACTTGCTGTTTCGTATCAGGCCTCCATCTTTTCTGTTCAGCATCCTATCTAGCAGCCGCATAAGTTTTCACAGCTCTTCAGGCTCTAGCCTGATATTTCTCTTTTTCTCTAGTGTGAGCAGCATTTTCCGAGGCAATTAGTGCCTCATACTGTGCAGGCCTAGGGGTGGTTTTATCTCATTCAACACTCTCCTCAGATTTTCAATAATTCTCAAATTGAATGTGCCATATCAGTGTAACATCAATGCACCTTCATCTTCTGTGATCCTGTGCCATTGACTAAGCCAAATGCATGTATGGAGCCCTACATTTATCACCATGTAATGACCCGGGGTATCTTCGGGAGGTGCCTTTTCTCCCTCCTTTGCAACACACCAACTGCCCAATCCCAGCATGGGGCACTGTGAAGTCAACCTCGCTTCTTGAAACAGCTCACCCACAACTTGTGTGCACACACTCTCTTCAACATTGTAGGCATATAACAAAATGCAATGCAATAACCTTTGTCTGCTCCACTACAGAATCAATAGTTTCCAGTCACACAAGAGTATCAAACACTGTGAATGTAACCTCGACTAGCGGGGTGTCATCCAGATTAGTACAGGTTCACTCTGTGCATTACGATCCACTATTCCAATTGCCTACCATTCACACAAAGATAAAGGTCCTATCTCAATTATGCTGTTGATGACGTCTCACGACGAGTACCACCAAACTTAGCACCAATCACAATACAGCGTCTTATACTTTTAATATTATCCTGGGATCTAAGGTCACATCAGACCTGATAATAACTTCAACTTCTTTACTAAACACTACACTCACACAAATTTCAAAACATCTATGCAAAAAATAATTTGAATCAGAAACACCCCAAACTAGACATGAGCCACTGCAATTTGCGTCCCTATTGATACTCACTCCTCTACTGCTGATATGACTCTCTTCTGAATCTCCAAAACTCTGTGGATCCTCCAAAATCTGGACATGGGAAATGGGGATTTACTAATCTAGAATACGGGGTTCTAGTTCTACTTACTTGGGGATCCTAACCATCCTACATCGCTACCATCTGAGAACACATCTGGCCCATTTTCTAATTTCTCTGGTTCTGACGAATATTTTTAGGAGTTTCGATACTTTCAATTCAAATAACAGTGTGGCCCATTTGGCCACACTCTAAATCTCGAAGTCAAAATTAGAGTTCAAAAGTTTACTACAAATTCAAGGACAGGGTTTATGTGAATGAGTCTCAGAAACATGCCATATAAGAACAGAATCACCAAAGGTGAGTTAAAGAGTCTTGTGAAATTAAATCATAAAAGTATAAGATATACAAAAATATCTGTTGCAGTAATACAAAAGATACGAAAACAGCACTTGATGATCAGAGTCAAAATTGTGATCCTCCTGTCTAATCGTTTAAAAACTAACTAAAGCTAAATATTCTAATTAAGCTATGGGGAAACCTAAAGATTTCTCCGGAAATGCAGAAAATGGATAATAGTCAAAAGTGTCAGCATAACAGAAACCTCAGTAGAAGTTCTGCAAGAGAGAAATGTGTAGCTTGAAGCCACTCAGCCAAAGAAAGAATAGAGAGATATTTACTCCTATAAGTCTCAAGGGGAGCAGCTCTAGTCAAAGGGTAAAAAGCATCTGTCTCACCTAACTGAACAACCGTTTAGACCTTGCAGAACCTTGAAGAATCCATTGTTGGAGTGTAGTTTCTGTAATCAAAATTAACATGAAATGCTTGCAAATTAATTTATGTTGATGCCGCATAGAAAATGTATTAATGTGCTTCTATTATACACGTTTGAAATGTGCCCACGGGGTATGGCCACCAATGTATACGATGATTAATGAAATTGATTAATAATGGATTATTAATGCACTAATGTATGATTTTGTATTAGCATTAAGAGTTATATGCTAAGGATTTGCTAAATTAATCACTAGGCCTTAGTTAGCAAGAGTCTGGGCCTAGCTGCCTGGTCTCATATTAAATATGTTTTTCTAAACGTGCAATGTGCTGTTTTGCTGAAGGACATGTAACTGTACTTTTCCAGAAGCTAGAGATGTGTGTGAAGCCGTAGTAAATTCTTTCTCATGAGACCCGACTTTCTCAAGGAGACATTCTTGTTGAATGCAACAGTGTAATTCGCTACTGGTGCAAGGTCGCCTGAACTGGTAAAGACAATGGGACTACTGACTGAGACCACAAGTGTAACTTTTTGGTACCTGACATTCTACCCGTTGGAGACGTCAATTACAGGAGCCAATAAACTACGTGAGAACTGTCTTAAGTGAAAATTCTAGTAGGGTGATCAACGGATCATTGGATAAAGATAATGATACCAAACTTTGCGCAATTGGAAATTAGGAACCTGTACGACAAGATTGATATAATGCCATGTCACAAGGAGAAATTGGCCATACTACACCATTCTTTGCCATTACCTAGCCACTTTGCCTTTGCGTGCCATTACTTTGACATTCTGTCTTAAAGACTTTGCTGTTTGATTCTTCAAACCATCGTCATCCTTGCCTTGCCTGATCCATACTTCTTCTCCTTATGAGGGAAGTGTTCCTTATTGCCCTGTCTTGCTGAACCTTGCTGCTTACCCCGGCTGATGGCGAACCGACTGATGTCCGGAGGACGAAGACTGACTCTGTATGCTAACCCATTACAGAGGGTAACTATATAATGATGAAATTGTAATTGTCTATTTTCCTTTTCTTTCTATGTACAAACTGCTCTTTTGATAGAGACCATAATTAGATGTTTTCTAAATTTTTGTTACTAAATTGTTTTGCAAGAAGCCCAACATGCTAATGCTAATTCGAGGATAGTCAAGGAATACACTAAAAAGGTACAACTAGACAAATGACTGGATCTTTGCTTTGTTGGATAATGCGCTAATGATACTCTGCTGAAGTTAATTCATGTTGACATCATGCTTTGTTCTAATGTTCGTGATCTTTGCTTTGATGAAGTCTTATTTAAGTTGCCATATTGTGACATTGTTGATGTGTTTTCTGGTATTGAGACTAATAAACTTACTAGTAGAGTGCAACAAATAGGGAATAAATATCATAAAATTATTAAATTCTGTGTGGTTATTCATGGCTGAAAGGTCATGGTGTGTTTCGATTCTTATTAATGTTATTAACTAAAGTGATTGATTTGCTATTGTGATTATTGATGAGTTTATTGAAATATTGATCGACATGCTGATTAGTTATCTCATCTTAAGGTGTCTCCAATCAGGGTCAAAAGATTCATTGGCCTAAAACGAGTGCCAGAGTAAATAAATTACCAAGGGCGGGACGCGTTATCACCATCTCATCATCACCAGTAGTTGCCATCTTCCGTGCACAGTTTGGAATTTGCATCTCCCATTAGACTTTCAGCCCACAAATCAAATATCAAGACGACCTTGGGTACCTCCCTTGTCCAGGAACTCACAAAGGAGTTCTTCTTACTCATCTGTTTGTTTGCACTCCTTGTCCTTGCCAACTTATCCTCCTGTACACCATTTTATCTCAAATACACAACATGCCTTTTAAAAACTGTAGACTTTTGCAGACGCACCTGTAAATAAAGAATAATGCAATGCGAGCAAAACTCCACATTGAAAGTTAAACATATAAAAACATTTCAGGTCTTCACTTGAGTCAACTTAACAAGCAGTTCAATGCACATTCAAATACACGGCTATACGTTCATTTCTCATCATAAATGGCATATAACTTTGATTATAAGACTTCTAACAATAACACTATAATCTTAATACATTGAATATAAATGCATACATGTAACATATTTGTTGATTAATGTAATTATCAAACATGCATATAACTTTCTACATGTCTACTTGTGAGTGCACTTTGACAACTATAATATTTTGATGCACCACTTTAACATTAATACATTAAAGCACACATTACATAGGCCGTTTATTACATTTTTATGTCACTTCCACAATTCACAAAACGGTACAGCCAAGTCTCATAACCAACCCAATATTCATTAGAATGTGCATTTTCAAAAAGTACTGCTTAGTGAAGAATACCAAACTTCATGGAAATGTGTGTCCTTCCCTATTCTGGCTAATGATACCGATCCAGTGTGCTTTAAAATGTCAGAGGGGTAGAACCTCTAGTCACCCGCTGCCCTGTAAAGTTGTATTTGAGTTATATCCAGTCTTTACCAGTGTTACTGAAACAGTATGCTTTAAAATAATCCATTTGCCACAACCCTACCTGGAAATGTATTTTCGCTGAATCCTCAACCACCCCCTACTCAAGTATTTGAATCATAGTCTGTTTTGACCGATGTTAATATTCCATTTTACTTTAAAATAACTATTTCCCACTAAATTTTCCAAACATAATTGTTATGTTGAAGGAATTGAATATGCACAACTCTCTATAAAATTGTCCTCAAATGTTATCCAATTTGACTAGTGTTGCTATTCCAATCTGTTTTAACAATAAACCCCATGAATACGATTTTAATATGATCCCCGTTTTAGCCAATGTAATTAGTTCAATGTGTATTACAATACACTTTTTTCCGCATATGGTTCTTCAAAAAATCCGTGTGAGAGAACGCCCCCTGCCTGCTTGTAAAATTGCTTTTAACACCTCTCTAGTTCGCTATGAATTTCCCAACACAACCCTTAAGTGTGATTTAAATACTGACCCTCGGTTTGTCTGCCCAACTATATTCTGTCACAGCCCAGTCATTTAGAAATTTCTGCTATGACCCTTCTTCGGCACTTTAAAATGTGTGACCCAGGGTTTGAGCAGGCCTTCCGTTCAAACCAATCAAGTCAGCATTTCTGTAGTGCTAAGGACAAAAGCAGAGCTGTTTGGTGTTTTCTCCAAGGAGGAGTTGCTTAATTAACGTGGCAATCAAGGCACCTCTCCTGCAAACACTGTAAAACGTCTGTATGACTTTACCGAACATGTCAGGTGTCTCGGTGTTACAAGTGAGGCGTGGGACAAGCCCGCGTGCACGTTTCACTCAGCTTTTATTTCGTAATTAAAATCGCAGCCATCCATCACGAGCCTACGATGTCACCTGCGGGAAAACTGCAACGAAGGCGTCTTGGCTCGTGGGGGCTGTGGGAGAAAGCGCCCCCGGCTCATAAGCAAGTGTTTTAAAATAATTACAGTGGAGAGGCGTCGATTCGCAGCAGTGACCAAGGCCTTTAGGAAATTAAATATGGTTAGCGAGCTAAAAGTATTACCCTCGCGTTTAATCACGTCATTATTAGAATATGTCTTCGCCTGGGCTGCCAAAGGGGGCTGGAGAGACTTTGTGGGCGGAGGAGACATCTTTGTTTGATTTGATGATTTCATATAATGCATAATATAAAATCAACCATTCCAGTCCACTGTAGACTAATGGTAATCAGAAAGTATATGCCAAGAGGAGGGAAATTAAGCGATTCGGCAGCCACGACGCTCTCCACACAAATTTGGACTGAACGCATTTGCCCCATAATGAACAATCTCCAGGACAGTTTAGTGATTTCAACAAAAAAACTTTCTAGCTAAAAACAAGCATTGACAAAGCCAATTGGCCTCGCTTATGCAAGTGCTATTGGCTTTGGCAGTGTGTTTTAGCCTTGTTGTACACCAGCATGGCTGCTGTTCACTGTGGTTAAAAGTTAGTGGTGTACAGGAGAGTGATGTGTAGTGTCATAGAGCGGAATGGCGAAGAGTGGAGCAGAGTGTTGTAGAGAGGAGTGACATAGAGTGTTGTATATTAGAATAGCACAGAGTGGAGTCATATACAATGGCATACAGTGGAGTGCTGTAGAGTTTAGTGGACTGGTGTAGAGTGCACTGGCGTAGAGTGCTGCAGAGAATGGTGATGCAGAGAATGGTGATGTAGAGTGTAGCCGCATAGAATTCAGTAGCGTACAATGCATCACCATAGAATGCAGTGGTGTAGATTAGAGTGGTGTATAGTAGAGTACAGTGGTGTAGAGCGCAGTGGTGCAGAGTGAAGTGCTGCAGAGTAGAGTGGCATAGAGTACAGTGGCATAGAGTGCAATGATGCAGAGTAGAGTAGAGTGGCATAGAGTGCAGGGGCGTAGAGTGGTACAGAGTAGAGGGGTGTTGACTGATGCACAGTACAGTGGTGTAGATTATGGGTTTGTAGTGTGCAGTTGCATAGAGTGGAGTGGCACAGAGTGGAGTGCATAATGTAGAGTGAAGTGGCATAGAGTGGTATGGTGCAGGGTAGAATGAAGTGGCAAAGAGTAGAGTGTAATGGCATAAAGTGGTGTAGAGTGCTGTGGCATAGAATGCATTGGTGCAGAGTAGATTAGAGTGGCTGGATTGGTGTAGGGTGCCGGGCTATATAGTGGAGTGGTATAGAGTAGAGTGCATTGGCATAGAGTGTATTGACATAGAGTGGAGTGGCATAAAGTGGAGTTGTGCAGAGTAGGGTGAATTGGCCTAGACTGGAGTGGTGTAGAGCGAACTGGCGAAGATTTAAGTGGTATATAGTAGAGTGGCGTAGTGTGTTTTGGCATAGAGAAGGGTGGTGCAGAGTAGAGCAGAGAGGCATAGAGTGAAGTGGCATAGAGTAGAGTGGCGTAGAGTGGAATGGTGCATAGTGGAGTAGAATGCAGTGGCGTTGAGTGTTGTAAAGTGGAGTGGAGCAGAGTAGAGCGCAGGTGCTTGGAGCAGAGTAGTGCAGAGTAGAGTGGAGTGACGTACAGTGGAGTATGCATGGTGTGGGAGCACACTGCCACTACGGACAACACATTTTCAATTGAAATGACCATTACATTTGCACAGACATATAGTTTTACTAATAAAACTGTACAACGCACAAACAATAATGTGTGGAATTGGCATCACCCAGTGTATTTATTTGGTTTGATCATATTAAACTGTTTGTTTCCAGCACACTTCAGAATTAATATCATATATTCTGAGATTCTTGCACAGTTTCATTTATCCTGAGTATCCTGGAAGATTGTCACATAGATCCTCTCACTTTGAAGTCAGAGAAAGAAAAGTAAATGCCAAGCTTCCTGAAAGACAGAGTCTGACATTGGACCTCTGTCTTTAAATGCAAAGAAAATGTGACAAAATAAGAACAAAATTTACAGGCCTATTTACAGAAAGGAGCACTCATGGAAGAACACAAGGAGAGGTAGTTTGAACAGGCTTTGCTCCTTTGGAAAGATGAACTAAAGCTGACCAGCCTAAAACACATAAATTTAGCAAATAGAAAGTCAGAAAAAGTAAGTCACAAAATAAAAAAGCCAGTGGTAAGTAACGGGTGGAATGTATTCCCAGAGAAGCTTTCTTAATGTCACTAAGACACCTTTAACAAACCAGACAGTGGCGCTGTGTGGTAGGCTTCAACCTAAAAAGTGATAAGATGTAGTCAGTACTGGCAATGTCATAGTTTTTTTTTTGCTTTTAACCTCACCAACAGCAGCTACGCTGCTTGTTGATACAATATGTGAAGTGTTCCCATGAAAAGCGTGAAGACCATCATGGTGGGGGTACAGTGTTATAGGGCGCGCTGCCTAGAGGTGCGTTGGATGAAGAGATAGGTGCACAGTTTATGGTTTTCAGTACACTAACAGCTTTATGCATCCTTGCAGATCCCTTTATGGTATTTATTATGATCATAGTTCACCTAGCTTGTTTTTGCACTGGGTTGTCCATTTTTAGATTTGTTGTTTAAAGTTTCTGGTCCTCAGCAGGCATGGCTGGAGAGATAAGTCATGGGGCGATCAGCTCGGGTGTACTGGGAAGCATGATACTGTCATCCCACATCTGATTGTCATTGTGAGATGTCAAGAAGCAAACGCCGGCACCACACTCAAACTCAAACGCAAACTCCAGAGAATCCAGAACACAGCCGCACGCCTCGTTCTTGGCCTCCCCCGCCACGAACGAATCTCACCGCACCTCAAATCCCTTCACTGGCTCCCCATAGAAAAGAGAATCACATTCAAGATCCTCATCCACGCACACAAATCCCTCCACAACACCGGCCCAACCTACCTCAATGAAAGAGTTAACTTCCACACTCCCACACGCAACCTCCGATCAGCCGACCTCGCCCTAGCCACAGTCCCCCGCATCCAACGCACCGCCGCAGGAGGCAAGTCTTTCTCCTACCTCGCCCCCAAAACCTGAAACTCCCTCCCTGCCGACCTTCTCAAAACCAAAGACCTACTGGTCTTCAGAAAGAACCTCAAGACATGGTTGTTCGATCAGTGATCCTCCCCCCTGTTTCCCCTCCCCCAGCGCCTTGAGACCCTCACGGCTGAGTAGCGCGCTCTACAAATTTTTTGCTTGATTGATTGGGACAGAGAAGCGGTTTTATAATGAAACAGCTGATGTTCTGAGAAAATGTCCCCAAGTAAGGATACGTGTTTTTCTGTGAACTTTGGAGACACAGTGTACCACTTGTGATGCCGACCCTATCTTGCTGCAGCCTTGAGGAAAGCACAAAGTGAAAAGAATGTCTTGCTAAGAAAGGCAATGCTTTCCTAGGCGCAAGAACAACTAGATAAAGAAAATAAAACAACACCACGAATGTGGCCTATTCTGAAATAATAAAAATGAAGCAGAATAAAATGTAACTGGGCTAAGGGGCAGAAGTGGCAGGCCTAGGTATTAAAATAACATGTACAGAGACATTACTAAAATGTCTATACAACAAGAGCCTCTGGAGGCAGCAGGTCTATTTATGTTTCACTCGTCTTCATTGCTTAATTTTGCTCACGGAAAGGTGTCACTCATAATTGCAATGAAATTATGAAACTGTCACACAGAGCAATATGAAACCTTGGCAGCTAAGCACAGGCGTGTAACAAAGCACCCTGCAGCCCATGAGGTCCAGGGGTCCCCCAACCCTTCAGGGGCCCATAAATCCTTCAGAGTGGCGCTATTCCACCCAAGGCCAATGAAGATTTGTGAGACATGGGAGACTCGTGAGTCCCTCTTCACATTCTGCCGGGGGCATCATTTTATGTTACGCCACTGGACTCGCGCAGCTGTGCTTCCAACAGGACTTTGTAATTGTGTACAGCAACATTTCATGTCACTCGCCCACAATGCTTTAAAGACATTACTTTTTTAAAACATTTTTGCTCATCACTCAGCTTGTGGTGGTCCTAGGACAATAGGATCACCACCAAAATGATCAGCACGACACACTCTTTCTGTCTAGATCATCTCTGAGTCCCCACACTAGGTTAGTGGGGACCCCAAAATAATAGCCCCCCCCCCACCATTCAGTGTCTTATTAAGTTCTCTCATGGCTAGAACTTTTGTTTTATAGCTGAGTGTAGTTTGTGTTTTAAAGGCCTTCTTTGTACTAACAGTACAGTAGGCCTTCTAGCTCTGAAACGATGTAATGCACTACCCTCTCTAAGGGCTAAATATATGGTTGAACTGCGTTATTTTCTGCCATTTTGTTTTCATGTGGTATACCCTCTAGGGGCTAGCTATATGGTTACATGACCATGTTTCTTACTAATGCTATATTTATTGTGGTGTCCTCCAGGGGATGTTGTGAGCATTACAGTTAACATACTATAATTTTCGAGGGACTCAGAAACTCGCCTCAACATGCTTTGCAGGGAATTCTTTTTACAAAGCATTTTTGCTCATAACTCAGCCTGTGGTGGTCCTAGGAGAATGTGACCACCCTCATAATGTTCGCCACAACATGCTCTTTTTTTTCTAGATCATCTCTAGGCCCACACACTAGATTAGTGGGGACCCCAGAATGATAACCTCTCCCATCACAATTGGGAGTAGTTTGTATTTTAAGGGACTTGTTTGTAATTTCATTGCAGTAGGCCTGCTAGCCTGAAAATGTGCAATACATTGTACTCCTCTAGGGACTAAATAGATGGTTGCACTTCTGTTTTCATGTGGTCATGCCCCCTAGGCGCTAACTGTATGGTTACATGACCATGTTTCTTACAGATGCTATTTTTATTGTGGTGTCCTCTAGTGGCTGTTCTGAGCATTACAGTCAACATACTGCAATATTCGCAGCACTCGAAAACTCACCTCATAATGCTTTGCAAGGCATTCCTTTTACAAAATATTTTTGCTCATAACTCACCCTGAGGTGATTCTAGGACAAAGGGATCACCTTCCAAATCTTCACCACAATGTGTTCTTTCTGTCTAGATCATGCCTGGGTCCCCACACTAGGTTAGCAGGGACCCCAAAATAATAACCCATCCCATCATTTAGTGTATTTTTAAGCTCTCTCATGGCTGAAACTGTTGTATTGCACGCAGGAGTAGTTTGTGTTTTAAGGGCCTTGTTGTTAGGTAGGTGTTGCCCCTCATAACAATGGAGGTGATTGAAAGAAAGATCCTGAGAAACCAGTACCCCTGATGAGCTACAGTATAGTATTCCTAAAAGTCGCCAAAGGATATACAGAGCACTGACAGAAAATATGACCTTCATAAAACTGCGTACGACATTGATGTTAATTGAAGAATTAATGTCTTACCCTTCTAAGAAAGGCTAAACCCTACAGTAATTGAGGTCTCGTTTTTGGAGAAAATGTGTCTCTGTCCTAACTTGGGGCCTTATTTAGAGTCTGGCAAACATGGTTCTACTTTTCACATTACCCCAGCTCAATTTAGAGTCTGAGGAGCTGCCATGTTTTCGGCAGTGGAGTCAAAAAACTGTGACTCAAACAACTGGTCACTTTGCCAACCACTCAGCAGGACACACGCTCGACCCCATCTTCTCCACCACCAATGACATCTTTGTCTCCCACACCTCTGAACTGCACTGGACCAATTACCACTGCATTCACTTCTCCTTCACCAAACCCACTGAACAGCACCACGCCCACCGCCCCCATGAAGAAGGTGAAACAAGGTCTCTGAAGACCAACTCGCCACCGCCTTCTGCCAAACACCACGCTGGCCACCACGGATACCAACACATCAGCAAGCGGCCTCCACCAAAGGATCTCCGACTGCACCAACACACTGGGCTCCCTCTAACAAGCACCCCCCCAAGAAAGCCAGCTAGTCTTCCCCTCCTCTCCAAGAGTCCAAGCTCACCTGCAGGCGGCTCGAGAGAAGATGGAGAAACAGCAAGACCCCGGTCAACCACGCAAACTTCCAAACCGCTGTCACCACACACCACCACCTCATCAGAATCACAAAGAAAACTGCCATTCGGGAATGTATCAATGTCAATGTACACAATAACAAAGAACTCTTTTCCGTGATCAAAGAATTCACTAAACCCAGCACAGACTCCACTGACACCCCCATGACCTCTGCGACAACCTTGCCACCGTCCTCCCCAGCAAGATCTTAGCCATCTATGACGGATTCGTAGCCAAAGACCCACCCACCCCACCCGCCACCAATGTACCCAAAGACTCCAGGTCCCAGCCGGCCCTGCTTAACTGGACCACTCTCTCCACTGGAGACACCCTAAAGATCACGAGAACCATCCACTTCGGAGTTCCCTCAAACATGTGCCCCCACCACATCTTCAACCGAGCCGGAGCCACCATTGCCCCCTGATCTATGCCGCACCATCAACTTCTCCATCGAGTCTGCCACCTTCCCAGAAGCCTGGAAGCACATAGAAATTGACCCACTGCTGAAGAAACCCTCTGCCGACCTGACGAACCTCAAGAACTACAGACCCATCTCTCTGCACCCCTTCTCAGCCAAGGTCATTAAGAAGGCCATCAATGCCCAACTTACCAAATTAATTAAAACCAACCACACCTGGACTCCATCCAATCAGGTTTCAGAAGCAACTACAGTATTGAGACAGCACTCCTCGCAGCAACGAACGACATCTGTACTCTAGTCGACTGAGGGGAAAACGCAGTCCTCATCCTCCTGAACCTCTCCGCCACCTTTGACACCGTCTCCCACCTCACCCTCTACACTAGACTCTACAACGCTGGCATCTGCACCAAAAGCCCTAGGGTGGATCCGCTCCTTACTCACCGGCCGAACTCAGAGAGTCAGGCTCCCACCGTCCTCCTCAAAACCGACAGAGATCAGCTGCGGAGCTCCCAAGGGCTCCCCTCTGAACCCCACCCTCTTCAACATCTACATGGCCAAGCTTGCTAACATCATCAAATTCTACGAACTCAACATTGTCTCTTACACCAGTGACACCGAGCTGATTCTCTCCACAGAAAGCAACTTCCACAACAGCATGAAGGCAGTTGCAGCTGAAGGGCTGCTGCCTGAAACTCAACTTTGATAAAACTAAGTCCTCATCCTAGGTTCCACCCCCTCTGCCTAGGATGGCTCCTGGTGGCCCTTAATGCTCAGAACCTGCCACCACCCCCCACCCCCACAGACCACGCATGCAGCATTGCATCATCCTAGACTCCTCGCTCTCAATGATCCACCATGTCAGCGCCGTCTCATCCTCATCCTTCCACACACTCCACCTGCTCTGAACGATCTTCAAATGGATCCAAATCAAGTCCAGGAGAACAGTCACCCTGGTGCTTATTATCAGCAAGTTAGACAATGGCAATGCACTCTATGACAGTACCTCCTAACACTCCAAAAGAAACTGCAGAGAATCCAAAGTGCCTCGGCCAGACTCATCTTGGACACCCCCTGACGCAGCCACATCTCCAGTCACCTGAGAGACCATTTATTGGCTCCTGATCAACAAAAGAACCACCTTAAAGCTCCTCATACAAGCCTACCAGGCACTTCACAACATCGGACCTGCATACTTCAACCACCGCCTGACCTTCCACCCACCCACCAGGCACCTCCACTCCACCCAACTGGCCCTTAACACAACCCCAGGATACCCAAGAACTCAGCTGGAGGAAGATCCTTGTCTTACCTCACCGCAAAGACCTGAAACGCTCTTCCGCTACACCTCAGGCAATCACCCTCACTACCTCAATTCAAGAAGGACCTCAAGACCTGGTTCTTCGACTGAACTCCCACTACCCCCAGTGCCTCGAGACCCTGACGAGTGATTAGCCAACCACTACAACAACCCTGATTGATTGAGTGGAGCCTTTGCTGGGTCAGCTAGCAGAAACCTTTGACCAATAGCCTGAGTGGCATTGGGTATGTAATCAAAGTACCGTAGATCATCCACCCTACTTAGAGCGAACAATCCAACATTAATTTTTCCTGTTCAAAACCATCAGAAAAAGCTGAGCTGGTCCTGAATTGTAAACCATAAATGCTCCACAAACAATGGGAAAAACCTCTCTGGGTGTCAGGGTCATTTGTTTTGTTTGTATTAACAAACTCCTGCGTTGAAAGTTTGCTTTTGAAAAACTAAAAACTCTGATGTGGGGCTGCCTTAAGCAAGGTACCCACATGCCAAATGTACAGTGCCATCAGTGGAACCGCTTTGGCAGTGGCTCCCCTGAAAGCACAGAGATACCTACCTGCCTGACAGACATGTCTGAATGTGTGGGGATGCACTCTGCCAGGGCTGCAGAGTACATCCTTCCACTGACCTGGCAGAACACAGCACAGCTACCAAGGCCTGAATAAGCCCATTGGTTCTCTACTACTCTAATTTCAAGTATTGCTCAGTTAGGGCAAGCTGCTCCAATTGAAACAGACATAAGCCTGACTAAGGGGGTCATTCAGACCTTGGCGGACGGCGGAGGCCGTCCGCCAAGGTACCGCCGACAAATGACCGCACCGAGGTCAAAAGACCGCGGCGGCCATTCAAACATTTCCGCTGGGCCGGCGGGCGCTCTCCAAAAGAGCACCCGCCGGCCCAGCGGAAATGCCCCTGCAACGTGGACGCCGGCTCAGAATTGAGCCGGCGTAGTTGCATGGGTGCGACGGGTGCAGTTGCACCCGTCGCGTATTTCAGTGTCTGCAAAGCAGACACTGAAATACTTTGTGGGGCCCTCTTACGGGGGCCCCTGCAGTGCCCATGCCAATGGCATGGGCACTGCAGGGGCCCCCACGGGCCCCGCGGCACCCCCTACCGCCATCCTGTTCATGGCGGGTTTCCCGCCATGAACAGGATGGCGGTAGGGGGTGTCTGAATCCCCATGGCGGCGGAGCTCCGCCGCCATGGAGGATTCAATGGGGCAGCGGTAAACCGGCGGGAGACCGCCGGTTTACCCTTTCTGACCGCGGCTGAACCGCCGCGGTCAGAATGCCCTTGGGAGCTCCGCCAGCCTGTTGGCGGTGCTCCCGTGGTCGGTGACCCTGGCGGTCACCGGCCGCCAGGGTCAGAATGACCCCCTAAGTCCCTTAGGTGTTTCTAGTAAGGCGAGAGGTGTGAGGAGTGGAAGCGATTTCTATCAGAGGGGAATCATTTCTTACTGGGATTGAGGACAGTGTGTAGTATGAATTTGTCAATTATTTGAGCTGGTTCCAACTGTGAAACTTTCTCAGCTTTACAATAGCTCAAGAGAAGCATAACTGAGATTTTAGGGCCCATATTTATACATTTTTTGTGCCGCATTTGCGTAATTGTTTTATGCAAAAGTGCAGCAAACTTACAAATTACAATTGTTTGTAAGTTTGTGCGACTTGTGCATCAAAAAATGATGCAAATGCGGCGCAAAAAAAGTATAAATATGGGCCTTGGTGCTCATCTGCATGACAATCGTATGATGGTAAAAGTATGTTCTGCCTGCAGCTAACCCTGGCTGGACATTAAAAGTCTACATAGACCAAAATTAAATTTCCCATTTACAATAAAATGGTACTGATACTGCCCTCCTGATGAAGGTATATCTCAGTAAACATTCCAGTACACAGTACATTATACAGGTTAAAGGAGATTTCAAAGGGGATGTCAGGCTATAGACAGCTATTTCACCATGTGCGTACATTCAAAAGTTCATGCTGTAGTTGATTTTTTTTTTCTTTTTTTTTTTAAGATTAGAACTAATAATAAGCTTCCAAAGTGCACCATGGCCAGTTCTTTGAGACAGGTGTGTCCAAGGAATGCCCTAGAAACTTGAAGGCCGGTCATATTTTCAGAATAACCACTAAATATTTAAATTAATTTCAATTAGATTTATTATGTGTACATTTATTTTATGTGGATGCCCTGAAAACATGGCTTGGATCTAGTTCCAATGGACGTATGTTGGGCACCTCCGCTGGAGACCAAGGCAAAATCAGGTTGCAGAGCATCGCACGCACTGGAATACAGTTTTAACTTAAACCACTCACCATTGTAGTTTCTCTCTGGTTGTCACGTTTCCCCGTCTCCCCTGGTTCAGCAACTGCCAATCACCCCGTAGTTTATTGGATTATTTATGCTGCTTGGCACTTTTGAACCTCGGACTCATTTTAAGGGAAGTGGGTGTGAGTTTAGTGTACAACTGAAGGGTCCTCCACCTTCCTGGGTACCACTTTGCTGTCAACAGCAGAACTTCAGCTGGCTCTACCATGTGGAACCTATCGTGAGCCAGAAGCTGGCCCATGGTCTAAGGAATCAGAAGGCCCACCCTATCAAGACAGGGCAGGGAGTTGTCTCTTAAATGGGCCCACAGTGCAATGACTTACAGTGCTGAGCAAGAAAAATACACACTGTTAATGTTTCCCCTGCACCTTGGGAGAAAACTACCAACACATCAAAAACATAGGGTCTGATTTAGATCTTGGTGGAGGGGAATACACGCTCTGTCATAAACGTGACGGATATTCCATCCACTGTATTAGGATCCCATTATATCATACGGAGACCATAATTATCCGGCAAACTGCCTGCATTAAATGTGTGGTTGAAGTTCCTCTTTCGGACACTTAGCGGTTTCCCTATTTGCAAAAGATCCAGGGGAACCATGAGAAACCATGAGGACTGAGGATCGACATCTCTTTCATTTTGGCAGATGGCTTAATACCACCACCGCCCTCTAACTGAGCTCTTTGGTCTCTAGATTCAGCCAGCTCTGGCCCTACTTTGACGTGGGCTACGCTTTAGAGAGCTCACTGGACTAACGCGCAAGCTACTGCCGTGAGATGTAGGTGGGACTGGGGCACAGTCAGTAAAATAAAAGAATGGTGAGAAATGCTTAATTAAATGAAAATATACTGAACACTGGGGCTACTCCTGATGACTCGGGATGACCTGTAGTGATGTATGGCTGCTTGGCTCATCAGTCTGGGCGCCTAGGACCAGGCCCTGTGTCTAACACGATAAATTAGTGGTTCAGTGACAGAAAGACTCTAAGATCTATACCAATATCTCAGCCCATCACTTAGAGCGAGGGCTCTCTGCTAAAGGTGACGGGGTTCTGGCTCATAATATGGAGCGCGTTGTGCAATAAGTCACACTGAGGACTAGGTGTCTCATCCTAACTAATGGAATGTCTTAAAATATGCACTTGACAAACATGCACACAGAGCAGCAGTCGGGAAGACAAACCCACTGACACCACAATCAACACAGAGCAACTGCCAATTCAGCAGATAGACACCAACCACTAGACAAATGTTCACCCACAAATAGAATAATAGAGAGGAGAGAAACACAGAAATACCAGCAAACGCCCATAGAAAATAAATTTAAATAAAAGAAGACCAACTCAAGACAGACACAAGTCCCCACGTGCATCCACAAGAACATACATAATCAGTGCTTTAAATTGAAAAATAGAAGTGCAGGTACTCTGTACCAGAGTACCTGCTTATTTCTGAGAAGTGCCGGTACTCTCCAATTAAAAGTATTTACGTTTTTCTTGAGATGTGCCGGTACTCTCCCTCTCAAAATAAAAAAGTGCCGGTACTCAGTACCGGAGAGTACCCGCCCATTTCAAGCACTGTACATAATGACATAATACATATTGACAAACAAGAAACAACCCACAAAGTCCAACAGACGTCAGCTCGTACAACGCTAGAGATTAACAGACAGAAAAATGTAAAAACGCCCCTACGTTCTAAAATGAGCTTAAATTGGAGTGAAACAAAACACAATCTATGTGAAAGCTAGAGATCGTGGTGCCTGTTTCGTAAGATGCTCGTGGCACAATCACTATAGAAACTTGCGTTCTCCAAACCTGTTCCTCCTTCCTGTGCCCAGATCAAAACAGCCTCCTTTGGCGTTTCTTTTTCCATGGCTGCAACACAAACTTGGAATATCTTCCTTCTGTCCTTACGATCAGAAACCTGTCTGCTGCGTTTTAGAAAACATATGAAAACCCACATTTGTAATCAATAAACGTCCACAATCCCTGGTGCTGTTATTAGGCTGTGTTAGTCCTACAGCGCCCAGAGGCTCGTGCGTATGAGCAGCACTTTACAAGTATGCCTAACAAAACACGTTGCCTAAACCCATAGCATGCATTTAAAGGCCTGACCCACTTTTACTCTCGCCAACTTCATCAGGTTTATTCGGGCCCCCGCCTATGGCAGAGGTCCAATGGGGGGATTATAGGATGGATCCATTATATGTAACCGGGGTCCACACCTCAGACTCTCGGTTGGCTATGCATTTCATCCTGATGTTTACTTACGAATATAACCATTCACCGGGTCCTTATCCACGCTCAGGCTGCAAGAGATGGCGCTATCGTTGTGTTCGGAGGGAACGGACCTGACTGACACGGTGTACTGCCCATGTTCACCGAATAATTCACTCCACCTGCAGAGAAACAGAAAAACGGAGGAGCGTGTTTTATAACAAATTCAGAAAGTCTTTTTACGATCTTTAAATCACCCCTTTGGGAATGATCCAGTTACTTACAGGAAATCTTCATTACCTTGATTCCTAGCGCTCTTTGCCCCGTCCTAACTGAATTAGATGACCCCGCCTCCAGACAGACCTGGCAGAGGCTAAGGAATGACTATCCCACATCTTGTGTCCTTTCTTTTTCTCCACTGCTAGTGGCAGAAGAACAAACCTCCCACTGCCCCTTATCCTGTAACTTTCACGACCTCTAGTTGGAGGTGCAAACAAGGGAGAGAGAGATGGCTATGGACTGGGACGAGCAGCACCACAAATCGCCATAATGTAGATTGCTGATATGTAATTGGGTCATTACCCACTCATCTTGTCTTCGTCATCCCAGTCATAACTGAATGAGGATACACCAAGCTTCATAAAAAAACATCTGCATCAATAACCAAATAATGCAACCAAACATATTTATTCAGTCGACAACGCCTTCACTGCCTGTTTTAAGACTGTCCAACTAAAATTACATGCATTAGGACCAGCAAGATCTAGTTTATTTGCCTTATAAACGTCAGATGTGAGGACCACATCACAGCCCTTCACATTTCCGGTGGAGATGCACCCTCTGCTTCAGCTTAGGTTACTGAAACTGTTCCTGTGGAATGCCCTTGCATGTTAGATGAAGGGGACATATCCAGCACTTTTTATGATTGTGATATCGCCTGGCGAACCCACAAACTCATCGTTTGAGTTGTGATGCTTTGTCTTTGTTTGCATCAATAAATCAATCAATCAAAGAGATTTAGAGAGCGAGCTACTCACCCGTGAGGGTCTCAAGGTACTGGGGGTG